>NC_073628.1:2677500-3302500 GCF_029407905.1 Bubalus kerabau
GTGGTGGTGATGGTGATGGTGGTGGTGGTGATGGTGGTGATGTTGGTGGTGGTGATAGTGGTGGTCATGGTGGTGGTGGTTGTGGTGATGATGATGGTGGTGATGATGGTGGTGATGGTGATGGTGGTGATGGTGATGGTGGTGATGGTGGGTGGTAATGGTGGTGATGGTGGTGGTGATGGTGATGGTGGTGATGGTGGTGGTGATGATGATATTTTAAAACAATAGAAAGAAGTGCTGTGCAGGCACCTGGCATGAGGTGGCGCCTCTGGCCCTGGAGGCCTACTGGTTCCCCACTTCCTCCTAGCCTGGCTCAGGGGCCACATATAATCCTGAAAACCTGCCTACTCCATTCCATGTTTTCTGGCCAACCCTGGTCGCACCCTGGCAGTGGGAGCCATCCCCACTCTGCTATTTCCCTCCCTAATTAGACAAGTCAATATGTATGTCCCTTCACCCCCAAAGTGTGACGTTAATGGTGGAATTTCAGGCCCCATGGAGAAGGCAGAGGCAATGTTTTTGAGCCTGGAGTGAATCCCGTCCTCCAATTCGATCCCGAAAGGCTGCTCTGGGAGGAGTTGGCCTTCTCCCAGCGCACAGGTACTGAGAGGCCTCCTACTGAGCTGCTAACGAGGAGCAAGCCCCAGACTGGCCTTGCTCGCAGCTCCTCAATGCATGAGGCACAGGAACCTCTCTGTCTGTCTGCTCCCTGCTCCCTGTCTCTCTGACGAGGCTGGGGAGTCCCCACTGGAAGCCGCAGAACGTCCTTCATCAGTGTCTCTGCAGCCGCCTCCCCTCCACCTGCAGTCCATCTTTCCAGGCCACTAGGCCGGTGCAGGCCACCTGCCGCCTGCTTGCTGGAGGACAGGGAAACCTCTTTCACCGGCCTGGGCCTGAGGGGCTGAGACACCAGCGTCCTCATCGCGGCTCCCAGGGTCTGGGCCAGCATTGCACACATGCCCACACAGATGTTCAAGAGGCCGGGCTCTGCTGCAGCCCAGCGGGGGGACCGGCGGAGCCCCTACTTTGTCTGGCCCTCCATCTCTCCATCAGCAAGATGAAGGGGTCCCATCCGTGGCGGGGTGGGGTGGGGGGGCCGCGGGCGGTGGGAATCTTACCCTTGCAGAGAGTTCAATGTCTCACATGTTTTTTTGCACATTATACATAAAGGAATGTTCATCCTACTTACAAAGAAACAAGCTCTCTCCTTTTTTTCCTCATGGCGAGGGGGTCCCTTGGGTCTGTTTTTCCCTACTTTTCACCAAAAAAGGGGGCAAAGAAGACCCACTCACTTTCCTCTTCGATCTAGGAAATGACAGAGGGATGCAATAGAGTGGCCAGGGCTCAGGGTGACAGTGGAGAAGGGGGCCCTCTGGGGGGCGGTGAGGAACCCTGACAAGGAGGCTGCCCCACCCTTCCTTTGTGTGCAGAGGGCAAAGCAAGTGAACTCTGCCAGCCTCTGACGTTCAGGAGAGGCCCGAAATAGGAAGTTTGAAGGGAAATTTCCCAACTGTAAGTGCTGTTAAGTAATTAAGATTTAACCGCTGTGAACGCCCAAAAGGTACCTGATCGCAGGCTCGCAGGCCCCCAGCGGCTGACCTCTGGCCCAGCGTGACCGCCGAGGGCCTGCCCTGGGTGGTTGCTGATGAGCTCTCAGGGCGAGTAGGGTCCCTGATGCCCATTCGGGATGCCAGGCGGTCTCCAGGCCGTGAAACACCTTTGTCAGGAGCTCCACACAGAGTGTGGTCTCTTCTCCAAGTCCCCCTTTGACGCCTGGGGCTACTGGAGGGTGACCAAATGCAGACTGGTGGGCCCCCGGAAGCTCTGGCTGGCAAAGATTAGCCAGCAAGTGGGATGCCAGGGCCCCGCACGAGGGCAGAGAGGGAGGGCAGACAGGCCGAGGGCCTCCCTGGACCGCAGAGCAGTTTTCCGGCAGGTCCAGGAAGCAGGCATTCACTCTGCACGAGTTCAGCTCCTGCAGGCTGGGAGGGGCCCAGAGCCGAGGGCTGTGGACTCCTCCTCCCTGCTGGGAGGGCCCGTGCCAGCCCCGGGAGGCCCCTTCTCTGGGAGGGGAGTCTGCTCACCTACAGGCGTCCCATGGGAGGAAGACACAGACTCGATAGCTTTGTTTAGTCTATTCTAAGGCCTGCTGACTCAGCCATGGTCACAGGCCCGGGTCCTGGTGCTTTTCATTCTTCTGAAAACAGGGAGTTCTTCAGGCTGAAGAGAAGTGCTTCAAATTTGAAAGTAAAAATGAAGAGAGCTAGAAATGATATACATGTGCAGGTAATCATAAAAGGATATTTTGTTCTTAATTTCTACAAAGCAAGAGTAGTAAAGATATATTTTGGGGTTTGTAACATTTGTAGAAATAAAATATATAAAAATAGTCCAAAGAGCTGGAGGAGGAAAAAGGGCCTCATCCGTTGGAGGGTCCTTAGGTTGTATGTCGAGTGCTTTGCTATTCACTGTGATAAGTTAAAAGGGCATATTATCATCTCTGGAGAAACCCGCCAGAATATAAAACAAAGAGCTGTAGCTAAAAAGCCAATAGAGAAGATAAAATGGAGCACTAAAAATGATTTGATTAACCAAAAAAAAGACAAGAAATGAAGCTCAACAGGACAATGAATATAAGTGAGAAATAGAAAGCAAATACGAAGATGGTAGATTACACTCAGTCACATCAATAATTGCAGTACGCGTGCTGCTGCTGCTAAGTCGCTTCAGTCGTGTCTGACTCTGTGCGACCCCATAGACGGCAGCCCACCAGCCTCCCCCGTCCCTGGGATTCTCCAGGCAAGAACACTGGAGTGGGTTGCCATTTCCTTCTCCAATGCATGAAAGTGAAAAGTGAAAGTGAAGTTGCTCAGTCGTGTCCGACTCTTAGGGACCCCATGGACTGCAGCCCACCAGGCTCCTCCGCCCATGGGATTTTCCAGGCAAGAGTACTGGAGTGGGGTGCCATTGCCTTCTCCAATAGTACGTGTAAGTGGACTAAATACTCTGGATAAAAAGCAGAGATTTTCACACTGGATTAAAAAATACTACCCAATAATGTGCTCTTTATAAGAGCCACAGATGCACAAAGATTGAAAGAAAACAATGAAAACATATGCCATTCAGACAATAATGACAAGCTAGCCAGGGCAGCTAGCTTGTTTCAGATAAAGTAGACCTTAAGCTGGGCTTCCCAGGCGGCACTAATGGTAAAGCACCCGCCTGCCTGTTTAGGGGACATAAGAGATGTGGGTTCAATCCCTGGGTTGGGAAGATTCCCTGGAGGAGGGCAGGGTAGCTCACGCCAGTATTCTTTCTAAAACTGATGCAAGAAGAAAAAGAAAATCCGGGTAGCCTTGTGTTTGTTAAAGAAACTGAAATTGCATTTGACACTCCTTCCGCGAAAGATGGTTTCTCTGGTGAAATAGTACTGGTCTTACCCAGATTCTTACAGCATAGAAGGGGACAACTGATACTCCAAACTGACAAGGGCATTATGAGAAAAAAAGCCAGAGGCAGCATCTCCCACAAAAGTAAATGCAAATGCCCTTATCAAATGTTTAGCAAGTCAAAATCATTGATATGTAAAACGGACTATATATTCTGGCCAAGTGGGGTTTATCTAGAGACTATGAGGTCAGCATTGGAAAATGAATCAATGAAGTTCACCAAAGTAACAGACTACAGGAGAAAAGCCGTGTGTGTGTGTGTGTGTGTGTGTGTGTGTGCGCGCGCTTAGTCGCTCAGTCGTGTCTGACCCTTTGCAAGCCCATGAACTGCAGCCAGCCCGGCTCCTCTGTCTGTAGGATTTTCTAGGCAAGGATACTGGAGCAGGTTGCCATTTCCTCCTCCAGGGGATCTTCCCAACCCAGGGATCGAACCTGCATGTGTCTTCTGCATTGCAGGCAGATTCTTTTCCCACTGAGCCATCGGGGAAGCCCCAAAGGGGAAAAACCATAAGGTCATCTCAATAAATGAAGAAAAAGGTGCAGTAAAGTTCAATACCCATTCATGATTAAAAAAAAAACTTTTGGAAAATTAGGAATAGATGGAAATTGTATCAGTATGACAAAGGGTGTATACAAAAAATTTATATTTAACATCATATTTAGTAGTGAAATACTGAGCACTTTCCCTGTAAGATTGAGAATAAGGCGGGGATACCATTTTTACCATTTCCATTCAACACTGAAGGGAAGTCTTAGCCAGTGCAACAAAAGAAGAAAAGGAAATAAAAGGAAACAGTAAAATGATCTCTATTTGCAAATGACATGATTGTTTACATAGGAAGCCCTAAAGCAGACTTCAAAAAGATGACTATGGTCCAGGGACTATGATTCCACACTCCCAATGCAGGGCGCCTGGGATTCACTCCTGGTCAGGGGACTAGATCCTGGTCAGGGAGCCAGACCACACAGGCTGCCACTAAGGGTTTAAATGCCGTGATGCAGGATGAAGGTCCTGAGAACTATAACTAAGAACGGACACAGCCAAATAAATAAAAAAATAAACAAAAATTTTAAAAGACTCAGAACTAATTTAGAAAGTTGGCAGGAGAGTTATTCAGTCATATAAAAAGTCAAGATGAAACAATTGGAAAATGAAATTAAAAGATAATTCTGCATAGCATCAAAGCTTCAAACACCTCAGGATAAATTTCCCAAAATATGAGCAAGATACTTACGCTGAAAACTACAAACTTATGTGACAGAAGTCAAAGACTGAATTAAATGAGGGGAGGCAGGGTTTAAAACACACTTTCCTGGTGGCTCAGCAGTAAAGAATTTGCCTGCAATGCAAGAGACTGCCTTCAGGGCAAGAGATGTGAGTTCAATCCCAGGGTCAGGAGGATCCCCTGGAGAAGGAAATAGCAACTCACTCCAGTATTCTTGTCTACAGAATCCCATGGACAGAGGAGCCTGGGGGTGGGGGGCTACAAGCCACAGTATCACAAAGAGTTGGACACGACTTAGCAACTGAACATGCTTATTAATCGAAAAACTCCATAGTGCGAAGGTGTCAGTTGCCCATGACGTGTTTTTGGCCGTGGCTTGTGCAGCAGAAGCAAGTCCCCTGACCAGGGATGGAAACTTCGACCCCGCAGTGGAAGCACAGAGTCTTAACCACCGGACCACCAGGGAAGCCCCCCCATGAGTTTTCATAGAATAATTGAATAGATTCAATGCCATCCCGGTCACTTTTTCAGTAGATTTTTGAAGAAATTGTCAGGTTTATTCTAAACCATATGGGGAAATGTAAATTTTGAAGAAGAAATATAATACTGTAGACCACCTGATTTCATGACTTATTTTTAATGCTGGTAATTAAGACAGTGTGATGTTGGCATGAGGAAAAACAGACCAACACAGAACAGAGCCCAGAAATGACGCCTCCCTGTGCAATCAACTGATTTACAGCAAAGGCGCCATGTAATTCATAGGAGAGGGGAAGCCTTTTCAACAAATGTTACTAGAATGGCTGGTTATCCACATGGAAAAAAAAAGAAAACAAAAACCAGCTGAAACTTGACCTGTTTCACAGTATCTACACTTGCTCTGAGCGGAACCACAGGAAAGGCCGGCCCAGGAGGAGGGTCGCGTGGCTGGTCTCGCCCACTGTCCCCGGCGGACCGCTGTCTCATGTCTAGGGCATGCCCGTCCCATCCCAGGATCCAGCGCCTTCAGCCTCCTCTGGGGCCCCCTTCTTTCTTTCTCTTCTTCTCTGCTTGTGTTTGGGGGCCTCTCAGACGGTCCCCCACGGGTGGTAGTCCCTTCCTGACACAGGCAGTCCCGGGATCAGCGCTGGCACCCCCTCCTCCTAGAAGCCCCCTCTGCTTTATGAGCGGGGGGGCACGTGACCCTCTTCCTTGCATCTGGAACACTAGGGAGGCTGGATGGTTTGTCATGCACAGCGGGACATGCACGACTAGAAAGGGGTGGACACGCTGATGGTTGTCAAGGTCAAGCTGGGACACACGGGGCCTCTCTCAGCCTCTTCACGTGCCGTCCTTGGATGGAGCGGACGTGTCCATCACTTCTCCAGACGCTGAGTTCTTGCGGAAGCGGCCACACCTTGCCGTCACCCTCCCCCGAGCTCCCGCCCGCCTCTGGCCCTGAGTTGCCTCCGCTGGTGTTTGCTGGCTGAAAGCGGAGAGTGGGGTGGCGAGCTGGTGATGGGCTGGGGCGGCTCTGAGCACCTGGGTCCCTCGCGTCTCCCATCTTCTGCTCAGGTGTCAGGTCAGTGGTCAGGCCTCGGCTGACCCAGAAGTTCCCAGAATCAGCCTGAGCTGATCCCTCTGACTGGCGCTCCATTTCAGCCACATCGTTGACTCACTGAATCCCACGTTTGTGCCATCACCCGCTCACCCATCTACCAGTCCGCCCACCCCACGAATGCCTGTCAGGCCGCTCCTCCCAGCCGTCCGGGTCTCAGCCCAGGGAGACAGCCCCAACCCCGACCCCCAGGAGCTCGCCTTCCGATGAGACACGCGAACACTGAGGCTCAAACATGAGCACAGGAAGTGCAGCACGAGGTGGGAGGAGCCCCGCCGGATGCTCAGCTGGGCGGGTGGGTACCAGGAGAGCTGAGAGCAGGGCGCCCACTGCCAGGAAGCTCCCAGTGTCACAGGACAGAGAGACAGGAGGACAGGCCCTGGGGGCTGGGCGGGGTGCCAGCCGTCAGCGCGGTTTCTGTGCTAAGGTCAGGGAGGGCTGGGGACACACGGAGCTCTGCCCAGAGACGGAGTTGGAAATGGCAGAGGCAACGCGGCTGACCGTGAAGGTCAGGAAGGGAGGTCACGGTCCGCCCTCCACCAGCCTGGCCTCCTGCCTCCTTCCTCGGAGTCCAGGTCGGAGATGCTACTCTGCTTTTCCTTCTGCAGACGAGGCTCCCGCAGTCAGGAGACTCGCCGGAGGTCACCCGGCTGGAGAGACGCCAGAGGGACAGGAGCCCAGTCCTGCCTTTGCAGGCCCCTCTCGGTGGCGTCACGTCTCCGGGACTGGGGACACACTGGCTCTACAGGGCCCAGGCTGGCGTCCGTTCCCCAGGAGCGGGCTCCGGGACAGAGGTCCGGCCCTGCCCATCTGTCCAGAGGGGGCTGCTCATCACACACCCCAGACAATGCCAGCTGCCCGGCTGCCTATCTGTCTCTGCCGGCGGCACGCAGATGGACGGCCCCTCAGGGGGCCCCGCAGCGACTTCCTGGGGCTGGGAGAGGTGGAGGCTGATGCTAGCACATCTCTGAGGCCGCCCCACCCTCATCGCATTTCCAGGGACTCTAGGAAGGAGGCCACACCCCTCCTTGGGTCCAGCGTGAAGTGGTCCCAAGAATGGACGGCCCCTCCCCATCTTACCCCCAAAGCCAAGGCTGAGGTCGCTGACCCTCCTTCCTGAGCCTGCTAGGCTGTCAGAGCCATGGCCTCCCTTGGCTGGAATCATCCAGTCCTCAGGGCACTGTCTGGGGAGACCAGGTGGGAGGACCTGGGGTGGCCACAGTCCTGTCCACCCCGGGAAGGATGGACAACCTGCAGAAGTGTCTCTGGGCCGGGAAGGGGTCCAGGTAAGTCTTCTTTCCTTTCCTTAGCGTTCTCCAAAGTCCCAAGGATGAGCAGCACATACCTTTTCTAGTGGAAAAGGGACAACTTTTAAAAAACAATTCTCCTGGTGTTGTAACAGGCATTGTTGTAACAGGTTTCGTGTAGCAGGTATAGAATGTCTTCATCTTTGGTAAAAATTGAAATTTCTATGGGTCTCCATCACAAAAATGAACACGGCTGGAGGGTTCTATGCCTCACATGCCTCCCTCTGAGTCCGAAAGGTTTGGAGACTTAGCTTTTCAATGTTTTCTGTAGGACTTGAAAGTCTTGACAATGACCATGAAGTATCATTTTAAAATATCATCAGAAACACATACAAGGAACTCCACTTCGGAAGCTGCAAAGAATGGCGTCAGCTGTCTTCCTCCTCCCTCCCATTCGCTCTTCCGCATCACCATCCGTCCATCCGTCCATCCACTCATCTACCAGTCCGTCCACCATCAGTCTCCCTCCCTCCCTCCCCTTCTTCACCAGGGAAGCCCTGGGGGTGGGGTGCTGGCAGGGGAAGGGGCAGGGTCTGTGGCAGGTGGGCAGGGATGGGTGGGGAGTGATGGGTGAACAGAGGATCCCCTGGAGGAGGGGAAGCTGAAGATGGGCATGGGGAGCAAGGGCACCCTCCAGGCAGCAGGTGTCAAGGACCCTCGGGGCTGGGAGGGGCAGGGGAGGGCTGAGGGGGCACCTGGCTCTGCAGTGACCCAGGCTTTGCCCACGGGCTTTGTGTGCACTTGGTGGGGAAGCCGCGCCATCTGGTGGCCAGTGGGGAGACTGCAGGGCAGGTCCTGGGAGGGGTCCCCTGGGGGGCTGGGCCTCAGTGAGGACAGCCCCTCACTCAGCCAGTGTCCCGGCTCCCCTCTGCCCAGCTCCCCATGTAGGCCTTGGGGGGCCATGTCCTCTTCACTCCTGCCTCAGCTGGTGGCAGGGTGGGAAGGAGGCGGGAGCTGGGGTGCCCCTCCTCGCCCCAGTCCTGGGGGCTCCCCGCCTCCTTGCTATGTCTCTGGCCTGGTCCTTGGGCTGCCCTTGTCCCCTGCAGGCCAGGGGTGGGGAGTCAAGACTACAGCTCTCACCTGGCACCCAGCCGTTGGGTCACCAGAGTGAGTGAGCCGGGGAATGACATGGAGTCCTGGAGGGTCTGGCAAGGGATGGGGGGTGGGGGGCAGCCAGGGCGGCCCCCACACGTGGCCCATGGGCAGGGAGACCCCGCCGGCTCCCAGCTGGGCGCCCTCCCCCAGGGAGCGCTGGAGGACCGCCCGCAGAGGCTCGGGAAGAAGGTGGACAGCAGGAAGCTTGGGAGGTACGGGCGCAGTGTCCAGCAGAGGAGGTAGGGGAGGCCGCAGACGAGCAGCAGGAGCCTGGAGCCCAGCACAGTGTAGTAGAACCGCGGGCGCTGGTGCTGGGAGCAGCAGGCCCCCCAGACGAGGAGGACCAGGCCAGCCGCGAAAGCCGCGCAGGCCAGGACCAGCAGCCCAGCGACGTTGGCCGCGTGGTAGTGCAGGCAGGCCAGCAGGCGCACGCTCTCACGCAGCAGGCCGCAGGCATCGGCGGTCAGCAGCACAGCCGGCGGGGCCAGGGCCCAGCTGAGGCCGCAGACGACGCCTGACGTGTGTCTGGGGCGGCAGCCCTGGTAGCAGGCGGGGAAGAGGTCGGAGAGGCAGCATTTGGCGCTGAAGGCCGCCAGCAGCCAGAGGCCCATGGAGAAGGCCACGAAGGTGACTGCAAAGTAGAGGCTGTGCTCAGAGCCCAGGGCCGCCTGCACGGCCGAGAAGGCGAGCTGGCAGCCCAGGAACAGGAAGTCCGCGGCGGCCAGGTGGAGCACGTAGACGGCGAAGGGGCTCTTCTTGATGTGGAGGCCAAGGTGCCAGAGCACCAGCGCGTTCCCCAGCAGTCCCCCGAGGCCCATGGCCAGGGTGAGGTAGAAAACCACGCTGCTGAAGGTCCCCCAGATCCCTGGCATGCTGGCTGGCTGGCTGGGCGGCCGGCGGGCAGGACCCTGGAGGGAAGTGACAGACGTCGAGTTGTCAGCACGCAGGCGCATCCCGAGGCCGCCAGACGGCCCCTTTCAGGCCAGCGCCCAGCCCTGCAGGCCCCCCGACCTCTTGGTAAAAGGAGGATTCCGTAAGACACGCCTGATCCGGGGAGACGAGGATGCCGACCCGGTGGGTGGTCCTGCCCCTGGCTGGATGGTGAGACTAAACGCACAAACAGCTGCGTACCAGCGTCGCTGCAGAGGTCTGCATCGGCTGGACAGGATTCGAGGCAAAGGGGGCGCCCGTGTGGACATGACTCAGGGACTCCACGTGGGGAGAGGCTGGACTACGCTCCTGCTGCACCCCAGCCCCAGAGGGTCAGCCGGGCACAGGCCAGCGGTCGCCATGAGCACACTCAGTCCTGTGCTGGCCATGGAGGGTGGGCAGCGGGGCTGGGGGCGGGAGCTGTACTGTGGGGGTGGTGGGAGGCTGGGAGGATGAGAGAAGGCTGAGGACACCCCCAGCCTCCCTGGCTCTCCGGACCAGGCAGGAGTTCAGCCGGCTCCTCCCGCTGCAGGCGGGTTGGCCACATGCAGCTCTGAAGCCTTGGCAACCTTGGGGATGTGGTGATGCCCCGGGTCCTCAGGAGAAACCCGTGCAAGCATCTGCTGCCAGCCCCTTAGGGGCAGCAAGGGGGCGAGTCCTATTCCAGTCGCAGGGGAGAGACTCCATCTCGGAACAGGGGAGGCAGACCCCAATGGCGGGGTCTCAGAGGTGCCCTTCCCTCTGCCCCACCCTGCAGAGTCCACGCTGGCCTTTGTTCTCAGCCTCTCAGCAGCTGTCAGCCTAGGGTGAGGAGTCAGGGAGCCATGCGGGGACAGACAGACACACACCCAGAGCGTGAAAGAGACACGAAGAGAGACACAGAGACACCCAGAGACACAGTGGGGGTGGACAGCCCGCCTCCCAACCTCGGGGTCTCCCCCAGGTGCCCCC
The DNA here is from genome assembly GCF_029407905.1 of Bubalus kerabau. Classification (NCBI taxonomy): domain Eukaryota; kingdom Metazoa; phylum Chordata; class Mammalia; order Artiodactyla; family Bovidae; genus Bubalus; species Bubalus kerabau. Next base: position 2,688,056 of record NC_073628.1, read on the forward strand.
CGGCCGGGCTGTGCCTCTGCCTGGACCATCCTCACCTCCCCTGTTACCCAGGTCTGCCTCCTTTAGGACCCTGGAAACTTCTGCAGCCCCCTGGGACCCTCCCAGCCTCCCAGCCCGGGGTCCTCGCCTGCCCCTTCTGTGTGGCTCTCCTTGCGCCCGGGAGCGGGGCTTAGCGGGGTGGGTCGGGGTCTCTTGCCTTTACCCTCCGCAGGATCTCCATGAGCAGGGAACGGGCATGCTTGGTGGTGTCAGGGCACGCAGAGAGCAGGGCTGGACTCTGGGGTCGTGGAGGGGGACTGTGGTGAGCCCCTCTCGGGGCCTCGGTCTCCCCGATGGACCCCAGGGGCTGAGCCGGGTGGAGGGTGAGGGCCAGCGCTGGGAGGGGGCCTCTGGGCCCGGCAGGCGGTGAGGAGGAGTGGAGGGGCTACCTGGATGGCTGTCCTGTTGGCTCTCAGAATGGGCACACCTGCCCGGTACATACAAATGAGGGCACAGGGTCCCGGCTTGTAAATGACGCGTCCGCTGTCTGCTTCCCCATCCTCACCCCAGCTCCCAGGCCTGAAAGTCCTCAGGGGAGCCCAGATGGCTCTGGGTGGGCTGGGTGCAGGGGCCCCAAGGCTTCTTACCTGCTGACTGGGCACGTCTCAGCTGCTCACCGTCGCCTGGGGCTCCTCCCAGGCCTTAAATCCTCCTGTGTCCCCGGGGCCCAACTGGCTGGACCCAGGCTCCCGGCCAGTTTCTTGGAAGTGGGAGGGGCCCTCCCTCCCATCCACAGGATGAGCTCAGAGAGCGATGTACTCGTGTGGGCCAGCCCTGCCCATCCTCCTCAGCATATGAGGTGCGTGGATGGCAGGAAGAGGCCTCCTGGGGCCCCCCGTCTGGTGGGGGCTGGACCTCACGTCTGGGGGGGTGCTTCTCAGGCCGAGCTGGCTCCTCGGTCCCCTGGTGTGTGGGAGATGGGCAGTGAGGCAGGAGCCTGGCCGTGTGGCCTGGGCGGAAGGACCTAACCCCCCCAGGCCTCAGTATCCCTCTCTGTGGCCTGACCATTCCCCGACAGCTCGTGCCCGGCCTAGGGCTGGGCCCCACGGTGGTCCCTGGGCAGTCCTGCTCTGGGTGGTCGGGCCTGCAGATGTTGGCCCCTTTCCTGAGGACCCATCGCGACTGTCCACTTGCCAGCCTCACACCGCAGGTCCCTGCTCACTGACACGTAGGGGTTAAAACACTTGTCCAAGCTTCACGTCCTGAGCTGGTCCTGCCAGACTCGCCTTTTCCATGGGCTGCTCTGCGGCCCTGGGGACTCAGAGCGCAAGCCAGAAGTCATGCGTAGAGATGCTGTTTGTCGGCATTTTTTTCTCTTTTTAAAAAATAATTTTTTAATGGGGTATAGTTGCTTTACGGTGGCTCAGACAGTAAAGAATCTGCCTGCCGTGCGGGAGACCCAGGTTCAGTCCCTGGATTGGGAAGATCCCCTGGAGAAGGAAACGGCTACCCACTCTAGTATTCCTGCCTGGGGAATCCCGTGGACAGAGGAGCTACCGTCCACGGGGCCGCAGAATCAAGCGTGACTGAGTGGCCGACACGTTCTCTTTGTCGCTTTACGGCGCTGTGGTAGTCTCTGTTGCACGGCAGAGCGAATCAGTTACATGTTTCTATGCGTAGCCCCTCTCTTAAAAAAAACAATTGTATTTATTTTTTTACTTTTGGCTGCTCTGGGTCTTTGCTGCTGCAAGAGCATTCTCCCAGTCTCAGCGAGAGGGGCTACTCGCTGGTTGCGGAGCCTCTACAGCACGAATTTTAGGACATGAGGCTTCAGGAGCTGAGGCGCACGGGCTTAGCTGCTCTGTAGCATACGGGATCTTCCTCGACTGCGGATCAAACCCCTACCCTCTGCACTGGCAGGCAGATTCTTAGCCCCTGGACCCCCAGGGAAGTCCTGTCCCCTTTTGTGCTTCTTCCCATTCAGGTCACCTTAGAGCTGTGAGTAGGGCTCCCTGTGCTGGACAATAGGTTCTCGTTAGTTACCTGCTTTATACAGTGTGGATCCTGGTCTCCCAGTTCATGTCCTAATATTTCCAGTTCACGGGTTTGGCTCTGAAGTCGTTTCTGTAGCAGAGGCGCGGCCTGTGGAGCGAGGGTTCCAGCCTGTGACTCCTGGCAGGGCCCCGGTACCCAGCCCCTGCGTTTCTGCTCGTGGCTGCAAGGTGTGAATCGCTGCGTGGCCTTCAGCCCTGGAGACCCAGGAAGCAGGCCCCGCCCCTCCCAGTGCGCCCCCAGGTCTCAGGATGCTCTCCGCTGCCCCTCCCCTCTGCTCAGGTCGCCTTCTCCCACGAGCCATCCCAACCTTGGTACCGGAGGCCTCACCCCAGCCCGCCACGTCCTCGGTACCCGAGGCCTCACCCCAGCCCTCCCTGTCCTCGTGTTCCCCGCCTCTTCTCCACAGTGCTGGCCCTGTGTCCCACCGCCGTGCCCATGGTCTCTGCCTGCGGCGTCCAGGGGGGCCTGGCGCGCACCAAGCTCTCAGCGCAGCCTCGGGAGGCGCGTCCGCTCTCTACGTGTTGGCGGCAACGGCAGCACACACCTGTGCGGGGCGTGTCCTGGGCCGGACGGGGCCCCCGGAGACACGAGCTGTCGGTCCCTGGAACCTCACTGGGAAGAAGGGAGGGCTTTGAGATGAGGTCATTCCAGATCGCCCAGGTGGACCCTGAACGCAGTAAGTGTCCTTATAAGAGACAGGACAGGAAAGACACATGGAGGAAGGGCCACGTGCCCACGGAGGCAGAGGCTGGAGAGCTGCAGCCACAAGCCCAGGGGCGCCTGGAGCCCCCGGAGGCTGGAAGGGCAGGAAGGCCCTGCCCTGGAGCCCTGGGCCACCTGGACTTCAGACTCTGCCCTGCCGACAGTGAGAGAAGACATCTGTCGCCATTAGCTGCCCCGACTGGGGGCCTTGGCCCCGGCCACTCCTGCGACGCGCGTCACACGCTGTCTGCTCTCCATGGAGCAGCTTGTTATTGACACAAGCGCCTCTGAGATGCCGCCGGCCCTGCTTGCAGATGGGGAAACCGAGGCCCGGGCGCTGAGAGCAGCAGACCTCAGTGGGTGGCGAGGGATTCGAGCCAGCCCCCTCCCCCGCTCTCCCCGAAGCACACAGCAGTTCTCAGCTGCTGGCTATTCCTGGACCCTGGAGGCCAGCGGCTTGTGCCGTCGCCCAAACACCAGTGTGCTTGTTTGGACTTGTGTCTCCTGAGCCTGTTCACAGCTGGTGGCCTGTGTCCAGGCTGTCTGATGCTGGGAAAGATTGAGGGCAGGAGGAGAAGGGGACGACAGAGGATGAGATGGTTGGATGGCATCACCGACTCAATGGACATGAGTTTGAACAAACTCCAGGAGACAGTGAAGCCTGGCGTGCTGCTGTTTGTGGGCTCTCAAAGAGTCAGAGGTGACTTAGCAATTGAATAGCAACAGCAAGAGGTTAGAGTGCTATTCAAGTTCTTCAGGGGAGGGCGGGCCACCAGGGACCCCCACCTGGGGAAGCGTGATCAGGCCAGGCGGCAGAGGGAGGGGACCATGTGGGCCGGAGGCTTTACTGTGGTTTCCGTGGGAAGGAAGAGGTGAGTCAGGGTGAGTGGGCTCAGGATTGGCTGGTTTGAATCACCCCTGGGCGCTCTGGGGCACAGGGTCTGTCCCTGGCTGTCTGGACCTGCCCCCTCCACAGCTGATGGTGTGGGGCGGGTGTGGGCTGTGCTTGGTCAGTTTCACTCGTGAAGCTGTGGGCAGCGGTTTGCTGTCTAGGAAGCCGCTCACCGAGGGAGGCACAGCCCCTGTGGGGTCAGGAGTCAGTGTGGGAAACCCAGAGAACAGAAGATGGGGTTGGGGCGGGTGGGAGCTGAGAACCGCGGGATGGAGTGAGAGGGCCCTCTGCCCCTTGCACCCGACTCGTTCCGACCTGGGGTCTCGCATGCCAAGGGGCTCCTGTGTTTAGTCACTCAGTCGTGTCTGACTCTTTCCAACCCCATGGACTGCAGCCCGCCAGGCTCCTCTGACCATGGGATTCTCCAGGCAACGATACTGGAGTGGGTTGCCATGCCCTCCTCTAGGGGATCTTCCCAACCCAGGGATCGAACCCCGGTCTCCTACATTGCAGGCGGATTCTTTACCTCTTAGGCCATTTGACCAAGGGGCTCCTGAGGGGCTGCTTAACTCCTCCTGCCCCGGGAAAGGGTGCAGAGGATTCTGGATTGGGAGCTCGGCCCCCTCCTTGGGAAACCAGACCCCCTCGGCCAGCACTCAGCTCTCTGCCTCCAAAGGGGCGTCCCTTCTGGACGTTCACATGATGTCACGCATGTTACATGTTCGACCCCGTGACCAACATAGTACAGACTTGACATTCATTGGCTTTTCTTATCTTTATTATGACTCCGGTGACTGCCAAAAGGGTTTTAAAGAATTAGGCCTTTTCTCTCAAAGCACCTGTTCACAAAATCACCAAGCCCAGGACCACTAGGCAGAAGCCTTGTCGTCCACAGAGCTAAGAGCGGCGGCTCCAGCTGAGCCCCCAGCCCACATCCCAGACAGGGCAGCGGGGGTCGGGGTGGGGCGTTTTTCAGACACCAAAGGGTCCAGGGGTTCTGGAAGAATTGTGCAATTCATAAAAAAGATAAAACTCGACTGGATTTCATATTTTAGGTTGACTATTTTTGTTGTTCTCCAACTGCTGAGATAATTGAATACCTGAGCAGTGAGTGTGGCCCCACACAATAAAAACAAATGATGACTTAGAACCTTCATGCAGGCTGGGGATGGGGTGGGGGGTGCCAGGTTACCTCCTTTGGTTCCTGGCTCACAGGCTGCCTTGTGCCCTGAGCAGCCTCCCCTCCGGTCCCTGAGGAAGGGCAGTGTCCACATCCTTCCCAGAAACGTCTCTCTGCCTGCTCAAGCAGTGACGTACCTGTTCCTGGGAACTCTGTCCTGGCCAGAACAGTTCTGGGGTCCTGGGGTGGGAGATCGGTGGTCACTGGCTTTGGCCCTGGGACCCCGGCCTCCTGGGACCTGGGGCTGTCCCCCTCCCAGCCTGACTCAGGACACAGGCTGAGTTCAGGCTTTTCCTGAGGTCAGAGAGGTGTGGGCAGGGTGGGGCGATGAGATATTAAGGTGTACTTGCCTGGGTGAGCCTGCAGGTTCCAGGGTCCAGGCTCCAGCAGTCTGGGTCTCCAGAGTCCTGGGGTCCCACAGATTACAAGACAGGGGCTAAGCAGTGAGATCCCAGCAGAGAGAATGCCTCGCAGCCACTCAGGCCATTGGGCCACATGTCTGCTGTGTGACCTGCTTCCACACCCACGACCAGGGTTCCAGAGAGACCCCAGAGAATGCTGCAGTTCTGGGGCTCCTTGCAGAAGGAGCCCCTGCTTCATGGAGCCCAATAAGGAGGAATTGAGAACCCCCCAAACCCCGGGGTGCTGGGGGTGGGCCCTCCAGGAGGGAGGGAGAGTCTGAAAGCCACTGAGCTGTGTCTGCCCCAGACACGGCAGGGGGTGCTGGGGCCTCTTGAGGTCACTTTTGGCTCTGCCTCTCTGGTGGGGGTCCAGCAGCGACTCAGCCTCAGTGTGGTGTCCCATCTGTAAGGTGGGAGGACGTTCCTGCATTATTAAAAGGATCCCCAAGGCGACTTCTCTGGTGGTCTGGTGGTTAGGAATCTGCCTTGCAATGCAGAGACGCAGGTTCAATCCCTGGTCCGGGAACTAAGACCCTGTGTGCCGTGGGACAACTAGGCCCACACGCCCCAAGCATTGAGCTCACGAACGGCAACTAGAGTCCGTGGGCTGCAACGAAAGATCCCACGAGAAGTGATGAAGAGCGCGGGTGTCACAATGAAGACTTGACACAGCCAAACACACCAGTGACTCTGCTGGAAGCGGATTTCCTGGGGTGTTGTGCACGGGAGGGGATGGCCAGTTCCTGCTTTTCTCCTGGGTTCTCCCTTGTCTCTGGGGGAGGTTTGTATCTGGAGGCTGAAAGTGGTACTTGAGGCCACTTCCTCTTCTGAGCCTTGTTTCCCCAAGTGGAGTGATTGAGGTTGACAGTCACGTTCTGGAGGTGGGGCGAGGAGTTCTGCCACCCTGAGGGCTGTGCCATGCCATGCCTGTCGGTCCCAAGAGGTGGGAAAGCCCCAAGCGGGGGCTACACAGTGTTCCTGGAGCAGTGACCCCAGCCTTGGGGGCTCCCACCTCGCAGGATCCCTGGACCCAAACTGCCCGGAACACTTGGGAGGCTAGGGTGAAGGCACCCTGCCGGCCAGGATACAGGCTCTGGCACAGTCCTCGTGGGGTGATGACCAGGGAGAGGGCGCCTCTTAAATCAGGACACCACGGTTCTGGGCAAGAGTCTGGACCCTCACCCTGACTAGGGAGGGATAGGGTCAATCATGGCGGAGATCAATGTCCTTCCATCCCTGAGGCTTAGGGGCTAGGGGTCAGAGTTATATTCATGTGTAGAATTCGGGAAAATGCTCCTTCAGTTCAGTTCAGTTGCTCAGTCATGTCAGACTCTGTGACCCTATGGACTGCAGCATGCCAGGCCTCCCTGTCCATCACCAACTCCCAGAGCTTGCTCAAACTCATGTCCATTGAGTTGGTGATGCCATCCAACCATCTCAGTCTCTGTCGTCCCTTTCTCCTCCTGCCCTCAATCTTCCCCAGCATCAGGGTCTTTTCCAGTGAGTCAGTTCTTCGCATCAGGTGGCCAAAGTATGGTAGTTTCAGCTTCAGCATCAGTCCTTCCAATGAATATTAAGGGCTGATTTCCTTTAGGATGGATTGGTTGGATCTCCTTGCAGTCCAAGGGACTCTCAAGAGTCTTCTACAACACAGCAGTTCAAAAACATCAATTCTTTGGCGCTCAGCTTTCTTTATGGTTCAACTCTCACATCCATACACAGCTACAGGAAAAACTAAAGCTTTGACTAGATGGAATTTGTTGGCACAGTAATGTCTCTGCTTTTGAATAAGCTGTCTAGAATTCAGAGAAAATGCTCCTTAGTTATGTTTTTTAAAAAAATTATTGAAGTAGAGTTGATTGACAATGTTTGTTAATTTCTGCTGGACAGCAAATTGATGCTCCCCCACGCCTAAGTGGGGCTTCAATTCGAGGGTCATCGTAGCTTTCACGGGAGACATGCTCTCTGCTGGCTGCAGCTATGTGGAGGCTGGAGGGGAGCAGGGAAGGTGGGCTTGGGGTGGACTGGGCTGTGTGTCTGCCTGGTGTCTGGCCACGGTCCCGTGCCTTCCCTGGCTCTCCTCACCTGGAACAGAGTCCGCTGGGCATCCTGCATGTCCTGGGCATGAGAACCACCTGGGCAGTTCCCTCCAAATGCATATTGCTGACCCCCGCCCCAGAGACCCCACCCCCAGTGTAGTCGGGGCTGGAACCCACTTCTCCAGCAGCCACTCCTGATGATCCTTGTGTGCAAGGGGAGACGTGACATCTCCAGGGACACGAGACCTGGTCACCAGCAAAGGCCACCACTTGGGTCCCACTGACCCAGCCTCTGGTCCCGGCACCCCTCAAGGCGGGCAGCCCCCCAATCACGTGTGTGGTAACTGTGGTCAGTACAATCCTGGCCTCCTCCCCTGCCCAGCCCCATGGCCTTATCTGTCACTTCCACGAGGAGGCCGCCGTGCAGGAGGCCTCTCTCCTGCACCCCAGCTTGGCCTTGACCCCCAGCACCTGCAGGGGGACCCCTGTGAGGGGTGTGGGCAGAGGTAACAGGCTGCAGCTGTGGAGCTGGGGGGCCTTGTGCCCGCAGTTTCTGGCAGAGAAGGTGCGGAAGGAGATGCAGGGACGCGGGTAGGGCCGGGGGGGACGCCCTGGGGTGGACGGCGCTCCTGCAGGGCTGGGGCAGGACACCCCCCCAGCATAGCACAGGCACCGTACTCCCTGAGGAGCCTGGGAGGTGCTCCTGAGCGGCAGGCGCGGCGGCCGGCAGAGGCCCAGGTGAGGCTGCACGGGCAGGTGGTCAGGTGGCCGGGGGTAGAATGACACCCAGGACACAGCAGAAGGGTCCCGGTACGGCCGGGCTGGTCTGGACAGAGGGTGGGAGGTCAGCTGCTCAGGCAGCAAGTTAGGGACCACGGCCAGCGCGTGGCCCCGAGGAAGACGAGACTGGCACAGGCCACGCCCAGAAGCAGGCGCCGAGGGGACCCTGTAGAGGCTGCAGCTGAACGTCGCAGGACCAGTCTGGCCCCCTCAGCCCATCTGGCCCAGGGTCTGACTGAGGGACAGACCATGAGGTTGAAAGCACCTCCTCCTGGGCTATCGGGACGCTGTCCGTCTGGGTCTCCCAGCTCCCTCATCAGGCAGGTTCGAGGTCAGGGCAGGAGGGCCCAAGGGCTCAGGAAGCCTGGGCAGTGCCTGAGTTTCTGGGGGTTCCAGGCCCCTCCTCCCCACACCTGAGGGGGCGAGAGCCAAGGACTGGGCGGTGACGGGGAGGAGGGCTGAGACCCCCGCGGAGGGTGGGACCACTCCCACTTGCCCCGACTGCTCGCTTTGAGCCTGCCGCCCCCTCCAGGGCCCAGAGCAGAGAGGATTTCAGCACGAGGCCCAGTCTCCGGGGCCCCTCCGTGGGGAGGGGCGCCGGGCCAGGCGGGCACAGGGGCTCCCCAGTTCTTGCAGTGTTTCTGATCCTCAGGACAAGTCCTGTGCGTCTTCAGAGTGAGCGCAGGGTGCCCCCCGCGTCCGACGAGTGGCGTGGCCTCGGAGGGACAGCCCGTGAGAAGCCCGGTGTCACATGTCATCCTTGTAAAGCAGCTCTTCATCCTTGGGGGCCTCTCCATCGTCACGACCCCGAGCTCATGACCTTGGGTCTCAGGGTCATGGCAGGGTCATGACCCTAGGAAACCTCTCTCAGCCCAGGCCCCGTCCTCACCTGCCCCTCACCCTCCCTGGCAGTGAGTCCTGAGTCCCTGGGGCAGCTCCTGCTTGCCGGCGGGGACCTCAGCATTCAACGTGTCTACCCGTGACGGGGTCCCAGCTCTGGGAGCCCACAAATCCAGTGGCGCTGAGCCGCAGCCCTGTGCCTCACCCCAGTAACCCAGCTAAGCCGCAGCCCCAAGGACCACCCAGCACTCAGGGCGGGAGGCCAGCGATCACCCCCCGCACAGCTGATGCACCTCCACCTTCTGCTCCTGTCCTTCGGGGAGGGGGAGATTCACAGAGGACGCGGAGGAGCATGAAAACGCCCCCCGGCTCCCTCAGGGCCCACCTGGGGAGCAGGGCTGGGCAGGGTGACAGCGTGGAGAACCCACCTTACCAGAACACGGGGTTGGGCCCGGGGCACGTCTCCTCGTGGAGGCCGGCATCCCGCCCTCTGGGGTCTCCTGGCCCATCCGTGTTCTCGCCAGCACCTGGAGCCCCAGGCTCCTCCTGGTGAGGTGGCAGGACTCAGGCTGAGGCTTGCTTCCACCCAGAGGCTGGCTGGGCGCCAGGGCTCGGGCTGGGCTCCCCTCCCTCCCTGATGGCAGTGGGCTCTCTGGTCTCACGGGGGGCTGGAAGCTGTGGGGAGGAGTGGGACGGTGGGGGCTGCTGAGCAGGGACCCCCACACGGGTGCTGGTGACTTGCTGCCACCCAAGGCTGGGCTCAGAGCCCCCTGCTCCGCCCCCTTCCAGGACAGAAGGCCCCCGGAGGGCCCTGAGCTCAGCAGCTCTGGCCGCCCTGCGGGCCCGCTGTCTCCCTCTCTGCTCACACGGCCAGCTCTCCAACGCCTCCTGTTTGAAGAGGGTGAAATGACAGCCCCGGGCGGGTGTGGGTGAGCGGGCAGCCCACTTGCCCCAACCCTGCGTCTCCGGGACAGTGAGTCCTGCCTACGGTCCAAGTTGGATCCCCTGGTCTGGGAGGGGTCCACCCGGGACGGGGGTCAAAGCCCCAGCTGGAGCCAAAGTCTCTTCACCCTGTCCCTGAGCTCCCTGCCCCAGCACGAGGCCCCTGGGAGGCAGGGCTCGGGCCTGTAGAGGGTGTGGACGGGATTCCGGTGTGACGCTGAGTCCTGCAGGGCCCCACACACCTGAGCCACAGGGTCCACCCCCCTCCCCTCCCAGCCTCTCTCCCCGCCTCTGCCCATGCCAGGAGCAAGGCCATGAAAAGAAGGCAGGGTTTCATGAATTTGGTTGAATGTTTTTGTGGTGTTTGTCCAACCTCCGAGATAATTGAATAGCTGAGGATTGAGCCTGATTTCACCCGACGAAAAGAACAATATTTCAAACCTTCCATCCAGAGCTGGTGGGGAACCACGGGCGTCTCCCTTGGCCCCTGGCTGACATGATTCCTCGTGCCCTGAGCAGTCTCCCCTCTGGTCCCTGAGGAGGGGGCAGCGTCTCCATCCTTCCCGGGAACGTCTGGCTGCTTGAGCCCGTTCCTGGCCAAAACATTCCCAGGGATCCTAGGGCCCTGGCAATGGGGGCTCAGGTGGGCACTGGCCCTGTGGCCTCCTTGAACCCTGAGCTGTGTCCTCTCCCAGCCTGACTCAGGACCTGGGCTGAGGTCAGGCCGTGTCTGAGGCCAGAGGGGTGCAGGCAGGGCAGGGAGGTGACAAATTAAGGTGTCCTTACCTCTGGGGGAGCCTGGAGGCTTGGCTGCCCGCTCGGCCCAGGGCTCCAGCTGGGAGGACAGCCCCAGAGTCCTCCGGAATTAAAGGCCAGTGTCAATCTCCCCCCAGGACCCAACGGTCTGTGCCCCAAGGCAGGAGACAGTGTGGACTCGGCCAGAACGATGGGCCTTGAACTGCGCATCAAGGTGGGATGAGCTGTGGGCCCAGGCAGGGTGGGGAGAGGAAACAGCGCCCACCCAGGCCGGAGGCACGTGGGTGCTTGTTGTGTCTGGACTGCCACCAGCCTGACCCTGGGCTGTCCCTAGGGGGCCCGGGCCCTGCAGATGCTTTAGCAAAAAAGGTGACCTGGATGGAGCAGCAGGTGCAGAGGGGCCAAGGCCGAGGCCATGAGGCTGAGGCTGGAGGGTCCAGGGCTCTACGGAAGGGACTTCTTCTCCACGAACCACCCCAGCCCCAGCCCCACGTCGGCCCAGCAGCATGGCGCCCACGTGGCCCTGGGTTGTAACTGCAAGTACCAGCTCTGCCCTGCTCCCATCTCTGCCCGATTCAGCGTGTGAGCTGCCCAGGTGCAGGAGGCGGGGGCTGCACACACGTGCACACACATGTGAGCTTGCACATGGAATCCCAGGCTCCTTCAAGCCTGAGCTGAGTGTCAGTCTGCACAAATGCAGGACGAAGTTCTGCCAGGGAGAGGAAATAGCCACGGGAGAGCTGTCGTCCGGACGTTTCTCAATCGCTCCTTTAACAGTGTTTAGCCAAGAGAAAGGACCACGTATCTGAGATGCTCCTACACCCAGACTCTAAGCCGCTGAAGGTGGCCACTGTGACCCACACGCCCCAGCGCACCCAGACTGCCAGCTGCCGCGTGATGAATGGACTCCGAAGATGTGCTAATTCAAGTAATGTAAAAATAGTATGTTCAGTCTTCAGCCTTCCGTTTCCCGGTTGGAGTTGAAACGAATGATATTGTCCATCTGAAAACCGTCTAGGAAAGTCTGGCTTGTCTGGGTTGTCAGGTCAAGGGTTGGGGAAGCCCACTTTCATAGGGTGCATTTTAATTTTAAGGAAACATGGGTCTGGCCCATCTCAAGATTTTCAGGCAATTCGGATATTTTTGACATTGGTGAGAAAAGAGAGGCACATGATAAAAACATGAAAAACCGTATCCGCAACCCAGCAAGCCAGAGGGTTGTGCAAACCTGTCTTGAGAAGGAAGGTGACTCTTCAGGGCCGAGTTAGGTGTCACCAAAAACTCATGGTGAGATTTAAAAAATTCCTTCCCAATGACGGGCCTGGCTCTTCAAAAATGTCCCTGTTATGAAATAAAAAGAGGATGAGGGTATTACTACAGACAACGAAGGACAGCTGTGAAGGGGACATCTTGGGGACAGTCAAGGGGTGTCGCATGGATGAGAACAGGGTGTCTGGATCAGAGCTCACGTGAGATGCTCAGACTTTGGGTGATAGAAGGGCGCTCCGGCTCTTAGGAGACACGCAGTGAATGATTTACAAATGTGTGAAGTGTCCGGATGTTTGCAACTCACTCTCAGAGGAGAGACAGAGAGAGAGAGAAAGAGAGAGAGGGAAAGAGAGAGACAGCAAGGGACAGACAGAGAGAGGGAGGGGGGAAAGAGAGAGAGAGAAAGAAGGAAAGGGAGAAAAAAGAGAGAGAGAGCAAAAAGCTGAACCCCAAGTAAAGCTAGAGAAGCATGTAGTAGGCATTCTCTTGTACTATTTTAATTATTCAGTGGGTTTGAAAATTTTCAGCATAAATAGTTGAAAAAATTTAAAATAATTAGTTGGGAGAAAATAAATAAATAATTGGGAGTAAGTTTTTTAAAAACAAATGGCTGTCCTAATGCCCCTTGATTGAGAGCCACTGATTTGGTTATTGGCTGGCAGTTAAGCCAGGAAAAATTCATCTGAATTTCACAAGTGTGTTTTGCTCTGATACTTCTCAGAAATAACAGTGGAAGACACATCTGGTACTTCTCAGAGTAACAGTGGAAGAAACGAGCATTTACAGAGCCGTTCTCCAAAGCACCTCCATCTTTCCCCGAATCAGGGTTTTCTCCAGTGAGTCGGCTCTTTGCATTAAGTGGCCAAAGTACTGGAGCTTCAGTTTCAGCACCAGTCCTTTCAGTGAATATTCAGGGTTGATTTCTTTTAGGATTTATTGGTTTGATCTCCTTGCACTCCAAGAGACTCTCAAGAGTCTTCTCCAGCATCACAATTTGAAAGCACTGAGCTGAAGTGATGAAATTATGCCTTGCAAAAATCAGATTAGTATGATCACCTGCATTCTGTTTCATGTGCTAAATGCATCTGGTATCAACTTACCAATCATAATAGTGTCTCGACCTGGATAACAAATTCTGATTGGTCACAGTCATGCTAGAATATAAACGCGAGCCTCTTATGGTGCCGAGAACTTTGGCCAGGTCAGGCTTCCCTAGATGTGAGAAGGTTGGCAGTCACACCGGAATCCAAGAAAGGCTGTGTGTGTAATTTTATGGAAGCACAGCTGATTTACAATGTTGTGTTAATTTCTGCCCACAGCAAAGTGGGCCCGTTATACGTGGATTCTTCATCTTCTTTTCCACGTTGGTTTATCCCGGGATGTTGAATGCAGTTCCCTGTGCTCTACAAGAGGACCTTGTTGCTTGTCCACCCTACATGTAACAGTTTGCATCTGCCAATCGCAACACCCTAACCCATCCTTCCCCAACCCCACTTCCCGCTTTGCGACCACAAGTCTGTTCTCTGTGTCCGGGAGCCTGTTTCTGTCTCACAGATAAATTCGTCTGTGTCATAGTTTAGATTCCACACACAAGTGATCTCATACGGAGCTTGTCTCTCTCTTCCTGACTCACTTCGCTTAGTGTGATCATCTCTGGGTCTATCCATGTTGCTGCAGATGGCATTATTTTGTTCTTTCTTCTGGCTGAGTAATAGTCCATTACATAAATGAACCACATCTTCCTTATCCACTCATCTATTGATAGACGCTTAGGCCGTTTCCACGTCTTGGTGCTGTAAATGGAGCTGCCATGAACATTGGGGTGCATGTATTTTTTTTAATTAATTTATTTTTTATTGAAGGATAATGGCTTTACCTTTCCAAATCCTGAAAGATGATGCTGTGAAAGTGCTGCACTCAATATGCCAGCAAATTTGGAAAACTCAGCAGTGGCCACAGGACTGGAAAAGGTCAGTTTTCATTCCAATCCCAAAGAAAGGCAATGCCAAAGAATGCTCAAACTACCGCACAATTGCACTCATCTCACACGCTAGTAAAGTAATGCTCAAAATTCTCCAAGCCAGGCTTCAGCAATAAGTGAACCATGAACTTCCTGATGTTCAAGCTGGTTTTAGAAAAGGCAGAGGAACCAGAGATCAAATTGCCAACATCCGCTGGATCATGGAAAAAGCAAGAGAGTTCCAGAAAAACATCTATTTCTGCTTTATCGACCATGCCAAAGCCTTTGACTGTGTGGATCACAATAAACTGTGGAAAATTCTGAAAGACATGGGAATACCAGACCACCTGATCTGCCTTTTGAGAAATTTGTATGCAGGTCAGGAAGCAACAATTAAAACTGGACATGGAACAACAGACTGGTTCCAAATAGGAAAAGGAGTTCGCCAAGGCTGTATATTGTCACCCTGTTTATTTAACTTATATGCAGAGTACCTCATGAGAAATGCTGGACCGGGAGAAACACAAGTTGGAATCAAGATTGCCAGGAGAAATATCAATCACCTCAGATATGCAGATGACACCACCCTTATGGCAGAAAGTGAAGAGGAACTCAAAAGCCTCTTGATGAAAATGAAAGTGGAGAGTGAAAAAGTTGGCTTAAAGCTCAACATTCAGAAAACGAAGATCATGGCATCCGGTCCCATCACTTCATGGGAAATAGAGGGGGAAACAGTGGAAACAGTGTCAGACTTTATTTTTCTGGGCTCCAAAATCACTGCAGATGGTGACTGCAGCCATGAAATTAAAAGATGCTTACTCCTTGGAAGGAAAGTTATGACCAATCTAGATAGCATATTCAAAAGCAGAGACATTCCTTTGCCAACAAAGGTCCATCTAGTCAAGGCTATGGTTTTTCCTGTGGTCATGTATGGATGTGAGAGTTGGACTGTGAAGAAGGCTGAGCACTGAAGAATTGATGCTTTTGAACTGTGGTGTTGGAGAAGACTCTTGAGAGTCCCTTGGACTGCAAGGAGATCCAACCAGTCCATTCTGAAGGAGATCAGCCCTGGGATTTCTCTGGAAGGAATGATGCTAAAGCTGAAACTCCAGTACTTTGGCCACCTCATGTGAAGAGTTGACTCATTGGAAAAGACTCTGATGCTGGGAGGGATTGGGGGCAGGAGGAGAAGGGGACGACAGAGGATGAGATGGCTGGATGGCATCACTGACTCGATGGACGTGAGTCTGAGTGAACTCCGGGAGTTGGTGATGGGCAGGGAGGCCTGGCGTGCTGCGATTCATGGGGTCGCAAAGAGTCGGACACAACCGAGCAACTGATCTGATCTGACCTGAATGGCTTTACAGACTTCTGTTGTTTTCTGTCAACCCTCACCATGAATAAGCCACAGGTACACATACATCCCCTCCCTCTTGAACCTCCCTCCTATATCCCTCCCATCCCATCCCTCTAGGCTGATACAGAGCCCCTGTTTGAGGTTCCTGAGCCAGACAGCAAATTCCCATTGGCTCTCTCGTTTAAACATGGTAATGTAAGTTTCCGTGTTACTCTGTCCACACACCTCACCCTCTCCTCCCCTCTCCCCATGTCCATAAGTCTGTTCTCTGTCTGTTTCTCCATTGTTGCCCTGAAAATCAATTCTTCAGTACCATTTTTCTAGATTCCATACATATGCATTAGAATGCAATATTTATCTTTCTCTTTCTGACTTACTTCACTCCGTGTAATAGGTTCTAGGTTCATCCACCTCATTAGAACTGACTCAAATGTGTTCCTTTTTATGGCCGAGTAATATTCCATTGTGTATATGTACCACAACTTCTTTATCCATTCATCAGTCAATGGACATCTTGCTTTCATGTTTTAGCTATTGTAAATAGTGCTGCAATGAACAATGGGATACATGTGTCTTTTTAAATTTTGATTTCCTCAGGGTATATGTCTAGGAGTGGGATTTCTGGGTCATATGGTGGTTTTATTTCTAGTTTTTTAAGGATTCTCCATACCGTCTTCCATAGTGGCTGTATCAATTTACATTCCCACCAACAGTGTAAGAGTGTTCCCTTTTCTCCACACCCTCTTCAGCATTTTATTGTTTGTAGACTTTTTGATGGTGGCCATTCTGACCCGTGTGAGGTATCTCACTGTAGTTTTGATTTGCATTTCTCTAATAATGAGTGAGGAGAAGGCAATGGCAACCCACTCCAGTACTCTTGCCTGGAAAATCCCATGGGTGGAGGAGCCTGGTAGGCTGCAGTCCATGGGGTGGCTAAGAGTCAGACACGACTAAACGACTTCACTTTCACTCTTCCCTTTCATGCACTGGAGAAGGAAATGGCAACCCACTCCAGTGTTCTTGCCTGGAGAATCCCAGGGACGGGGAGCCTGGTGGGCTGCCGTCTATGGGGTCACACAGAGTCGGACACGACTGAAGTGACTTGGCGGCAGCAGCAGCAATAATGAGTGATATTGAACATCTTTTCCTGTGTTTGTTAGCCATCTGCATGTCTTCTTTGGAGAAATGTCTGTTTAGGTCTTTTCCCACTCTTTGATTGGGTTGTTTGTTTTTCTGGTATTGAGTTGTATGAGCTGCTTGTATATTTTGGAAATTAATCCTTTGTCAGTTGTTTCATTTCCTATTATTTTCTCCCATTCTGAGGGTTGCCTTTTTACCTTGCTTATAATTTCCTTTGCTGTGCAAAATCTTTTAAGTTTAATCAGGTCCCACTTGTTTGCTTTTGTTTTTATTTCCATTACTCTAGGAGGTGAGTCATAGAGGATCTTGTTTTGATTTATATCATCAAGTGTTCTGCCTATGTTTTCCTCTAAGAGTTTTATAGCTTCTGGTCTTACATTTAGGTGTTTAATCCATTTTGAGTTGATCTTTGTGTATGGTGTTAGGAAGTGTTCTAATTTCATTCTTTTACACATAGCTGTCCAGTTTACCCAGCACCATTTATTGAAGAGGCTGTCTTTGCTCCATTGTATAGTCATGCCTCCTTTGTCGAAAATAAGGTACCTATAGGTGCACGGGTTTATTTCTGGGATTTCTGTCTTGTCCCATTGGTCTATATTTCCGTTTCTGTGCCAGTACCATGCTGTCTTGATGACTGTAGCTTTGTAGTATAATCTGAAGTCAGGAAGGTTGATTCCCCCAGCTCCATTCTTCTTTCTCAAGACTGCTTTGGCTATTCGGGGTCTTTTGTGTTTCCATATGACTTGTGATTTTTTTTTTTTTTTTGTTCTATATCTGTGAAAAATGTCATTGGTAATTTGATAGGGATTGCACTGAATCTGTAGTTTGTGTTTGGTAGTACATTTTCACAGTATTGATTCTTCCTCTCCAGGAACATGGAATATCTCTCCATCTGTTTATGTCATCTTAGATTTCTTTCATCAGTGTCTTATAATTTTCTGTGTACAGTTCTTTTGTCTCCTTAGATAAGTTTATTCCTAGATATTTAATTCTTTTTGTTGCAATGGTGAATGGGATTGATTCCTTAATTTCTCTTTCTGATTTTTCATTGTTACTATATAGAGATGCAAGTGATTTCTGTTTATTGATTTTGCTAAATTCACTGATTAGCTCTAGTAATTTTCTGATACTATCTTTATGGTTTTCTATGTACAGTATCATGTCATCTGCAAACACTGAAAGCTTTACTTCTTCTTTTCTGATCTGGATTCCTTTTATTTCTTTTTCTTCTCTGATTGCTGTAGCTAGGATTTCCAGAACCATGTTGAATAACAGTGGTGAAAGTGGACACCCTTGTCTTTGTCCTGATCTTAGGGGAAATGCTTTCAGTTTTTCACCATTGAGAATTTTTGCCATAGGCTTATCATATATGGCCTTTACTATGCTGAGGTAGGTTCCTTCTATGCCAATTTTTTTGAAGAGTTTTAATCATAAATGGGTGCTGAATTTTGGCATAACTTTTTATGTATCTACTGAGATTATCATATAGTTTTTATCTTTCAATTTGTTAATATGGTATATCACATTGATTGCATATATTGAAGAATCCTTGCATCCCTGAAATAAACCCAACTTGATCATGGTATATGAGCTTTTTGATGTGTTGCTGGATTCTGTTTGCTAAAATTTTCTTGAGGATTTTTTCATCTATGTTCATCAGGGATATTGGTCTGTAACTTTCTTTTTTTGTGTTGTCTTTGTCTGGTTTTGGTATCAGGATAATGGTGGCCTCATAGAATGAGTTTGGAAGTGTTCTTTCTGCAATTTTTTGAAAGAGTTTTAGAAGGATAGGCGTTAGCTCTTCTCTAAATGTTTGATAGAATATCTCCTGTGAAGTCTTCTGGTCCTGGGCTTTTGCTTTTTGGGAGAATTTTGATTATAGCTTCAATTTCAGTGCTTGTAATTGGGTTGTTCATAATTTCTATTTCTTCCTGGTTCAGCCTTGGAAAATTGAACTTTTCTGAGAATCCGTCCATTTCTCCAGTTTATCCATTTTATTGCCATATAGTTGTTCATAATAGTCTCTTATAATTCATATTTCTGCATTATCTGTTGTAACCTCTTCTTTTTCATTTCTAATTTTGTTGATTTGATTCTTCTCTCTTTTTTTCTTGATGAGTCTGGCTAAAGGTTTGTCAATTTTATCTTCTCAAAGAACCAACTTTCAGTTTTATTACTCTTTACTATTGTTTCTTTCATTTGTTTTTCATTTATTTCTGCTCAGATCTTTATGATTTCTTTCCTTCTACTAATCTTGCATTTCCTTTTTGTTCTTCTTTTTCCAGTTGCTTTAGGTGTAAAATTAGATTGTCTATTCGCTGTTTTTCTTGTGAGGTCGGATTGTATTGCTATGAACGTCCCTCTTAGAACTACTTTTGCTGCGTGCCACAGGTTTTGAGTTGTCGTGTTTTCATTGTCATTTGTTTCCAGAAACTTTTTGATTTCCCTTTTGATTTCTTCAGTAACCTGTTGATTATTTAGAAACATGTTGTTCAATCTCCGTGTTTGTGTTTCTTACAGTTTTTTTCTGGTAATTGCCATCTAGTCTCATAGCATTGTGGTCCAAGAAGATGCTTGATACGATTTCAATTTTCTTAAATTTACTAAGGTTTGATTTGTGACCCAAGGTGTGGTCTGCCTGGAGAATGTTCCATGTGCACGTGAGAAGAAGGTGTATTCTTCTGCATTTGGATGGAATGTCCTGAAGAACCAGTGAGATCCATCTCATCTAATGTATCATTAAAGACTCATGCTTCTTTATAAATTTTCTGTTTTGATGATCTGTCGTTTGGTGTGAGTGGAGTGTTAACATCTCCTACTATTATGTGTTACTGTCAATTCCTCCTTTTACGTCTGTTCGTGATTGTCTTATGTACTGTGGTGCGCCTGTGTTGTTTGTCTTATGCACTGCGGTGCTCCCGTGTTGTTTGTCTTATGTACTGCGGTGCGCCTTTGTTGTTTGTCTTATATACTGCGGTGCGCCTGTGTTGTTTGTCTTAGGTACTGCGGTGTTCCCGTGTCGTGCTTGTCTTATGTACTGCGGTGCTCCCGTGTTGTCTTATGTACTGCGGTGCTCCCGTGTTGTTTGTCTTATGTACTGCGGTGCTCCCGTGTTGTTTGTCTTATGTACTGCGGTGCTCCCGTGTTGTTTGTCTTATGTACTGCGGTGCTCCTGTGTTGTTTGTCTTATGTACTGCGGTGCGCCTGTGTTGTTTGTCTTAAGCCCTGTGGTGCTCCTGTGTCATGCTTGTTTATGTACTGCGGTGCCCCTGTGTTGTTTGTCTTAGGTACTGCGAAACTCCTGTGTTGTTTGTTTTATGTAATGCGGTGCTCCTGTGTCGTGCTTGTCATATGTACTGCGGTGCTCCCGTGTCATGCTTGTCATATGTACTGCGGTGCTCCCGTGTCGTGCTTGTCTTATGTACTGCGGTGCTCCTGTGTTCTATGTCTTATGTACTGCAGTGCTCCCGTGTCGTGCTTGTCTTATGTACTGCGTGCGCCTGTGTTGTTTGTCTTAGGTACTGGGGTGCTCCCATGTCGTGCTTGTCTTATGTACTGTGGTGCTCCCGTGTTGATTGTTTTATGTACTGCGGTGCTCCCGTGTCGTGCTTGTCTTACGTACTGCGGTGCTCCCGTGTCGTGCTTGTCTTAGGTACTGCGGTGCTCCCGTGTTGTTTGTCTTATGTACTGCGGTGCTCCTGTGTCATGCTTGTCTTATGTACTGCGGTGCTCCCGTGTTGTTTGTCTTAGGTACTGTGGTGCTCCCGTGTCGTGCTTGTCTTATGTACTGCGGTGCTCCCATGTTGTTTGTCTTATGTACTGCGGTGCTCCTGTGTCATGCTTGTCTTTTGTACTGCAGTGCTCCTGTGTCGTGCTTGTCTTATGTACTGCGGTGCTCCCGTGTTGTTTGTCTTCTGTACTGCGGTACTCCCGTGTTGTTTGTCTTATGTACTGCGGTGCTGCTGTGTCGTGCTTGTCTTATGTACTGTGGTGCGACTTTGTTGTTTGTCTTATGTACTGCGGTGTGCCTGTGTTGTTTGTCTTATGTACTGCGGTGCTCCCGTTTTGTTTGTCTTAGGTACTGCGATGCTCCCGTGTTGTGCTTTTCTTATGTACTGCGGTGCTCCCTTGTTGTTTGTCTTATGTACTGCGGTGCTCCTGTGTCATGCTTCTCTTAGGTACTGCGGTGCTCCCGTGTTGTTTGTCTTATGTACTGCGGTGCTCCCGTGTTGTTTGTCTTATGTACTGTGGTTCTCCCGTGTCGTGCTTGTCTTAGGTACTGCGGTGCTCCTGTGTCGTGCTTGTCTTAGGTACTGCGGTGCTCCTGTGTTTTTTGTCTTAGGTACTGCAGTGCTCCTGTATTGTTTGTCTTATGTACTGCGGTGCTCCTGTGTCATGCTTGTCTTATGTACTGTGGTGCTCCTATGTCGTGCTTGTCTTATGTACTGCTGTGCTCCTGTGTCGAGCTTGTCTTATGTACTGCGGTGCGCCTGTGTCGTGCTTGTCTTATGTACTGCGGTGCTCCTGTGTCGTGCTTGTCTTATATACTGCGGTGCTCCCGTGTCGTGCTTGTCTTATGTACTGCGGTGCTCCCGTGTTGTTTGTCTTATGTACTGCGGTGCTCCCGTGTTGTTTGTCTTATGTACTGCGGTGCTCACGTGTTGTTTGTCTTATGTTCTGCGGTGCTCCTGTGTCGTGCTTGTCTTATGTACTGCGGTACTCCCATGTTGTTTGTCTTAGGTACTGCGGTGCTCCCGTATCGTGCTTGTCTTATATACTGCGGTGCTCCTGTGTTGTGCTTGTCTTATGTACTGCGGTGCTCCCGTGTCTTGCTTGTCTTATGTACTGCGGTGCTCCCGTGTTGTTTGTCTTATGTTCTGCGGTGCTCCTGTGTCGTGCTTGTCTTATGTACTGCGGTACTCCCATGTTGTTTGTCTTAGGTACTGCCGTGCTCCCGTATCGTGCTTGTCTTATGTACTGCGGTGGTCCCATGTCGTGCTTGTCTTATGTACTGGGGTGCTCCTGTGTCGTGCTTGTCTTATGTACTGCGGTGCGCCTGTGTCGTGCTTGTCTTATGTACTGCGGTGCTCCCGTGTTGTTTGTCTTATGTACTGCGGTGCTCCCATGTTGTGCCGTCTTATGTACTGCGGTGCTCCCGTGTTGTTTGTCTTATGTACTGCGGTGCTCACGTGTTGTTTGTCTTATGTTCTGCGGTGCTCCTGTGTCGTGCTTGTCTTATGTACTGCGGTGCTCCCATGTTGTTTGTCTTAGGTACTGCGGTGCTCCTGTATCGTGCTTGTCTTATGTACTGCGGTGGTCCCGTGTCGTGCTTGTCTTATGTACTGCGGTGCTCCCGTGTTGTTTGTCTTATGTACTGCGGTGGTCCCGTGTCGTGCTTGTCTTATGTACTGCGGTGCTCCCGTGTTGTTTGTCTTAGGTACTGCGGTGCTCCCGTGTTGTTTGTCTTAGGTACTGCGGTGGTCCGGTGTCGTGCTTGTCTTATGTACTGCGGTGCTCCCATGTTGTTTGTCTTAGGTACTGCGGTGCTCCCGTATCGTGCTTGTCTTATGTACTGCGGTGCTCCCGTGTTGTTTGTCTTATGTACTGCGGTGCTCCCGTGTTGTTTGTCTTAGGTACTGCGGAACTCCTGAGTTGTTTGTCTTATGTACTGTGGTGCTCCCGTGTTGTTGTCTTATGTACTGCGGTGGTCCCGTATCGTGCTTGTCTTATGTACTGCGGTGAGCCTGTGTTGTTTGTTTCAGGTACTGCGGTGGTTCCCTGTCGTGCTTGTCTTATGTACTGCGGTGCGCCTGTGTTGTTTGTTTCAGGTACTGCGGTGCTCCCATGTCGTGCTTGTCTTATGTACTGCGGTGCTCCTGTGTTGTTTGTCTTATGTACTGCGGTGATCCTGTGTCGTGCTTGTCTTAGGTACTGCGGTGGTCCCGTGTCGTGCTGGTCTTATGTACTGCGGTGCTCCCGTGTTGTTTGTCTTATGTACTGCGGTGCTCCTGTGTTGTTTGTCTTAGGCCCTGCGGCCCTCCTGTGTCGTGCTTGTCTTATGTACTGCGGTGCTCTCGTGTCGTGCTGGTCTTATGTACTGCGGTCCTCCCGTGTTGTTTTTTTATGTACTGCGGTGCTCCCGTGTTGTTTGTCTTATGTACTGCGGTGCTCCTGTGTTGTTTGTCTTAGGCCCTGAGTGCTCCTGTGTCGTGCTTATCTTAGGTACTGCGGTGCTCCTGTGTTGTTTTTCTTATGTACTGCGGTGCTCCTGTGTCGTGCTTGTCTTATGTACTGCGGTGCGCTTGTGTTGTTTCTCTTAGGTACTGGGGTGCTCCTGTGTCGTGCTTGTCTTATGTACTGTGGTGCTCCCGTGTCATGCTTGTCTTATGTACTGCGGTGCACCTGTGTTGTTTGTCTTAGGTACTGGGGTGCTCCTGTGGCGTGCTTGTCTTATGTACTGCGGTGGTCCCGTGTTGTTTGTCTTATTGTCTGCGGTGGTCCCGTGTCGTGCTTGTCTTATGTACTGCGGTGCTCCCGTGTCGTGCTTGTCTTATGTACTGCGGTGCGCCTGTGTTGTTTGTCTTCGTACTGGGGTGCTCCTGTGTCGTGTTGTCTTATGTACTGTGGTGGTCCCGTGTTGTTTTTCTTATGTACTGCAGTGCTCCCCTGTCGTGCTTGTCTTATGTACTGTGGTGCTCCTGTTTCGTGCTTCTCTTAGGTAATCTGGTGCCTCCGTGTTGTTTGTCTTATGTACTGCGGTGCTCCTCTGTTGTTTGCCTTAGGCCCTGCGGTGCTCCTGTGTCGTGCTTGTCTTATGTACTGCGGTGGTCCTGTGTTGTTTGTCTTATGTACTGCGGTGGTCCCGTGTCGTGCTGGTCTTATGTACTGCGCTGCTCCTGTGTTGTTTGTCTTATGTACTGCGGTGCTCCCGTGTTGTTTGTGTCAGGTAGGGCGGTGCTCCTGTGTCGTGCTTGTTTTATGTACTGCGGTGCTCCCGTGTTGTTTTTCTTAGGTACTGCGGTGCTCCCGTGTCGTGCTGGTCTTATATACTGCAGTGCTCCCGTGTTGTTTGTCTTATTTACTGCAGTGCTCCTGTGTCGTGCTTGTCTTATGTACTGCGGTGCTCCCGTGTTGTTTGTCTTTAGTACTGCGATGCTCCCGTGTCGTGCTTGTCTTATGTACTGTGGTGCTCCTGTGTCGTGCTTGTCTTAGGTACTGCGGTGCTCCCGTGTTGTTTGTCTTTAGTACTGCGGTGCTCCTGTGTCGTGCTTGTATTATGTACTGCGGTGCTCCTGTGTCGTGCTTTTCTTAGGTACTGCGGTGTCTCCGTGTTGCTTGTCTTATGTACTGCGGTGCTCCTCTGTTGTTTTTCTTAGGTACTGCGGTTCTCCCCTGTCGTGCTTGTCTTATGTACTGTGGTGCTCCCGTGTGTTGTTTTTCTTAAGTACTGCGGTGCTCCTGTGTTGTTTGTCTTATGTACTGCGGTGCTCCCATGTGTTGTTTTTCTTAAGTACTGCGGTGCTCCTGTGTTGTTTGTCTTATGTACTGCGGTGCTCCCGTGTTGTTTGTCTTATGTACTGCGTTTCTCCTGTGTCGTGCTTGTCTTATGTACTGTGGTGCTCCCGTGTTGTTTGTCTTATGTACTGCGGTGCTCCTGTGTTGTGCTTGTCTTATGTCCTGAGGTGCTCCTGTGTTGTTTGTCTTATGTACTGTGTGCTCCCGTGTTGTTTGTGTTACGTACTGCAGTGCTCCTCTGTTGTTTGTCTTATGTACTGCGGAGCTCCCGTGTCGTGCTTGTCTTATGTCCTGCGGCGCTCCTGTGTTGTTTTCTTAGACCCTGCGGTTCTCCAGTGTCGTGCTTGTCTTAGGCCCTGCGGTGCTCCTGTGTCGTGCTTGTCTTAGGTACTGCGGTGCTCCTGTGTTGTTTGTCTTATGTACTGCGGTGCTCTTGTGTTGTTTTTATTATGTACTGCGGTGCTCCTGTGTCGTGCTTGTCTTATGTACTGCGGTGCTCCTGTGTCGTGCTTGTCTTAGGTACTGCGGTGCTCCTGTGTTGTTTGTTTTAGGTACTGCGGTGCTCGCGTGTCGTGCTTGTCTTATGTACTGCGGTGCTCCTTTGTTGTATGTTTTATGTACTGCGGTGGTCCCCTGTCGTGCTTGTCTTATGTACTGCGGTGCTCCCGTGTTGTTTGTCTTATGTACTGAGGTGCTCCTGTGTTGTTTGTCTTAGGCCCTGCAGTGCTCCTGTCTCGTGCTTGTCTTAGGTACTGCGGTGCTACTGTGTTGTTTGTCTTATGTACTGCGGTGCTCCTGTGTCGTGCTTGTCTTATGTACTGCGGTGCTCCCGTGTCATGCTTGCTTAAGGTACTGCGGTGCTCCCGTGTCGTGCTTGTCTTCTGTACTGCGGTGCTCCTGTGTCGTGCTTGTCTTTTGTACTGCGGTGCTCCCGTGATGTTTGTCTTATGTACTTCGGTGCTCCCGTGTTGTTTGTTTTATGTACTGCTGTGCTCTTGTGTTGTTTGTCTTATGTACTGCGGTGCTCCTGTGTCGTGCTTGTCTTATGTACTGTGGTGCTCCTGTGTTGTTTGTCTTATGTATTGTGGTTCTCCCGTGTCGTGCTTGTCTTAGGTACTGCGGTGCTTCTGTGTCGTGCTTGTCTTAGGTACTGCGGTGCTCCTGTGTTGTTTGTCTTATGTACTGTGGTTCTCCCGTGTCGTGCTTGTCTTAGCTACTGCGGTGCTCCTGTGTCGTGCTTGTCTTAGGTACTGCGGTGCTCCCGTGTCGTTTGTCTTATGTACTGCGGTGCTCCCGTGTCGTGCTTGTCTTATGTACTGCGGTGCTCCCGTGTCGTGCTTGTCTTAGGTACTGTGGTTCTCCCGTGTCGTGCTTGTCTTATGTACTGCGGTGCTCCTGTGTCGTGCTTGTCTTAGGTACTGCGGTGCTCCTGTGTTGTTTCTCTTATGTACTGCGGTGTGCCTTTGTTGTTTGTCTTATGTACTGTGGTGCGCCTGTGTTGTTTGTCTTAGGCCCTGTGGTGCTCCTGTGTCATGCTTGTCTTATGTACTGTGGTGCTCCCGTATTGTTTGTCTTAGGTACTGCGGAACTCCTGAGTTGTTTGTCTTATGTACTGAGGTGCTCCTGTGTCGTGCTAGTCGTATGTACTGCGATTTTCCTGTGTCGTGTTTGTCTTTTGTACTGCGGTGGTCCCCTGTCGTGCTTGTCTTATGTACTGCGGTGCGCCTGTGTTGTTTGTCTTAGGTACTGGGGTGCTCCCATTTCGTGCTTGTCTTATGTACTGCGGTGCTCCTGTGTTGTTTGTCTTATGTACTGCGGTGCTCCTGTGTTGTTTTTCTTATGTACTGCGGTGCGCCTTTGTTGTTTGTCTTATGTACTGCGGTGCTCCCGTGTTGTTTGTCTTATGTACTTGGGTGCTCCTGTATTGTTTGTCTTATGTACTGCGGTGCTCCCGTGTCGTGCTTGTCTTATGTACTGCTGTGCTCCTGTGTTGTTTGTCTTATGTACTGCGTTGCTCCCGTGTTGTTTGTCTTATGTACTCTTGTGCTCCCGTGTTGTTTGTCTTATGTACTGCGGTGCTCATGTGTTGTTTGTCTTATGTACTGCGGTTCTCCTGTCTTGTGCTTGTCTTATGTACTGCGGTGCTCCCATGTCATGCTTGTCTTACGTACTGCGTTTCTCCTGTGTCGTGCTTGTCTTATGTACTGTGGTGCTCCCGTGTTGTTTGTCTTATGTACTGCGGTGCTCCTGTGTTGTGCTTGTCTTATGTCCTGCGGTGCTCCTGTGTTGTTTGTCTTATGTACTGTGTGCTCCCGTGTTGTTTGTGTTACGTACTGCAGTGCTCCTCTGTTGTTTGTCTTATGTACTGCGGAGCTCCCGTGTCGTGCTTGTCTTATGTCCTGCGGCGCTCCTGTGTTGTTTTCTTAGACCCTGCGGTTCTCCAGTGTCGTGCTTGTCTTAGGCCCTGCGGTGCTCCTGTGTCGTGCTTGTCTTAGGTACTGCGGTGCTCCTGTGTTGTTTGTCTTATGTACGGCGGTGCTCCTTGTCGTGCTTGTCTTATGTACTGCGGTGCTCCTGTGTCTTGCTTGTCTTTTGTAATGCGGTGCTCCTGTGTCGTGCTTGTCTTATGTACTGCGGTGCTCCCGTGATGTTTGTCTTATGTACTGCGGTGCTCCCGTGTTGTTTGTCTTATGTACTGCGGTGCTCTTGTGTTGTTTTTATTATGTACTGCGGTGCTCCTGTGTCGTGCTTGTCTTATGTACTGCGGTGCTCCTGTGTCCTGCTTGTCTTAGGTACTGCGGTGCTCCCGTGATGTTTGTCTTATGTACTGCGGTGCTCGCGTGTCGTGCTTGTCTTATGTACTGCGGTGCTCCTTTGTTGTATGTTTTATGTACTGCGGTGGTCCCCTGTCGTGCTTGTCTTATGTACTGCGGTGCGCCTGTGTTGTTTGTCTTAGGTACTGGAGTGCTCCCATGTCGTGCTTGTCTTATGTACTGCGGTGCTCCCGTGTTGTTTGTCTTATGTACTGAGGTGCTCCTGTGTTGTTTGTCTTAGGCCCTGCGGTGCTCCTGTCTCGTGCTTGTCTTAGGTACTGCGGTGCTACTGTGTTGTTTGTCTTATGTACTGCGGTGCTCCTGTGTCGTGCTTGTCTTATGTACTGCGGTGCTCCCGTGTCATGCTTGCTTAAGGTACTGCGGTGCTCCCGTGTCGTGCTTGTCTTCTGTACTGCGGTGCTCCTGTGTCGTGCTTGTCTTTTGTACTGCGGTGCTCCTGTGTTGTGCTTGTCTTCTGTACTGCGGTGCTCCCGTGATGTTTGTCTTATGTACTTCGGTGCTCCCGTGTTGTTTGTTTTATGTACTGCTGTGCTCTTGTGTTGTTTGTCTTATGTACTGCGGTGCTCCTGTGTCGTGCTTGTCTTATGTACTGCGGTGCTCCTGTGTTGTTTGTCTTATGTATTGTGGTTCTCCCGTGTCGTGCTTGTCTTAGGTACTGCGGTGCTCCTGTGTCGTGCTTGTCTTAGGTACTGCGGTGCTCCTGTGTTGTTTGTCTTATGTACTGTGGTTCTCTCGTTTCGTGCTTGTCTTAGGTACTGCGGTGCTCCCATGTTGTTTGTCTTATGTACTGCGGTGCTCCTGTGTTGTGTGTCTTATGTACTGCGGTGCTCCTGTGTCGTGCTTGTCTTATGTACTGCTGTGCTCCTTTGTTGTTTGTCTTATGTACTGCGTTGCTCCGTGTTGTTTGTCTTATGTACTCTTGTGCTCCCGTGTTGTTTGTCTTATGTACTGCGGTGCTCCCATGTTGTTTGTCTTATGTACTGTGGTGCTCCCGTGTTGTTTGTCTTATGTACTGTGGTGCTCCCGTGTTGTTTGTCTTATGTACTGCGGTGCTCCTGTGTCGTGCTTGTCTTAGGTACTGCGGTGCTCCTGTGTCATGCTTGTCTTATGTACTTCGGTGCTCCTGTGTCATGCTTGTCTTAGGTACTGTGGTGCTCCCGTGTTGTTTGTCTTATGTACTGCGGTGCTCCCTGTTGTTTGTCTTATGTACTGTGGTGCTTCCGTGTTGTTTATCTTATGTACTGTGGTGCTCCCGTGTTGTTTGTCTTATGTACTGTGGTGTTCCCGTGTTGTTTGTCTTATGTACTGCGGTGCTCCTGTGTTGTTTGTCTTACGTACTGCGGTGCTTCCGTGTTGTCTTATGTACTGCGGTGCCCCTGTGTCGTGTTTGTCTATGTACTGTGGTGCTCCCGTGTTGTTTGTCTTATGTACTGTGGTGCTCCTGTGTTGTGCTTGTCTTATGTACTGCGGTGCTCCCGTGTTGTTTGTCTTATGTACTTCAGTGCTCCCGTGTTGTTTGTCTTATGTACTGCGGGGCTCCTGTGTCGTGCTTGTCTTAGGTACTGTGGTGCTCCCGTGTTGTTTGTCTTATGTACTCCGGTGCTCCCCTGTTGTTTGTCTTATGCTGTGCGGTGCTCCTGTGTCGTGCTTGTCTTATGTACTGCGGTGCTCCTGTGTCGTGCTTGTCTTACGTATTGCGGTGCTCTCGTGTTGTTTGTCTTATGTACTGCGGTGCTCCTGTGTTGTGCTTGTCTTATGTACTGCGGTGCTCCCGTGTTGTTTGTCTTAGGCCCTGCGGTGCTCCCGTGTTGTTTGTCTTATGTACTGCGGTGCTCCTGTGTCGTGCTTGTCTTATGTACTGCGGTGCTCTTGTGTCGTGCTTGTCTTAGGTACTGTGGTGCTCCCGTGTTGTTTGTCTTACGTACTCCGGTGCTCCCGTGTTGTTTGTCTTATGTACTGCGGTGCTCCTGTGTCGTGCTTGTCTTATGTACTGCGGTGCTCCCGTGTTGTTTGTCTTAGGCCCTGCGGTGCTCCCGTGTCGTGCTTGTCTTATGTACTGCGGTGCTCCTGTGTCGTGCTTGTCTTATGTACTGCGGTGCTCCCGTGTTGTTTGTCTTATGTACCGCGGTGCTCCTGTGTTGTGCTTGTCTTAGGTACTGCGGTGCTCCCGTGTTGTTTGTCTTATGTACTGCGGTGCTCCCGTGTTGTTTGTCTTATGTACTCTTGTTCTCCCGTGTTGTTTGTCTTATGTACTGCGCTGCTCCCATGTCGTGCTTGTCTTATGTACTGCGCTGCTCCCGTGTCGTGCTTGTCTTATGTACTGCTGTGCTCCTGTGTTTTTTGTCTTATGTACTGCGTTGCTCCCATGTTGTTTGTCTTATGTACTCTTGTGCTCCCATGTTGTTTGTCTTATGTACTGCGGAGCTCCCGTGTTGTTTGTCTTATGTACTGTGGTGCTCCCGTGTTGTTTGTCTTATGTACTGTGGTGCTCCCGTGTTGTTTGTCTTATGTACTGCGGTGCTCCTGTGTCGTGCTTGTCTTATGTACTGCGGTGCTCCTGTGTCGTGCATGTCTTAGGTACTGCGGTGCTCCCGTGTTGTTTGTCTTATGTACTGCGGTGCTCCTGTGTCGTGCTTGTCTTAGGTACTGCGGTGCTCCCGTGCTGTTTGTCTTATATACTGTGGTGCTCCTGTGTTGTGCTTGTTTTAGGTACTGCAGTGCTCCTGTGTCGTGCTTGTCTTAGGTACTGCGGTGGTCCCGTGTTGTTTGTCTTATGTACTGCGGTGCTCTCTGT
This sequence comes from Bubalus kerabau, assembly GCF_029407905.1. NCBI lineage: Eukaryota > Metazoa > Chordata > Mammalia > Artiodactyla > Bovidae > Bubalus > Bubalus kerabau. The sequence goes on from NC_073628.1 coordinate 2,717,491, forward strand.
TGTTTGTCTTATGTACTGTGGTGCTCCCGTGTTGTTTGTCTTATGTACTGCGCTGCTCCCGTGTTGTTTGTCTTATGTACTCTTGTGGTCCCGTGTTGTTTGTCTTATGTACTGCGGTGCTCCCGTGTTGTTTGTCTTATGTACTGTGGTGCTCCCGTGTTGTTTGTCTTATGTACTGTGGTGCTCCCGTGTTGTTTGTCTTATGTACTGCGGTGATCCTGTGTCGTGCTTGTCTTAGGTACTGCGGTGCTCCTGTGTCATGCTTGTCTTAGGTACTGCGGTGCTCCTGTGTCGTGCTTCTCTTAGGTACTGCGGTGCTCCCATGTTGTTTGTCTTATGTACTGCGGTGCTCCCTGTTGTTTGTCTTATGTACTGCGGTGCTCCCGTGTCAAGCTTGTCTTATGTACTACTGTGCTCCTGTGTCGTGCTTGTCTTATGTACTGCGGTGCTCCTGTTTTGTTTGTCTTATGTACTGCGGTGCTCCCTGTTGTTTGTCTTATGTACTGCGGTGCTCCTGTGTCGTGCTTGTCTTAGGTACTGCTGTGCTCCTGTGTTGTTTGTCTTATGTACTGCGTTGCTCCCGTGTTGTTTGTCTTATGTACTCTTGTGCTCCCGTGTTGTTTGTGTTATGTACTGCGGTGCTCCCATGTTGTTTGTCTTATGTACTGTGGTGCTCCCGTGTTGTTTGTCTTATGTACTGTGGTGCTCCCGTGTTGTTTGTCTTATGTACTGTGGTGCTCCCATGTTGTTTGTCTTATGTACTGCGGGGCTCCTGTGTCGTGCTTGTCTTAGGTACTGTGGTGCTCCCGTGTTGTCTTATGTACTGCGGTGCTCCCTGTTGTTTGTCTTATGTACTGCGGTGCTTCCGTGTTGCTTATCTTATGTACTGCGGTGCTCCCGTGTGTTTGTCTTATGTACTGTGGTGCTCCCTTGTTGTTTGTCTTATGTACTGTGGTGTTCCCGTGTTGTTTGTCTTATGTACTGTGGTGCTCCCGTGTTGTTTGTCTTAGGTACTGCGGTGCTCCCGTGTCGTGCTTGTCTTAGGTACTGCGGTGCGCCTGTGTCGTGCTTGTCTTATGTACTGCGGTGCTGCCGTTTCGTGCTTGTCTTATGTACTGCGGTGCTCCCGTTTCGTGCTTGTCTTATGTACTGCGGTGCGCCTGTGTCGTGCTTGTCTTATGTACTGCGGTGCTCCTGTGTTGTTTGTCTTATGTACTGTGGTGCTCCCGTGTTGTTTGTCTTATGTACTGGGGTGCTCCCGTGTTGTTTGTCTTATGTACTGCGGTGCTCCCGTGTTGTTTGTCTTATGTACTTCGGTGCTCCCCTGTCGTGCTTGTCTTAGGTACTGTGGTGCTCCCGTGTTGTTTGTCTTATGTACTCCGGTGCTCCCGTGTTGTTTGTCTTATGTACTGCGGTGCTCCCGTGTCGTGCTTGTCTTATGTACTGCGGTGCTCCCGTGTCGTGCTTGTCTTATGTACTGCGGTGCTCCCGTGTCGTGCTTGTCTTATGTACTGCGGTGCTCCCGTGTTGTGCTTGTCTTATGTACTACGGTGCGCCTATGTTGTTTGTCTTAGGCCCTGCGGTGGTCCTGTGTCGTGCTTGTCTTACGTACTGCAGTGCTCCTGTGTCGTGCTTGTCTTATGTACTGCAGTGCTCCCGTGTTGTTTGTCTTATGTATTGCGGCGCTCCCGTGTTGTGCTTGATTTATGTACTGCGGTGCCTCCGTGTTGTTTGTCTTATATACTGCGGGGCTCCTGTGTCGTGCTTGTCTTAGGTACTGCGGTGCTCCCGTGTTTTTTGTCTTATGTACTGCGGTGCTCCCGTGTTGTTTGTCTTACGTACTGCGGTGCTCCTGTGTCGTGCTTGTCTTGTGTACTGCGGTGCTCCTGTGTCGTGCTTGTCTTAGGTACTGCGGTACTCCAGTGTTGTTTGTCTTATGTACTGCAGTGCTCCTGTGTCGTGCTTGTCTTATGTATTGTGGTGCTCCCGTGCTGTTTGTCTTATGTACTGCGGTGCTCCTGTGTCGTGCTTGTCTTAGGTACTGCGGTGCTCCTGTGTCGTGCTTGTCTTAGGTACTGCGGTGCTCTCTGTTGTTTGTCTTATGTACTTCGGTGCTCCTGTGTCGTGCTTGTCTTAGGTACTGCGGTGCTCCCGTGTTGCTTTTCTTATGTACTGCGGTGCTCTCTGTTGTTTGTCTTATGTACTGTGGTGCTCCCGTGTTGTTTGTCTTATGTACTGCGGTGCGCCTGTGTCGTGCTTGTCTTAGGTACTGCGGTGCTCCTGTGTCGTGCTTGTCTTATGTACTGCGGTGCTCCTGTGTTGTTTGTCTTATGTACTGTGGTGCTCCCGCGCTGTTTGTCTTATGTACTGCGGTGCTCCTGTGTCGTGCTTGTCTTAGGTACTGCGGTGCTCCTGTGTCGTGCTTGTCTTATGTACTGCGGTGGTCCTGTGTTGTTTGTCTTATGTACTGTGGTGCTCCCGTGCTGTTTGTCTTATGTACTGCGGTGCTCCTGTGTCGTGCTTGTCTTAGGTACTGCGGTGCTCCTGTGTCGTGCTTGTCTTATGTACTGCGGTGCGCCTGTGTCGTGCTTGTCTTATGTACTGCGGTGCGCCTGTGTCGTGCTTGTCTTATGTACTGCGGTGCTCCTGTGTTGTTTGTCTTATGTACTGCAGTGCACCTGTGTTGGGTGCAGAGGTATTGACAGATATCATGTCTTCCTCTTGGGTCGATCCCTGGATCATTATGCAGTGTACTTCCTTATCTCTTTTAATCTTCTTTATTTTAAGGTCTATTTTGTTTGATAGGAGGATTGGTACTCCAGCTTTCTTTTGCTTCCCATTTGCATGGAATATATTTTTCCATCTTCTCCCTTTCAGTCTATATGTGTCTTGAAGTCTGAAGTGGGTTTCTTGCAGACAGCATGTGTATGAGTCTTGTTTTTGTATCCATTCACCCAGTCTGTGTCTCTTGGTTGAAGCATTTAATCCATTTACATTTAAAGTAATTATTGATATATATGTTCCTACTGCCATTTAATTGTTTAGGGTTGATTTTGTAGATCTTTTTTCTTCTCTTGTATTTCTGACTATGTATGTCCCTTTAACATTTGTTGTAAAGCTGGTTTGGTGGTACTGAGTTCTCTTAACTTTTGCTTGTCTGAAAAGATTTTTATTTCTCCATCAATTTTGAATGAGATCCTTGCTGGGTACAGTAATCGTGGTTGTAGATTTTCCCCTTTCAGTACTTTAAATATATCCTGCCATTCCCTTCTGACCTGCAGAGTTTCTGCTGAAAGATCAGCTGCTGAGAGCATGGGGTTTCCCTTGTATGTTACTTGTTGCTTTTCCCTTGCTGCTTTTAATATTCTTTCTTTGTGTTTGGTCTTTGTTAGTTTGATTAGTATGTGTCTTGGCCTGTTTCTCCTTGGGTTTATCTTGTATGGGACTCTTTGTGTCTCTTAAACTTGATTGACTATTTCCTTTTCCGCGTTGGGGAAATTTTCAACTATAATCTCTTCAAAAATTTTCTCATACCGTTTCGTTTTCTCTTCTCTTTCTGAGACCCCTATAATTTGAATGTTGGTGCATTTGATATTGTCTCAGAGGTCTCTGAGACTATCCTCAGTTCTTTTCATTCTTTTTACTTTATTCTCCTCTTCAGATGTTATTTCCACCATCTTATCTTCCAGCTCACTGATTCATTCTTCTGCTTCAGATATTCTGCTATTGATTCCTTCCAGGGTATGTTTAATTTCAGTAATTGTGTTGTTTGTTCCTGTATGTTTATTCTTTAATTCTTCTAGATCTTTGTTAATTGATTCCTGTATTTTTCTCCATTTTGTTTTCAAGGTGTTTTTTTTTTTTTAATCATCTTTATCATTATTCTGAGTTCTATTTCAGGTAGTCTGCCTATTTCCTCTTCATTTATTTGGACTTCTGTGTTTCCAGTTTGTTCCTTCATCTGTGTAGTATTTCTCTGCCTTTTCATTATTTTTTTTAACTTATTGTGTTTGTGGTCTGCTTGTTCCAGGCTTCAAGGTTGGATTCTTTCTTCCTTTTGGTTTCTGCTCTCCTAAGGTTGGTTCAGTGGTCTGCGTAAGCTTCTCCTGAGGTTGGTTCAGTGGTCTGTGTAAGCTCTCCTGAGGTTGGTCAGTGGTCTGTGTAAGCTTCTCCTGAGGTTGGTTCAGTGGTCTGTGTAAGCTCTCCTGAGGTTGGTCAGTGGTCTGTGTAAGCTTCTCCTGAGGTTGGTTCAGTGGTCTGTGTAAGCTTCTCCTAAGGTTGGTTCAGTGGCCTGTGTAAGCTTCTCCTGAGGTTGGTTCAGTGGTCTGTGTAAGCTCTCCTGAGGTTGGTTCAGTGGCCTGTGTAAGCTTCTTCTGAGGTTGGTTCAGCAGTCTGTGTAAGCTTCTCCTGAGCTTGGTTCAGCGGTCTGTGTAAGCTTCTCCTGAGCTTGGTTCAGTGGTCTGTGTAAGCTTTGTATAGGATGAGATTTGTGCTGAGTTTTTTTGTTTGTTTGTTTGTCTGTTTCTTTTCCTCTGATGGGCAAAGCTGAGCGAGGTGGTAATCCTGTCCGCTGATGATTTGGTTTGTATTTTTGTTTTTTGTTCAGATGAGGCGTCCTGCACAGGGTGCTCCTGGTGGTTGGTGATGGTGGGTCTTGTGTTCAGGTGATTTCCTTTGTGTGAGTTCTCTCTGTTTGATACTCCCTAGGGTTAGTTCTCTGGTGGTCTAGGGTCTTGGAGTCAGTGCTTCCACTCCAAAGGCTCAGGGCTTGATCTCTGGGGCCAGGGCGGGTGCCGGGCGGGCGCTCTCCCCCAGCTGGAGCCTGTGTCCTCTGGCTGGACAAAGACTTGAAGAGGTCACTACAAAGCCAAATGCAAGAGACAGGGTTTGAACTTGGATCTGTCCAACATCAAATTCCATGTTCTCTTCCTTTTGGGGGCTTCCTAGGTGGCTCAGCAGGTGACTCCGCCAGAGCAGTGTAGTCAGGGACAGGCTTCTCTTCCAGCTTCCCTTCTGCCAGTTAACTAATTTAGGGACACCATGCCTTCAACCTGGGGACTCGGGGTGCATGTATGATTTTGAGTTATAGTTTTGTCTGTATATACGCCCAGGAGTGGGATTTATGGATCATATGACAGCTCTATTTTTAGTTTTTTAAGGAATCTCCATGCGGTTTTCCACTGGAGAAGGAAATGGCAACCCCCTCCAGTATTCTTGCTTGGAAGGTCCCACGGACAGAGGAGCCTAGCAGGTCACAGTCAGTGCGGTCGAGTAAGAGTTGGGTACAACTTAGGGGATAAACAATGCAGTTTTCCATAGGAGCTGCACCAATTTACATTCCCACCAACAGTGTAAGAGGGTTCCCTTTTCTCCACACCCTCTCCAGCATTTATTATTCATGTTGTTTTTAATGACGGCCATTCTCACAGGTGTGAGGTGTTAGAAGGGAGGTGTGTGAGCTGTACCCTTGCCTCCTTGCTTAAGGATCGATATGACCATTCTCACTGAGTCTCCCAGTTCGGTCCTGCATCATAGTCCTGATGCTCAGAGCCTTCCCCCTGACTGGCAGGGACCAGCTGTGGCTTCTCACTTCCTTTGCCCATCTGCAGTCACCAGCCCTGACTCACATGTCACAATAAACAGCCCCTCCCTAGGTGTGGGGGATGCAGCGTCCTCCAGTCTCTGGATCCTGGTCGGGCTCCGTTTGCTGCCCGAGGAGGCTTGGACATTAGTTTTCAAACAGTCGTGGAGGAGATTCCTTCCTGCTTGCTCCTGCCTCTCCCACTCACGCGTTACTGTTCTCTCTTCCGCCTGTGACATCGTGTGGATGTCACAGTGCTGTGGGATATGATGTCATGGGAAAGAAACAGGAGGCTCGTGACTTCCCCTTTTTGTGGTCACTCCTTCATGAGATGGAGGATCTTGTTGTGATTAGATCTGACTTACAGCAAAAGAAGATTTTTTTGTTTGAAAATATGATTCCTCTTCTCCATTTTCTTAGGGGATTAAGGGCTAGAGACAATAGGCAATGGTCATCTTTTTCTCTTTTATATCATAGGGAACTGAGGGCAGTATCTTAATTTGAGTCCACAAAGTGAGGCATGCTCCAGCTGAAGGCATCTGTGGATGCTTCTATGGTTCCGCTTCTTCCTTCTGCATGGAAAAAGCACCTTCTCCATTATGCGTGAGACTTGCTCAGTCCTGTCTGACTCTTTGCAGCCCCGTGGACTATACAGTCCATGAAGTTCTCCAGGCCAGAATATTGGAGTGGGTAGCTTTTTCCCTTCTTCAGCGGACCTTCGCAACGCAGGAATCGAACCAGGGTCTCCTGCATTGCAGGCAGATTCTTTACCAACTGAGCTATCAGGGAAGCCCTGATCGAGACAAAGACCTCATGTGGATGTGTGGTGGTTTTATAACAAGTTGAAAATTTTGGGACACCTCTCCTACTGAGAAGCAGGGTCTATACCTCCTTCCCTTGAATCTAGGTGACTTTGAGCAGTGCAGTCCTGCAGAAGTGAAGCTATGGGACTCCCAAAGCTGGTCATGAAAGGCCGGGTCAAGGCAAAGGCCTTCTTTCTTTGCTGCAACATGTGGCTTAGAGCCATGAGCCCCTGCAAGAAGCCCAGGGACTTTCCTGATGTTCCAGTGGCTAAGACTTCTGGCTCCTGATGCAGAGGGCCTGGGTTTGATCCTTGGCCAGGGAACTAGATCCCACATGTTGCAACTAAGACCTCGTGTGGTCAAATTGATTAATTAAAAGAGAAGTCCAGTATCCCTGTGGCCTCTTTGCTATGAGGATGCCCGAGTCTTGCGGTCAGGCCACTTGGAGAGGCCAGGCGCAGGCACGTGGTCAACTGTTCCAGCTGAGCCAAGCCTTTCAGAAAGCCCAGCCCAAGCACCGGACTTGAAGCGAAGAGGCTTCCAGAAGATCCCAACCCACCCTGGGGGCCTCCTCACTCGCTCTGTAGCTCAAGCTTCCCCAAGGCATGATAGCTTCAGTGGCAAAGCACCTATTGTTGTTCAGTCACTAAATCGTGTCCTACTCCCCATGGCCCCGTGGGCCGCAGCTCGCCAGGCTCCCCTGTCCTGCACTGTCTCCCTGAGCTTGCTCAAACCCATGTCCATCGAGTCAGTGATGCCATCCAACCATCTCATCCTCTGTCACTCCCTTCTCCTCCTGCCCTCAGTCTTTCCCAGCATCAGGGTCTTTTCCAATGAGTTGACTCTTCACATCAGGCGGCCAAAGTATTAGAGCCTCAGCATCAGTCCTTCCGATGAATATTCAGGGTTGATCACCTTCAGGATTGACTGGTGCTCTCCATGCTGTCCAAGGGACTCTCAAGAGTCTTCTCTAGCACTACAGTTTGAAAGCATCAACTCTTCAGGCACTCTGCCATCTTTATGGTCCAACTCTCACATCTGTACATGACTACTGAAAAAAACATGGTTTTGACTATACAGACCTTTGTTGGCAAAGTTATGTTTCTGCTTTTTAATACACTGTCTAGGTTTGTCATAGCTTTTCTTCCAAAGAGCAAGTGTCTTTAAATTTCATGACTGTAGTCACCATCTGCAATAATTTTGGAACCCAAGAAAATAAAATCTATCGCTCTTTCCATTTTTCCCTATCTATTTGCCCTGAAGTGAAGGGACCGGATGCCATGATCTTAGTTTTGGAATGCTGAGTTTTAAGCCAGGTTTTTCACTTGAGTCTTGGTGAATTATAGAGACAACCTATGCTCTCTGTGCGCTGTTTTCCTTAACAGATTCATGGGCATAACAAGATGCTTCTGTTGTTCTGTGCCATTGCTTTGGAGTGTTTCTTACACAGCATCAGGAAGCTGGAACTGGAGGGTGGGCTTCTCTCCTAACTGCGGTCCATGGCCCCTCCAGCGGCAGCTGTCCCCGTGGGCAGTGGGAGTTACAGGTGGGGGATATTTGGCCATCAGTGGCAGCCTTACATTCACTTTCTTGTTCCTATCTGACTGCCAGCAGATAGGCTGTTCATCTTAGCCTGCAGATTTAGAATCCACGGCTCCTTCAAGACTTGCCCTAAGGCTGTATTAATAAAAATGTGGCTGCAGGAGCAATCGACAAAAGACCAGAGGACCAGGGCAGCGGAGAGGCAGACCCCGCGCTAAAGAAAAGATACGTCACGCGGCGGCGTGGGTGGTGAGCGGCAAAGGCGGCCTGTTCCGGGATGATGCTGGGATGCGTGCTTATCTGTTTGGGAAGAGCAGCCTTGATCTGTCTCTTACTCCATACATTCTCCAGCTGCACTGGAGCCCCAAAGGTGAGAAGCAAAACTTTAACATTTTAGGAAAAAAAACACACAGGAGACCATCCTTACCACCTCAGAATAAAGAGGGGAGATCAACTGTGCAAAACACAAAAAATCACAAAATAGAAAAAGAGTGAGTGAGTAAAATGAAAGTCACTCAGTTGTGTCCGACTCTTTGTGACCCCATGGACTATACCGTCCATGGAATTCTCCAGGCCAGAATACTGGAGTGGGTGGCCGTTCCTTTCTCCAGGGAATCTTCCCAACCCAGTGATCAAACCCAGGTCTCCCGCATTGCAGGTAGATTCTTTACCAGCTGAGCCACAGGGGAAGCCCAGGAAGAAAAAGATGGCTAGGTTAAAAAAAAAAACAAAACACACTTGCATTCACAAAAAAGCACCAATGCAACACATGAGGTCAAACTGCAGAGCGGGAGAAGAGATTTACAACAGAGAAAACTAACCGGGGGCGATGAGGAATCCTGTGTGTCAATGTGGAAAAAGACAATTCAGAGGAAAACAGGCCAAGAAGTACCAGGTATCCACAGGAAAGGAAACCAAACAGCTCATCAGTATGAAAAGGCACGGCCTCACCAGCAATGTGGCAATTCACAGCCGCAAGGGGGCGTCATTTCACATTTAGATTAGGGGGAAAAATTCAAGTTCAAGCACAAGTGAAGACACAGGACAATGGAGGCTCTACCTGCTGGTGTTTGGAGCAGACGTTCTTTGGAGAGTTTGGTGGCATCTACTGTAGCCTTTTTGTTTTTAATGCAGTCATGCAGATGATACCACTTTAATGGCAGAAAATGAAGAGGAACATAAGAGTCTCTTGAGGGTAAAAGAGGAGAGTGAAAAGCCAGCTTAGAACTCAATATTTAAAAAAACTAAGATGTGGCATCAGCTCCACCAGTTCATGGCAAATAGAAGGGAAAAGGTGGAAGTAGTGACAGATTTTATTTTCTTGGGCTCTAAAATCACTGCAGATGGTGACTGCGGCCATGAAATTAGAAGACGCTTGCTCCTTGGAAGAAAAGTTATGACCAACCTGGACAGTATATTAAAAAGCAGAGACATTACTTTGGTGACAAAAGTCCGTATAATCAAAACTATGGTTTTTCCATCTGTTTCACTCTCCCAGACTCATCTTTGCTCCCTAGAATCACCTCCCAAAGAAACCACTTCCACCCACATTCTTGTTTCTCTATCGACTTTCTGGAGGGACCCAGGTTACACACCCTCGACTCAAGTGTGACTTTTCTGGGCCAGGTTGTGGGGACTTGCTCCTGAGGCTGTGTCCAGGAGCTCAGCAAGTCTCTGATGGGCCTGGAGGATCCTACTTCCCCCTGGACTCAGTGGTGTGAAATTCAGTGTGGAGGACTTGGCTTCGAGGTCCATCCCCAGCCGGAGCTCACACATTCGGTGGCTTCCAGGATGGCCTGGGGATCCCATCTTGGAGGAGGGAGTGTCCTCGGGTAGCATGTGCTTTCCACCCGTGGGCTCCACCACCCGCTCACTCCTGAGGCAGAGACTGTCACTAACCCAAGGAGAAAATCCATCAGCACTTCATGCTGAGATTGTTCAAGTCTCCCCCAGACCCTGGGATGGACTTTCACTTCGGGAAATGACCATCTGCTGGACCAGGCAGGTTGGAAACTTCTGGTTGTAGAGCAATCAGACATTCTTGGTTAAAAAAAAAAAAGAACCACAAGCAGCCTTTTAATTACGCGGCTGTGCTTCCTGCCACGTTGGGCGAATCCCAAGGGCTGAGGAATAAAGAGGAAGCATGACACCAGCTTGACAGTGCTGAGGGATTTGCCAGTTCCAAGAATTTAGAGCCTTGGGTTGAAGGATCTACAACGAAAACCGAGGCATCGAGTTGAGACACTGACAGCTTCCCACGTGGCGGACGGTTCTGAGCGTCGGGACGGGAGCGACTGGAGTCCTCAGGGGACCCTCATGCCTGCGACTCTGCATCTTCCCCACTGATCCCTTGCTCGGAGAACACCTGCCCCCTAACGGAAGACCCACGTTGGAGCTTTCCCAGTGTCCAGCGTTTGAGTTTGTAGTTGTAGTAACTGAGCACCCAATGACATGGGCGCCGGGGAGTCCAGTCCTCACCCTCCCAAGGAGGCCAGGATTGCAAGTGCTGACCTTCCCTCCGGAGACAGTTCCATTATGCCCTACAGCCTTTCTTCCCCCAGGCACTGCCCAGGCTTTGACCAGGTCAACGATACCTGCGTGTTCCCCCAATGTGGTCCACTCTCCACATCTCCCAGACATCCAACACTGCTCCTGACCTCCGCTTCTCACCTGTGACCCTAAACTTCAGTCTCTTTCCAGATGATCCCTTCACATTATTACTCTTCTGGAGACCAGGCTGCCTCTGGACAACACTGCTTCCTGCAGGGTGGCTGACCTTCCCATCCTATACCTTCTGAACCACGGGCTGGAGGAGAGACAAGCCTCACTCTCATTTCTTATTACCACTTTATCTCATCTCCTCCCTCTTGTCCCCAGATTCTTAGTTCCCTTGACACACAGGCCCCTGGCGGCTGCCCTGCCTCATGCGGTCACCTCCCAACCTCCCTCTGTCCACCGAAGATTTAACACACGGTTCATGGTCTGTCTGCCTGCCTTCACTACGCACACATCAATGCAACTGTGTGTGTGCATATATATGTAACTGTGTGTGTGTGTGTATATATATATAGTGTGTGTATATATGTAACTCTGTGTGTGTGTGTATATATATATATTTATAGCGTGTGTATATATGTAACTGTGTGTGTGCATATATATGTAACTGTGTGTGTGTGTGTATATATATAGTGTGTGTATATATGTAACTCTGTGTCTGTGTGTGTGTGTGTATATATATATATTTATAGCGTGTGTATATATGTAACTGTGTGTGTGCATATATATGTAACTGTGTGTGTGTGTGTATATATATAGTGTGTGTATATATGTAACTCTGTGTCTGTGTGTGTGTGTGTATATATATATATTTACAGCATGTGTATATATGTAACTGTGTGTGTATATATATATAGTGTGTGTATATATGTAACTCTGTGTGTGTGTGTACATATATATATTTATAGCGTGTGTATATATGTAACTGTGTGTGTGTATATATATATATAAAATGCACTTTGATGTCGCTTTATCCTGTATGTACAGCTGTGTAACCACCACCACAATGAAAACACATTTTACCACGACCTTTCCCCTTGATTGAGCTTCCCAGGTGGCACAGTGGCAAAAATCCATCTGACTATGCAGGAGATGGAAAAGAATTAGGTTCGATCCCTTGAGGAGGAAGGTCTCCTGGAGTAGGAAATGGCAATCCACTCCAATACTCTTGCCTGGAAAATCCTCTGGACAGAAGAGCCTGGTGGGCTACAGTCCATGGGGTCACAAAGAGTGGGACACGGCTGAGCACACACAGGGGTCCCCTTGATAGCTCCTCAAATCAAACTTTTAATCCCTCAAGACCTCAGAATTGCCAGTAAGCTCCGTGCCCTAAGGCCCTTAGCTGACGCTGTCTGCCTGGCTTCTCGCCGCGTGCTCGGAGCGCTGTGGTGGCTGCAAGGACTTCAAGGGGAGCAGTGTAGTGACTACAAGGACTTCAAGGGCAGATGTGCTCGTAGCGTCAGGCTCGCTCCTCCCAGGTGCCCTCCCTCTGGGATCTCTGCTGACAGATGCTGTCTGCTCCGCTTGCCTTCCGCCAGCCTGGGTTCTGTCTCTGCCGCCCTAGGGAACTGCAGACAAACTTTCCAGTATTTTCACTAAGAAGAACGTGGGGAAAACCACTAGGCCATTCAGGTATGACCTAAATCAAATCCCTTATGACTATAGAGTGGAGGTGATTAATAGATTCAAGGGATTAGATCTGGTAGACAGAGCTCCTGAAGAACTATAGATGGAGGTTCATAACATTCTACAGGACGCATTGACTAAAACCATCCCAAAGAAAAAGAAATGCAAGAAGGCAAACTGGTTGTCTGAGGAAGCTTTACAAATAGCTGAGAGAAGAAGGGAAGCAAAAAGCAAGGGAGAAAAGGAAATATATGCCCAACTGAATGCAGAATTCCAGAGAATAGCAAGGAGAGATAAGAAGACCTTCTTAAGGGAACAATGCCAAGAAATAGGGGAAAACAATAGAATGGGAAAGACTAGGTATCTCTTCAAGAAAATTGGAGATATAGAGGGAATATTTCATGAAAGGATGGGCGTGATAAAGGTCAGAAATGGCAAGGATGTAACAGAAGTAGAAGATTTTAAGAAGAAGTAGCAAAAATACACAGAAGAACTATACAAAGAAGTCATAGTGATCCAGATAACCATGATGGTGTGGTCACTCACCTAGAACCAGACATACTGGAGTGTGAAGATAAGTGGACCTTAGGAAGCTTTACCAGGAATAAAGCTAATGAAGGTAATGGAATTCCAGCTGAACTATTTCAAATCTTAAAAGATCATGCTGTTAAAGTGCTGCATTCAATATGTCAGCAAATTTGGAAGACTCAGCAGTGGTCACAGGACTGGAAAAGGTCAGTTTCCTTTTTTTTCTTCATATATATATATTATTGACCTATAGTTGACTTACAATATTTCAGGGGCACAGCAAGGTGATTCGGTGATACATTTGCACGTATATTATTTTTGAAATTATTTTCCACTATAGGTTATTATAAGATGTTGACTATAGTCCCTGTTTTATACATTAAACACTTGTTGCTTGTTGCGTATCTTTTTTTTAACTAGAAATCTAGCATTCTATTCATACTCAGTCAAATAGGTGGAATCAAAAAATCATAAACTTTTTAGTTAGGCAAAAATTCATAAGTTTTCTAAAACATGTATATTATACATATTATTTATATGGTTGTTCAGTTTCTAAGTTGTGTCTGACTATTTGCAACCCCATTAACTTCAACACGTCAGGCTTCCCTGTCTTCATCATCTCCTGGAGCTTGCTCAAACTCAAGTCCATCAAGTCAGTGATGCCATGCAACCATCTCATCCTCTGTCATCCCCTTTCCCTCCTGCCCTCAGTCTTTCTCAGCATCAGGGTCTTTTCCAATGAGTTGGCTCTTTGCATCAGGTGGCCAAAGTACTGGGGCTTCAGCATCAGTCCTTTCAATGAATATTCAGTGTTGATTTCCTTTAGGATTTACTGCTTTGATCTCCTTGCAGTTAAAGGGATTCTCAAGAGTCTTTTACAACACCATAATTCAAAAGCATCAATTCTTCTACTCTCAGCCTTATTTATGATCCAACTCTCAGATCCATATGTGACTACTGGGAGAACCATAGCTTTGACTATACCGACCTTTGTTGGCAAAGTGATGTATCTGCTTTTTAATATGCTGTCTAGGTTTGTGATAGCTTTTATTCCAAGGAGCAAGCATCTTTTAATTTCATGACGGTAGTCACTGTCTGCATTGATTTTGGAGCTCAAGAAAACAAAATCTGTCACTGTAACTGTTTTATTGTAACTGTTTCTACTTTGGGGACTTCCCTGGTGACTCAGATGGTAAAGAATCTGCCTGCAATGCAGGAAACACGGATTCAGTCCCTGGGTCAGGAAGATCCCCTACAGAAGGAAATGGCAACCCATTTCTGAGAATCTCATGACCAGAGGAGCCTGGCGGGTACAGTCCACGGGGACTCAAAGAGTCAGACACGGCTGAGCGACTAACACGAGGTTTCCACTGTTTCCCATTCTATTCGCCATAAAGTGATGGGACCAGATGTCATGATCTTAGTTTTTTGAACGTTGAGTTTTAAGCCAGCTTTTTTACCCTGGAGACTCTTTCATCCTGCTTCACAGAGTCCTTAAAATTACCTGTTTGAAGACATGGAAGTGACCTAAGAGTCCATCGACAGAGAAATGGATAAAGAACACGTGGCCCCTGCACACAGTGAAACAGTGCTCAGCCATAAAAAGAAGGAAGCAAAGAGTGCTCAGCCATAAAAAGAAGGAAGCAACACTGTTCGCAGCAACATGGATGGACCTAGAGATTGTCGTGGTAAGTGAAGCAAGTCAGACAGGAAGACAAAGCCTGCATGATGCCGCTTACATGTGGAATCTGAAGTGTGACACAAAGGAAGCTATTTTTGAAACAGAAACAGAATCATGGACATAGAGAAGAGACGGGTGGCTGCCAAGCGGGAGGGAGGTGGCGGAGGGACAGACTGGGAGTTTGGGTTTAGCAGGTGCACACTATTAATATTACATACAGGATGAATGAGGGGCTTCCCAGGTGGCGCTAGTGGTAAAGAACCCGCCTGCCAATGCAGGAGACTCATGAGATGTGATTTCGATCCCTGGGGTGGAAAGATCCCCTGGAGGAGGGCATGCAACCCACCCAAGTATTCTTGCCTGGGGTATCCCATGGACAGAGGAGCCTGGTGGGCTATGGTCCATAGGGTCGCAAAGAGTTGGACACGACTGAAGTTACTTAGCATGCACATGTGCATAGGATGAATAAACAAAGTCCTACTGTTTTGCACAGGGAACTGTATTTGATGTCCTGGGATAAGCCCTAATAGAAAAGAATATAAAAAATAATGCATATATATGTATATAAAGATAACTGAGTCACTTTGCTGTACAGCAGAAATTAATACAACATTGTAAATTAAAAATACTTCAATAAGAACTAAATTATCTGGCTTGATATTTGCAAGCCGGTTAGCAGAGTGTTGAGATGCAGGACATGAGGAATGCACATCTGCCGTTAATGCTGGGGTCTCCGCCTTGCGGCAGACTCTTAGGATGGCAAGGGCTCGGGCGCCCTCTGGCGGTGGCGGAAGGCTTCGTGGGCAGATGGTCAGTCGGGAGCAGCCTTGCCTGGGTAGGAGCCGCTGGGTCTTGCTAACCGCAATCCCCTACCTGGATGGCAACACTCTCAACCTTGTTTGACTGGAGAGTCAGCTGTTGGGTGTCATCTATCTAGAAAGCCAATCCAAGGAACTGGCTTCAGTCCATAGACAGTGACGGAAAGATGACGCTCAGTTTCTTCTCTGAGGGTCATTCTCTCATCCTCCTGCTCCCTCTGCTTTCCCAGGTGTTATAGTGCCAGCCACAGAGCTAAACTCCTGCACAGGGTTCAGAACAAATGCAAGCGTGGAGTCCTGCCCCAGGCCACAAGCGCCAGGCCCTACACGAAGCCCACAGAGCCAGAGCCCAGAACCAAGGTCGCCTCCGAAGCTGACCAAGTCCCTTTGTAACCATTGCCAAAAGCCCCCTGATCACCACTAACAAGCCTCCTGACCCCAAATTAGGCAAGAATGCGCACCCCATACTCACCCTATAGCGCCTGAACCAATCACTTAATGCCAGCCTTCCAGCAGGAATTTTCTTTGTTTTGAGGCTGTAAACATTTGCTACTAACCCACGAAAACTGTCAGCTCCCCCTGGTCTGTCGGGAGATCAGTCCGCTGTGCTCACAGTGCCCACTTTATCTCTGCTGTTCGTTCTCAATAAACTCACTCTCTTCTGAAATGCCCTATGTCTGGAAATTCTTTTCCATTCCAAGTCTGGACTGCCCCCACAGGGACCAGCACTTTCAGCCTATGAGGGGCACAGGCATCCTGTGCATCAGGAGGGGGACCCTCGCTGAGAACCCACGCTGGCACCTAATCCTGGGCTTCCAGCCTTTAGGACCATGAGACGGTTAGTCTCAGCTGTTGAAGCCCCCCTGTCTGTGGGACTTTGTGAAGCCCCCTTGTCTATATGGACACATGAGCCAAATCAGCCTGGATCAACTTTATCTGTTCCCAGACCTGAATTTCTGCCACTTGCTCGTCAAATGACAGCACCAACAAGTGTAAATCAAACCCTGCCTCACACACTAGTGTAACAGAAACCAGAGTAACAGGAGACACACACCTGTCACGCAGAGAGCAGGCCATTTCTTCCGCAGGCGATTCTGGGATCCCAAGCATGTGCAGCTGGTGACTGCTCAGAAGAACACATCTATCCCTCACATGGTGTTACTGAGTCCAAGGTCTTACTGCTCTTTGCACGACAGACCAAGCAATCGAGAGCTGGACGAGGTGTTGGGGCAGGAAGAGCAACCTTATTGGGAAAGCCAGCAGACAGAGGAGATGGTGGACTACTGTCCCAAAGAACCATCTTGTCCAAGTTTGGATGCTAGTCTTTTAAAGCGTTTAATTTTATATTGTAATACAGCCTATGGACAATGTTGTGATCGTTTCAGGTGGGCAGCAAAGGCACTCGGCCATACGTGTACACACACGTGTACCCACTCTCCCCCAAATTCCCCGCCCACCCAGACTGCCGCTAACACTGAGCAGAGTTCCATGTGCTGTACAGAAAGTCCTTGCTTGTTATCCACTTTAAATATAGTGTATACATGTCCATCCCAAATCCCCTCTCTCTTCCCCTCATTCTCCCCACCTGGGAACCATGACAGTTTTCTTTATAGAAAAAAGAGTGGGGAGGCGAGGAGCTCACATAATATAAGGTGTAAAAGGTAGTGCTCGGTCATGTCCAACTCTTTGCGGTCCATGGACTATAGCCCACCTGGCTCCTCTGCCCTTAGGATTTTCCAGGCAAGAATACTGGAGTGGGTTGCCATGCCCTCCTCCAGGGCATCTTCCCCACCCAGGGATTGAACCCACGTCTCCTGCATTACAGGTGGATTCTTTACTGCTCCACCACCAGGGAAGCCCATGCAAGGCAGTAAGTAGCTGCAGATATTTCCTGACTCCAGCCAGACTCAGAGGGGATGGGTTAATTTCTTCTTTCCTGTGGCCACTCACAGGTGGGCCTGGTCAAGGTGTTTCCTGGGAGCTGAATGAAGTTGTTTCAGCTTCATGCTCAGTCAGGGGAGAAGGGGTTCCGAATATGACCACTGTGTATATGCAAGGCTCTGGGTGACATCCCTTTAGTGATTCACTTGTAGCAAAACCAACAGAATACGTGGGTTAAAGGGCAAGAAAGAGCTCCAGTACGCAGTCAGGCTGGTTCCTCCCAGGTCCCTTGGGGGCGTCCAGCGCCTTCTCCCCACGTGATCTCCGTGGGGCTCTGCTGCTCTGTGCCAGGTCCGCCCCCCCTCCCCGTCCTCCACGCCTCCAGCTCCCTCATCAGCGCCCTCTGGCAAAGGACATGCGGAGTGTCCTTCCGCCACCCCGGGCGGAGGCGCCTGGCCAGGAGCTAGATGACCCGGGAGCCGGGAGCCGTGCAGACCGCCTTGGAGAGGAGCAGCAGCAGGTCAAAGGACACGGACAGATACTCTTGCTGGGGCGGGAATGTCACGGTGGCCAGGGGCAGGCCCCAGAGGAGGACCACGACGACCACTGTGCGGATGACAAGGTAGGTCCTGGCGGGCGAACACCAATGGGGGCACCGGGTGGCCAGGGTCAGGCTGGACGCGCACACGGTGACGCCGAGGAGCACAGGCCGTCCTGGAACCTGGCGCAGGACGGGCCCTTGCTGGAGACTTCACAGACCTAGTCCACCACATGCAAACAGAGGCCCAGGGCCCAGCTCAGGCCGCTCACCACGGCCGAGGTCTCCCGGGCAGCGGCAGCAGCTCCAGGCGGGGGCGAGGACACTCAGGGAGCCCTCGAAGCCCAGGCCGGCCAGGAGGCAGAGCCCCACCACGTCGCAGCAGCGAGACACGGGGTGGAGAATGGTGGCCGCCTGCAGGGTCGGCTGGGGGCCCAGCTCGAAGACCTCCTCCAGGAGCACCAGGGCCGTGCAGCCCAGGCTGAGGCTGTCGGCGGCCGCCAGGTGGAGGACACAGGCCAAGTAGGGGCCCCTGCGGACGCGGAAGCAGAGAGGCCAGCACACGGCACCGGTGCCCACCGCCCCGCGGAGGGCCACCAGCACCGTGAGGGGCAGGACCACCTCCATGGGCAGGGGCCACCCACCCCCTGTCCCGTTTAGGGCTCTCTGGATGGTGGTCTCCGCATCGTAGTCAGAGCCGGGTTCCAGGGATGGGCCAGGGATTGCCCATCCATCTGCTGGTCCATCAAGGCCTGGGCACACCCTGGAGAAACAAAGGCCTGGGCAGTTTCCAAACCTGGGGAGACAAGGTTTCGCTTGGCTCTCAGAGGGTCCTGCTTGGGGCCCCTGAAATTGGCGGGGATCCTCTCCCATGCCCCCCACTCCACTCTGTCCCCCCACCACTCAAGGGCATCATCCCAGCTTCCTGCCTGGATCTGCCCCCTCACCCCCGCCAGGCCCTCTAGAGCCCTTCCCAGGGTGCCAGCTGGCTTCACAACGTGGGCTAGGAGGTGACACAGACTTCCAGGGCTCCCCACCTCTCTCCTGCCTGTCCCCTCCCTGGCCGCCCCACACCCCTGCCTCCCCGTCCACTCTCAGACCCAGGGGACTCCAGCGGTCCAGGCCAAGGCCTGTGCTCCCGCTGTTCCGCTTCCCCTAAGGGCCTGCGTCTCCCGCTGGTCCGGCCCCCAGGGGCCTCCCCACCAAGGACCTTCTTGCCCCGCCCTCCGCTCAGCGCCTGCTGACTGTCCCCGCCCCCCGCTCAGCGCCTGCTGACTGTCCCCGCCCCCTGCTCAGCGCCTGCTGACTGTCCTGCTGACTGTCCCCGCCCCCCGCTCAGCGCCTGCTGACTGTCTACCTGCCTTACTTTCTTTTGCAGGGACAGGCACCACTCACACCTGCCTTTCCAGGGTCTTTGTGGGATTTTGCAAGGAGGGGGACCAACAGTTTGTCCAGAAAAATCAAATTTAGGAGAGGATTAGCATTTATTCGGGTGTCTGACAGCTGGGTTAAACCAGGGGGTCTGAGGAGTCCAGGCTCAGGGTGTGAGAGCTGGCCTCCTCGGGAGAGATCCCAGCCCCCTCCACGAGGGGATGACCTCCTTCTGCCTCAGTATCCCCATCTTTTTAAAGGTTGTTGCCTGCGCCCGTGTGAAGTTGCTTCAGTTGCATCCAGCTGTTTCAGTACCGTGGGCTGGAGCCCACCAGGCTCTTCTGTCCATGGGATTCTCCAGGCAAGAATACCGGAGTGATTTGCCATTACCTTCTGCAGGGGATCTTCCCAACCCAGGGATCGAACCCGTGTCTCTTATGTTTCCTGCATTGGCAGACGGGTTTCTTTGCCACGAGGGGCATCTGGGAAGCCTCTAAAGGTTGTTACCATGGGCTGAATTGTGTCCCCAAATTCACAAGTTGCTTCTAACTCCCAGTATCCCGGAATGTGGCTGTATTTGGAGATACTCTCTTTAAAGAAGTGATTAAGGTCAAGTGAGGTCACTGCTGCTGCCAAGTCGCTTCAGTCGTGTCCGACTCTGTGAGACCCCATAGACGGCAGCCCGCCAGGCTCCCCGTCCCTGGGATTCTCCAGGCAAGAGCACTGGAGTGGGTTGCCATTTCCTTCTCCAATGCATGAAAGTGAAAAGTGAAAGTGAAGTCGCTCAGTTGTGTCTGACTCTTAGCGACCCCATGGACTGCAGCCCACCAGGCTCCTCCGCCCGTGGGACTTTCCAGGCAAGAGTACTGGCGTGGGGTGTCATTGCCTTCTCACTAGGGTGGGCCATAATCCCACAGGACTGGGGTCCTTGTAAGAAGAAGAGGTCAGGACACAGACATACTCAGAGGGACGACCCTGTGAGGACGTGGGGAGGAGACGGCCGTCTACATGCCCAGGAGGGGTCCTCAGGAGGGCCAGCCCCGCCCACACTTGGATCTCGGATTCCAGCCTCCAGGCCTGGAGACAGTGACTGTCTGATGTCTAAGCCTCTGGGCTGTGGTGTTTGCTATGACCGTCCTGCTGACTGATACAGTTGAGATAAGAACGGGACAGAACAACAGGGCTACCCGCCTGGTCCTAAACTGGAGGACACATTTGGGTTAAGATTATTTCAAAATGAAAGCAGGTAGATAGATCTTTTCTCATACCTAGGAGGTCTTTTCTTTGCTCCTGAATTACAGAAGGCTCTGGAACAACACTCTTTCTGTGAACTGACAAATGCCCACCACGTACCTGGGGATTTCCCTGGTCCTGGGGTTTGCAGTCTCATTTTGGGGCACCACTGGGGTTCAAGAAAACATCAGGGCCCAGATCCAGGTTGGTCCTGAGTTAGAAACAGCCCCCACCCCATTTCCAGGATAACAGAATCTCCTCTGGTCAGCCTCTCTACTTGAGACAGCACAGTCCGACCCCCGGCCACCGGCCCCCCAGTCCCCTGGCCCAGGCTGCCAAGTGTCTCGTGTCTGAGGTCAGCAGGGGCCGCAGATCAGAATCAGATCTACTGTGGTCATATGAGGAGGCCTGGGGCCTGGGGACCGCTGGCGCCCATGGCAACACCAGGGTCAGATGCAGCCATGGCTCCGGGTCAGGGTCATGGCCCCAGGTCAGGGTCATGGCCCCGGGTCAGGGTGTTCCAGCCCGGGACCATGCTATGGACAGGAAACTGGCCAACAGGGCCCTGTGACCAAGCCCAGGTTGATAGAATTTTGGTTCCCAGCTAGGAGGTTAGTATTTAATGATGAGACATTTCTGGGGGGCAAGGTGGGCCTCCCCTCTGAGTGAGAAGAGACCCTAGGTGGCCTCCAGCAAGGCTCTCCGTCACTTGGCTGGCTGAGACCCAGGGCTCGAGCCTGGAGACCACCCCGCACCCCAATGACGCGTAACCCGTTTGTTTTTTTTTTGTCAAAGCAGCAGGAGGAGACATCTGTGCTCAAGGGGGGCCCTCAGCGCCTGGCGTGGTCCCTGCACCTGGGCCACAGGCCAGGTCACCTAAGGACACCTGCCCCATCGACAGAGAAACGGATACAGCAGAGGAGCTGGGATCCTGAGAGTCGGCTCTGATGGAGCGGTCCAGCCTGTACAGCCCACACCTCGAGGTCATCTTTGCATTTGGACTGAAGAGCTTCCTCTGGTTCTAAGAGGTGAGTGCTTTCTCACCCCCATCATCACCCTCCTTGACTTCTTGTTTAGGTGAAATTCATATAACACAGAGTGAAGCTACTCGGCGCCATTCAGCACATTCATGATGGGCACCCCTTCACCCCCGTCCAATTCCAGAACATCCTCATCACCCGAAGGATGCTGGTACCCACCGGCTGTCACTCCCCAGTCTGCCCTTGGCAGCCACCAGGATGCTTTCTGACTCCACAGACTGGCCTGTTCTGAACGTTCGATGTAAACGGGATCCTACGATGCGTGGCCCCGTGTGTCTGCCTTCCTCCACGCGGTGTAATGTTTTCAGGGATCAATCATCTCTTAGCATGTCTGGGCACCTCAGTCCTTTTTGGGGTGAGCCTCTCAGAGGGCCAGGACGCTGGCCCCTCCTTCCTTCAAATTCATCTAGCTGTCCCACCTCTCACCAAAGTAACTTAGACTGAACAGAGAGAATCTTGGAGAAGAAATGAACATCAGTTTAGCGGCGAAGCTGTTAGATCAGAAGGACCAAAAGGCTGTCCCAGAAGGTCAAAATCAAACCTTGGTGACAGCAGCTGGAACCCTACTTTTGCACCATGGTGTCCCGAGGTTTTAAATTCCAGGCAAACACAAATCTGGGTTAAGATTGTTGAAAATGAAAGCAGTTAGATAGATAAATCTTTTGTCATAGCTGGGAGGTCCTCTTGGACAGAACTGGTGCCCAGGGGCCAGTATCCTGAGAGATCCAAGTTTGCCCAAGCTCTCTAAGGATTTCTGCCTTGAACAGGGTCCTGATGAGGGGTAATCAAATGTCTTGTGTCCCTCGGGCATTCCTGTATGAAGGCCACTTGAAAACCAGGGCTCAGGCCTTTATCTGAAATCTTTCATCTCAACATCTCATGATATCCCCCAGCTTGTCTGACTGTTAATTACTCTGTTCTTAGCGACAGTCTCCCAAGCGAAGAAGATCTCCAGGAGAGTCACAGCCTCTCCTATGTCCATCTCTCAGGCTAATGTCCAGTCCAGCCCAGCTCAGCCCAGTTGGAGAGAGAGGGAACCAGGGCAGCATGGCATCCAGGAGCTCAAACATGTCTCCTTTATCCCTGAATGGAGCTGGATTTCGTTTTTTTAGTAAAGATGTGGAATCCTTGCATATCTGAGACCCTCACGTCAGATTCACCAAGCCTGTGGTGATCATGTCGCTGTGTTCCGTCGGGCAGACATTCTGAGATCTGGTCAGCCCAGCGCTGACTGGGGTTGTAGGAGGCAAATCAGACATCTCTCTCTTTTCCATTAATTGCAGTTGATCAAACAATTAATTTCAAGTAAGTCTGTCTAAGTCAACTGAGAGACCAGTTGAGGAATCAAAATAATGGCCATCCAACTTCAAAGGTTGTGATGATAATGCTTCTCAAGGAGAAATTCTTGATCTGTTTTTGAAAAAAAATGGAGAGAAATTATGTGTGTTGTAAAAAAGTCTTGCATGAACAAATTTATTGAATAAATTCATGATCCCTAGGGGAAAAAAATAAAACCATGTCTACCAAGCCAGCACCTTTATTATTCACTCAGCTAAAGGCCTGTAGGTCTGTTGTGTCTGTGAAGTGCTTGCGCTCACCCCCTCCCAGGAGCTGGATTTCCTCCTCCAAGCAGCAGGCAGGGGGACTCACGGGCAGGATTCGTCTGCTGTGGTTCGTGACTTCCTGGACTCTTTAGGCTGTCACATTGATCTCTGTATCTGTCCTTCCAGCAAGAAGACGCGGTCCTGACTATTGCAGTTGTGTGGTAGGGTTTATAATTCAGATGGGTGATTTCTCCCACTCTGAGTTTCCTTTTCAAAACGTTTTCTAGAAATTCTAGTTCTTTTGCCTTTCCATATGCATTTTAGAATAATCTTGTCTGTATCTACCAAAAAAAGTCTTTCTGGAATTGTAATAGGAATTACATTAAATCTGTATATCAATTTGGGGAAAACTGTAGCTCAATCAGTAAAGAATCTGCCTGCAATGCAGGAGACCCGGGTTCGATCCCTGGGTTGGGAAGATCCTCTGCGGAAGGGAATGGCAACCCACTCCAGTATTCTTGCCTGGAGAATGGTAAATGGAAATTTTGAGTGTTGGACACTGTGATTCCTATTTCAATAGTCTATTTTAGCATCAAAATGCCTATCCTGACCCAGTCATGTAGCACAAATGTCAGTTTAGCTCATAAAGCTTCTGGAAGGCTGGTCTGCATGTTACTCAGAGGACAGGAATCTGCCCATATAGCCCCACAGCTGTCCAGGGAGGGGAGGATGGAAGCTTCATTAATGTAGGGATTCCAAAAGGACCCAAGAGAACCTCCTACTGTGAAGGAAGTGTTCTGACTCTTGAATGTGTTGGAGGTTACACGGGCGTCTACATCTGTCAAGTTATCCAGGTATATGCACACACGCCTTGGAGACACTGTGGGTTCAGTTCCAAACGACAGCAATAAAGTGAGTATTGCAACAAAGCGCTCGCACGGGTTTCCTGATTTCCCGGCGCCTGAGTCATGTTCGCGTTATACTGTAGTCTGTTCATCGTGCAATAGCATTGTGTTTCAAGAAGCAACGTACAGGACTTCCCTAGGCGCCTGCTCAGCGGTAGAGACTCCGCCTGCCAATCTTGGAGTCACGGGTTCGGTCCCTGGCCTGGGAAGACTCCACGTGTCCTGGAGCAGCTAAAGCCTGTGCCTCAACCACTGAGGCTGTGCTCTAGAGCCCGGAAACCGCAGCTACTGAGCCCACGTGTGCCAGCTACTGAAGCCCGCGAGCCCTGGAGCCCGTGCTCTTGTTCTGCAGCAAGAGGACTCAGTGCAGGGAGAAGCCTGGGTGCTGCAACTGCACGGTGAGCCCGGCTCGCTGCAATTTGAGAAAAGCCCGCGGCAACGAAGACCCAGCACAGCCAAAAAGAAACCAAAACACTATATTTAAAAAACTATATTTAAAAAGCATTATATACACCTTAATTAAAAAATATTTCACTGCGAAAGAAATGTTAACCATCATCAGAGGCTTCAGTGGGACATAATCTTTTTGCAGTAATAATGTCACAGATCACTGCAGCAAATAAAATAATAATGAAAAAGTTTGGAAAGTTGTTAGAATTCCCAGCACGTGACACAGAGACACAAAGTGTTGCCCAAAACCTTCAATTTATTTTTTAAAAATGCAGTATTTGCAAAGTCTGATCAAGCAAAGTGCAATTAAATGAGGTGTGCCTGAACTTAGGACGTGGGCCTTCTACTGTGTGTGAACCACGCCTCAGTCAATTTGATAATAAAAAGGAAGCTGCAGAAGAGATCTTGCTATATGATTCCTTTTATCCACTAACACATATGATATTGATATTAATGCTGACGTCAATATGTAGGTACATGTACATATTGTCAGGCTTTCCTGGTGGCTCAGATGGTAAAGAATCTGCCTGAAATTAAGAGATTCAGGTTTAATCCCTGGGTCAGGAAGATCCCCTGGAGAAGGGAATGGCAACCCACTCCAGTATTCTTACCAGGAGAATTCCATGGACAGAGGAGCCTGGTGGGCTACAGTCCATGGGGTCGCAAAGAGTCAGACATGAGTGAGAAACACACGTACATATACATATTGTATTGGGTTGGCCAAAAAGTTCATTTGGGTTTTTCCATAGGATTGCGCATAAAAACCCAAATGAACTTTTTGGCCAACCCAATATGTGTTATAATTATGGAGAAATTTGGGGAAGATAAATAGTAAGAGTAAAATATTTGGAGAAGTGGAGGGGGGCGCTCGAGTTTTATATTTTACTCCTTGCATTTTCTAAATACGTATCCAAAGTCCTCTTATGAAAGCAAAGCCAAGAAAGAGTAAGGCAGAAGGACAACAAAGTAGGAGCTTTATCGTTCATAAAGCGAGTGAAGAATATGTTACAGCGTGAGGTCCTGATAGCAGCAGGGAGCCCCCGCCGAGCCGGGCCAGCCTCACGCTGGCCCGTGGCAGCAAAGGGGAAGGTCACAAGCCTTCCGATCTGTGAACACTTGCTGGTTCAGTTCTTCTGGGTGGAGGCACGTGGTTCACTGGTGGCCACACACCGACGTAACTCGCTCCTCCAACGCGAAAGGAGTGCAAAGTGGGACAAAGCGTCACTCAGTGTCACGTCAGTGGACGCTCTTCCACATGGGAATAGGAAAAAGAGAAAATCAGGGTTTGCCCCAACATTCCCAAAGATATTTCTCTTCCAACCAGTTGGTTTGAGTTATGAAACCTGGTGTAAAAATGGGCATAGCTTTGCCTCGTTGAGTGAGGCAGCAGGAAATGGAGTTTCCTGCTTCTAAACTCTCAAGTCCACTCATCCAACGCCAAGTGCTCATCCAACACTATGGCTCAGGCTGGCCGGGGACTGTTATGTCCACACACTGGGTGAAACATGTCTGAACAATAAATTATTTAAATGCAACTTTACTACAAGTTTAAAAGGTAGCTCTATGAAAGCTTCAGAGTTCCTCATTCTAGACTTTTTACAACATGTTTTTAGCTTTTTTTGATGTGGACCATTTTTGAAGTCTTTATTGAATTTGTTACAACACTGCTTCTATTTTATGTTTTGTTTTCTTGGCTGCAAAGCGTGTGGGATCTTAGTTCCCCAATCAGGGATGGAATGAGCAGCCTCTGCATCAGGTGAAGTGTTAACCACCAGGTAAGCCCTGGACTCATTAAGTTGTTGTTTTTCAGTCGCTAAGTCACGTTCAGCCCTTTGCGACCCCGTGGACTGCAGCATGCCAGACCTCCCTGTCCGTCACTATCTCCTGGAGTTTGCCCAAGTTCCTGTCCACTGAATCAGTGATGCTATCCAACCATCTCATCCTCTGCTGCCCTCTTCTCCTTTTGCCTTCAAATCTTTCCCAGCATCAGAGTCTTTTCCAGTGAGTCGGACTTATTTATACTCTCCAACAAAGGAAATCAGAAATTTTGCAATGAGATGAAATAACAAGAGGAACTTCAGCTTCTGGTGAGATGTAAGATATTGCAGCAGGAAAACCTGTAAAAACTGGGAGCATTTAGACCAAGTACAGCGATCACAGTTTAGAGGCAACACGGGGGTGTGGAAGCCAATGAAAGCAGAGTGGGCATCAGTAGATTAGAGTGATCAGAGCGTGAGACTGGGGACCCAGGGGACACATCCATGTGGCGGGACCAGGGTTTCCTCTCCGTGGAGTCAGAATCCTTGTCCTTTTCCCCCGAAGCCAGGACGTCCCTGGCCACACCATCCTGATGCTGCCTTCTACCAGGGGTCCTCAGAAGACAAGCCGTGTGTGACCCCATCCTGAAATCACTAAAGCCACAGACGGCTCGTGTTGACTCTTCACCTGCATGTTTGCCTTTCTCAGAAACGACTCCAAGTCAAGCTCAGCATGGCGGCCACAGAATGTTTAGGGCCTGTTTCCAACAGTCTTGGGAAAGGCTCTGAGCGACCAGGAAGACAGCGCCTCTCGTGCTGCTGAGAACGTGGACTTGTTAGAGGAAGGAGAGTCTAGAGCCTCTTCCTCCTTAGGGCCTCTGTTCCTGGTAAGGATGCAAAGAAGAATCTAAGGTCTTACCCATTGCAAGAAAGTTTATTAATGATAAAGAAAGAAATAACAGGTCGCAAAGTCAGACATGACTGAGCACACACCAAGAAAGAGCAGAGGGAACACCTCAAGAGAGAGGTGGGCCGTGCCAAGAGAGGCAAATGGCCCAGGAGGCCTGGAGTACAGTTTTTAAGGCAGGGTCGTTTGCATAGTCCAGGGGTGGGGGTCGTTGTTTGACAGCCTTGATTGACAGCTGCAGGTCATATAGCAAGATGCTCTGCTGTGCATGTCCTTCTCACAGTGCAGTTCATTGTAATTAGATGTGTGTATTTGTGGAACGGGCTTCCCAGGTGGTGCTAGTGGTAAAGAATCTGTGTGCCAATGCAGGAGACGTAAAGGACTTGGGTTTGATCCCTGGGTTGGAAAGATCCCCTGGAGGAGGGCATGACAACCCACTGCAGTATTCTTACCTGGAGAATCCCATGGACAGAGGAGCCTAGTGGGCTACAGTCTGTGGGGTCGCAAAGAGTTGGACACGACTGAACCGAATTAGCACGCCGCGTGTTCATGGAATATTTATGAGCAGTTAATGAGTCCAGTGGCCACCAAAGATTACTTTAGTCCAGGATAATGTGAGGCGCGCATTTGCGCTAGAGGAGGGAAGGTCCCACCAGTTGGCAGTAGGGGTTTTACAGCCCCCTGACTATTTTTGGAGGACGGGTGGGCATATTAGGGGCTGCACTGGTAAATTGCTTGATGAGATTAGGTGGCTATTGGATGGTTAGCTGAAGGGGCTTCTTGTGGGGCTTGATGTTGGGAAATGAGAAGAGATCATACTTGTCACTTATATTCTTTTTCTCTTGATTTCCATCCTGGATATTCTGAATTTCTTATTTCTGTTAGAGAAGAAATGTAATTCTCTCACCAGAATCATGAATTTCACTTCAAGGAGCTGCCGCATCACTCAGGCTTGAAGATTCTTCTTGGCAGGAATGATACTTAACATTTTGTAATAACCTATAAGGGAAAATAATCTGAAAAAAATTGATAGGTATGCACATATAACTGAATCACTTTGCCGTATACCTGAAGCCAAAACAATATTGTAAACAAAACTATACTTCAATAAATAAATAAGATTCTTCCTGGAGACGGGAATAGAAGATTGTGCAAAAAGAAATTGTGTTTTTTTATTTTTATTTATTTATTTATTTATTTTTTACTTTTTAAATATAAAAGTTCATTTTGATATTTGGCAAAACTAATACAATTATGTAAAGTTTAAAAGTAAAATAAAATTAAAAAAAATATAAAAGTTCATATAACATAAACTAATATAAAGTCTAACAAAGACCTTTATATACCCTCAATCAAGTCAAATAAAATTAAAGAATTTTCCACAGCTTCTACTAGAAGTAGGTAGTGAATATTGGCATACATAATCATATTGTGTGTGTGTGTGTGTCTGGTCATTTCTAAACGTGAAAACACTATGAAACAACACCTGGCTCAACTGTTTTAATTTATATACAAAGCAAAGAACAATACGAATAGAGATATGCAATGATTATTTAAATACGCCGTATTTATGTACAAAGGCAAAGAGATAATAAAACAGTCTCTGCAGTCGCACTTTGATTATATACAGTAAGAAAGGATCAAAAGAGTTTGAAACCTTGGGGACTTTTGATATACAAATCTTCTTGAAAATCCTGGTTATAAATGATTACGAAAATACAAACTATAGTCAATCAATATATTTTTCTGGCTGGTCCATTTCAGTAGATTCAGAAAATACATCAAATCCTGTGGATACTAGGCAGTTTCCAAGTGGAGTGGTAGTATGACTTCAAAAGGGTTCTGCTCTCGGTAACAGTGCTAAGTAAAGGGCACTTTAGATTCCAAATTGGAATAGGTTCCATCACGTTTTTTAAGTAGAGTCAAAAGCCTTTAAGAATAGATAAATAATAAAGCAAACCAAGTTAATTATATGGTAAATCTTTTTAATTACTTTTTTGTTGACATGACCCTAGCTCTTCTATGAATTACATGTATTTTTGTGTATGTATGTGAAAGTGTGTGTGTATCATACACATATAAATACTAGAACCTATGATATAACAGAAATAATAGGGCAAAAACAAGTGAAAAAAATTGGACCGTAGGTTATATTCATTTTTAAGTAAACTAATAAATTTATGGCTAGTGAAGGCTTTTTTTCTATTTAAAGAGCAATCTTTTTCTGGGGAACAAAACAGTGAAAAGTAGTATAATAAAGACCAAGATGGGAAACCTTGGACTAAAGTTTGAATCTGGGTAACAAGCCCAAAAACAAGTGAAGAAAAAGGTCATGGTTTTAGGAGTTCAGCATTCAGTTTAAGATAAACTTTCTGACAAATGATGTCCTTGGATTTCTTGCCAATGGACCCCAGGGATCTGAGAGATTCAAACCAGGGAGAGTTTACACTTACCTTTATATCAGCAATTTTCAGTATCTGTGATACTGCGCTGGAACTTTTTTTTTTTTAAAGAATAATATCCAGAATGACAAATTGCAGGTTTATTGTATAAAATTTCTAGGAGCTAAAAGTTTAAACCCCCAGATTCTTCATCCATACATGTTGTTGCTATAAGAAATTACAGAATTGAAATTTAATTCCCTTCAATTATTTGCAAATGCCTCAATTATTCCTCTTTTGGAAATAAAAGAATCTTAGACAATGTTGTTATTATCACAAACCTAGAGATCAATCATATATTTGAAAAGAAATACCTCTTAAAATATTCTACCTCCTGTCATTGAGAACTGTTCATTGAACATCCTGAATTATTCTAAGCCTCTATGGAGATTGTAAAGATCCTTTCAAGTGCTAGTATGAAATCAGTGGGAAACAAAACAAAAGCAACTTTAAAGCAACAAGAAATTATGTATCATATATACATCGTAGCAAATACTTTATATTTGTGAATCTTTACAGCTTACATTTCCATTCCATTATTACAAGTAATGAAAAACAAAAAATTGCAAGTAGCATTCAAATTATAAATACACAGTCTTCCCACTTCACTAACCAAATTCTTACTTTTCAGTGTTACTTCCCAATTTATGCAGGAAACTGCCTACAAAGCTGAAACTGATTAGAAAATTTTTAAGGTTTAAATCTCTTTCTCATTTTAGGAGAAACCAAATACCCAACCATCGAAATTAAAAATAAATTGAATTGGCACAGTCATTACAGTTATTGTTACTAGATCCACTTCATTTGCAGGTGTCCAAAATAGAAAATGAATAATTCTTTATCTTCAAATACATATGTTCTTAAAATGCTACTTAAAGCTTTGGTGGTTTTCTGGTTTTTGAAGTACAATGGGATGATCAGGCAGAAAGTCTGGTTTTTTTCTGCAGATGGAAACACTTGAGAGCTTCAACAGGAAATCTCTGCTGTATTTGATTCTCTCTTTTTTAACTGGAGAATGATGTTGTTGTTCATTAAGACCTTGAGAAAAGGCTTGCATTCCATTCGTCTTACATCTGCTAACTCCACTTTGTAAGTACTGGGTGTTGCATGGATATTCATTCTGAAAGTTGAAAGGGAATACTGCTCCAGGGGGAGAACTCAGATGATGAACAGGTCTTGCTGGTTGAAGTGGTTTACCAATCAACTTTTTGGTTTCCATTATCATAAAGATCTTGAGGTTCCATACGCCTGAAGATCCTGGAGGGTTTCGGGGCCGGCAGCCACGTCGTGGCGCTTCGAAATTGTGTTTTATTAAATGTTTATTATTTATGTGGCTGCACTGGGCATTAGTTGAGGCACCAGGGATCTTAGATCTCCCTTGCAGCGTGTGGACTCTTGGTTGCAGCACGTGGGATCTAGTTCCCGAGCCGGGGATGGAGCCCGGGCCCCTGCGTTGGGAGCATGGAGTCTCAGTCATTGGAGCACCAGGAAAGTCCTCGCTGGAGGTATCTCTAAAACACTGTCCACAGAGAGACTTCTGAAATATAGATATAATCTTTATTGGCTTCCAGAGTAAGGCAATGAATCTCCAGGGAAGTAGAAACTAATGTCAGTCTCTAATTCAAAGACTGACTCAACACAATCATCCTTAGATTCTACATTAACTTACGTGGCCTGCTCCTTTCTTTTCCACTTTCATCCTCAAATGCATCCAGTCCTTTGTTCTTTCTGCTGAAAAATAAAGATTGTGTAGGTAGTCCTGCTCTCCACCATTATTATCTAACTCCTGATCCCCACTGTTATATGTTCTGGAATAATGCATAACATGAATATGGCTTGCAAACTTGGATAAATTCAGGGACACAAATGTTTCAGGATACTGAAAAGCATGATATGGGAAAATTGGGAAATATAGAAAAACCAACGCCTTATACTTTGGAGCGTAGGAGAATTCCCAAGGAAAGAGTCCCACTCCAGGGTCTCCGGAGCCCCAGCAGAAGTGAAGGCACAGACGCTATGGCATGATGTCCCGGACCACGTGTATACCAGGAGAGTCCATCAACGTGATTGCCAGTTGCTCTTCTCTTCTTCTCTTCCAGGGCCTGCCACGACAGCATCGTGAATGTCTTCTCAAATGTGTTGTCTGGTTTCTGAAGGATTGTCAAGTTTTTTCTGGGTTTTATCTTGGCTTAAAGTCGACACATCTCTGATTGGTCAGTAGAGTAATAAGGCTCTCATTTCTAGGAGTTGTTAAACAATTTTTGGTGGTTCCTGCGGACCATTATGCCCTGGAGGAAGGCATGGCAGCCCACTCCAGTGTCCTTGCCTGGAGAATCCCATGGACAGAGGAGCCTGCAGTCAGAAGCACCAAGAGAGTCAGAAGCACCTGAGGTGCCTTAGCGTGCACGCACGTTTCCAGCAATTTTATTTATAAAACCTGAAAATCTGTAGAACACAGTCTTTGAACTAGTCATCCGTGTGTGAATGGCTGAACAAGTTATTATGTCCTCATGTAATGGAAAACCACTAGGCAATAAAAAAGAACAGGCTTGGATATATTTGGTTCATGTAGACTTCTTAAAAAAGTAAAAGGAACCTAAGGCTATTAACACCTAATCAGATGGGCTACCGACGAGAGGAAATTGATTACAGGCGGATAAGTGACAAGTTGGGAGGTGACACAGAATAATCTATGTCTTGGTTTTGAGTGGTGACAGAGTGCATACATTCATCAACAGCACAGTGATGTCTTCCGAAAGGATGCTGTTACGGTGGTGAATCATACATCTCTCAGTTAAAAAAAAATTTTTGCTGCAATAGGTCATAGTTGTGGCACACGGGATCTTTAGTTGCAGCAAGCGGGATCTAGTTCCCTGACCAGGAATCTAACCCAGGCCTCCTGCATTGGGAGTCTTAACCACTGGACCACTAGAGAAGTCCCTCCATCAATTAAAAAAAA
Organism: Bubalus kerabau; assembly: GCF_029407905.1. Taxonomy (NCBI): domain Eukaryota; kingdom Metazoa; phylum Chordata; class Mammalia; order Artiodactyla; family Bovidae; genus Bubalus; species Bubalus kerabau. Next base: position 2,749,652 of record NC_073628.1, read on the forward strand.
TAAAATAGATTCAAACGTGTAGCCAGACAGTAAAAGCACATGACTTGCAAAGAATAAGACCAAGAGATGACATCTTGGCAGAAACGATGAAAGTCAGAAATCAGTGGAATGAAATCTATGATATTCTAAAGACAGTAATGCCCATAGAGAATTATGCATCAGTAAGGAAAAAAGAATCATCCAGAAATAAAGGGAAAGGTGAAACCCAAAGGACGCAGAGCTTGGCTGTTGGGATCGTCTGGGAATACTGCCCCAGATGTGCCCCGGAAGGAAGGGGGACCATGTACCTGCAGAACTTCTGAGACTCTGAGTGTCCCATGTTACTGCGATACACTTTTCCTTGTGTAGGCACTCAAGTAGTGGAACACTCATTGCCAGGCACACTGGCTGTGGAGTCCCAGGGTCCTCTTATGGGAACCTGGCCTCCCCTGCAGGTCCCAGGTCTCAGGTCAGAGCACCAGCTCAGGTCTGGAACCTGGAAGAATGGTCATGACTTGTCAAATCGTGTCCTTTACAAGGAGAACAGATTCTTATGGGACTTATGTAAATACATGTATTGACATGAAAAATAAGAATATTTACTGGGAGTTTCTGAATACCGGAGGGCTCAGCAAGGGAGAAAATGATAAATGTTTCAACTTTTGTTTACAAAAGTACACTTTGCCAAATCCACAAACAATAACTGCTGGAGAGGGTGTGGAGAGAAGGGAGCCCTCCTACACTGCCGGTGGGGATGTAAAGTGGTACAGTCACTACAGAGAACATTATGGAGGTTCCTTAAAAAACTAAAATAGAGCTACCATAAAAAACTAAACATTTAGCTACCTTAAACAACTAAAAATAGGCATTGCAATCCCATTCCTGGGACATATCTGGAGAAAAACATGATCTAAAAGGGTACACGCAGCCCAGTGCTCGTTATAGCAGTGTTGACAATAGCCAAGACGTGCAAGCAGCCTAAATGTCCATGACAGGCGAATCGATAAAGGAGATGTGCATAGCGCGTCCCTGGTGGCTCGGAGATAAAGAATCCACCTGCCGATGCAGGAGACACAGGTGTGATCCCGGGTCCGGGAAGATCCCGCATGCTGTGAAGCGACTTAGCCCGTGTGCCACGACTCCTGAAGCCCACATGTCCTAGAGCCTATGGCCCAGAACAAGAGATGCCCACGCACCGCACCTAGAGAGGAGACCCTACTCACTGCGACTAGAGAGAAGCCTTCCCAGCAATGAAGACCCAGCACAGCCAAAAATAAAGAAATAATTCAAGTGCTGCACTCAACATGGGCTTCCCTGGTAGCTCAGATGGTAAAGCATCTGACTACAATGCAGGAGACCCAGGTTCGATCCCTGGGTCAGGAAGATCCCCTGGAGAAGGAAATGGCAACACACTCCAGTATCCTGGCCTGGAAAATCCCATGGACAAGGAGCCTGGCAGACTGTACAGTCCATGGGGTCACAAAGAGCTGGACACAACTGAGCGACTAACACAGACACACACATACTCAACAAGCCAGCAAATTTGGAACACTCAGCAGTGGCCACTGGACTGGAAAAGCTGTTTTCATTCCAATCCCTAAAAAAGGCAATGCCAAAGAATGTTACAACTGCCGCAAAATTACACTCATCTCACACGCCAGCAAAGCAATGCCCAACATTCTCCAAGCCAGGCTTCAGCAGTGTGTGCACTGAGAACTTCCAGATGTTCATGCTGGACTTAGAAACAGCAGAGGAACCAGAGATCAAATTGACAACATCTGATGGATCATACAAAAAGCAAGAGAATTCCAGAAAAACATCTACTTCAGCTTCATTGACTATGCCACAGCATTTGACTTTCTGGATCACAACAAAATGTGAAAAAATTCTTAAAGAGATGGGAGTATCAAACCACCTTACCTGCCTCCTGAGAAATCTGTATTCAGGTCAAGAAGCAACAATTAGAACCGGACATGGAACAATGGACTGGTTCAAAATTGGAAAAGGAGTACATCAAGGCTGTATATTGTCACCCTTCTTATTCAACTTATATGCAGAGTACATCATGTGAAATGCTGGACTGGATGAAGTACGATCTGGAATCAAGATTGCTGGGAGAAATATCAATAACTCAGATATGCAGATGACACCACCCTTATGGCAGAAAGTGAAGAGGAACTAAAGAGCCTCTTGATGAAAGTGAAAGAAGAGCATGAAAAAGCTGGCTTAAAACTCAACATTCAAAAAACGAAGATCATGGCATCTGGTCCCATCACTTCATGGGAAATAGATGGGGAAACAGTGGAAACAGTGTCAGACTTTATTTTTGGGGGCTCCAAAGTCACTGCAGATGGTGATTGCAGCCATGAAATTAAAAGACGCTTACTCCTTGGAAGGAAAGTTATGACCAACCTAGATAGCATATTCAAAAGCAGAGACATTACTTTGCCAACAAAGGTCCATCATAGTCAAGGCTATGGTTTTTCCAGTGGTCATGTATGGATGTGAGAGTTGGACTGTGAAGAAAGCTGAGCGCCGAAGAATTGATGCTTTTGAACTGTGATGTTGGAGAAGACTCTTGAGAGCCGCTTGGACTGCAAGGAGATCCAACCAGTCCATTCTGAAGGAGATCAGCCCTGGGATTTCTTTGGAAGGAATGATGCTAAAGCTGAAACTCCAGTACTTTGGCCACCTCATTCGAAGAGTTAACTCATTGGAAAAGACTCTGATGCTGGGAGGGATTGGGGGCAGGAGGAGAAGAGAACGACAGAGGATGAGATGGCTGGATGGCATCACTGACTCGATGGACGTGAGTCTGAGTGAACTCCGGGAGTTGGTGATGGACAGGGAGGCCTGGCGTGCTGCGATTCATGGGGTCGCAAAGAGTCGGAGACGACTGAGCAATTGAACTGAACTGAACTGACTCCAATACAAACTAAAAAGTTTTTTAAAAAATTTAAGAAAAGAAAGAAAAAGAAAAAAAAAGTACACTTTACCAAACTGCTGCAAGTTATAGACAGCTTAAAAGACAGGAGAAAATATATCCTCTAAATCTGGAGAACAAAACATTAAAGACTCAGCAATGCTTTAAACTGGTAAGAACAGATGCTTGATCTTAGCCAAAAGGCCAAGCTTCCCTGGTGGCCCAGATGGTAAAGAATCTGCCTGCAATGCAGCAGACCTGGGTTCAATTCCTAGGTTGGGAAGATCCCTTGGAGAAGGGAATGACGACCCACTTCCTGTATCCTTACCTGGAGAACTCTGTGGACAGAAGAGTCTGGTGGGCTACAGTCCATGGGGTCGCAAAGAGTCAGACATGACTGAGCGACCAACACTACTCTTTAAAAGCAGTCATAAAATTGCAATCATCGCCATCAGTTCGTTTAGTCCCTAGCAGTTAATTTTTGTTTGGCTTGATCTTGGGTTAGCAGGTTTGTGAATCAGTTTTCCATTAGAGTTTTAGAAATTCTTACCCAGTTCCATGTTATGATCCTAAAGTCATCAGAAACCTGCATTATGGAGTCCTTGTCAGGGTTTTTTCCATGAATCACTTGGAAGAGGAAGCATTTTTTCCTGTAGTTGAAGGTAAATTTTTTTCAGAGAAGGGTCAAGAGTAAAGCAGAAACTAACTTTTGTGATTTCTCTGAAGTTTGCAAGTAGATAACAAAACCTCAAAGTCAAGTATAAGACTGAGGTCTGATATTGTGTACACTGCAGTTTCTCCTGAAGAATAAGTTTTCAGAGCCATCCAATTCCAGCAAAGATATTTACAACATTTTCCTAACACGCAGACTCTTTCTTCTCCGGGCAGATGACATTAAAGGGAAAGAAAATCCTTTATCATGTTTTACCAAGAGTAAACTAATCACCTAAGAAATGTCCTGGCTTAAACAGAAAGAAAATTAAACCTTCATTTTGTATCAGGTCATTATTGAGCTCAGGAAAAAAAAAAAAAAAACCTTACAAACAAATCTGTACAATTTTAGCCAGCTTTGACCTCATAACATAAAATTCCTTTCCCATAAAACTTCTGAAGCTTTCTCTACTCAATTTAGACTTTGTCTTCTTTTCCCTTTCTTATTCTGGAGTGACCAGTCATTTTATTTTAGGACAAAATTACTCTCTTTTTTTCCCTTAAAACACATATTTATTGCATACTCTTTACAAAAAAAATCCCATTTTATTCTCATATTTTCTATAGAAAGCTGTTTCCCTTCCTTTTTGTTGTTCCTAACAGTGTTATCTTTACACTTGGATTATACATTTTAGCTATTAATAAACCTTAGTTTTCAGTGAAAACTAGGAAGCAGGCAACTGTCTATCATGTATTAGCAAATTTATGAATTTGTTTTTCATAGTACTATTTTTTCATGTAGCATAAGACATATATATTAATAGATCAAAATATCTTTTGTCTCTTTGTAATAAAAAGCCAGAAGTAGTCATAAAATGGGATAAAAAATTGACCCATGCTACGACATTATGCTAAGCCAGAGAAACCAGACACAGAAGGCCACGTATTGTACGGTTCCGTGGGTATGAAACGTCCAAGAGGTGAATGCATAGAAACGGAAAGCAGATGAGCAGTTGCCAGGGACTAGGGGAGGGGCCACTGGGACTGACCTTCAACGAGAATAGGGTTTCCTTTTGGGGTGATGGAGATGTTGTGGGATTGGATAGCACACGGTTGTACAGAAGAGTTGAAGGTACTAAAATCCTCTGAAGTGTATGATTTAAAATGGTGCATTTTTTGTGGTTTTGTGAATTGAATTATATAAAAAATCTAAAAACACTGTAGCTTCTATTTAATTTGTCTTACTTTTCATGTATGTATGTAAGAGTTGGGCAACAAAGAAGGTTGAGCACTGAAGAATTGATGCTTTCGAATTGTGGTGTTGGAGAACACTCTTGAGATTCCCTTGGACAGCAAGAAGATCAAACCGATTAATCCTAAAGGGAATCAACCCTGAATACTCATTGGAAGGATTACTGATGCTGAAGCTGACGTGGTAATACTTTGGCGACCTGATGCAACGAGCTGACTCATTGGAAAAGTCCTTGATGCTGGAAAAGATTGAGGGCAAAAGGAGAAGGGAGTGGCAGAGGATGAGGTGGTTGAATAGCATCGCTGACTCAGTGCACAGGAATTTGAGCAAACTCCGGGAGATAGTGAAGGACAGGGGAGACTGGCGGGCTCCAGTCCATGGGGTTGCAAAGAGTTGGACACAACTTAGTGACTGAACAGCAAAGGCAGCTGTGTTTCTACAATGTGAGCTCCTTGTGGGCAGGAGTGTTTCTTCTGCTTCTTTCTTCTGGCTGGACCTGGGAAGCAGCTATTGTCCCCACTGGCTCAGTGGAAGGCGCCTGAGCTGAGCAGAGGCTTCGGGCTCCTCTCCTGAATGAAGTGCAGTGTCCCTGCCCTGCCCAGCTGCTACCGCTGAGGGCTGGTGGACCTCGCTCTCGAGGATTTTTTCCTCCCGGGACCTTCTCTCCTCCCACTCCACGCTTGTTATAAAGACCTTAACACACCGCCTTTGTGAATGAGCGCAAAATAGACTCAAACCAAATCTCACCACGCAAACATGGATGGAATTACCTAGTTTGATTTATTCGAGATTTTATCAAGGAACCACTTGTACCACTGCAGAGGCTGAAGCTCCTGAGAGCCGTCTGTGGCCCCATGATCGTGGTCAGCCCGGCTGAGGGCCCCCAGGTAAAGTTGGGAGGACATGGTGTTGAGGGAGACGCAGGGGGTAAAGCTCAGACCCCAGAGTGAAGAGTTGGTCTCACCCTCCGTCTCCTCCAGGAGGTGAGTACTCTGGCTCAGAGGGACACTGACCACAGGCTCCAAAGAGCATTCACTGATCATCAGCCTGGGTCTGATGAACGTGTGGCCTCTTAGGACACACACACACACACACACACAGTTTCAGTAACCTGTGAAAACCAGTGTCCCTGAGATAGGGAGCCTCACCTTGCTGAAAACTTCAGCCTGAGGTCACCCAAGGAATTTATAAATGAGTTTGTCTTCTTCTGAGTGAGTGTGTTTATTCAGCCTGCTCTCCTGGTTGCCTCACGACCACTCAACTGCAGATGGGTCAGGGTGGACCGCAGGAAGCCAGGTGGGTGATTGTCACATGGACTGCATGTCCATCTCTGTGAGGCTGGGGCTGGGGTCCCTGGAGTCACCGTTGAGGTGTCTGCAGCTCTCAGCAGGACAGGCATGCGGACCCCACCTTGTGGGCTCCCACAGTCTTATCACAGGGTTTTGTTTTGTTTTGTTTCCATTTCACGCCTACGGGGAAGAACTCCCAGATTAGATTTTAGGAACTTCGATTAGGTTAGATTGAGGAACTCAAGTGAGATCTGCAGATACTGGCAGGCTTCCGCTTGCTGCTACGCAGTGTATGTGCTGCTGTTCAGCCGCTCAGTCGTGTCCGACCCCATGGACTGCAGCACGCCAGGCCTCCCTGTCCATCACCATCTCCTGGAGTCTGCTCGAACTCATGTCCATTGACTCGGCGATGCCATCCAGCCGTCTCCGTGTAGGTGTATAAGGTGTATACAACACGGTGTGTAAGATGTGGCTTTTCAAGGTCAAGCCTGGCCTAAGTGAGGCTTACAGGGGACTCAAGAGAAAATGCAATTTAGTGCTCCGTGAGGGTGTTCTCCAAATTGTGGGGGATGGCCATGAAATCAGTTAATTGGACCAAGAATAGAATTAAAAAATAATAGAGGGGATTTCCTTGGTGGTCCAGCAGTGAAGACTTTTAATCCTAAAGCAGAGGGCATGAGTTGATCCCTGCTCAGGGAGCTAAGATGCCACCTGCTGCAACTGAGGTCTGGCACAGCCAGACATGTAATGAATAAGCAAATATTTGTAAAAGTAGAAAGAAAAACAAATAAGCAAAGAGATGTAGATGGACAATAGTTAGAAAAAAACTATAATGGTGGCTTCTATAGATTCAAACCCAAGCATGCAAGGACTCCCTCTCTCTTCCAGGTTATGTCACATCGTCTGTGTGTTCCCCGGGTGAAACGTCCTGGGGGAGAGTCTCTTTTTCACTCACTGATGGCTTTAATTTCTACAGTTTTTGGTTTCAGAAATCGGAGAAGGAAAATGGCAACCCACTCCAGTTTTCTTGCCTAGAGAATTCCCTAGACAGAGGAGCCTGGCCCGCTGCAGTCCATAGGGTCGCAAAGAGCTGCACACGACTGAGCAACTCACATTTCACTGGTATCAGAAATAAGTGAGCATCTTAAAATGAGTTGATAAATCTTACATCCTTTTGATAGACTCGAGAAAAGCTTGTGACTATCGATATTATAAATGACAGTTCATTTTCCATCCTAATTTTTGTACCCTAACGTCAGGTTCTAGGTTCTGCATCAGTTGGGACATTGATCATGAGTAACAAAACCAGAGAAAACCCACAAACCAGCCAACGAAACAAACAAAAATCCTGAGAAAGATGAAGAGTGGTCTAGATTAAGAACTTACTTTGTCTGACAGGGCTACCCTTGTGGCTCGGCTGATAAAGAATCCACCTGCAGTGCGGGAGACCTGGGTTCGATCCCTGGGTTGGAAAGTCCCCCTGGAGAAGGGAAAGGCTACCCACTCCAGTATTCTGGCCTGGAGAATTCCATGGACTGTATAGTCCATGGGGTCACAAAGAATCGGACACGACTGAGCGGCTTTCACTGTAGTTTTCAGATTCCATGTATAAGTGAGATCATACAGTATTTGTCTTTCTCTGTCTGACTTATTGCACTTAGCATAATGCCCTCCAAGTCCACCCAGTTTGCAGTAAATTCCCTAACAATTTTATTGCCGTGGGTCCTGGCAGGAGCCAAGAGAGAAAGGGAGGAAGAAAGGAAATTGGCAGCCCCAGATCAGGAGACAGGCTTTTCTAGGTGCCCTGCATGGTCCCACACCTGCCTCACAGACAACTGTGGACATGCTGGCCTCAGGGGGATGGTGTGGGATTCCCTCCTCTCCTGTTGTGTTATCTGGAGCCCTTCTCCTTCAGTTGCTCATTTGTGTCTGACTCTGTGACCCATGGACTGCAGCACACCAGGCTTCCCTCTCCTTCACCATCTCCCTGAGTTTGCTCAAATTCCTGCCCATTGAGACGGTGATGCCATCCAACCACCTCATCCTCTGTCATCCCCTTCTCCTCCTGCCCTCAATCTTTCCCAGCCTCAGAGTCTTTTCCAATGAGTCAGCTCTTCCCATCAGGTGGCCAAAGTATTGGAGCTTCAGCTCCAGCATCAGTCTTTCCAATGAGTATTCAGGGTTGATTTCCTTTAGAACTGACTGGTTTGACTTCCAAGGGGCTGTCCAAGGAGCTCTTCAGGAGTCTTCTCTGGCACCACAGTTCAAAAAAATCAATTCTTCAGTACTCAGCCTCCTTCATGGTCCAACTCTCACTTCTGTACATGACTAGTGGAAATGTCAGGCATCTCATCTTCTAAACCCTTGCACAGCAGAATGAAGCATATGCCAGAATGACAGCCCCAGAGCTCCTGCCTTGCTCAGTCAGCAAGGAGTATGGCGGCCCTGCGTAGAAAGAAGTCGGATTTTGCAACATTGGGAAGGACGCGGGACTCTGAGCCAGGAAACCAGGCTTCCTGTCGGGCTCGGCCATGTATCCACTGTGGAACATTTGGAAGATCTTGGAAATCTCCTCCTCCTCCTCCACGATGCATCAGCCGTGTGACCCCAGTGGACCCAGTGCTGATTTCTATCGTTAGAAACCATAGCTTCTGGGGCTTCCCGGGTTGTCTAGTGGTTAAGACTCTTACTTGCAAAGGACCTGGTTCGATCCCTGATCAGGGAACTAAGACCCCCCTGCTACGGGGCAACTAAGCCCCTGCACCCCAGCTAGAGACCCTGAATGCTGCGGCTCAGGCCCGGCACAGCCAAATAAAGAAATGAGTATTTTAAAAAGAAGTAATAGCTGTTAACTTTATAATCGTGAATCTGAAAACACAAAGTACGAGTCTGCACACAGTACGTGCTAAAGAAATGCTCCTTTTTATCCGTCTCATTTAACACCTTCAGTAGTGATTTGGAAAAAAGATTATGACTTTTCAGTTCATGATAAACTTGATGGTGTTGCAAATTCAAGTAAGGACAGAGAAGCTAGGCAGACGGATCTAAAAGTGAAAAGAAATATGGGCAAGAAATAAAATTAGTGTCAGTTTAAAAAAATTAAACTTGATATTATACATTATCAGAAACGTAAATCATCAGCAGGAAATGTGAGGGAGAAACGTCAAGTTGAACCACTAGAATTATATAAAAATTTGAGATGATAGCAAGAGGTACCTAGTAAGAATCAAGTATAGTTTCGAATTCACAATCCTGAGTTTCTACAGAATATACTTTTTCAATAAAAATAATTTATTATGTGTGTACCAACTGCTGTTTGTCAAAATAAAGAAAGGACTGAAGTGATGAAATACCATTTTGAGGTCTGAGGTATCATAAAATTGAATTACACTTGTATACTTATATCCCCTGTATAAATTACTATATTAAAGTCTTTAAATGCTTTTTATCTCTGGGGGAAAAAAAAGAAATGCTCATTTTACTGGGCCCCAGTGCTCATATAAGAAAGTCTGACTTATAGTCAAAGCTATGGCTATATGCAGGTCAGGAAGCAACAGTTAGAACTGGACATGAAACAACAGACTGGTTCCAAATAGGAAAAGGAGTACATCAAGGCTGTATATTGTCACCTTGCTTATTTAACTTATATGCAGAGTACATCATGAGAAATGCTGGACTGGAAGAAACACAAGCTGGAATCAAGATTGCCAGGAGAAATATCAATCACCTCAGATATGCAGATGACACCACCCTTATGGCAGAAAGTGAAGAGGAACTAAAGAGCCTCTTGATGAAAGTGAAAGAGGAGAGTGAAAAAGTTGGCTTAAAGCTCAACATTCAGAAAACGAAGATCATGGCATCCGGTCCCATCACTTCATGGGAAATAGATGGGGAAACAGTGGAAACAGTGTCAGACTTTATTTTTTTGGGCTTCAAAATCACTGCAGATGGTGACTGCAGCCATGAAATTAAAAGACGATTACTCCTTGGAAGGAAAGTTATGACCAATCTAGATAGCATATTCAAAAGCAGAGACATTACTTTGCCAACAAAGGTCCGGCTAGTCAAGGCTATGGTTTTTCCTGTGGTCATGTATGGATGTGAGAGTTGGACTGTGAAGAAGGCTGAGCACCAAAGAATTGATGGTTTTCAACTGTGGTGTTGGAGAAGACTCTTGAGTCCCTTGGACTGCAAGGAGATCCAACCAGTCCATTCTGAAGGAGATCAGCCCTGGGATTTCTTTGGAAGGAATGATGCTGAAGCTGAAACTCCAGTACTTTGGCCACCTCATGCAAAGAGTTGACTCATTGGAAAAGACTGATGCTGGGAGGGATTGGGGGCAGGAGGAGAAGGGGATGGCAGAGGATGAGATGGCTGGATGGCATCACTGACTCGATGGACGTGAGTCTGAGTGAACTCCAGGAGTTGGCGATGGACAGGGAGGCCTGTGATTCATGGGGTGGCAAAGAGTCGGACACGACTGAGCGACTGAACTGAACTGAACTGAACTGATGGCTTTTCTAGTAGGCATGTACAGATGGGAGAGTTGGACCATAAAGAAGGCTGAGTGCTGAAAAATTGATGCCTTCAAGCTGTGGTACTGGAGGAGACTCTTGAGAGTCCCTTGGACTGCAAGGAGATCAAACCAGTCAGTCCTAAAGGAAATCAGTCCTGATTATTCATTGGAAGGACTGATGCTGGAGCTGAAGCTCCAATCCTTTGGCCACCTGATGCAAAGAGCTGACTCATTAGAAAAGCCCTTGATGCTGGGAAAGATTGAAGGCAGGAGGAGAAGGGGACCACAGAGGATGAGATGGTTGAATGCCATCACTGACTCAATGGACATGAGTTTGGGTAAACTCCCGGAGTTGGTGATGGACAGGGAGGCCTGGTGTGCTGCAGTCCATGGGGTCGCAAAGAGTCGGACACGACTGAGCCACTGAACTGATGCCGTTTTTACATCAGGACTACACAGCACAGGGAGACAAGTGCCTTAAACCATAGAAGTCTGCAATGGGACAGCTACTGAAGCCAGCAGTCACAGGGCTCCTGAAAGAGGAGTCTAGGACCAAAGACGAGCCCTCCACAGCGAAGACGGCCTCGTCCTGACCAGCCTTCAACCATCAAAGGCACTGCCCAGCCCAGGGGGGCAGGTTCCTTCCAAACACAGGGCCTCAGGAGATTTTGGTGAGCAAAGAAGAAGTCTTTCTTGATGACACTGATCTCCTAGTGATCAATCCTTTGTGTCATTAGAATATTGTTACTAGTGCATTACAGATCTACAGTCTAAAGCCATCTGACATATGGTAAACCCTGCCACCTGCTGATGTATTTCACTAGTTCAAACTTCCGGGACCTGCTGCTCTGCTGCCGGCCCCGTCTGCTTCTGAGCCCGGCTCTGAGCTGCCCAGCCCTCACTCCCTACTGTGTCTTCCTCCGCACTGTTCCCCAGCCCCGCCACTTTCCACCCTATGGCGTCCTCCCCTTCAGCAGCTTCAGCTCCCACTTACGATGTTTGTTAAATCTACACCTCCAGACCACAGCTCCCTTCCAAAATCTTGGCTATCCGGACGTCTTTATGTGGGTGTTCCACAAACAATCCCAAATCAACATAAGTAAAAAGGAATTATCTTCTACTTACTGACTTCCTTCTTCAAAGTCTGCTTTAAAACTTAAAAAAATTTTTTTAATTAAAGTATCATTGATTTACAATGTTGTGTTAATTTCTGATGTACAGCATAACGACTTTGTTATATGTATGCATATGTATTCTTTCTGTTTCTTTTCCATTATAGGCTATTACAAGATATTGAATACAGTTGCCTGTGCTCTACGGTAGGTCCTTGTTTATCTATTTTTTATGCAGTAGCTTGCATCTACTGTATATAGCACAACTTTTGAGCACATCATACAAGTGTTAATCGCTCAGTCGTGTCCGACTCTTTGCGACCCCACAGACTGTAGCCCGCCAGGCTCCTCCGTCCATGGGATTTTCCAGGCAAGAATACTGGAGTGGGTTGCATTTCCTCCTCCAGGGGATCTTTCCAACCCAGAGATTGAACCCGGGTCTCCTGCCTTGAGGGCAGACTTTACTGTCTAAGCCACAGGGGAAGCAAATGCACTAGTTAATTAGCGGGAGGGGTGGGAATCCAACCCAAACCCTCTGATCCCAAAGTCCCCCTGGGGCCCTCCAGTGAGCCCACATTTCAGATCTAGTGGACGGGGTCCTGCGTGGTGATGTAATTTGTAGCAATAAGAGCATGCATTGAAGAGCACACACTTGGGGGATAGTGTTAAACACGGCGTTATTCGTCAGCAATTGGATAAGCAAGTCTAGGGCTGGAGAGATGGAGGCTGACGATGTGTGTTTGGGAACTGAGTGACGAACAAGAGACCATGTGAGTGGATGAGATCAGATTCAAGGGTGTGTTTTAAAGAAAACAGGACAGAACGCTGGGGAACACAACCTGGAAAATATCAGCGTCTAGGGGATGAGGAAAGAAGAGGAGCTGAGTTAGGCCGAGTACAAAATAAGGAGAAGTTGGAAATAAGGGAGGGGAAAGGCAAGAAGCATGTAACCTGAAGGGTAGAGAGGACCTCTCAGAACCTGAGCTTGACCATGCAATGGGAGACCTCACGTAGGAGTTTCCTAAGAGCTGCCGCAGCAAATAACCACAGATTTATAACCTTACAGTTATGGAGGCCCAAGATCCAAAATATAGGTCTCACTGGGCTAAAATCGAGGTGTGAGCAGGGCTGCCTCCCTTCCAGAGGCCCCGGGGGAGAAGCTGTTCCCTGGTCTCTTTTTGTCTTCTGGAGGCACCTGCATCCTTGACTGGGGCCCTTTCCCTGCTCTTCAAAGTCAGCTATCACATCACCCCTAGCTTTGTTTCCCGCATCACAGCTCCTTCTCTGACTCTCCTACCCCACCTCCTTCTCATAAGGACCCTTGTGGTTACTTGAAGGGCCCACCTGGACGACTCAGGGTAATCTGGCTATCTTACAGTCAGCTGGTTGGCGGCCTTGATTCCATGTGTAACTTTTATCTTCTCTCTCCAAATCTAAGTCATCATGGGCCCTGGGGATTAGGACACTTCTGCGTGGCTGACCCTCTTCTCTGAGTCATTGGAATCAGGGTGGTATTGAAACAACTGGCGTTGACGAGATCCCCAGGGACCCAGGCACAGGTCTCCATATAGACCTCAGTGCATCTGAGCTGCTGAACACAGTGGACTCGGCACCTGGACCCAAGTAAGGAGCTAGACCAGATGCCTCCACCCACCTTTACATCATCCATCATGCTCTCCCTGTACCCCAAACTGCTCTTCATGGCCTAACTATACTAAGAGGCTACCCTTGGAGTAGACATGCTCCCTCAAGCCCCTGGCTCTTCCTCAAGTGGTTCCTTTGCACTGGGCACCATCCTTCTTGGTTCTTCCTCAAGTGGTTCCTTTGCATTGAGTATCATCTTTCTTGGCTCTTCCTCAAGTGGTTCCTTTGCACTGGGCACCATCCTTCTTGGTAACTCTACCACGTCTTCAAGGGCCAACTCCCACCTGGCACTAGAGCTCCTGTAGTAGTGCTACGGGACCGCCACACTGCCCTGTAAATGGTTGATCCCTTGGGTTTCTTGGGGTCAGAGACCAGATTTCCCCCGACTTCCCCCACCCTGCTTTCTGCTCAGAGCCTAAGCTGGAGGGGACACCCAGCAGATTACTTTGTTGAATGTAGAGATGAATGCCCAAGAGGCCCTGCTCATGAGAACAAAGCTGAGCTCCCCTCTCATCCTCTAGAGAGAGCCAAGGACCACAGGAAGGACCTGCACTCAGAGCATTTGTGTCCGGGCTTGGGAGGGAGCGAACAGAGGAGAGGGGGAGAGAAAAAGAGACAAGTGAGGGGAGGTGGGAGGCATGGAGGGAAAGAGTGGGGGAGAGGGAAGAGGAGACGGGGAGAGGGGGAGGAGCGAGAGCCCCCCTCACTTGCCTGAGGGTCCATACCTCCAACTCTGACTCCCCAGGAGTGCCAGGAGTCACAGGAGAGGGGGACCCAACAGTCCTGCTGAGCCCGGATCGCCTCACCATGGACAATTACTGCGAGACTCATCATTCCAACCCTGACGCTGCAGAGCAGGCTGAAGGGTCACACGATGTTGAGCATGTGGCCCTCCGGTCCCTCACTGTGGTTGTGGCCCTTTGCGGACTGGTGGGAAATGGAATCGTGATCTGGTTTGTCCATCTGTCTCACAAGAAGACCTCCTTCGTCATCTACAGCCTCAATCTGGCCATAGCGGATTTCATGAACCTTGGCTTCCAGGTCCTGTTCTCTGTCCGCCAAATCCTGAAGCCTTTCCTCAACCATTGCTTTGGTCTTCATGCCCTCTTTATGGTCCTGAGGTGGTTCTTCTACCTCACTGGTCTGGGCATCATGACTGCCATCAGCTTCCAGCGCTGTCTGTCCGCCCTCTTCCCTATCTGGTATCGGTCATTGCCCCAAGCACCTGTCGGCCATCGTGAGCACGCTCCCTTGGATTCTGACCTTTCTGTTAAATGTGCTGAGAGGTTATGCCTGTGGTCAGTTATTCACCAAAGAGGAAAAGTTCTGTGACGAATTTAAGACTGCCACCACCGTGTCGGTCTTCCTCCAGTTCTCCATCCTGGGCATTTCCAGTCTGCTGTTGCTCCAGCGAGTCCAGGCCAGCTCCCAGAAGCATCAGCCCAGAAAGTTCTATCTGGTCCTCCTGCTTTCATTCCTGGGCTTCCTCTTCGGCCTGCCCCTCAGTATCATCCGGTTCTGTACAACTGAGAAAATTCACATCTTCAATGACATCTGTGTCCTCTTGTCCTGCGTCAACAGCACGGCCAACCCTGCCATTTGCTTCTTCATCGGGGGCCTTCAGAGGCAGCGGTCGATGGAGACCCTCAAGGTGGTCCTTCAAAGAGCCCTGGGTGAGGAGACGGAGGATGCTGAGGACCAGAAAGTGACCCCAACTGGCAAGACGGAGAGCGGGGGCCTCTGATGGAATGGTGGGGGGCTCCCAGTGGGTCAGTGTCCCGACAGTCTCGTGGACGTACCCACACCTCACCACCAGCAGGAGAGAGAGCCCCAAGTCAGCACCCCCAAAGCGCTCCCTTCCCAGCCTCCCTTCTGTGTAAAAACCGAGAACAAATCACCAGAAGTAGGTGTTTATGTGTGTGTGAAACCAAATGCACACATCTGAGGCCTTTGCTTGTGCTCAGTCGCTCAGTCATGTCCAGCTCTGTGCGACCCCGTGGACTGTAGCCCGCCAGGCTCCTCTATGCATGGGATTTTCCAGGCGAGAATACTGGAGTGGGTTGCCATTCCTTTCTCCAGGGGATCTTCCTGACCCAGGGACCGAACTCAGGTCTCTTGTGTCTCCTGCACTGGCAGATGGATTCTTTACCACTGAGCCGCTGGGGAATCCCATTGAGCCTTTCAAAACCTGTCAAATTATCCTTCAGAAAGTTCATGAAGTCACACTAACCAACCTCAGAAGGTCGACTTCAACATCTGACTTATTGTGAAAGTTCTGCTTGTTTCCAGGTTGGGATGCAAAATTCCTCTCGGGTAAAGCCTGGGCGTTGGAGATGACGTGCCTTTGTCCTCTGCCCATTTTTCTGGCATGTTCTGGGGTCTGAATACAATGCTTTTGTTTTTTTCTTCCTTGACTTTAAGTGGATCTACTTTCTGGAACGTGTGTTCTCTCCCAAAGTCCTCTCCTTCTGTCTTTAGAATTCCAGCAAAATAAAGCTTTGTGACCAGTGCTATCCAGGGGACAACATCCAGGTGGGGCCGGTTTGGTTCCGCCAGTAAGTCATGCTACAGTGACTCCCGGCTGCCCATGGGGCCCCCAGCCTGCTTTGGTCATTTGAGGGAAGTGCTTCAGCCCAAGCTTGTAGGACCACCCCAGGGTGAGCAGAAGGTGCTGCTGGGTCTTACTTTTCAGGATCGACCCTGGGGACTCCAAGCTAGCTCTGGGTTTGACGTGAGGCTTGGCAGGAGATGGGGCATGGGGCTTGTCTGCGGGGCTCAGAAAAAAGGACCCTGTGTGACAGGCTGATGCTGCAGACAGGAACCCATCGCTTCTCATTAGCCAAGCTCTGGTAACTCTTATAACCGGGGACACTGCCCTAGAGCTGGGGGGACACTTCCTATAACTGGGGGACATTACCTTATAATTGGGGACACTGCCCTAGAGCTGGGGAACACTCTCTATAACTGGGGGACATTGAATTGTAACTGGGGAACACTGCCCTAGGCCTGGGGGGATACTTCCTATAACCGGGGGACACTGCCCTAGAGCTGGGGGACCCTACCTTATAAATGGGGAACACACCCTATACACCGATGACCAGTGGCCAGGGTCCTGGGGCCTTTGAGTGCAAGCGGCCCTGCAGGACAAGGCACAGGACACCGCCCCTGACCGCTGCCCCGGGGCTGACCGCCCTCCACCTCCCTGCCCCGGGGCAGAGGCCCCCACCCTGCTCCCAGCACACAGGGTGCAGGAGGTGTGGCCTCAAGGGGGCGTGCAGGGCTGCGGGGGCCAGGGCGGCAGACAGGAGGACTCTTCTCCCCGGGGAGTCAGCAAGGTGCCTGTCCTCTCAGGAACAGCGGGGGGTGTTGACACCTGCAGTGGGGGGCCTGCCCGTCACCCCCGTGACAGCCATCCCAGAAGCTGACAGCATGGTGTGAGCCGTCACCCCTCCACTGCTGAACCCCGTGGTCATGTTATCTTGAGTTTATCTGTGTCTCCACCAGCGAAGGCCCTAGGCTGGGATGAGACCCAGGTGGTCAGGGAGGACTGCCCGCATTGGACCCACCCATTGCTGGCTGGCCATGCCCCCCAAACCATCCTTGAATTAGGGGAACACTCATCAGCAGAACTGGGCCACATCACCTACCTTGGACCAGTTTTGTTTTCTTTCTAGAGTCTCCTGAAGGCGGACTGTGTTCACCTTTTACAAGGAGACTGTTGCTGTTTTAGGAAAAACGCCCTCACGGGGTCTTAGTGCACGTGGGCTGCTGTAACGCGTATCACTGACTTGGTGACTTGTGAACAAAACTTCGAGGTTCAGAGCTCTGGAGGCTGGGAGTCAAGATCAGGTCCAGCGGGGTACAGGGAGGGCCCTCCTCTGGGTCAGTCTGGTGACTTCTCACTGGAGCCGGGGCTCTCTGGGGCCTCTATAAGGACCCCGGTCTCCTTCATGGGGCTCCACACACAGGCTCTCATCACCTCCCAGAGGCCTCTCCTCCAACATCATCACATGCAGGGACAGGGTTTCCACACATGAGTTTCGGGGGGTGTGAACATTCAGCCTGTAGCCCTGGGATTTGGCTCCACAAGGCCAAGACTCTCCTAGAACAGGGGTTGAGGATGGTGGGCAGGACATGGCTTCTCATCGTTGCATAATATGCTGCCTTTATGTTGGGTGACTACATCCCAAACTTGTGGCCCTTGGTGGGGTGTGGGAGGAGTGGTCATTCTGCCCCCGTGCCTGCAGGAGGGGCTCTGGATCCCAGGGCGGGAGACACAGATGGAGGCGGCCTTCGAGGAAAGAGGGCAAGGTACCCTCTCCTCCCCTAGGCCCACACCTGCGGTGGAGACGTCTTAACACACCCCGGGTGTTGCCGTCACTGTGGGGAGGTGAGGAAAGGCCTGTGTGCCTGCTGTGCGGCCCAGGGCCTGCAGGAGCATCAGCAGGAAACGTCGACGTAGGTCCAGGGAGTCCAGAGCTGGGACCAGGCCAGGGCCTGAGGGTTCCTGTTCGGAGAACTCACCATCTATTTTTCCTAATTCTGTAACACCTCCTGGTCCTCTTTGGAGGACCCTGGGGTGGCAGCTAAATAGTTCAGAAATGGGCATATGGCCTAACTGAGCTCATCCAAGGCTTCTACTGAAGAAACCCTCGATGCACTTGCCAGTCTCCTGCTGGACTTGAACTTGGGAGTCTGTACAGCCAGAGTCAGTGTCGTGATGCAGAGAACGGAGGAAGCCCACGTTGAGAGACAGGCTGGGGGAGGAGAGAAACAAGTTCCCATGATGTGGCACAAACCCTGGGTCCAGCCAAACCTGAAGCTGTCACTCTCTGGACTCAGCACGTCAACCAAGAAATTTCTTTCTTTGTTCGCCAGGTTCTTTTCTTGGGTAGGTCTTTTGGTAACTCACGTGTAGAAACGTCATGCTGATGCAGTCTGCAAATATTCCTGGGGAGTCTCAGGAAGTCCTGGGGTTCCAGCAGAACGGGGGCTGAGCTGTATTGCTCACACCCAAGCTGGACCTTCCACAAGGCCAGCAACCAGAACCCAGCTCTCTGATCCCACCTACACCAGCCTCACCCCAGGACAGTGAGACCAAGATGGACAGAGGAGGCTGGCAAGGACAGTGGACAGCAGCTTCCCCAGAGGTCTCTCCCTAGGGCAGCATATGGCAGGGTCAGGGATGACGACCCCACAGCCTGGCCCGGGTATACGTGAAGCCTTCCCGGGTGGCACAGGACAAGCTGCAGGGGGATCTACGTCCCTGCAGGTTGAGGTCCTCAGAACGACAGTCACAACAACCAGGGCTAGTGGTAAAGAACCCCCTGCCAATGAAGGAGACATAAAAGACGCAGGGTCGGGAAGATCTCCAGGGGGAGGGCATGGCAACCCATTCCAGTATTCTTGCCCAGAGAATCCCCAAGGACAGAAGAGCCTGGCGGGCTACAGTCCATATCGTTGCAAAGAGTCAGACACGACTGAGCAACTGGGCATGCACGCAGGAAATAGAACTGAGGGAAACGGGCTGGTTTACAGTGAGAAGAACCATAAGCAAGACAGAAGAAAAGGAGAAAGGGCTGCTTTGCAAAACTATAAAGACTGCAAGGGCGGGTGACCGGTGGGCACAGTCACTCTAGAGCCACCCTCCACCCCCAGCACCTCCTCCATCCCCACCCGGAAAATTCTGCAGCTCAGGTGAGACTCAGGAGATGCCACACAAGGGCCAGAGGGGCTGGGAAGTGCTGGCTTCAAGAGGGTTTAAAACCACATCCACTGTGGGCTGCAGAGAAGGGAGCCCTCCTCCACTGTTGGTGGGAATGGAAATTGGTACAGCCACTCTGGAGGACAATATGGAGGTTCCTAAAAAAAAAGACAAAAACTAAAAATAGAGCTGCCATATGATCCAGCAATCCTACTCGTGGGCTGTTGTTCAGTCACTAAGTTGTGTCCAGCTCTTTGCAATCCCATGAACTGTAGCACACCAGGCTTCCTTGTCCTTCACATCGCCCAGAGTTTCCTCAAACTCATGTCCATTGAGTCAGTGACGCCATCCAACCATCTCACCCTCTGCTGCCTCCTTATCTGGAGGAAACGCTAATCCAAAAAGGCACGTGTACCCCACTGTTCTTTGCAGCACTATTCACAATAGCCAGGACATGGGAGCGACCCAGATATCCACCGGCAGATGAGTGGATGAAGAAGATGCAGTGCACACGCGGTGGGGTGCTACTCAGCCACAGAGAAGAACGGAATGACACCACGCGCAGCAGCGTGGACGGACCTAGAGATCGTCATGACGCCGAGTGCAGCAGCGTGGATGGACCTAGAGGTCGTCACACTAAGTGAAGTCAGACAGAGAAAGACAAACTTCACATGACGCCGCTTACACGTGGGATCTAAACCAGGACACAAAGGAGCCTCTCTGCGAAAACAGGAACAGACATAGAGAACAGACTTGCGGGAGCCAGCAGGGAGCGGCCGGGGAGGGTGCAGTGGGAGGCTGGGTCGGCAGGTGTAAACTTTCACACGTGTTCTCAGGACGGATAAACAACAAGGCCCTACGGCACAGCACAGAGAACTGTATTTGATATCCTACGACCTCCTCTAATAGAAAAGAATATTTATATAAAAAAAGATAAAAGTATGCATATATACATAAAACTGAATCACTTTGCTGTCCAGCAGTAATTAACACAACACTGTAAATCAACAGTATGTATTTCAATTAAAAATTCAAATAAAATCGCATCCTCTTTCCTTCAGCCTTTTTAAAAATGGAACTAGACCTCTCCTTGAAATACGTCAGACGGGGCTCCGCTCCCGCTCTTGGTTGCGGGCAGGCGGGGCGCCCTCCGCACAGGGTGCAGCCTCAGTCCACGCCGTCTAGCTCCTGCCGCTGTCTCCCCTCCAGCTGGAGGACCTAGAAGAGGAGATGCGGTGTCACCACGAGGGCCCGAACAGCCGCGCTGCTGAAACACACCCATCTACCCGAAAGAGCGAAACAGTCACAGGATCGAAAACGCAGGTCTGCAAACCGCACCTGCAGGGCAAGGAGACCTGGGGTTGGGGGTGGGGGGTGGGGGGCGGAGATCCCGAGTCTGGAAGGACCTGTGCTGGCCGGGGGTGGGGACAGGGGTCACTGCTGGGCTAGAAGGTCACAGCAAGCCCATCTTCACCGAGCTGTGTTTTCCTACATGTGCGGATCTTCCAGCTGCGGTCTCTGAACCCCATGCCTGAGCGCGTCTTGGCCGGAGCCAAGCCCCGCCCCTTACGAGTTCTTTGTGGGGAGGGGGCGTCCACGGCACTGTAGGGTGTTCAGCAGCATCTCTGGACTCTGTCTGCTAGATGTGGGGGTACAGACCTCACCCCGGGCGGGATAACCGTCTCTGGACATGGCCTGACGCGCCCTGGAGGAGGGTCGCGGCCGCGCAGGGTCGCTTGGCTCCCATCACCTCCTCATGGATGCTCCCTTCTGCCCCACCCCGAGGTCCTCCAGCTCAACGCGGCTCTTATTGTAAGAGGAAAGAACCTTTGGGATTTATTACAATTTATCACTAAAGCAGGGGTCCCCAACCCCCGGGCCATAGACGGGCACCAGTCCACGGCCTGTTGGGAACCAGGCTGCACAGCAGGAGCTGAGCGGTGGGTGGGCAAGCGAGCGAAGCTTCGTCTAATCCCCCTTACTCACGTTACAGCCTGAGCCATCTCCCCCGCCCCTCATCCCTGGGAAAACTGTCTTTCGTGAAACTGGTCCCTGGTGCTGAAAAGGTTGGGGACCACTGCCCTAAAGAGATGTTGCCCATTATACATAAGGGTCATCTCTGGGAACCCTGCCTCCCAGGTAAGGAGCACCAAGCTGAAATACCTTTGTTTAGTTCACAGGAAACACTGAGCAGACCCACCTGTGAGTGGCTGCAAGGGAGGAGGAAACAAGCTGTCCTCCCCCCACAAGCCGACGGGAGCCAGCAAGTGTTTGACTTTGCTCCCTCCTCTCTTAGTATAAAAGGAGCCTGGATTCTAACTCAGGCAAGATGGTTCTTTGGGACATGAGTCCTCCACCTTCTTGGTCTACTGGCTTTCCCAATAAAGTCGCTATTCCTTGTCTCAGCAACTCATCTCTCGATTTACTGTCATGCATCAAGCAGGACGAGCTTGGACTTGGCAACATTATCACCATTTATCACTTTCACGGATCCCGTGTTCACTCATCAGCCGTCTTTCTCCTCCCATCACCTTCACTGGGGAGGGGCTGCCTCGAACTTGCCTCCATCACAGAAAAGGGAAGGATCTAGACTTGCCTATTAAATTGATTTTTTTCTGCTTCCTTTATTCTACTATTAATCAATAAGGAAAAACAGATGGTTCAGACAATGCAAAGCCAGTTGGACGCCCCAGTAGTCTAGAAATCACAGTGGTTGGGCTCACACTGACCGTGGGATGGAGCCGCTAATTTTAGCATCCTCAGTATAGCCCAAAACAGCACATGCCAAGCTCTGATGGACCTGAAACATCCTG
This sequence comes from Bubalus kerabau, assembly GCF_029407905.1. NCBI lineage: Eukaryota > Metazoa > Chordata > Mammalia > Artiodactyla > Bovidae > Bubalus > Bubalus kerabau. Next base: position 2,771,535 of record NC_073628.1, read on the forward strand.
GACACTTGGCAGAAAGCAGGACAATAAAAAAAATGCCACCATATACATTAACCATGTACAGGGAAGCCTGGCGTGCTGCAGTCCATGGGGTCACAAAGAGTTGGACACGACGGAGTGACTGAACATTAAAAAGCTTTTCAGTCCTCCATGGAGACGAGCAGGTGGAGGAGACGAGCTGGTATTCCCTCGACAGATGTTTAAGAGGGAGAGAAAACATTCCCCCTGGCTCACCTGGTTTTCAATGCAGCGGAACTGCCAGGGCCAGCGGGTGTTGTACAGAAATGGCCGCAGGTCGAACCTGTTGTCGTCCGGGCTGTAGCTCTCGGCGTGGTATGCGGGGGTCAGTGTGGTCATCTTGTGTCGGTTCATGGAATACTTGGAGAAAAAGTGCTTCACTTTGTCAGCCACCTGGGAGGCGAGGGGTGCACAGGGCCTGGTGTTAGCAAAGCCGGGAAGCCCCAACACTGGCGTTCTCAGCAGCATCGTGCAGGCCAGTTAACAGCCTCCCCTCAGCAGCCGCAGAGCACTGCCTTGGGACTTCCTCAAAGCCAGGAGTGGACCGATGCTGCTGCCTGGGCTAGAGAAGCGAACTGGAGCTGTAAGGATGGGGGTTCCTGACTCTAGCATCCTGGTAACTGCATCAGGAGACCTGGGCAGGGGTCCCAGGAAGATGTATTCCTATTTCGTGAAGCTTCCAGATGGTTCTGCAGGGACCACCCTGTCTATGGGCTTCAGCCCTAATGCGCCTGACAACTAGGGGAAAAGAAGCCATATTCTGACCTCGGAGTTTGTCCTCTGCCCCCCAAAGAGGGGAGCAGCTTGCGTGTTGTGAGGGGGTCCAGCTCCACTCAGATAAGCTCAGCCAGAGCGGGGGAGGGCTGAGAACGGGGCTGTGGTTCCTTCCAGAGTGCTCTCCCCCTAAAGTCACACAGTGGCTACCTGCTCCAGAGCCAAACCCACCCGCAAGGTGACCTCACCTGCCAGCTCCCTGCGGACGCCAGGCGCCTCGCCTGCCAACTGCCCGTGGACGTCAGGTGCGCCTCACCCGCTGGGTCCCCGCAGACGCCGGGTGCCTCACCTGTCGCGGGGAGCAGGTATCCCTCCACATGTTGAGGAGTTTGCAGAACATGCTGTAGGGGCCCATCTTGGCGACCTTCCGGAGCCTCCCGTAGACGGACAGCTCCGCATATGTCATCCCCATGTCTTCCTGGGGACGAAAGAGATGCGCCTCATGAGTGACAGCAGGTCAGCGCTGGGGGGACAGCCTGAAACCTCTGCTGGAGACGGAACCAAACTCCCCGCCCCGCCTCCTCCCGGCCCCAACCTTGAGAGACCCGAATTGAACATCAGAGGTCAGCAACGGTGGCACTGAGCCCTGGACTCCCAGCCGGGGCCCCAGTGACGGAGCACGGTTGCTCGGGGGCAGACAGGAGGGCAGGCAGGAGCCCCGGAGCGTGGAGGTGGCGGAGGAAGTGCAGTGACAGAGCCACCACGGTTACCTCGTCGGTCTGGGACACCCGTCCGTGGGCCAAGGGCTCCAGCTCAGCTGTGGCCGGTGCTGCCAGGATGCTGCGGTCAGGGCACACAGAGGTCGGTTACAACAGCTGGGTGTTAGCGCAACAGACATCGCGCAAGTGCGGAGACGGGGAAGCGCCGACTTTCCAGCCTCTTGCGGGGCAGAGGGCGGCAGTGGCCGCCGGATCTGGCCACAGCCAGGGTGGCAGTGATGGGAAGGAAGCGGGTACCTGGTCTCGGGGCCCGAGTGCCCTTGGAGGCCCGACCGCTTCCATCAGGCGATGGGTGCTACGGAAGGTGGCTGAGAGGGGGCAGAGTGGCCGGGGCTGTGCTGAGAAGATGCGTACCCGGCGGCCCAGGGGCACAGCCATGGCCTCGCGGGCGCACACGCACCTCTGCAGGGCAGGAAGCTGGAAGCGCTCCGCGCAGAGCTGGACGAAGGCCCTCAGGTCCGTCTTGCTGATCCCGCCGACGGGGTTGATGTCCGCGCTGGAGCAGTCATACTTGGTCAGGTAGCCAAGGAGGCTGCAGCCGGACAAAGGACAGGGGCTTTCCAGGCAGCAGACCCGGGAGCTGCAGACTCCGAGAACCTGGGGGCCTGGCCATGCTGCCCCTGGGTGCCGGGACACGCCTTCTTCCGGGGCCCTGGAGCTAGAGCTTGGCAGACTCGAGGGTCTCGGAGAAGTCTGATGTGCTGGGGCAGACTGGGGAAGGGGCAGGTGCTGCGGATGGCCAAGGAGGGGTAGCCAGCAAGCCGGAGGGGACATAGTTTGAGGGATGACCAGTGCCAGCCCCGAGTGGGGCTGCTTCAACCAAGCCCGAGGTGGGTGTAAGGTCACTCTGTGTCCCGTTAAACAGACGGCTGATGGTACGAACAGGGTCCGGTCTGTGGGCAAGGGTCAGGATTTCCAGGCCAGAAGAGATGGCCATTTTCATCTGACCCCTGTGCCTCTTCCACTCCTTGACTGCTCCCAAAGGTGCACCCAGAGCAGCAGCAGAGTGAGGGGGGCACAGACCCACAGGAGTGGCCTCGGGTGGAGCGGGGTCTCCTCCAGGCTAGGGGCCGCACACACCTCTCATCCACATTGGCGGATCCGAGCACGAGAAGCCCGCCGGGGGCACCGCGAGACCAGAGGCTCAGCTGAGCGAAGAGGTAGGCGATGACCATCCTCACCCGCGCCTGGCCCACAGGAGGGGACGTCACCGTGCCGGCCGGGGCTGGGGGGACGCGTGCTAACACGACCTCCCCGCACCTCGGAGAGCAGGAATGCTTAAGTGATGCAGGAGCTTCTAGTCCCCAGAGAGTCCTGGAGCCCGTGGTCCATCCCCCGAGGGGCTCCTGCACTCAGCAGGGAGGGACCAGGCCCTGAGATGAGAGCTCGGCAGCGGAGAGACTGGGCTGCAAGGCCAGTGGGAGAGACCTTGACTGCTCCGGCCCGTCCCTGCACCCCTGGGGAAGGCCACCAGCAACCCCAGGAAGGGGATGGAGACAGGGTAGACCCCAGCAGAAGCAGCTCACGCCCCCTCTTTCCCTGCACGGACCACCCAGGGTCCAGCTCCCCTGTAGCCGATCCCTGAAGATGCAGAAGACACACACACTCAGACACACTCACACTTCATGCTCACAGACTCTCACGCTGATGCACACTCACACACACAGAGTCACGTGCTTGCACCCCCACATACGCACACTCTCAGATGCCCCACTCCCTTACTCTTGCACACTAACCTATTCCTGTGCACACACCTGTGCACACTCTCACCCTCGTACCCCTCCGCACCTCTCACACACACACACACACACGCAGAGCCCCATCTTCGTCCATGAGGCTGCACGCTCTGCGTCTCTAAGAGGCGGGCTGCTTGTGGACCCCCCGCCGGCCGCCCCTGGGTTTCCTGTGGTCCCTGTGTGCGGACAAGGTGTGCACCTGGACGTTCTGCAGAGCCAGGTTCTCCCGGTCGCTCCCTCCGTGAACCGCAAACCGAGGGCTCGCACCCGTCACCAGGCTGAAGAGGCCCACGAGGGCCTTGACCGCTGGGTCGATGTGGAGACCGATGTGGTGGCTGGAAGGCGAACGGGCGGGCGTGCAGACAGTGAAACAAACCCACGGGGCACGGAGCTCGCCGTCTTCGAGGGCCCCGTCCAGCGGCGCTGAGGACATTCACGACGCGCCACCACCACACCACCACCTCCAGCTCCAGAGCCTCCCATCAGCCCAGAAGGAGACCCTGTGCCCGCGAGCAGTCCCTCCCCAACCCCCTCCTCTTCCAGCCCCTGGCGACCACGGACACTCTTTCTGTGTGTATGTGTGCATGTGCACTCCGTCGTGTCTGACTCTTTGTGACCCCATGGACCGTAGCCTGGACAGGCTCCTCTGTCCACGGAATTTTCCAGGCAAAAATACTGGAGTGGGTTGCCGTTTCCTTCTCCAGGGAATCTTCCCAACCCAGGATCAAACCTGCATCCCTTTCGTCTCCCGCACTGGCAGGCGGGTTTGTCACCACTGAGCCATCAGGAAAGCCCTAAGATTGGCCTATTCTGGACATTTCGTAGAAATGGAATCACACGGTAACTGTCCTTTGGTGTCTGGCTTCTTTCACTGAATCTAAGGCTTTCAGGTTCATGCAGGCGGTAGCCTGTGTCAGCGCTTCCTTCCTTTTCAAGGCTGAGAAGCACCCCTGTGTGCGAACAGACCACATCTTTTCTCTACTCAACTGCTGATGCCATGTGAGCTGCGACTACGCTGCGTGGACACGAATGTGTGAATACTTGCTCATTTCTTTGCTTTCAATCCCTCTGGGCATCTCCCTGGGAGCAGGATTGTGGGGTGGGGGCAGCTTTTAGCTGAGCTCTGCTTACAGAATGGGCAGCTCCTTATTTTTTCTTTGGAGGCAGAACAGATGGAACGTTCTGAACGGAACCAAGTCTCCCTGAACAGAAAGACACACCCCCCCGCCTGCGTCTGGTACAGTGGCCCCCGAGGGAGGCAGAGGAGGGCGGGTGGCTGCACTCCTGGAGCGGCGAGGGGCTCTGTGCTCCCACCTGGAGTGCATCAGCCCGCTCCTGGGAAGGACTTAGGGGAAGGGGCGATCTCAGACATGGAGAAGATCTGGGGTAAAGCTGATGGGAAGCCACATCATCAGCAGTTGAGTAGAGAAACACCTCGCCTCTGGGGTGCTCAGTGACCCACAAATGGGGCCTCCGGGGGAGCTTCCCGTGGTCCCCGGCAGCCGGCCGGGCCCGACACCAGGGACCAGCTACCTTCCGATCTGCTGGGCCAGCTCTCGGGCCCTGTCGCAGGTCTCCTGGGAGGAGTTCTCGCTGGCCATGTAGCAGGTGGTCAGGACGCGGCCGCAGAGCTCCCGGGGGTCCTGGGGGGTGTAGCTGGGCTGGTTCACGATGGTTCGGACATCAGCCAGCACCTCCAGATCTGAAACCCGCGGGACAGAGGGCACGTGCTGTGTGCCAGGCGCCTGCACCACCCAGTCCCTCTCTACCGCCCGGCAGTCTCGCCAGATGGCACCACAGTGCCCGTTTCTCAGCTCCGGATGCTTTGGGAATGGCCGACGTCGCCCCTCATGGCGGCAGGGTGTGAACCCGGGCTGGCCTGACCCCAGGGCCCTGTTCTTTCATCCCGGTCAGGCTGCCGACATACAGCAGCAGCAGCAGGTACCCTGTGGGTTGACGGGCTGGGCCACGAGGGCCCGAGGCCCTGGAAGGGACCTCAGCGGCCTTGCTGTGCCCAGGCCCCAGGGCTTGGGGTGATGCTGGGACGCTGAGCATGCCCCCACCACAATGCTGGGTTAGCTGGGTTGGCCCCTCTGCTCCTCCCACAGGCTGAGCCCCCCTGGAACCTACTCGGGCCCCAGGCGTCACCTACTTCCACGCTTCACAGCCTCGCAGACCTGGCGGCACATGGAGTAGACCAGGCAGGCAGTGGCCGCGCTGTCCACCCCGCCGCTCAGGGGAAGGAAGAACCCCGCCTGGAACAGGCCAACCGGATGGTGGTATGAGCGGAGCCTCACGCCCAGCAGTGAGCCCGGCTCCCCCAGCAAAAACGAGCGCCCACAAAGTGCTGTCCCCCAGGGGAGGAGAAGGGAGCCCTGCACATTCCACAAGGTGAAGGGAGCGCCACCGTGGAGGGCCCAAGGCCGAGTCTCCACCGTGAATTACAGACGCACACAATCACACCACTAGGCAGGAAGTCTTGTAACTCGGGGTCATCAGACAGGACCCCAAAGACAGAGCCAAACCTCAGGGCGACCTTGGCCAGGGTAGCCGAGGCTCCTGACTGAGGCAGAGTCAGGAGATGTTTGCATTAAGAAACACCCATCAGGGCTTCCCGGGTGATCCAGTAGTTAAGAATCTGTCATGCAATGCAAGGGACCCTGGTTCGATTCCTGGTCTGGGCGGATTCCACCTGCCACAGAACAACTAAGCCCGTGTACCCCAACTACTGAGCTCCCACTCAAGAGCCCAAGAGCCGCTATGACCGCGGCCTGTGTGCCTCGAGAGCGGCTCCATGACAAGAGAAGCCACCACAGTGAGAAGCCCATGCTCTCAGCTGGAGAGTAGCCCCCACTCATGGCAACTAAAGAAAGCCTGTGTGCAGCAACAAAGACCCACCTCAGTCAAAAAGCAAATTAAATAAATAAATCTTAAAAAAAAAAAAAAGTCACCGGTATGCCACAGAGTCAAACGCAAACCCACTGTAGAAGGATTAAAGGGGGCTGGCTGGCCAGATTCCCCCCACATCTTACCTGTCGGCTGCGTCTTAAGAAGTCCCAGAGCCAGCACGCGGGTCCCAGGCTGGAGAATGGTGGAGAGCATGAGGTTGGCGAGCTGCTGCCCTGTTCGCAGCTCACCTGGGGGCAGGTGCCCAGGTGGACGCAGGGCCGGTGAGCAGCGCCAGCACGCTGCCCCCGGCTGCTTTCAGCCTTTCGAGGGAATGAATGCTTCTGAAGCCTCAGAGCAGCCCCAGGAGGTAGGTGGTCTCATTGGTCCCGTGGGGGAAATGGAGACAGAAAAGCAAGCACAGTGTCTCCATGCCCGAGGGCCCAGGGCAAGGCGGGCAGGGCTGGGCGTGGGGCCGGCAGTCTAGTTACAGACTGCAGACCCTGGAGACCAGGGTGCAAGGCCCCCAAGCGGCCACTTGGCGGTGCAGCAGGGGACGGAGGGAGTGTCCCGGGAAGGACAGTGTGTCGGTCGCTCAGTCGTGTCCGACTCTTTGCAACCCCGTGGACTGTAGCCCGCCAGGCTCCTCTGTCCATGAGATTCTCCAGGCAAGAAGGCATGGGTTGCCATGCCCTTCTCCAGGGGATCTTCCCGACCCCGGTCTCCCGCATTGCAGATGGATTCTTTACCATCTGCAGACCCTCCTCTACCCCCTCCCCTGCACACCAACAGCCCCACCTGATCTCCTCCGCGGGACTGTAGTATTTCCACTCGATGGGCTCAGACACAGGCTCCAGCAGGTCTTCGTGGCAGGAGAGGGCAAAATCCACCTTCACGCGGGGGTAGGGGCTCACCCTGCTGGCCTGCGAAGGACACTCCCTGAGGGCCTGAACCCATACAGGCCCCCGGGATGACTGTAGGGGGGATGCTACACAGCTCAGGGACCCTTCACAGCCACCAGCATGGCCAGGACACGGATGGATGTAGCAAACGCTGGTGGGATGTGGGGAAGTGCAGCCCTCGCACAGCGCTGGGGGGATGCAAGATGGAGCAGTGACTGAGGACGGTCTGGCAGGACATCCCACAATTAAACAGAGAATCGCCACAGGACCAGGGCAGTCCCAGGCAGATAACAGAAGACACACAAGCGTGTCCACACACACGCCTGGCACATGCCATAGCAGCACCGATCCTCACGGCCAGAGCAGAGATGGTCCAAATGTCCGCCGACAGGTGAATGGACGCACAGCGTGTGGGGTACCCGGGCAGTGAGGTATTACTCAGCCATACAGAGGGATGAAGAACTAACTCACTCCTCAGCACGGATGAACCAAAACACTATCCTCAGGGAAAGAAGGAAGTTGCAAAAGGGCACATATTACACGATCCCATTTATACAAAACGTCCAGAATTGGCAAATCCATAGAGTCAGCACAGACAGTGGTTGCCAGGGGTCCTGGGGCAGGTGGACGGGGAGTGACAACTCATGGGTCCAGGTTTCTTTCAGGTGAAAGGAACATTCTGACACTGATGCTGGTGATGCTGCTCAACTCCACAGATACAGTAGAGACCACTGCATCTCGTGCTGAGATCAGTGAATTACAGGGTATGGGAATGACATTTCAATGAAGCTATTGTTAAAAAAAATGTCTCCGTCTTTGATGAGCATCCTATGGGTGTGTTTATAATCGCTTACCGCCAGGTTTCGAGATGAAATCTCCGCCCTGTAGCTTCTGATGTCCTCCAAATCCAACGTGGCCGTGAGCACTTCCTAGAGAAGGGAGTTTCCAAGAAAAATCATGATTTCCTATTTTTTTCCCTCACGCACCTGTTTTCATAAGTATGCCACATTATATGCAATGAGTCCCGCCGTCTAAGGCAGGGACTAGGGGCCTGGGGAAAGGGGAGCACCCATGCTGTGGCCCACCCAAAGCCCTTCCCTCTTGTCATTGCCACCAGAACGTCTACTGAATTGACACACTTGCTGATAAGACACAACAAATGTCTGCTGGGAGCTTTTGAGCAAGTTTCTTAAAAAGACACAGGGAGAGCAAGGGCCCTGTTTCTGCCTTTGAATGTGGTTGTATGAAGATGGGATGGCTGGAGCTGCTGCAGCCATGCTGTGACCATGAGGCAACTGACTCTGACACCTACACAGAGGAAGGCCCAGCTGGAGAGCGAGAGAGGGATGCAGCCAGAGCCCCGGCAGCCACCACACACAGGTCCCAGCCCAGATGTGCCGCATGTGTCCTAGGACACGGCGCTTCATTGCCTTTGAGTCCAGATGAGATGGAGGTTCTGCCACATGCAACCAATAGCAGAAAATAGAAAACTTTTAATTCAGAGATACGACTCCTTTCTTTATGAAAAGAATCCTAACCAGATCATACTACGAGGCTATCGTCTCACACGTGCAGGTGCGGGACAGCAGGAACTACTTCTGAGGGGGACCCCGTGTGGCCGGGCGCCTGCTCCTGCTGCTGGCCATGGGCAGCCATCTATGCCAACACCGAGCCTAACCCAAGATAGAAACGTCTGTGAAGAGACAGAGAACAAAGAACTCCCACGTCCACTCGTTCTTCTGTCATTTCCCAAGTGCTGGTCAGCGAAGCCACCAGGCTGCTCCTGACAAAGCCACAGAAATTGGAAAGACCCCAGAGGAGTGAGTCCTTCCTGAGAGGAAGGCCCCAGTCCACTTTTCCTGGAAGTAGGTTAGCTTCACACAAAGGCAGGGTCGAGGCCATGAGAAGCATGTGCCCTCGAGAAGGTCCACAGACCAAAGAGGTGGCAGAACTGAAGGGCACTGCCCCACCCCAAGGCGGTGATGCCACCTCCATCAGGAACAGCCAAGTCAGAGAGCTCTGGCTCAAGGGCCCCCCGGGGGGTGTGGGGCAACGGCGCCCAGGTTATAGTGTGGCAAACAATCACCTGGGTGCTTGCTGAAATGGGGGCTCCTGGGGGGCCTGGAACCTGCAGCCACCTGCACACCTGCTCATCCAGGTACAGGTGGTCCCCGAAACTCACTGCCAGTCTCCTGGCACCAAGTGCCTGCGGCCCGGACGTCTGGCCGAGAGTCCTGGCCAAGCGGGCCTGCACTGAGGCATGTCCGGAGCAGATGAGCACTTGGCCGTCTGCATGGACTTTATCTTCGCCTCCAGAGGCCTTCTGTCTTAATCAAGGTTACTGCTGAACAGCAGGAGGCCTCTGGGACCCCGCCACCCGGAAGGCAAGGTCTGGGGACCATGCTCATTCGCACCGGGAAGGCAGGATCAGGGTCCCCATGGTCAGGGGACCATCTGCAGGGAGGTGGCTTCTTCCAGCTGCACACTGCCAAACCCTGGGCTTCGCTCTGAGCAAGAAATACCATGAATTCGTTCCAAGGTTCCTTTCCTCAGTCCATTCTGAAACCGAAGTTTGATTTCATAACCACCTCTTTGCCGACAACCCCAGTGAGACCGCACAAGTAGGTGAAACGGTGAAGCGACAGACATTGCATCAGAGGGCTCCGGAGAAGTTCTTATTCAGAGACACCCGCTTGTCTTGCTCTGGCAGAGAAAGCCCCAGAAACCCTTTTTTTCTCCTGCTACTACCTGCTTCTGTGAACAAGCATTTCCAACACTTGTTTCCAAAACCCCCGAAAAGACAAGATGAGAGATACCCTGAGAAGCCTGCACTGGCTGCCTGAGCCCAGTCACGGCGACTCTTTCTGGCAGAACTGAAAGTTACTTTGTGTTGCGTTTGCAGATTTGGAGTTGATTCCTATTTGGGGGCGATAGGAGTCGATTCCCATTTGGGGGCAATAACAGTCATTTTCTTTCTTGGAGGCTTAAAAAACTCTTGAGAGCCACACAATTCTCTTTGCTGTTGTTCAGTCACTAAGTTGTGTCCGACTCTTTGCGATCCCATGGACTGCAGCACGCCAGGCTTCCATGTCCTTCACCATCTCCCAGAATTTGCTCAAACTCAGGTCCATTGTGTCGGTGATGCTATCTAACCATATCATCTTCTGTAGTCCCCTTCTCCTCCTGCCCTCAATCTTTCTCAGCATCAGGGTCTTTTCCAATGAGTTGGCTCTTCACATCAGGTGGCCAAAATAGCTTCAGCTTCAGCTTCAGTCTTTCCAATGAATACTCAGGGTTGATTTCCTTTAGGATTGACTGGTTTAATCTCCTTGCTGTCCAAGGGACTCTCAAGAATCTTCTCCAGCACCACAATTTGAAAGTATCAATCCTTTGGCACTCAGCCTTCCTTATGGTCCAGCTCTCACTATGACCCATCTGTCTTGGGTGGCCCTGCATGGCATGGTTCATAGCTTCATTGAGTTATGGAAGCCCCTCCACCATGACAAGGCTGTGATCCATGAAGGGGACACAATTCTTTACAAGGACCTTTTCATCTTGTCTTATTCTCTCTGTGAAGGAAACTAACATCCGATCACATGGGAAGGCTCTACACCCAGGTTAATGTGTGTCTTTAGAAGCAGACGGCTGTGGTTTTCATACCTGTGGCCCCAGTGAAGTCATGATCCCATGGGGGGACGTGTCCCCCATCCCCCGGGCTGGTCATCAGTTCAGTGAGACCAGAGGAGCCCCCAGAATTGGGCCTCCCCACCGAGGAGGGCGGGGTAGGTCTCCAGTCCTGCTTCCAGAACCCGGGGTGGTCAGGGGAGGCAGGGCCCACAGGTAGCATGTGTTGCTTTTCGCTGCTGTTCAGTCGCTCAGTCATGTTTGACTCTTTGTGACCCCGTGGACTGCAGCACACCAGGCCTTCCTGTCCTTCACCATCTCCCAGAGCTTGCTAAAACTCATGTTCATTGAGTCAGTGATGCCATCCAACCATCTCATCCTCTGTCATCCCCTTCTCTACCTGCTTTCAATCTTTCCCAGCATCAGGGTCTTTTCTAATGAGTCGGCTCTTCACATCAGGTGGCCAAAGGATTGGAGCTTCAGCTTCAGTATCAGTCCTTCCAATGAATATTCAGGACTGATTTCCTTTAGGATAGACTGGTTGGATCTCCTTGCAGTCCAAGGGACTCTCAACAGTCTTCTCCAACACTACAGTTAGAAAGCATCGGTTCCTCGGCCCTCAACTTTCTTTATAGTCCAACTCTCACATCCATATACGACCACTGGAAAAACCATAGCTTTGACTAGATGGAACTTTGTTGGCAAAGTGATATCTCTGCTTTTTAATAAGCTGTCTAGGTTGGTCATAGCTTTTCTTCCAAGGAGCAAGCATCTTTTAATTTCATGGCTTCACTCACCATCTGCAGTGATTTTGAAGCCCCCCAAAATAAATTCTCTCACTGTTTCCATTTCTTCCCCTTCTATTTGTCATGAAGTGATGGGACCGGATGCCATGATCTTAGTTTTCTGAATATTGAGTTTTAAGCCAACCTTTTCACTCTCCTCTTTCACTTTCATCAACAGGCTCCTTAGTTCCTCTTTGTTTTCTGCCATAAGGGTGGTGTCATCTGCATATCTGAGGTTATTGATATTTCTCCCAGCAATCTTGATTCCAGGTTGTGTTGTCTTGACTTCTGGGGAAAACACTCCAAGGGCCTACCTGCAAGGCTCTTCCCTGCTCTGCTCCTCCCAAATGACCCCCTTATCGCTGGACGACGTGCAGTGTCTGCTTATTCCTGGGACCAGCTCCAGCTCCCCACGAGCCATGGGATTCTTCCCACAAGCTCATCCCATTCTCCCTGGAGCCAGGGGCCACCCACCCTTTGGTCACTACCAAGCCCCCTCCTTCCGCAGCTCCGGGCCTCTCCTTCAGCTCCTGCAGCCTCGCGGGGACCTCCAGGGCATGCAGGGGTGATAACCCGCAGTGAATCCATCCATCCGGTGCGCTGTGTGGGGGTGTCCCCATAACATTGGGGTAGGAAACCCTCACCCCACCAAGGAGGTGAAGAGGAAGCCATCAAAACCAGCAGGATCCCTCCCAGGGAAGGCACATCAGGGCTCGGGTTACGGGGAGAGCAGAGAACACAGGCTCTGAATGAGAGACCCTCCCGCCATTGCTCGGGCCGGCTCGTACCACATCATCCAGAGAGAACTGGGCGCCCTGGGCACGGATGCTGCCGTTCATGGCTATGAGGGCACAGCCGTCGTAGTGCAGCCGGTCCCCATCGCAGCCCTTCTGATTGGCCAGCAAGTAGATCCCGCCGTTCTGGAAAACACAGCGGACAGCAGTGGTCAGCTCTGATCCATCACCTACCTTCACCCTCTGCCGGCCCAAACATGAGAAGCTTCAGGCCTCCAGCCCTGCAACTCTGCTGTACTAATAATCAGTGCCCCAGCTCCAGCCAATAAAACACACGCCTCCAGGGAAGGCCCCGCAGCTATGACACCCTCGGCCTCGCGAGGCAGCAGGCGTCACACAGATCGTCTACTCTCACCCCCAACAACCACCCAAGGCAGGCGCTGCCACCTCCCCCAGAAGGGAGGAGAGACGGAACTTTGGAGAAGACAACTCCCTGGATTAGGAAGCTGAGATTCTGGCCCCCGGAAAGAGCAGACACGGCCCCTGGAGTCATGCTGCCCACAAGAGCGGCAGTCTCGTGGGCATTCCCCGTGCCCGGCTGTGGTGCCAACGGGGTCCTGATTCCCGGTCACTTGTCCCGAGACCACTGTGATGGTTGAGAGCCCCAGAGCCGCACGGCTGGGGTGTGAGGCCAGGGGCCACTTGACGGTCACATGCTGGGTGCTCTGCTCCAGAGAGCGGAGGTGGCAACAGCACCCGCCTCATAGGGTGCTTCCCACCATTAAATGAGGTCATGGACGTGGGGCCTGGGAGAGGGCACCACAGGGGCCGGTCAGCCATGGCCGGACCCAGGAGGAGCGCCAAGCAGCCTCATGCTCAGGCCTTGCCCTGCGCTGGGTGCCGGGGTCCCACGTGCATGAGACAGACACACACCAGCGTCCCCGCCGCCGCCTACCTTGGTGGTAGCCATGGTCACCAGGTCCACCCGGGCGTGGGCTTTGCGCAGCACGTGATGGCTACCCGAGGCATTGGTGAAGATCTCCACGCCGTCCAGGCCCATGTCCACGTGTGGGCTGTGGGCGGAGGGGTCGGAGAGAAGAGACTCGTGTCCCCAGCCCGTCCACCCAGCCCCACAGCTCCTGGGGTGTCTTCCCTGCCCTGGGCTGAGACGCCAGGGGGCCAAGAGAAGAGATCCGTGTCCCCAGCCCGCCCGCCCAGCCCCGCAGCTCCTGGGGTGTCTTCCCTGCACCGGGCTGAGACGCAAGATAGCTGCAAACCCCCAGCCCCCCAGGGCCCGCAAGGATGGGGATCAGGGGGCAGGGCTGACCTGTGGGGCGTCCAGAGCTCCTCACAGACCTCACTCCCGATACAGGTGTCCCATGTGGAGAGGACGGCATCCCCGAAGGGCACAGTTTCCTGGGGGGCAGTAACCAGAGCTCGTGAGGCCCCCTGGCTGTCCTGTCTGGGCCACGTGCTGAGCCAGGACTCCACAGGCCACACGCGGGACTCGCAGGAAGGCTGCCATTTTGTTTCAAGCCCTAATGAATACCCACCTCCCCCCGCCGGGAGCACTCCCAGCCCAGGGCCAGCGGGTGTCTCCTCTGCGGACCGAAGAGCCCCGGCCACACCCTTCACCCGCCCAAGAACCCAGCTCTGAGCTGCCATGACCTTGACTGTGGCTGTAACCAACTGTGCCTCAGCTCCTGAAGCTTCTGGGGCCCAGTGGGCCGCCAGCATCCGCCACATCGGCTCCCGGATGCTCTTCCGGCATCGTCTGTGCTCTGGGGGTCCCGTGCCCACGCCAGAAACGACCCAACTGAGCCTGACAAAGTTCCCTCCAGCTGACAGGTCACCCAGCTCCCGCGCGGCAGGCCTGGGGCAGGACGCAGGCTCCTGTTTCTCCAAGAGCCTCATTCATGGCCCCTTGAGGGGTGGGGCTGCTGGGAGGCGGGTGAGTGGAGATGGAGCTGCCCCCTGAGGGCGCTGCACGGGTCTGAGGTGTCTCCAGGTTGAACGTGTGCTGAGAGGGTCATGCGGGCATGGAACCCACCTTGGCCACGTCTCTCGGGGACCAAGTTTCAGCTGTGCTCCTATTTCACTTGCTCAAGAGAACTCAACCCTGGAGGCCTGGGATCTTGTTCAGATTCCCTGATGACTGTGTGTGTGAGCTCAACTCCTTTCATCTCCGAGGGCAGGAACCGGGGGAAGCCCGCCTTTTTCTGTTCTGAGGCCTCGGCTCATGAACACAGCGCTCACCCTGGACCCCGAGCCATTTGTCCATGGAGCACCACATGCCCGTGAAGCCCTGACCACGGGGGCAGGGCTAGAATCTTGACCCCATCCTCCTGGGACAAGACCAGGGCTCAGGGCAACAAACAAAACATCCAGGATGGCACCCAGGGACGGGCCCCCGACCTGCACTGTCCAGGCTACAGCTGTTACAGGGCTGGCTTTGCTCTGTCTCTTGAAAATGGCCGTGAATTTTAATCCATGTTTGCCCAGGGCCAATTCCTGCAACTTGTTCCCAATCAAAGACAGCAAGCAGCACCCTTCCACCTGCAGATGATCCCATGTGGGCTTAGGGGGTCACCTGGTGGGACGTTTAGGATGTGAAAGGGTCCTAGAAGAGTGAAACGGAATGAGTGTTGTGGCAGGAGGATGGCTGCTGAAATGACTGCTTCACACACACACATGTTCTGGATCACCGTGACTTTACATTGTTCTCGTTGCTGCAACTCAAGGTCAGAAAAGCCCCCAGGCCACTTGGGAGACGAGCAGACCTGACCGACAGTCCCCTCCCCCAGTCTCAGCCGCACCCACCCAGACTGCCACGGTGGCAGCGACCCAAGAGGGCTGGGGACACCGTGTCCCCGGAGTTCATATCCTGAAGCCCTGACTGCCAGCATCTCAGACATGACTGTGTTTGGAGCTGAGGTCTTCAAAGAGGTGATTAAGTAAAATGAGGGCATCAGGCTGGGCCCTAATCCCACAGGACTGGGGTCCTTCTAAGAAGAGGTCAGGACACAGACACTCACAGGGACGACCCTGTGGGGACACGGGGAGGAGACGGCCATCCACACACCCAGGAGAACGGCCTCAGGAGGACCAGTCCCGCCCACACTAGGGTCTGGGATTCCAGCCTCCAGGCCTGGAGAGAATGAAATTCTGCTGTCTGAATCCCTAGGCTGTGGAATTGGTTATGGAAGCCTGAACAAGTTAATGCACCTGGCAACCAGAATGGAAACTCAGGTAGGAGCCAGAGATACCAGGGGCCCCTCAAAACATTCCCTGTGAGCCCCTAGCTCCCAAGCCCCCACTGGAAGTAGATAGCACAGGGTTCCAGCAGGTTCCAGGATGAAGGGATGGACAAGGACCCCCTGGATAAGGCTGCAAGGTCAAAGCTCTTCACACCTGGACAGCCAGGTACCAAAGACAAGACAAGACAGATTCCTGATGCTGAGTTTTCACAGAATAAACAGGAGCCAAGTAAAGTCTTCCATGAGTTTTACAATCAGAAATCCCCCAAACTCGGCTTCTTGGGCAGTCCCGCGGCTGGAGCCCCAGCCCAGCAGGGAACAGCTGGCCAGGGTGGTGCAGGAAGCCCCACCCACTGAGCTCCACTGAGCCCATCCCATGGTGTGAGCCGGAAGAGAGGAAGGACATCATGTAGGGGCAAGGAGGCACCCACTCCCCCATGCTCCTGGGACCCTCCCTATTTGTGACAGAAATCACCCCCGTCTGTGTTTTCCTTACATGGGACACAGTGATGCCGTGACTCTGTCCCCAAGGGTCCTGCCCCCACGGCCCACTCCAGAGGAACAGTCTGACAGACGAGTTTTCTTCCCCAAGACTCACCTGCTTCGTCAGGTCCTGTAACATCCGGGGGAGAAAATACTCCTCTGTTTGCCTAGAAAGGAAACCACCACAGACCTGAGTAGGACCATCTCGGGGAAAATGCAAAATGGCATCCAGAGGCAGAGTAAAGCTCAGACTGAGAATGCAGAGCCTGTGAGCTGGCAAAGGAACTGTCCAGTTTTGACACACGCTGTTGCAACCACTTTAAGGCAAAAAGGGAAGAGCAAGGCGACTGCACGAGGCTTCCGGGACATGGAACACCGAGGCACCCGGGGGCTCCCTCACTGGCCCTGCTTGCCCCACGCTTTCATTACGCCCTCTGAGAGGCACGTCAAGGGAACTGTCCTAGAAGGAGACACATTTCCCCACAGAGAAATGCGGCTGGAATTTCTGATCAAAATTCTTCAACCAGAAAGATCACACTGCATGAAGCCAGCATGCAGAGACAAGCCTGTACCATCACTGAAGCAATCAGTAACGTTCCGAATTGTGAAAGATGGCCAGAGAGTGTTAACACACAACTTCTGTACAAGCCGTCCCAGAAAGTGAAAGTGTTAGTTGCTCAGTCCTGTCCAACTCTTAGCAATTCCATGGACTGTAGCCCACCAGGCTCCTGTGTCCATGGAATTCTCCAGGCATGAATACTGGAGTGGGTAGCCATTCCCTTCTCCAGGGGATCTTCCCAACCCAGGGATCAAACCCAGGTCTCCTGCATTGGCAGGTGGATTCTTTACCATCTGAGCCCCCAGGGAAGCCCAAGCCACCCCAAGGTCTACCTTAAAAGGCAGAATTTGAATACTAGATGGTTTCCAAAGCTGACCTCAAGTGGGCTGTTACCAGATGTACCATGAAGACACTGAATTAACTAGGTTTCTTTTTGCTTTCTCAGAATTCACAAGAACCTCCTGGGAGATTTCAGTGACTTTTATTTCAGTAAATTTTTTGATAAAGATTTTTTTTTTAATGTAGACCATTTTTAAAGTCTTTACTTAATTTGTTACAATATGGCTTCTGTTTTATGGTTTGATTTTTCAGCCCTGAGGTATGTGGGATCTTAGGTCCCCAACTAAGGATAGAACCCACGTCCCCTGCACTGGGAGATGCAGTCTTAACCATTGGGCCACCAGGGAAATCCCGTAACTAAAATTCAAAAGCAGAGACATTGAGGGCATGATGCCGTCAAGTCCTCAGTAATGAAGGGAGCAGACACTGCAGACACCCTCTGACCCCTGAGCTGCCTTGGCATCCCACGATGAGCACTCAGTTCACCATCGGTAGGTTTGATCACGGTGATGTTGCTGTATCACAATCCGTTTTCAAGGGACAGCCGCCCAAGGTTTCTCCCTTTGTCGTCACCTCCCCCTTCAAGTCACACATGAAGAAGAATGTATACAGGGCCTCCCTGGTGCCTCAGTGGTAAAGAATCTGTCTGCCAATGCAGAAGACACGGGTTTGATCCCTGATCCGGGAAGATCACACATGCTGTGGAGCAGCTAGGCCCGTGCTCCACAACCACAGAGCCTGTGCTCTGGAGCCCATGTGCCGCAACTACTGAGGCCCGTGTGCCCCAGAACCCACGCTCTGCAACAGGAGAACCCGGCACAGTGAGAAGCCCCCCCACATCGCAACTCAAGAGTAGCCCCTGCTCGCCACAAACAGAGAAGAGACCACATAGCAACAAAGACCCAAGAATAAATACACACAATTTTTGAAAAAGAATGTATCTAGACGCATAACTGAATCATTTGCTGCTCAGAAGAAATTAACACAACATTGTAAATCAACTGCATGTCAATAAAACGTTTAAAAATCACGTTAAAGATTCCATTGGCAACGGCAGCGACAGTGAAAAGAAACAGCGATGACTGTAAGAAGAACACAGGGCGGGCAAACAGGGACGATTCTGTCCCAGGGGACACCAGGCAACGTCTGGGGACATTGTAGACTGACAGGGGTGCAGACATATCCGCCAGCGGAGGCCAGGGATGCTACTGCACGCTCTTCCACGCACAGGACACCCCCACGACAAGACCGAGCTGGCCCCAAGGCAACAGGGCTGGAGTAGAGAAACCTGATCTGTAGGATCACGTGTAGAAAGACGGATGACGGGTGATTGATGACTGAGCGTTTGATGTGGTGTCTGATAAACTAGCTACAAATTAATCAGCAGCATCAGGCAGCCGTCACTAGACGACAGGCCCCGTGTGGGCAGGGACGCTGGCCCAAGTCTCTGTCTGTCTCCCCCACGCATCCTAGGAGCGGCCACCATTTGGGCTCCTGGACCACGGCGCGGGCGGTGACTCACCGGCTCCTGGACCACGGCGTGAACCAGCGCAGCTCGTGGTAGTTGCCCTCATTCGCCAAGGCCATCTTGGGTCTGATGAGCAGGATCTTCCTGCAGACAGGGGAACAAGGCCGCTCCTGAGATGAACATGCCCCACGTGACATGGAGCAGCCACCAGCCCGTCCACCCTGACTGTCGATGGGGACAAAGCAGCTAAGACCTGGAGGGTGGGCACTTGCCAGCAACTGATGCCCAGGGTCTGCGAGGGGACATTATTACAAGGTTGCCCTCCCAGGACTGACCTCCTGACCACAGAGTTGTGTGTCCCTAAACTGCACCCATAGTCCCTGTTCCTGATGTCTGAAGGTGTATGTGGTGACAGAGCCCAGGAGAAGCAGGGCCACCCAAGACACCTGCCTGCCTGGTACCCCACCGCCATGAAGGCAGTTCCAGAAGAAGCCATGGCCCCTGGGGACCAAGCCCCGAGCCTGGGGGAAAAGGGAGTCACGCTGCTCCCAGCGGTCACCCACCTGTTGAGGAATATCACCCTGCAGTTATAGCGGACGTTTCGGTGCATCACGGGCCTGCAGAGAGAGGGCACACACGTCTGCAAAGAGCAGAGCCCCATGTCTGCTTTAACATGAAGTTTCTCCGGGTCCTCTATGGGAATCAGAAGGCTCCTCTGTGGTTTCTCAAATGAAAGTGAACAACAAACCCGAGTGTTTCTGCCACGGCACAGACTCTAAATGGCAGAGTCTTCTAAATCCAGCAAAAGTCCCTCCCACTCAGGGCTTGTCCTCTCCTTCCAGAAGGTTCTCAGACCATTGAGTGGCCACCTCCCTCCCTCTGCTCCTATCTCTGCTGCCATGTCACCTGTCCATCCCCTGCTGGCCTCAAGGACTTACCCCTGCACGTCCCCAATTCTCTGCCACAGCATCTCTCCTGACTGAGCTCCCCCATCAAGAAGGCAGGGCAGGGGGACTGGCCCGGGGGGCCAGGGCAGGGGCAGGGGGTGGAGGGCGCTGGACAGATCTGGTCGCCTCTCTGTCTGGACACCTCAGGACAAACACCCTCCCCGATCACCTGGAACCTTCCTCCTCTGCAGCGGAGGGGCCAGTGCTCCAGAGGCCAGGGCACTCTGCTGGCCTCCGGCTGGGGCAGCACCAGGTGGGGATGGCAGAGTCCAGCTCGGGGCAAGAGTGCAGGAGCTCAGGGCAGAAGGCATCAGGCACCCGAGGAGGAGGGCCTTAAGGATTGATCATGAAATAAAAAACAATAAGGCCCAGGCCCAGGAACAAGAGTAAAGAGGGCCGGTGTGCGAGAGATGACCGCATCCGTAAGCAGTGCAGGCTGTCGAGTCAGGCGGCCGGGCTCCAATCCTGCTTCGCACTGGCTGAGCCGAGCGGCCCCGGTTCCTCCTCTCGGAGCATTTTAAGGGGCAGGATGCAGGCAGGCTGCCTGGGCCAGGGCTTGGCACACGGATGCCGCCAGCCAGCACTCCCACGTTACGGTTTCCATTCCTCCTGGGCCAAACCAAAACCTCACTGCCTTCACATTCATACAGAAACGTGTTCAGGGCAGGAGGTGAACATCTTTTAAACAAAAAAGAAACCTTCGGTGAATATCTGACTTCCAGCGGGAGTAAGCGTCTCAGACAAAAACAAACAAAAAGCATGACAAGAAAGATTTTAAGCTCAAAACGTAAAATTAAATAGCAAACAACAGACAAGGAAATGTATTTTTATCATATATGGGGACAGCTTGATATCTTTCATGTATAAAGAACTCTTAATAAATCAGACACAAACACTTCAATTGCTGGCAAAAGAACAAGCAAGAGTGTGTTACAGATGCCGAAAAAACAAATAGAAAAGTTCTATTTCATAAATCATGACAACAAAGAAATATGATAGCTTTGTTAAAAAAAGTTATTGCTCACTTTAAGATTTTCTCTATCTTGTTTTTTTAAGGTTTCTTGATTGTGAGCTGGCCCTCTGTGAGCAGTGCTAAGGGTAACAAGCCTCTAGCCACAGAAAGCTGGGAGGAGACGCAGCATCTTTCTCTTGAATAAGACAATTCTAGATGGTGAGTATCAGTGGCATCATGGTATAGCCATTATTTTGTTCAGTGGTACTTATGCTGCAACCCCAAGGACCGCAGCCCGCCAGGCTTCTCTGTCCATGCACTTCTCCAGGCAGGAATACTGGAGTGCGTTGTCATGCGAATTCTTAGTTTCAGTATGAGGGATCTAGTTTCCTCACCAGGAATGAAACTTGGCCCCCCCTGTATTGGGAGTGCAGAATCTTAGCCACTGGACCACTAGGAAAATCCCAGAAAAACATTTTAAAATATGATTGTTAATATTTTAAGGGCAAAAAAGTAAAAAAATTAAAGTCAGATTACAAATTCAAGGCCAGAAGAGGAAAATAGGCAAAGAGAACAAACAAAAAGACAAGGGGAAAACAAGAAAGAAAGAAAACACGGTGACCAGAGCACTTAATAAAGTGGCAGGAATCCGTCCACGTGGTGGGCTGAGTGAAGACCCCCACTGATGTCCCCGTCCTGATTCCCGGGACCCGAGGACATGTCACCTCACGTGGCAAAAGGGACCCTGCTGACATCATTAAGCTACAGATTCTGAGACAAGAGATCACCCCAGACTCCCCAGGGCCCTCGTCGGAACCACAGGGGTCCTTACACGAGGGAGAAGGGCGCTCGGAGGACATGTGACAACAGGGGCAGGGGCTGCAGTGACGTGACCTCTGGCTGTGAGGATGGAGGGAGCGGCCTGAGCTGAGGACCGCGCACGAGCCTGGATGCTGGACTTTAACAGGAAAACTGATTCTCCTCCAAGAGCCTCCAGAAGCAACCAGCCGCACTGAGCCATTTAGACTCGTGAGCTCCAGAACCACAGGGCAGCACAGTCGTGTGGTTCTGTGTTTTGCGTTTGTGGTAAGCTGCCACAACGACACAATAGGAAACAAACACGGCCCACATATCAGGAATTATCATAAATGTGAGCAAACTGGGCTAAAAGTCCCTCTATCCACTGCTTAAAAGAGATCCTGCTACACAGATGTCAGAGCAGGTGGGAGTGTGGAATACACGCAAGGCTGAGGAAAAAGAAGCAAACCCGCTACATTCACACCACATAACACAGAACAGAGACGCAAACAGAGGCAACAAGCCCGTCAGTGGCCTTGGTTACACAAAGCTGGTCACAGACACACTCTGGAGTAGGATACTCCTAGGCCAGAGTCCTACCCATGGGACCTGCGCTCACGGAATCTACACCACAGGGACCTACAGGCAGACCTCATTTTATTGCAGCTTGCTTTATTGTGCTTCGCAGATATTGTATTTTTTACAAATTGAAGGTCTGTGGCAACCCTGCGCTGAACATGTCTATTGACGCCATTTTCCCAACAGCTGTTGCTCACTTCCGGTTTCTCGGTCACATTTTGATAATTCTCATGATATTTCAAGCCCTCCACCAGCAAAAAGAGGATAGCTCATTGGAGGCTGAGAGGATAGGATTTGTTAGCAATAAAATTTTTTTAAAGTAAGGTATGTATGCATATTTTTAGATAGAACGGTAAAATGTAAACATAACTTTTATATGTACAGGAAACCTCCTCCCTCAAATTGGTGTGACTTGCTTTATTTCTATATTTGGCTTTGCTGCAGTGGTTTCTCAGAGGTCTGCCTGTAGGCCTTGGCCCTACATATGGAACCTGCAGCATATGGAGCTATACTGTATACACCTGCTGAGCCTGCACTCATGTATCCACACCCTCTGGAACCAGATGGCTTGCATGTCAATATGGAATGACAGGCGTGCATGCGTGCTCACTCACTCAGTCGTGTCCAACTCTTTGTGAACCCATGGACTGTAGCTCATAGGCTCCTCTGTCCATGGGGATTTTCCAGGCAGGAACGCTGGAATGGGTTGCCATGCCCTCCTCCAGGGGATCTTCCCAACCCAGGGATCGAACCCATGTCTCTTATGTCTCCTGCACTGGCAGCTGGTTCTTTCCCACGAGCGCCACCTGGGAAGCCCAGAGTGACAGGGAACCATCCCCAAACTTACTACTAAGTAAGGAAAATGCTATACATGAGGCTGGGGGACCCTGAGCTCCAACTTGTGCAAAGCGTGTTCCCACGTGCACAGTAGTGCTTGGAAAAACATAAAAAATCTCCCCAAAGCTGCCTTCACCTGGGGAGTTAGTGGTCTGCAGGGCCAGGCAGGGAGCAGACGCCACATCCCCGATGTAGGGATGGCTTCTGACACAGCAGGCCCTGGAACGGGCCCTTCTCCCACGCCCACGCCGCACTTACATCCCCACGTCGCAGATGATATCCTGAGTGACCGGAGACTCCAAAAGGGCCGCCAGGACCTGGAGTGAATGCAGGAGGGTGTCCGACTCGTAATAATGATCCCAACAGCCGTAGCCACTGCAGAGGGAGGGCGAGAACAGTGAGTGCCCGGGACACAGCAGGTGGGCGTGGGGTAGGGATGGGGCAGGGGCCTGGGGCCAGGCCAGGGTGACCGCGCGAGGGTGCACCTCTGGCACCCGTATCTTTATAAAGCCTCCTAGGAGTGTCTATTGTACAACCAGAGTTAGACTCACTGCTACAAAAAAGAAGAAAAGAGATGTATTGTATTGGAAATTAATGGACTGGGCCCTATCTGTCGCTCCTAGTTCTCAGTTACTATGAGAAATTCTCTGTCGTGTCAAAAACTGTCTGCTCTCGGATTCTTTTTAACCTTCAACATGGCCCAAATTACACTAATCTACAAGAAAAGGATGCAAAAGAAACAAAGCTGGATCCAGAGAAGAACATTCTTTGGGCAAAGGGGCCGTGAATAACCATTCAAATGCCACTTACACGGCTACATGACTTCCTTGCGATTTACTTGAGCTTACACCAGGCTGACTGGTGTCCCCAAAAGAGACGTGTCTATGTCGTAACCTCCAGAACTTATGGCGTGTGTGTGCATGCTTGGTCGTGTCAAACTCTTTGCAACCCCATGGACTGTCGCCCACCAGGCTCCTCTATCCATGGGATTCTCCAAGCAAGAATACTGGAACAGGTTGCAATTTCCTTCTCCAGGTGATCTTCCCGACCCAGGGACTGAACTTGCGTCTCCTGCACTGGCAGGCAGATTCTTTACCAATGAGCCACCTGGGAAGCCCTTAGAACCTGTGGATGTGACCTCATTTGGAAAAAGTGTCTTTAGAGATGTGAGTAAGTGAAAGATCTGGAGATGAGATGATCCTGGCCTATCTGAGTGGGACCTAAATCCAACGAGAAGCGTCCTTACATGAAGGAAAGCAGCGGAGAAGAGGGAGCGGTGGCTGGAGGGGTGCAGTCATGAGACGAGGAGTGGGGAGTCAGGAGCTGGAAGAGGCACGAAGGACCCTCCCCTGGAGCCTCGGAGGAAGCAGGATCCTACCCACACCTTGATTTTGGACTTCAGGCCTCCTGAACTGTGAGAGAATGAATTTCTGCTGTTTTAAATCATCCAGTTTGTGAAACCATAGTATAACAGCCCCTGAAAAAAACTAATACAATTCTCAGTGAGGTCCCAACATGGGCAGACTGGGTTGAGAGTAATTTTTCAGTGCAGGGGTCCCAGTAATGATATGTAGAGTATTTGTAAACTACTTTTTTTTTAAAAAATATTTATCTATTTATATATTTGACTGTGTAGGGTCTTAGTTGCGGTTATGTGCGATCTTTCTTTGCAGCTTGCAGGCTCTAGAGCAAGTGGGCTCAGTAGCTGTGCCACAGGCTTAGTTGCCCTGAGGTATGTGGGATCTTCGTTCCCCAACCAAGGATCGAACCCACATTCCCTGCCTTGGAGGGCAGATTCTTAACCACTGGACCACCAGGGAAGTCCCTGTAAACTACTTTTAAATCTTTAAAAAGTCCTTCGCACTCATTACATAGCAGAAGTGATGTTAAAATGCCAAGCAAACTTTGCTGCCACAAACACTAACCTTTGCCATTCTTAATGCCTAGAGGAGTATTCCTCTGGGCCTCTGGTTCTGATAAGGAAGAGAGCCTGGTTCTTAGATGAAAATGAGGTCAGGGAGATGCCCTGTGTGGGATCCAGACCTGGGATGTCCTTTCCTCTCCAAGGATAAACTCCTGCTCAGAGGTTGTCACTCCCTCAGCTCCTAGGCCACATGTGAGACCAAACACCAGTGCACTAGAAACCCAGCCAGCTTTGACATCGGCCTGGACTGGGAAAAATCAGCCTCTCACGAGCTCCCGTGTTACTCAGTGTAGGAATCCAGGGTCACCCAGGCCGGCTGGCCTGCCCTTGCTGAAGGGCATCAAGCAGCCCCACTCACGGGGCTTCTGTCTCCTAGGTGGGCCTGCGTGTCCAGTTCTCAACCCTGGCCTCTCCTTCCTTGCCCTTTCAGCTGAGGGGAGCTGAATTAGAGGCCTCTGCCTGCCCACCCTAGGGTGACTATGTGCTCTGCTCTCACCAGATTTCCAGTTCTGGTCCAAGCCTGTATCTTGCTCCTCTGTGTTTGGCAATTTCAATACCTACATGCACAGAGAGAGAGAGAAAGAGAGGCAATTTCAGCACCTACAGCTGGTCCAAAGGAGGCAGATTCAACCTTCTGCGGCCACTGGTGTCATAAAAAGCCAAAGGGCATCTCCCAGCCCCGCTGACACCCGCAGGAAATGAGACAGAGGCGGGGCCTGCAGGGTTGACCCTTAGCACCAAGGAGGGCAGGGGTGGGGCTGGGGGAGTCACACACTGGTAGCTCATTAACAATCAGACACAGAGGACCCTGTGCCCGGAGAAGGCAGGACCCGAAGGCACCGGTGACAGGTACCATCTGCCTCTGGCTTTGAGCAGCAGCTTCCAGATGCAGCCCGGGGAGGAGAGGCCAGCCGAGTGGACACACAATTCTGGCCACCCGAGATGACCTCTCATCAACTAGATTTGCTCTGAGCTCTGACGAGGTAAGAGCAGGTTGACAATGAAAAAAATAAAAGGAAGAAGGTCCGAGGCACATGGCTGATATGACGCCCTCACCTGAATCACCCTGTTTATACTGTGGTTGGTGGCCCTGCCGCAGGACGCGGCTGAGGACGGCCAGCCTGCAGACCGCCCAGGGCAGCCCACTGCAGCTGTAGAGGTCAACGGTGCAAACTTCCACTCTCAAAGGTGAGCTGGTGCAGGTGATACCTGTTCACGGACCCCGTCACACACACACAACGACCACACTGGTCTCTCAGCTGGTGGCCTCACCCCTGTTCCACTTCCCTCTCTGGACCGGGTTCAGCTCTATAAATGCCACACAGGACCCCAAAGGTACCTGAGGACCGGCTCACCAGCCTGCTCATCTCCACCTCCAGGGCCAGACTTCTCTTACCACGTGTACGTACCACATGCCCCAGGCACTGTAACCCACCCACACCCGACCTCACTCAGGATCCCTATATCCATGGCCGCAAGTTTCTCCAGAGCAAGGCTGCGTATGCGTCACAGCAAACCTGGGCGACCAGAGCTGACCTTCGCCTGTCCACCCCACGCCGACCCTAGACTCACTTTTTAAAATCCTTTGCAAATTGCCCTCAAAGTCCAGGGCCCACTGGTTGAGCGCACAGGTGGCCACAGTCACCTTCCGCCCCATCCTGGCTGCAGACGCCTGGGCAAAAAGGCCGGCCGGATAGTGGGGCTTTGTTGTCCTAGGGAGAGAGGTGGCCGCGGCTCGGGTCCTTCCGGGTTGTCCCGTTGCGTCAGTCCAGTCCCTACAGGGACAGGACCGCAAAGATGCAGCGTCTCGCCCCGCCCCCTGATGGCCCCGCCCCTCGGGGCTGGACTTCAGAGGCGACGGCGACAGGCCCCACCCCTTGATCGCCCCGCCCCGTCCTGAGTCGCCCGGCCCCGCTGGCGAAGCGAGGCGGGAACAGGACCTCCGAGCAGGGGACAACAGGCCACGCCCCCGATCGCCCCGGCCCCGCGGCGTCCCGCCCCGCCCGCGAAGCTCCTCGCCGCGCCTGCGCGGGTGGAGGCCCGCCGAGCGAGAGGATCCACCGGCGGTACCTTTGCTGGCGCTCCCGCGCCGACCCAGACCCAAGGTGGGACCGTCTCCGGGTTCTGGAGCGCAGGTGGAGGGGCCAGCCGGCCCGCGTGCCCCCATCCCTCCATTTAAATCCACACCTCCCCGCAAACTGCATCTTAACAGGCCTGTACGAGTCCCCCGCCCCACATCACGTTACGTTCCTTTCGTTATTGCTGCGCTCCGGCACTGCACAAGCACACTCTATCGGTTCATCACGACGGGCATTTAAGTCAACAGCCCCGTGCCAGAGCACACGCGCTTGTTTCCGTTCCTGTGCTCATCTCCTTGGATGGCACCTGTGGTTTCTTTGCACCTACGGTTGCCAGTTTCCCCTGGGGCTGAAGCTACCTGCTCTCCCCAGACGCCTGACCTGGGTTATGCATATGTGCAACTTTACTAAATGTTGCCCAATTTCCTCTCTGTGGCGTTTGAACCTGTTCACTTCTAGTAGTTTTTCAGGTTTTGTTTCCACATTTCACCCTTTAGTCCCCCTAGGGTAGGAGGAATTCATTTTCCCCCTGTATGGCTGGCCTTCTTTGATAGAACAGGCACCCTTTACTCCCGGTTTGCAATGCTGCCTCTCCTATACATACACATTTTTACATTTGAAACAAACTTGTTTCCTATTTATAAAGTAAGACTTGTTCATGATAGATAATTGGGAAATTTCAGAAAAGAACGAAAATGTTTATATGTTCATTCATTTAATTCTAACTTTGACCCTTTGGGGGATAGTTTTCTTTGCCAGAAACACCTCAATCCTTTTCAGTTAACTCAAGTCTCTCCTGCCAACCATGGCTGCAGATGGTGACTGCAGCCATGAAATGGAAAGACACTTACTCCTTGGAAGAAAAGCTATGACCAACCTAGACAGCATATTAAAAAGCAGAGACGTTACTTTGCCAACAAAGTTCCATCTAGTCAAATCTATGTTTTTTCCAGTAGTCAGGTATGGATGTGAGAGTTGGAGTATAAAGAAAACTGAGGGCTGAAGAACTGATGCTTTTGAACTGTGGTGTTGGAGAAGACTCTTTAGAGTCCCTTGGACTGCAAGATCAAACCAGTCGATCCTAAAGGAAATCAGTCCTGAATATTCATTGGAAGGACTGATGCTGAAATTGAAACTCCAATACTTTGGCCACCTGATGTGAAGAACTGACTCATTAGAAAAGACCCTGATGCTGGGAAAGATTGAAGGCAGGAGGAGAAGGGGATGATGGAGGATGAGATAGTTGGATGGCATCACCAAGTTCAGTGGACATGAGTTTGAGCAAGCTCTGAGAATTGGTGATGGACAGGGAAGCCTGACGTGCTACAGTCCATGAGGTCGCAAGGAGTTGGACATGACTGAGCAACTGAACTGAACCATGGCCGACCCTTTTGCATCAAAAAGTTTGATTCGGGCAAGAGTCATCATTAAATGCTAGATAATTGGACCGAAGGTTATTTGGGAGCAGTGTATTTACACAGTCTCAAAGTATCACTCCACAGCTTACTCATTAATCATGAAAGGAAAGTGGAGACTTTTGGCAGAAACCACATGAACCACAGGATCAAACTCACCATCGACAGAGGGACAAAGTGACATCATGTTGCCCCCTGCTATGATGTATGACATCTATGTAG
Organism: Bubalus kerabau; assembly: GCF_029407905.1. Taxonomy (NCBI): domain Eukaryota; kingdom Metazoa; phylum Chordata; class Mammalia; order Artiodactyla; family Bovidae; genus Bubalus; species Bubalus kerabau. The sequence continues at coordinate 2,799,568 of NC_073628.1, forward strand.
TATATTATCCTGCCCCACAATGGACTTCCCTGGTGGTTCAGTGGTTCAGACCCTGCAGGGAGCACAGATTCCATTCCTAGTTGGGGAGCTAAGATCCCACATGCTACTCAACATGGCTGGGAAAAAAAAAAAAAAAAACAAGGACAAGGAAAACAGCCAAACCAAATCAAGAGACTTGCTGTGAAGAAAAGCCAGCCTTGACTCTTCAAAATGGTCAAGGACCAAGAAGATACAATAAAACAAGACAGAAAGCAGTGCTGGGGCAGAGGTCTAGATTAAGGGAGGCTGAGGAACCAAGAAAACTTAATGCACAGTGTGGTTCCCCAATTGGATCATGGATTTTTTAATGAGCTATAAAGGATATATGGGCTTCCCTGATAGCTCAGTTGGTGAAGAATCTGCCTGCAATACAGGAGACTCTGGTTTGATTCCTAGGTCAGGAAGATCCGCTGGAGAAGGGATAGGCTACCCACTCCAGTATTCTTTAGCTTCCCTTGTGGCTCAGCTGGTAAAGAATCTGCCTGCAATGTGGGAGACCTGGGTTCCATCTCTGGGTTGGGAAGATCCCCTGGAGAAGGGAAAGGCTACTCACTCCAGTATTCTGGCCTAAAGAATTCCATGCACTGTACAGTTCATGGGCTCGCAAAGAGTTGGACACGACTGAGCAACTTTCACTTTTTCATAAAGGATATGATTTGGACAATTGGAGGAAACTGAATGTGAGTAGTATATCAGACAATAGCATTGAATGAATGTGAAATTCCCAGAGTATGGCCACTTTATTTTGATAATGTGGGAGAATGTCCTTGTTATTAGGAGATAAAATATTCAGCAAAGAGGTATCATCTATAGCTAATTAGTGTTTCAGGAAAAATACACACAGCTACAGGAAGGCAGAGAGAAATTGAATGTGGCAAAGTGTTGACAGCTGCTGAATCTAGGTATGTGGATGTTCCCTTTACTATTCATTCAACGAGTTTGCATGTTTGACATCCTCAAAATAAAAAACTGCAGAGGGAACAAATGTTTCCATGAGGTGCACAGAAACGCCCATGCAGACCCCTCCGACAGAAAGGCTGATGCCTAGATGTTGCAAGTGGAGCTGCCCCTCGCCACCAGATGCTGCCTGGGTTCCACAGCCACCCAGGTCAAGGTCATGCCCTTGCAAAAGTAGCCTGTGTACCATGATTGAGGGAGGCAGCGGTATATGAGAGAGGGATGGCCATTCCCGCTGTCAACAGAAATAATAAACCAATCTATAATAGGAAAAGAAGAGTTTTATTTGAGCCAAACTGAGGATTATAGCCCAGGAGACTCTGATTCGAGAAGCAATTAAAACTACAAAGTGAGGGATGCTTAAAAAGGCAGAAACACACAAAATGATGAAAGTTTTTTGTCAAGAATTGTAATTGCAATTGGCAAGAGCTAAGTAAGTATGCTTGTTAAGCAAGGATTAGTTGGAGTCTAAAATGGTTGCCTAATAACCAGAGGAGACCTTGAGGCTTTGAAGGTTGCTGCTGGCAGCTAGCAGATTGTTGTTCTGGGACTAGCTGGTGGTCCTTGAGGGTGATAAAGTTCAGAAAACTCAAGTTCTCGGTGACGCAGGAACATGTCTGAAACCCTGTCCACAGTGGTCATCCAGATCCATTTCAAATGCCTGAATCGTAGTTCCCCCGTTTCGATTTTTTTAAACGGCCTTCTTTGTTTTGAATGGTTAAAGCAGATGTAGAACGCCCGGTGTAATAGGCCACAGACGGGTTGTTCTGGTGAGCCTACAGTTCGGGTTGACTCAGCCCTTGACATGTGAACCAGGGGACCACTCTGAGGGCCTCTCTTATTAGGGGGCTTCCCCACGTGGTTGACCTAAGCTGCAGCGCCCCCCCCCATCCCCCATTCAAATTCTCCCTCTGGCCAACTGTGCTACTTCCTGTCCTCGAGGTTCTGCACAGCTGATCGGTACCCTGAACTCCATCTCTGGCCCCCTTCCAGGCGAGCCCTCACCCGTGATGGCCTTCCAGCCGAGAGCTCTCCCTGACGCCCCGAATAAAACTGCAGCCTGCACCGTCCTGCTTCTGTCTCCACACCGGTTTTCACCATATTCCTCATTGACTGTTTACTGATCCCGCTTCCCCGGCACCGCCACCCCTCCCCCTCCACCCCCACCTCCGTGCACCCCAAGGGCAGCGATCTTGTCTGTTTCGTGGGTTGATGTGGATCCGGCAGTCTGTACACGATTGGCTCAGTGTGTGCTGAGCGTCTTTGAAGCCCCATTGGCAGAAGAGGAAACAGGTTGGGGAGCTCAGCGGCCCGCCCACGACCGCGGCTGGGGACGCGCCCCCCAGCCTGGGGCGCGCTCCCGGGGCCCCTGGGTGCCGCGCTCCCGGGGCACCTGGGTTCCGCCCCCGCCGGCAGGAGGCGCGCTGGGAAGGTCCTCCGCTGTCAGTCTCGCGCCCTGCGGCTGCCGAGTGGAGCGCGCGGTGGCCCGGAATCAGCCCACTGGGTGGGGCGAGGCGCCGCGGCCAATCGCCGGGCCCGAGGGGCGCCGGGTCGCACGGGGCCCGTCTGCAATTGGCCGCCTGTCTCTACACCTCATCATGGGGACTGGGAGGCGATCGGCTCAGACCGCGCAGGTCAGAGCTGGCGCGGAGCCGGGTTCGCAGGTGAGCAGGCCCGCGGCGCCGGTGTGGGCCGCGCGCAGGTGGGTCCGAGCAGGGGGCGGGTGGACAGATCCGGGGGCGCGCGCAGGCCGGGGGTGGGCTGGGCGTGGAGGGCGGCGGCTGCTCCGCGTAGGAGCAGACGCATGGGCAGGGGGGCGCGTGCGTGCGGGCGAGCAAAGTCTGGAAGTCCGGGGCCCCGGGTTGGCCACCCGAAGACTGCCCTTCCGGGATGCTCGTCCCTCGGCGGTGGTCGGGAGCTCCCTGGGCGAGCCGAGACGGGGCGAAGCCAGGTGAGTGCCTCTTGGGCCGGGGGGACCGCTTCCTTCCTCGGGTGCCCCGCGCGAGTGGGTGCAGTTTCCTGTTGAGGAAACATGGACCATCTGTCTGCTCACTGAGAAGGGGGGAGCCCGGAGCAGCGGACTCTGAATTGCTAGGAATAGACTAATTGCAGGGGGGCTGGGGGGTGGGGGTCGGGGCCCCGGCCGGCAGTGCAGGAAGTTGCTCACAAAAGACCAAACGCGCCCTCCTTCTCTTCCAGCGTTCCCCACTAACTTAACTGATGGAGTAGTATTGCCTCTTTCTTGAACATTTTATAATTTTACGGAAAAGGTTTTTAAGGGTAGGAATTGCTCTGGTGAGATTTCAGACAAGAAGAGAGAGGAGGGAGGAAAACTGAAAATGTGGAGATCGTGTTTATCAAAAGTGGTGTTTCCTGAATGTCCGGCGCTGTGCTGAATGTCCGTTGCTCTGAACTAAATTCTCTGAACACTCTGCTTTCTGGACATCACCCCATCTCACAGAGGAGAAGACTGAGGCTCCCCAGAGGTGCAGTGACATGTGGAGAGTCGTGTACTTAGCGACACAGCCAGGGTTCAAACCCAGAGATACTGGCGACAGACTGGTTTGGAGGGAGGAGTCCTCAGGGCAATGGCTACATTTACTGGCGGCGTGGGGGGTGGGTGGGCGGGCAGGTGAACAATCCCAGGTGCCTTGAAGGCCCCCAGGAAGACTGGCAGGAACAGGCCTGAGGGGGTGGAGTTACTCCACCAGCAGGACACTCTCCACTGAAAAACCAGGATGGTTTCCCAGGTGAAAACCCAGAAACAAACATGCAGTTACTTCTTATAATAATTTTCATAAAAATCCTTCTGTATACCTACTGCTTAAAAAAAAAGTTACGGATTAATGTAGTAGATTAAGAAAGTAGATTAAGACTAAGATTAGAAAAAGCCAAGAAGTGAAGTCGCAAAAGAATTTGGAGGCAAACTAATTTGGGGGGAAAAAAGGAGGGAGGTTGGGTGTGTATTTAGTGACAAGTAGCTTGGTGACAATCTGGAGAATAAGCAGCCAAGTTCAGGGACTCCTGGGGCTGGACTGAGGGGATTTGCACTTTTTTAAGAAATAGTTTTATTTGTTTCTGGCTCTGCTGGGTCTGTGCGGCTTTGAGGGCTCTCTCTGGTGGCAGCGAGCGGCGGCTGCTCTCTAGTTGCAGTGCGCAGTCTTCTCATCGCGGCAGCTTCTCGTGTGGTGGAGCATGGGCTTGAGGGTGCTTGGGCTCAGCAGATGCACACCATCAACATCCCGACACAGGCCTAGTTGCTCCGAGGCATGCAGGATCGTCCTGGATCGGGGACTGAACCCGCATCTCCTGCCATGGCTGGCAGAGTTTTTGTTTTTACCACTGAGCCACCAGGGAAGCCCCTGGACTTGGACGTTTGACTTCTAAACGTGATTGTGTTTAGGGAGCATGTTTTTCATTGAAAAACAGAAACCCTTGCATCTGCAGTCAAAGCTTCAGTTTACCCTTTAGAATTAGAGAGGTAGAATTAGGACTTGGTGTTTCTGGAATTTCCTTCCAGGGCTCTTGCCTATTTCTGGAGGACCCAGAAGGGCCTCAGGCTTGGGTTGCTCTGCCCCAACCAGGACCTCGACCCTCTACACGGCAGCTGGGCCAGAGCTCTCCAGGGCCAAGCTCTGGGAAGGGCCAAGAGCCATCTCTGCATTCGGCAACTGAGGCTTGTGAATTGCACGTGCAGGTGAGGGCATGACCACCCCACCCAAAGTGGGTGGGAGGATGTAAAACTGCAGGTAAACTCAAGTATCACCCCCCTACCCTTGAGGACCGATGACCTCCCTGCCCCCGGAGAGAGCCACAAATGTTCCCATAACTGTGGATTTAAGGACTCCCAAGAGCTATTTCAACAGCTCTTTTTATTGTTGTTAAATTATTTTATAATAGAGGTACATGTCTACTGGAAAAATTAGGAAAAGGGGCTGGGGGACCCCACGTGGAAGGCCCACACGGTTGAGGATTTTGGTGTGTGGCTTTAAAAAAATAAGATTTAATTTGCCTGCGCCCACTGTTAGTTGCGGCAGGTGGGATCTAGTTCCCTGACCGGGGGTTGAACCTGGGCCCCCTGCCTTGGGAGTACAGAGTCTTAGCCACTGGATCAGAGTGACTTTTGAATAGCTTTTTAGTGATAGACTGTCTTGCAGCTTGCCCTCATGCTGGTACCTACCAGGGAACCTTCTTCCGTGTTCACCTCATTCTTTGTAACAGCTGCTGAGTATTCCACTGTACCAGGGCACGTTGTTCATCTCCTATTGATAGACATTTTGTCAGTTCCAATATGTTGCAAGTGCTCCAGAATGGAAGTGCATGCATCTGCCTTTTCACACAGCCATCTCTTTATGTCCCGGGATAAATTCCGACAGGTAGCAACGGAGCCAACCCAGAAGTCTACCTGGCCTCTGGAACTGTCCTCCAGTTGAAGAGCAGCTGCCCAGCCCTCACTGGACCTGAATTCTATCATCCCTTTAAGTACAAGTTAGGGCACATCTGTGTTTTTATGTGTCTCCTACTCCTTAGACAGACACATTTCTAAACCAGAACCTCTGCTGCTCCAATAATGTTGAGCTGCTTCTCTATGTGTGTTAGGATAGTACCTAGCCCAGCACTCACAAAGTGGCTGTTGTCATTGCTGCTCTGAATTTTTGATTTTATTATTATTATTTTTGTTTTGGCTGTGCTGGGTCTTCGTTCTCAGCTTGTGGCAAGCGTGGCTGTGCTCGGTTGCGGTGCGTGAGCTTCTCGTTTCGGGGCTCCTTGTCACGGAGCATGGCTTCAGTGGTTGCGTTGCAGGGGCTGTGTTCCTCTGTGGCATGTGGGCTCCTCTGGGACCGGGAATCAAACCGGTATGCCTGCATTGCGAGGTGGACTCTTAACCGCTGGACCTCCAGGGAAGCCCCACTACTCTGAATTTTACTCCTCTGCCTCCCAAGTGCGTCACAGAGGTGGCGTGCCCGCAGACCCAGCTCCGTCCCCGTAGGTCTGTGCTAGCTACTTTCTCCACTTTCCTTGCCTCAACTTCCCCATCTGTAAAACTGGGCCCAATGACGGCAATCTCCAGAGTGGGCTGGGAATTCTGTGAGTTCACAGGTGCTGGCAGCTTGGTAGCTGCTCAGCGAATAGTGGCCCCTGTGACTGCCTGCGTCACCCAGGGATGGCCCCCACAGTATCTTGTGCTCCTCTAATACCTTGCTGCTCCCCCAGCAAGAATCAGAGCCTGCTTCCCCTCCCCTGGAAAGGTGGTGGGCTTCTGACTCAGTGTAGCCAACAGAACGCTCTGGGAGTGATGTCACATGCCTTCCCAGGAAAAAGAGGCAGCTTGGGCACCTCCTCCCTCCGCCCATGCCGGGAGGAAACCCAGGCTCACCCACACCATCACATCCCAGGCTGGAGCTAAGCTAGCCAGCCTCCCCAGGTCCCCGACCCACAGGAACACTGAAAGAGGGCAAAGGATGGTTTGGTTTGGTTTGGACCACACCGCTCATGGGATCTTAGTCCCCTAATCAGGGATGGAACCCAAGCCCTCAGCAGTGAAAGTGCAGAGTCCTAACCACTGGACGGCCAGGGAATTCCCGAAAGACTATTGTTTTCAGCCTCTGCGCTGAGAAGAGATGAGTTGTGTGGAAGGCAGCAGGATGGTTCAGAGTTGGGCATTGCAGGGGCATCCGCCTCAGACCTCTGCCAGGCTGAGCTTCACCCCGACACCCTGCGTGAGCCCACCTTCCTGAGGCCTGGGTGGTGCTGACGGCGGTCCTGGCCGTGGCTGCCTCTCTGGGAAGAAGTCCGATGTGGCTTGGGAGGGGCTCTGAGCACCTGGCCCCAGGACCTCGTTTACCCCACAGAGTGGGTTACTTTGTAGATGAGGAAACTGAGGCCAGTGAGTAGAAGTAGCTGCTCATGGTCACCCACTTGGAGTTCCAAGTGGGGACGTGTTGGCAGCAGACCTGATCCTGCAGGGAACTCGCAGCCTTGCCAGTGGCATCTGGGCCGCCTGGGCGTCACCGTGCCATCCCATCTCTGCCGTGCTTCTGCACCTCTGATGCTTCTCCAAACGCCAAATCCTCAAGATGCCAAAAGGGCTGGCACAGGACTTAAGTCATCTGTTGCATGGGTCCCGGGCTGTTGATGGTGGTGTTCTCAGCCAGGAACGCTGAAGGCACTCACCTGGCCTGCTTAACTGTGAGAAGCCCCATAGACACTGTTCCCAGTGGGACCACATGGTGGCCAGACCGGCCTTGCAGTTCTCATGATTGCAGGACACCATCAGCCAAAGCCATTAGGGAAGGTTGAGGAACAAGGTTGATTACTCACAGGTCCTGTGGGTACTTGCCTGCCTGCATCCACTCAGCCAGACTGTGGGTAGAAAGAGGATGAGTGTGTGGGCCTGGAGCCCTGCCTTTATCAGGGTGTGAGAGTGGAGTGTCTAGAGTTTCATGGGCTCACTCTTTTTAAAAAAATATTTGTCTATTTTTAAATGGAAGATAAGAGCTTTACAGTAGTGTTGATTTCTGCCGCATGTCAGTATGAATCAGCCATAGGCATACATATGTCTGCTACCTCCTACCTCCATGAACCTATTTGCAGGGCAGCAATGGAAACACTAGTCATGCATGGATGTGAGGGTTGGACCATAAAGAAGGCTGAGCACCAAAGAATTGATGCTTTTGAATTGTGATGCTGGAGAAGACTCTTGAGAGTTCCTTGGACTGCAGGGAGATCAAATCACTCAATCCTAAAGGAAATCAACCCTGAATATTCATTGGAAGGACTGACACTGAAGTTGAAGCTCCAATACTTTGGCTACCCAATGCCAAGAGCCGACTCATTGGAAAAGACCCTGATGTTGGGAAAGATTGAGGGCAAAAGGAAAGGGGGTGACAGAAGATGCGATGATTGGATGGCATCATTGATTCAATGGACATGAGTTTGGACAAACTCTGGGAGATGGGGAAGGACAGGGAAGCCCGGCGGGCTGCAGTCCATGGGGTCACCTGTGGAACTCAAAATGCGGCCCGGGGAGCTGACCAGGGTGCCGAAAAGCCCCATGCACTTCCTTGGCTCCTCCCTGAGTGTCTGTGGGGGCTTTGAAGCCCCAAGACATTCAGGAAGGTCACTGGGCCCAGTAAGTCTGCAGAGAACCAGGCTCCAAGCCCAGATCATTGTCTGTGATGCCCTGCATTCACGGCACTCACTTGTTCCAGGAATGCCTAGGGAGAAGATGCATGTTCGGGGAAGGGGTGGGCGTGGGGGTGGAGTGGGCAGCGTGGGACTTGATCCAGGTCGATGGTGCAGACATTCCAGGGGCCTGTGCACTGCCCAGTATGAGTCTGCAAAGAAGCCAACTTGGGCTGTTCATCAGTCCACCATGTTAAGGCTCGTCTCCAGGGCAACTCCAGGAAGCACCCTCCATCCAGCTCTACGCATTGTTTATAAGTGCTTCTTCTTTGGTAGACATCGTGTGTGCCAGGCAGAGAAGCTACAAGATAAGATTACCTTATCGTGGAGATCCCCACACAAGAGGCCTCTTGCACTTTCAAACCCTGGGTGCTGAGCCGCACCTTTCGCTTGGTTACCAGGTGGGACTTGAGAAAATTATCATTTTTGATCCTTATCTCCCTGAGTCTTTTCGTCACCTTTGTGTGCCCTGCAGGACTCTGTTCAGTGAGTTGAAAAGGATCTCGCAGGCCTGTGGAGCACAGGAGTCTAGAAAGTTGAAAGGGGGCAGTTCAAGAAGGAAAACCTACATTCTGCAGTGGAGCTGCTTGGAAAGAGGTTGGAGGTAAGCACCTCTCAGGGCTGCTGCTTGCTTTCAAAGGCAGCTGGTCCATCAGTGCTCAGTGTCCGCTCCTGCCTGATACTTAGGAAAAAAAGTTAGTTACTTCCTGGACACCACCCTCTCCCCTATTTTCAGCCGTCTACTGCTAAGGGTGTCCCTTCCACATTTATTAAAAATTCAGTGCTTCTGACAGAGGTGCATGGATGGTTCAGTGGTAGAATCCTCACCTGCCACGTGGGAGGGACACGTTCATTTCCCGGCCCATGCAGCCACAGCGTTCCCTTTTGGGGCTTCTCTGGTAGCTCAGGCGGTAAAGAACCCACTTACAGTGCAGGAGACACAGGAGACCTGGGTTTGACCCCTGGGTCAGGTGGATCCCTTGGAGAAGGGAATGGCTGTCCACTCCGGTATTCTTGCCTGGGAAATCTACGGTCCATGGGGTGGCAGAGAGTCAGACGTGACTGAGCAGCTCACACACATGTGACAGGTGAATGAAGGCCATTATAAGCTTAAAATAATTATGTGGGCTTGTTTTAATCCTTAGAAAACGTGCTTTTGTGTCCAAAGTTAGCTCCTAGCCTATACTTTTCTGGCCCTTTTGCAGTTTTCCAGCATGTTAATCAGAGCAACTGCCACGTACCAGGCTCAGTATTCTGTGTTTTGGGCTGTAAAGATGAGTGGCCCTCTGTCCATAAAGAACTCTTTGGTCTGCCTTGTGCGCCATAAATGCTCCATAAAATAACCTGTGGAAATAAAGCGATGTGCTGCAGGTTCCATCATTGAAACTTTAAGTGAATGTACAGTTGTATTAAAGCGATTCATCGCCACATTTAGAATAAAACCAGCATTAAAAGACTTACATATAAAAAATAAACAGCTCCCTATGTCATCTTAGAGTCTCACTTCCCAGAAGCAAGTACTTTTTCATTCTCTAAGCTACTTTTGTGTTGTTTTTTTACTTGCTTATTTCTAAATGATTTCCTTTTAGCACCCTCAACTTTACACATCTTTTTTGTTCTGTCTGGCAAAATTATTATTTACTGATAAGCCACGTAATGTACTATAATGATGGTTTGGTATTTCTCCCCTTATATGGCTTTTTACTTATTTATTTATTTGGAGTTAATGGTTGCCTCCCTTTTTCCATATGCTAAGGTTTCTATGTACCTGTCACTAATTGTTTTTCCTGCATGTTATAACAGAGCCATCATAGTTATCAGTCATTTTTATATACTCTCCAACACAACAAAATGTACTGTTTTCATTCCCTGCTCCCCCCGCCCCTGGCCCAAAGCCATTCATCTTCTGCCACAGTGGGCTGGTTACTGTCTGGTCCAGTGCCCAGCTATTATCTTGGGATTTCCTCTTGTCCTTTAACTGGCCTTTTCTTTAGCAGCTTACGTTTCCCTCCAGCTTTTTAAATTTTTCCATCTTGGCTTCTAGAACCAGCTTGCTACTAGCATGATTCTTAATCCTGGATTTTTTTCCTGAAAGCATTGAAGATCATCTTTTTTTTTTTTCATGCCTGATATTCTGAAACGTCACCATTGTGAATTCACTCTGGAAGTGGGGTGTCACTAGTTCCTTCATATTATGACCACGGGTTGGCTTGTCTCTTGGTACAAGATGAATGGCTCTGGGTGGGACGGAGGAATGGAAATATTGTGCTGGAATATGTAGAGCAGTTATTAATGTGTATGACAGCTCATTAGAGCATTCAGAAAAAAAAAGTAGTGATAGATGCATAGAAATCTTAGTGAATGGAAAAAGTGAGGCAACCATTAACTCCAGGAAAAATAGAAAGTCATACTGAGGAGGGAGCATTTTATGAGACCTGAATAAGGAGACCTGTAAAGCATGTTCTAAACAGAGAAGTAGCAGGTATGGTGAATAAGATAAATCACATTCATGGAGGGATAGAGACCTCTGTGTGCCTGCAGCCGCAGGTGTGATGGGAGCGTGCCAGTGAGGGGGGGCAGGAGCATGCGGTAGGAGGCTTCTGAGCCACAGGTGTTTGGGTTTCTGTAACAAGAAGGATGTTCTGCTGTTGTTGGAAAATGAACTGAGACGGGAGCAGAAGCAGGGCCGGGCAGGAGGCTATTGCAGGTTCTGGGAGTGGGAGTCCCTGCCTGGAATCATCCATCCACGACCAGGTGGAGAGTCGGTGAATGAAGGAGTCCAGCCCCATGGGGGCCTGAGAATGACGGCAGGGAGTTGCAGTGACCATTTGTCGGGGGATGATCTAAGCATGACGTCTCTTTCCCTCAGGGCCCAATGGCTACGAAGTCCCAGCCCAGCGCACCTAAAACCAAGAGCACCAGCGGCCTCACCAACGGCAAGGCTGCAGCCCAAGGGCAGTGGGGCCGAGCCTGGTAAGCATCTCGTCTGTCTTCCCAGCTGGAAAGTAAAGAGGGCTCTCGGATTTCAGGAACCTATGAAAGCGATTCTTTATCAGTAGGACTGTCATTAGTTGCTGTTTGCCAACTTAGAAAGTTAGGAACCCGAAGAAGAATCTGCTGTAACAGCTGACATCAGGGGCAGCGGGCATCCTGGTTTTGCCCTCAGTGTGTAAGACATGGGGTCTTCGATCTCAGGCCACAGAGTGATGGGGACTTGGTGAGTGTCCCAGATGGCCCAGAACCGGAAGCCTCCGGACCCGTGGGGTGTGGAAGGCCGTCTGTGCTTGTGTCCTGGGCCCTGGGCTTTCTGGGGTGTCCATGGGCTCGTCGGCCTTCAGACTGCTCAAAGCAGAGCAGGCAAGTGGGGTGTCTTGCCTCGGCAGTGGGGGCCTTGGCCCTGCGAGCTGACAGCCTTCTCTCGGGAGGCGCCGGCTGGGGTGCCCGTGGGGCTCGGCGCCCCGCGTGCGAGGTCAGGGGGCCAGGCAGCCCCCCGTGACCTGCTGCCATCCGTCGGCCCTGCAGGGAGGTGGACTGGTTCTCCCTGGCGAGTGTCATCTTCCTGCTGCTGTTCGCGCCCTTCATCGTGTACTACTTCATCATGGCCTGCGACCAGTACGGCTGCTCCCTGACGGCGCCCGTGGTGGACCTCGCCACTGGGCGGGCTCGGCTCGCCGACATCTGGGCCAGGACGCCGCCCGTGACCGCAAAGGCGGCCCAGATCTACGCAGCGTGGGTCACGCTCCAGGTGAGCCCTCCCGGCCCCCGCGGCGGGGGCTCCCCTCCTGGGGTGGGATGGCGTCCGGCTCACACGGACATCTTGTTCCTGGGACCCAGCCGGGCCTCACCCTCCGCCTTAGCTTTGTCTTCAGCTCAAGGGCCACCTGGTGGCATCTCGGTGTCCGGCTCACTTTCCATTAAGCCTCCGTGCTGAGCAGGGAGCAGTGGCCCCTTGGGAGGGCGTGAGGGCGTGGCTCCCCCCCGGGAAGCCCTGTGCACGATGGGAAGCGTGTCCTAGGGTTGCCCAGCTCCTAAGAGCTGCTCTTGGTCTTGGCAAAACCAAGGCCATGTCCCCAGAGATGGTCACACAGGCCTGGCCAGTGGTGGGGGGTGGGGTGGGCCTTGGCTCTGCTGTGACCTCACTAGCTTCCCAACCAGGAGTTCATCAGAAGGCTGTCTGCACCATGAACTCGGTGAACAGACAGTATTTAATATCTGAACAGTGTTTAATATCTGAATATTAATAATGATGTTATCATTATCCTGGGAAATGGTGCAGGGAGACGCCCCCTGCCCCCCACCCCCACCCCCCAGGGTTTCCTGCCCTGGACGAAGGCTCTGACCTCTGCTAGCTGTTTCTCCCCACGATCTCAGCTTTTGGGCTTCAGCTTCCCTCATTTCAGGCCTCTTGGTCCTTTTGAGTAAAAGGTGACTTGGAGCCGTGGGAGTCACAGTAGCCTAAAGGCAGAAACAGCCCACATGTGCGTCAACAGACGTGGACACGCATGTAGTGTGATCCAACAACAGGGCAGTGTTCTTGTGGAAAAGAGTGAGGGTCTGACACAGGCTGAAACCCGGGTGCCTTGAGAACTTGATATTCAGTGAGAGAAGTCGGCTACAAAGGGCATGTCCTGTCTGATTCTGTTTATATGCAAAGTCCAGGACAGGCCGATCCAAAGAGACAGAAAGTGCATGGGTGGTTGTCAGAAGCTGGCGGGGAGGGGCCACTGGGAGGGACTGCCAGGGGGGTGTGGGGCTCCTTTTCCGGATGATAAGAATGTTCTGGAATTAGCCACTGGGGATGGTGGCACAAGCTTGGGAATACGCTGAACACTTCTAGTGAATACTTTTCAAGGGTGAACTGTCTGGAATGTAAGCTAGTGGGCTCTCCCAAAGGGAGTGGCTGAGCCCTGTGGGAGACGGCGTGGGTGTTCTGAGTGGTGGTGACGAGTTTCCTGTTCAGGGCTCCCTTCAAAGCCCGCCGTCAGCCTGTGGTCGGTGTTCCCTGAACCGTAAGCTCCTCTGGAAGAAGTAACCAGCCACAGTCATGGCTTCTCCCATCCGTGCGGCGCCTGCCCATTCATCGTCTCAAGTGACATGTACGGCAGTGTCGAGGCACAGCCAGGCCCCGCAGCCCCTGGGGAAACCGGCTGAAACGTCTCTGCGTTGCAGGTGCTTCTGTACATGCTGCTTCCTGACTTCTGCCACAAGTTTCTTCCGGGCTACGTGGGGGGCGTTCAGGAGGGCGCCGTGACTCCCGCAGGTAACCGGGGGTCTGCCCCCGCTCGCCCACGTGCCGCCTTTCCCTGTCCGTTCCTCTTACGGGGCCTGACCCTCCACCCACCCCGCCAACACACATACACACACAGCTTCCAGGGATGGCCGCCGGAGGTGAGGTCAGAAATCACGTTCCCAATCAGGGAATGAAATAGCCCCCGCTCCCTGCTGGTTGTGTGGCTGGGCTTACAGAGCATCTCCCCGGCAGGGACACTTGGAGTCCCCCAGGGGCACCTCAGGGTCCTAAGCTTTGACTTACAGGGCCTCAGGGCCGCCTGGTCCATTCATTCCCCGCAGTCACTGAGACCCCGGCCCAACCCACAGAGAGCTCTTGGCTACCCTCCCCCCACCCCCAGCCCCACGAGGTGCCATAGGGGACCCTCGTCCCTTCTGCTGTGGCTCCAGCTTCCAGCAAACCGCAGGCTGGTGACTCAGCCTCGGGCCAGTTATAGACGTCCTGCGCCCTCTCTCCCCCTCTGAAGGATTCAGCCAGCGTGAGCGGTTAGTCCTCAGCTCACAGTGTGAGGTATGCTGCTGGCGTGTTGACCCTGAGGGCCTGAGTGAGTGGCAGGAGCCACTGACCGGCTCTGGGGGCTGGGGTCTGGGGGCCCCAGAAAGGAGCCAGGAGCAGTCACAGCGGGCACACGGCCCCGCTCTCGCGCCCCTCCCCAGGAGCTGTCAACAAGTACGAGATCAACGGGCTGCAGGCGTGGCTCATCACGCACCTGCTGTGGGTCGCCAACGCCCGCCTCCTCGCCTGGTTCTCCCCCACCATCATTTTTGACAACTGGATCCCGCTGCTCTGGTGCGCCAACATCCTGGGCTACACCGTCTCCACCTTCGCCATGGTCAAGGGCTACCTCTTCCCCACTGACGCCCGGGAATGGTACGTCCTCAGCGGTCGCCTGAGCCCTAGGTGGCAGGTCAGAGCCTTTTTCTAGTAAGTTGGGCTAGGACTTTGCAAAAGTCTGAGGATTGAGCATCCTTGAGGAGGAACTCAAGGGACCGTGGTAGACTCTGAGGAGCATCCGTATTGAATGGGTACCTTCTCCTACTTGGGGAGGATGCAGTTGAAGGTGGCCAAGTCTATCTTCGGTGGCTGAGTTATCTCCAGCAGGGCCATAGGGAAGAAGGAGGGCAGGAGAGGCAACTCCTTCTTGCAGGCAGGGGCAGCCCGTTCCCTCTTTCTGTGAAACGTCAGTGCGGCCTGAAGCAGTCTTAGTAAGAAGTCTTGTTATCTCAGTGGCTTTAATGTAATAGCTTCCCAGGGAGAGCCCTACTGATTGGTGTCCATTCTCATGGAGCCTTGAGTGAGATAGTTAGCAACCATCCAACTACCCATCTCTTCATACATCCATATATCCAGTTCTTCATCCATTCATCCACCACCCATCCATCCATTTATCCATCCGTCCATCCAACACATCCACTCATTCACCCGTCTACCCATCCAACCACCCATCCATTCATCCACTCTCTACCCATCCAATCACTCATCCATCTATCTATCCAGCACATCCATCCAACCATCCACTCATCCACCCATTTACCCATCTACCCATCCAACCACCCATCCATCTACCTATCCAACACATCCATCCAACCATCCTCCCATCCAGCCACCATCCATCTATCCATCTATCCCACATCCCCCTTTCCTCCCTCCCCATCTCCCTGTATCCATCCATTGACCCATGTCCCCACCCAGCCATCCATTCATCTATCCATGCATCTACTTATCCTCGCATCTCTCCCTCCCCGCCTCCTTCCATGGACGCATTCATCAAGAGATGTTTGTTGGGTCCCTCCGGTAGACAAGTGTAGGCAATGGGGCTTTAGGTGTGAACAAGATTCTAGTTCTCAGATTGCATTTTAGTTTTGGTTCCAGATGAAAGCAAAGTGCTTCCTTTAACTGTTAGCCCTAAGCTCTTAGGAAGTGTGTTTGGATTCTGGCACTTTGAGCTTGTGTGATGATCGAATAATGAGGCTGGCCTTCTATGCCTCGTGGAAATCATTTTCTCTGCTTTATAGTCACACTCCCTGTTTTAGACTTTGTATATTTTGCTTCTTTCTACTTATCCTAGTTGAGGGAAATGGACATGAAAATATGTTTCCCTAGCTAACACATAAATCCCTGTTTATGTGCAGCAGGCGGTAGTGTGAGTCCCCAGCTGGGTTATCCTGGCTGATTCTCTGTCACACCTGTGGTCAGGTGATGAGGGCAAACAAAACATTTAAAGTTTGCCCAGCAAGGCATGGGTGTGGGCTGTGGAGCCGGGCACCCGGCTCTGAGACTGGCATCGTTTATAACCTCACTTGCCCACGGAGGCCTGAATGCTCTATGAGTCCTTGAGAAGAAAATCTCTGTCCAGTCGAGCCTGTTGGGCAGCTCACCTCCGGGGAAGCTGGACGTGGGAGGAGGATCCTGGGCGCCTGCCCAGGTACAGTCTCCCCACCTTCGTTAGGACAGAGCGAGCATCTCAACTCAAGGCCGGGCTGAATGCCGAGTGAAGTATCACGGCTGTTGGGGAGAGGGCCGGAGGCTCCCGCGGTCTCTGCGTGCTGGGTCCTTGCGGCTCACGGCAGGCCTCCCCCGGGTCTTCTCTCTTGGGCCTGCAGTACCCAGGCTGGGCTGCGCACCTGTGTCCAAGCCAGCCAAGGAGGCTGCTTGTGAGAGGCACTCGTTGACAGCATGCATCTCTTGTTTGTTTTTTCAAGCAAATTCACGGGCAATTTCTTTTACAACTACATGATGGGCGTTGAGTTTAACCCCCGAATTGGGAAGTGGTTTGACTTCAAGCTCTTCTTCAATGGACGCCCCGGGATCGTCGCCTGGACCCTCATCAACCTGTCCTTTGCAGCCAAGCAGCAGGAGCTGTACGGCCACGTGACCAACTCCATGGTCTTGGTCAACGTCCTGCAGGTAGCCTGTCTGTGGCCCGGGTCAGGGGTTGTGAGCTCTGACACCGACTGGGTGCTGGGGAAACCCAAAAGCCATATTGCTTTTAAAAGACAGTAAGAAATATTAGTTGCTCAATCAGGTCTGACTCTTGGAGACCCCGTGGACTGTATAGCCCACCAAGGTCCTCTATCCATGGACTTCTCCAGACAAGAATACTGGACTGGGTAGACATGCCCTCCTGCAGGGGCTCTTCCCAACCCAGGGATTGAATGAACCCTGGTCTCCTGCACTGCAGGCAGCTTCTTTACCGTCTGAGCCACCAGGGAAGTCTCTTGAAAGACTGTAGAAGGGGGTCGGCACCCTTCGCACGTGTCTGGGAGGCTGGCTGCAGAGTGGGAGGCGAGGGAGTCATGTCCTCACCTGTCAGGCACCGCACTGGTCCTGGGGACTCGTGTGGCCCATGGCAAACCCCAGTTTGCCCCTCAGGCGTGTCAGTGGTCCTGGCAGCACAGCTCTGATGGCCGTGGAAGGACCCCGTCCCAGTCCCCCACCCCCAGAGCCGTCTCTCTGCTCCCAGCTCCATGGCTCTGGGCATCGGCGTCCAGGACGTTGCCGGGCACCCCTCTTCTGGGCCACGTGTCATCTCAGACTGCAGACAGGGACTCCCTCCCCCACTTATCCCCTGATGGCCCAGGCCCGGCAGGAAGCACAGCAGCTGCCCCACGGTGCCTGTCACCAGGGGAGCTCAGGGCCACCCAGGGACCCCGTCCCGTCCTGGAGTGTGGTCTGTGCCTGTGGTCAGTATACGACCCCTCCTGTGTTGCAGGCCATCTATGTGCTGGACTTCTTCTGGAACGAAACCTGGTACCTGAAAACCATCGACATCTGCCACGACCACTTTGGGTGGTACCTGGGCTGGGGGGACTGCGTCTGGCTGCCATACCTGTACACGCTGCAGGTGAGGAATGGGCCAGGGAGCCCCCCATGATGCTTGCCCCCCCTGCCCAGCAGGACCTTCGGTGGCCAGGTCCCCAGGCATGCGCAGCACTGCCCTCAGAGCAGACAAGCTGAGCACGTGCCAAGCCTTGTCCTTGTCCAAGTGTCTGGATTTTTCAGGTGGTATGGGGGGGCACCAGAACCTGGAGAAGGGAGGCTGGTGCCCTTTTAGGGAAAAGAGAAGGCTTAGTGTATGAGTCAGCACAGACTGCTGTAAAAAATATCTCAGACCCGGCAACTTGAACAACAGGATTCACTGGGATTCCTGGAGGGTGGACTCACAGGCCCGGGTGTGGGCAGGGCTGGTCCTCCTGAGGCCCCCTCCTGGGAGTGCAGACGGCCATCCCCTCCCCGTGTCCTCACAGGGTCATTCCTCTGTGTGTGTCTGTGTCCTGACCTCCCCTTCTTATAAGGACACCAGTCCTGTGGGTCTAGGGCCCCACCCTTGTGACCTCATTTTACCGTAATCACCTCTTTAAAGGCCCGGCTCTAAATACCGCCACCTGCTGAGGTCCTGGGCTCAGGACTGCAACATATGAATGTGGGGGACACAACTCAGCCCCTAAGACTCTGAGAAGAGGATGATTCAGGGTAGACTGTGGGTCTAAAAAAGATCAGGGTGGATGTGAGATCAGGGTGGATGAAGGTAGCTATTGATATTCATATTTATGCTGATCTTAACACTGAAAGGATAAGAGGCCTGCTCTCCTGTCATTTTTTCCCTTAAAGGCTCTGAGTGTTCACACACGTGAGTGGAGGACACGCTGCGGGGCCCTGCCCTCTCGGAGCTCATGGCTGGGCAGGGAAAGGTCCTGACGCAGGCAGCCCAGGGTGGGGAGGGGGTGCTTGACAGGAAGTGGGGTGCTGACAGCTGAGAGAGGGCCAAGGAGGCGCCCGCAGCCTGGGCATGGGGATCAGCGAGAGCGTCTTGGGGGAGCCACAGCCAAACCAAGAGCAGAATGAAGGAGTCTGGGGGTAAGAACGCTGCCAGACTAGAGGCTGTGGGTGACCAGTCTAGAGGCTGGGCTCTGATGAGTCCAGTGCCAGGCGGGAGTCCTGGAAGAGGGGAGCATTCCAGGGGTGAGGAGGGTGGAGGCCAGCCTGGACCACAGGCTCCGGGAGAGGTTCCCTCGCATGCATCACAAGAGTCAAGCATAGAAACCTGCCTGGGGAGCCAGAGGGACCTGGCTTTGCACCTCTGTTGGGCCACCAGCCAGGGGACAGGGCCTCGAGCATCTCTGGAAAATCAGGGCAGACTCACCTTGGTTAGGGCTGGGCAGCCCTGCCTGGTACCTGCCGTGTCCTCTGTGCCACAGGGGCCACCTTGCAGAGGAGGGTGGGTGGTTCTGAGGCTGTTGCGTGCCTGCTAAGTCACTTCAGTCATGTCTCTTTGTGACCTCACGGACTGTAGCCCACCAGGCTCCTCTGTCCGTGAGATTCTCCAGGCAAGAAGGCTGGAGTGGGTTGCCGTTTCCTTTTCCAGGGGATCTTCCCGACCCAGGGAATGACCTGCATCTTTTACGTTTCCTGCATTGGTAGGCGAGTTCACCACCACTGAGCCACCCGGGAAGCTCTCTGAGGCTGTTGGGGGATGTCCAGCCCTCCACACCATTCCCAGCTCACAGAGAGGAGCCCTCCTTTTCTCTGCATGGTGTGCAGGCTCCTGTGTAGGGAGGCTGTGTGAAGAGCCTGGCCACATGCCGCCTGCTCGTGGCGTGAGCCCAAGTGAGGAGGTGTTGGGTGGAAGAGAACAGGTTCCTGGGCATGTGCGTGGTTCGCGGCAGCCCAGATGGCCTGCTTTAACAGGCTGTGCGAGAGCAGAGGGAACCAAGGTGGACAGACCCTGTAGGCCGGCCAGGATGAGCACGTGCGAGGTGGTGGGCGGTCAGCGGGTCCTGCCATGACGGCGGGGCTGCTGTTACCTGGCTGACCCCCCTGCGGCATCCCGCAGCAAGAGCGGGGATGCAGGAATGTCCCAGCAGAACTGGCAGGGTGGAGGGGAAAGAGCCCTGGGCTGGAGGCTGGAAGTCCCAGCCTCCGGTGCCCACTCTGGGTCCTCTGCACAGACCCTCCACTTGGTGGTTGCAGGCTCTCTGGTTCCCTCTACTGTGAGCACCATTTTCCAGGGATGCAAACCGATAGCAGTAGATCATACACACACGCACACACACACACACGCACACATGCACACACATGCATGCACACACACACACGTATGTGTCTGTTAATTTGATTGTGATTGTGGTCCTGTCAAGTCCAAACTCTTCCGGGCAGCTGGCAGCAGCCTGGAGGTCCTGGGACGAGTTGGTACTGCAGCTGGGTCTGACAGCTGTCCGCTGGTGGAATTCACTCTCGTTCCTGAGTCTTTTAGTCTTAGTGTCTTCAGCTGATTAGATGAGGCCCACCTGCCTTGTGGAGGGTGATCAGCTTCATTCAGTCTAATTGGAAACGTTAATCACGTCTTAAAAATACCTTTGCAGCAATGAGACTACTGTTTGGCTAAGTATCTGGGTCCCATGGCCTAGCCAAGGGGACACAAAAAATTAACTATGCTATTCAAATGGTACTTTTAATATTATGCTGTGTGTGTTAATTGCTCAGTTGTGTCCAGCTCTTTGCAACCCCATAGACTGTAGTCCACCAGGCTCCTCTGTCCTAGGGATTCTCCAGGCAAGAAGAATGGAGTGGGTTGCCATTTCCTTCTCCAGAGGATCTTCCCGACCCAGGGATCAAACGTGGGTCACTTTGATTGCAGGCAGATTCTTTACCATCTGAGCCATGATTGGAAGTCCCATTATGCTATATATTTTACATTTATACTATATGTGATGTGTGTGTGTGTGTGTAGATAGAGAGGCAGATAACTAGCTAGGTGTGTGTATACCAACTCGCTTTAGTCATGTCTGACTCTTGGCGACCCCATGGACTGTACCCCGCCAGCCTCTGTCGGTGGGCTTCTCCAGGCAATACTGGAATGGTTGCCAGGCCCTCCTCCAGGAGAGCTTCCCGACCCGGGGGTGGAGCCTGCGTCATTTGCACGTGTACTGGTTTGATCCCCTCCGAGGCGGGTGCTTCTCTTCACAGGAGAGGAAACCCAGGTAGGGCCGGGTGGGCAGCTGGTCAGGGGCACAGCTGGGGTGTGAAGCCAGGCCGTGCTCCTGGGCCTGTGGTCTGCCCACCGCCCAGACAGCGCCACCCCTGACCTCTCGCCTCACCCCGCAGGGCCTGTACCTGGTGTACCACCCCGTGCAGCTGCCCACCCACTATGCGCTGGGCGTCCTGCTGCTGGGCCTGCTCGGCTACTACATCTTCCGGATGACCAACCACCAGAAGGATCTCTTCCGCCGCACGGACGGGCGCTGCCTGATCTGGGGCAGGAAGCCCAAGGCCATCGAGTGCTCCTACACGTCGGCCGACGGGCAGAAACACCACAGCAAGCTGCTGGTCTCGGGCTTCTGGGGCGTGGCCCGTCACTTCAACTACACGGGCGACCTGATGGGCAGCCTGGCATACTGCCTGGCCTGCGGCGGCAGCCACCTCCTGCCCTACTTCTACATCATCTTCATGGCCATCCTGCTGACCCACCGCTGCCTGCGGGACGAGCACCGCTGTGCCAACAAGTACGGCCGCGACTGGGAGCGCTACACGGCCGCCGTGCCGTACCGCCTGCTCCCCGGCATCTTCTAGAGGGGCCCCGTGCCAGGAGGAGCCCCCGCGGGGCGGTGAAGAGCGCGGGTCCCAGCCCCGCCCTCTAGGAGCCTCCGCATCCTCACCTGTTAAATGGAGATCTTGCCCCAAGCACAATCCCCAGGGTTCACACCAGCTGCCTTCTCACCAGCAGAAACACCTGTGTGCAGCGTTCCCAGGGCAAGAGGATGACCTGGTCTGCCCGCGGATGACTCGTCTGCTGTCTGTCTGCGGTCCAGACAGTGGGTGTCTGACATCGAAGGGGACGTCCTCCAGCCCCCTGGCCAGTCCTGCCCTTAGCCCTTGCTAAATACGGCAGCAGCGGCCCCGCCAGCTCTGCGGGTTTTCGCTGTGCCGCCTTCAGCTCCAGTGCTGCCTGCATCTCCTGCTCGGCGGTGGTGAGCTGCGGCCTCAGATTTTCTCCTTTGCGCCCGCACTGCGTTAACATTTTTCTGTAGAGGGCGCTGAGGGACGCTGCACAACAAAGTGCCAGCTTCTGGTTCTGGTTCTTTACAGACTCTGCTCAGGTGACCCAGAGACCTTGGCCACCACCAAGGGGGTCTTCACCCAAGCGTTCTCCAAGGAGACCTGAACCCTGGCCTCGGGAGGGGACCCCTTTCTTAGCATGGCCGGCTCCTCAACCCACAGGTATTCTTGACTTTTAGATGTTACTGGCCTGATAGAGTTAATAATCCTTTATTCAGGTGTACTTGGGAAATACCGTGAGTTCAGTTCCTGACCACCCCGATAAAGCAAACACAGTAAGTCCCTGACATAAGAACAAGTTCTCATCTGAGAAAGTGTTTGTAAAGTCCAATTTGTTCATTAAGTCTAACAGAGTAAGTGCAGGTACCCAGCTGGCACAGTTGGCTGTTTAGTACTGTGCTGTAATAGCTTTATAGTACTTTTCCTACAAATAAAACATTTTTAATCTGACAGGACATAACTTGAAAAGTAGAGTGGTACAGTATAACAGCTGGCATACCGGGGCTGGCATCGAGCGAACAGGCAAGAAGACTTACTGACTGGAGGAGGGGAGGGGAGGTGGGAGATGGCAGAGCTGAACGATGGCCAGCAGCAGCAGACGGAGGGCCAGCTGCAGGGCCACGCCTAACGTTGACGGGACACATGTTTGCGTCTTTGAAAGTTCGCAACTTAAAGGTTCCTGTGCAGAGGACTTCCTGTGTCACAATAAAGCAAGTCTCATGAGTTTTCTGGCTTTGCAGTGCATGTAATTTATGTTTATACGATTCTGTACTCTTTAAGTATGAAATAGCATTGTCCTAAAGGACAGTGTACGTGCCTTGATTAAAAAATTCTTTATTGCTAAAAAACGCTGAAATGATGACCATAGTCATATCAAAGGCCACTGATCACAGATCACCGTTAACAAATGCACCGGAAGTTTTGAAGTACGGCCGTAGATGCCAAAACGCGACACAGGGGCAGAGTGAGCAGAAGCTGTTGGAGCAATGGCAGCAGGAGGGTTGCTGGACGCAGGGTGCCAGACATCTTTGATTTGTACAAAAGCTCCGTATAAACCTCCCCTGTTCAGAGTTCTGCGTGGTTTGTCTCCCACTGGTACCTGGCTGTAGACAAGGGCCTGGGGCCAGCATCGTAGCTTTGGGTACCCACCCTGGGATTCAGGGGGAGGGACCCCCGCTTCCGCCACCATCGGCCCTCTGCTGGGGCTGTTCTTGTGCTGGGTGTGAGAATCCATTCCATTTGCCAAAGGGAGAAACTCCATTTGGACCGCCTGCCCCCAGCAAGAGAATGGAGAAACCAGAAAGATGGTGCTAGACTTGCTTCACGTCTGGAGGAACCGAGGACTGGGGTGAGCTGGGAGCCCCACGTTCTGAGCAGGGAGGGCAGGTGCAGGACAACGTGTCCCCTGCTCAAGTTAGAATTGGTTAAGCAAAGCCAGGCAGACTCTGAAATAGCCAGGAAGGATCAGAGCTTTTCTCCTACCTGGCCTGACTTCACTGTGGTTCAGTTGCTAAGTTGTGTCTGACTCTGTGACCCCATGGACTGCAGCATGCCAGGCTTCCCTGTCCTTCACTATCTCCTGGAGTTTGCTCAAACTCATGTCCGTTGACTCAGTGGTGCCATTCAACCATCTCATCCTGTGCTATCCCCTTTTCCTGCCCTCAATCTTTCTTAGCATCAGGGCCTTTTCCAGTGAGTCAGCTCTTCACATCTGGTGGCCAAAGAATTGCAGCTTTAGCTTCAGCATCAGTCCTTCCAATGAATATTTAGGATTGATTTCTTTTAGAACTGACCGGTTTGATCTCTTTGCTGTCCAAGAGACTCTCAAGAGCCTTCTCCAGCACTGCAGCTCAAAAGCATCGATTCATCAGTGCTCAGCCATCATCACGCGAGCCGTCCAGCTCTCACATCCGCAGACAACTGCTGGAAAAACCACAGCTTTGACTATACGGACCTTTTTTGCCAAAGTGACGTCTCTGCTTTTTAATCGCTGTCTAGGTTTGTCATAGCTTTTCTTCCAAGGACCAAGCATCTTTTAACTTCATGGCTTCTGTCACCATCTGCAGTGATTTTGGAGCCCCCAAAAATAAAATCTGCCACTGTTTCTATTGTTTCCCCATCTATTTGCCATGAAGTGATGGGAGTGGATGCCACGATCTTGGTTTTTTGAGTGTTGAGTTTTAAGCCAGCTTTTCCACTCTCCTCTTTCACCCTCATCAAGAGGCTGGGCCAATGCAGAGCCATGGTTTTCCTGTGCTGGTGCCCCACCCCTGCCCACTGGCGCTCAAGGGTCAAAGGGGGTCCTGGGCATCTCATGAGCCACACGAGGCACTCGAGGACCAGCCAGAACGCTGGGCCCCCACTGGGATGGCCCTGAGTACAGTGGACCCCGCCGTTTCCTCCCAGACCTCGGGCGAATTCATTTTAAGGAGGCTGGAGGGTGGTGTCTGAGCCAGATCCTGTCTTCCCCGTTCAACAACTGTGTGACCGCCAGCAGGCGACTTGCCTGTGTGTTCTTGCTTGAAAAATAAGGGTGATGATTCTTCTGCCTTCTGAGATGGATTTTGCAGGAGAGCTCTAGGTTCAAACCTTAGATCGGCCAATGTATCACTTGGCCAAGTCTCGTGTGTTTGTGTCAGCGTCTTGGAGCTGGGCTGCAGTTCGATCTGTTTTGCCCAGCACGCTCAGCCAACACAGTGAAGCCGGGCACCTTGTGCAACAGGGCAGGTGTGTCTGCCTTTGCTCACCTCTTCTGCATGTGGATGAAACCCAGCAGCCCTCTCTGGGCAAGGAACGAGGAGCCTGGAGTGCCACCCCTGTGCATGGTGAGGCTGGTGTGGGCAGTGGGGGAAAGGGTGGTTCCCACACCAGAGACACGCCACCCACGGCGATGGGCTTGGTTTCACTACTGTTTCTGGGGAGAGTTATTCCAGGAAGGTATTGCCCTAGGTCTTGGAACTCCCTTGTCTAGATGTGGTTGTTGTTTCATTGGTGAGAAGCCAGGCCAGGCAGTGACACAGCCACCTTCTCTGGGTGAGAGGCTGAGTTGAGTAGAATGTATGAAATCAAGACATAAGTTCACACCACATGCTTCTTTTCTAGAAAGAGCAGGTCATTCTCACCTCATGGGAGAGACCGCAGCGACTGAGGGGCCAGGAGGGGATGACATTGGTTTCCAGAAATTCAGTGCCCTGCATTGGCTCGTCATCAATGATCCATGGGCAGACCTGGTCATGCCACCCAGTTCCTTGTCCCAGAATATGGGCAGCAGTTGGAGGTTTGTGCAGGACCAGTATGATCACCTGGACAAACAGGGAGGCTCAAGAAATCCCTCAGTAACCTCATCTGTCATTACTGCCAAGTCGCTTTTAGTCGTGTCTGACCCTGTGCGAGCCCATGGACCAGTCCACCAGGCTCCTCTGCCCATGGAATTCTTCAGATAAGAATACTAGAGTGGGTTGCCATGCCATTCTCCGGGGATCTTCCCAACTCAGGGATTGACCCAGGTCTCTTGCATTGCAGGTAGATTCTTTACCATCTGAGCCACCAGGGAAGCCCACTGACATAACATAAATTACCGACTTATCTTGCTTACCTGTCTCCCCCGCTGGAATACAAGCCCAGTAGAGGGTAAATTTCTGATTATTTTGTGTCCTGATGTATCCCCAGCCCCAGAACACCATCTGCCACAAGTCAGAAGCTGACTCTTACAGCTCCTACTGAGCTCCAGCCACCGTCACGAAAACCTTACACCCTGTGACACTCACAACCCTGCTGCTGACTATTGTCATCCCCATTTTACAGCTAGTGAAACTGAGGCACAGATGGGCAGTGAGACCTGCCCAGGTTGCAGGCTGATGCACGGCAGAGCTGGGGTCCAAACGCCATCTGGCGCCAGTCTGTGCCCTTTACCACCTCCCTCTGGAGCTTTCTCTCATCTTGCTCCAGGTGTTAAATAACTAGACAAGCTGTGTCACGGAGCAGGGAAGGTCCAGAGGCAAAGCTTTCCACCAGCACTTTGCAGATTATGGGTTGCAAACCGCTCTTGGGTCATAAAATCATCGCTAGGAAGAGGCAAGGTTATGTATTATCCATAGCTGTGCTGTAAGGGACTCCTACACTTAATGGCTTAAACCAGCAGTAGACATCATCTCACCCAGTTTCTGAGGCTCATGAGTTCAGAAGGAGCTTAGCCGGGTGGTTCTGGGTCAAGGTTTCTCACAGGGTGGCAGGCAAGGTGTTGGCCAGGACGGCATCGCCAGAAAGCTCAGCTGGGGCTGGAGGACTTGCTTGCAAGGCAGCTCCAAGTGTGTTTGGCAATTGGTGCTGGCTTTGGGCTTCCCTGGTAGCTCAGCTGGTAAAGAATCTGCCCACAGTGCAGGAGACCCCAGTTCGATCCCTGGGTTGGGAAGATCACCTGGACAAGGGTGTGGCAACCCACTCCAGTATTCTTGGCTGGAGAATCCCCATGGACAGAGGAGCCTGGCCGGCTACAGTTCATAGGGTCGCAAAGAATCGGACATGACTGAGTGACTAATGTACGTGTATGTGTTGGCTGGGGGCCTCAGCTTGTCACCATGTGGGCTTCTCCACAGGCTGCTCAAAGGTCCTCCCAACATAGCGACCCCCATAGTGGGTGATCCCCTTCACACAACGTCCTTTACAGCGACCTCAGAAGCCCTGCACCCCCGCCCCGTGATCTCCCACTGGTGACACAGGCAGCGGAGGGGCCAACAGAGGTGTGCCCAGCAGCCAGAGGCATTGTCTTGGAGGCAGGCTGCTATAGGTTACTTGACAATAAAGAAACTTGCAGGGGTCCCTGGAGGTCACTGACGCTGGCAGGTCTGACGGTGGCAGAGCTGAGAGCATGTCACCCTCCACCGACTGCACCTCCCGCTGGGGTCCAGGGCTCTCTGTGGCCTATAGCTGCTGCCTGGCTCTGCCTTCTGGCTTGGCACCTGGATGGTTCTCAACACCTGGCACTCAACGAACAGCACCTGAGCAACCAAGGGACGTTGAGAACTCAGGTGACGAGGCATCTGACGATCAAGGGGGAAAGGAGGGGCTTTTCAATAAAAATGGTTTTATTTTATTTTTTAAAATTTATTAGTTTACTTTTGATTTTGCTGGGTCTTCCTTTTGTGTGAGGGCTTTCTCTAACTGCAGTGAGCGGGAGGCTCCTCTTTGTTATGGTGGGCAGGCTTCTCATCGCGCTGGCTCTCTTGTTGCCAAGCGTGGGCTCTAGGCCACGTGGGCTTCAGTAAGTCTCAGCCCGCAGGCTCCGTCGTGGCTCCCAGGCTCTAGACTGTGGTCTCAGTAATTGTGGTGCGTGAGCTTAGCTGCTCCATGGCATGTGGGATCTTTCTGGACCAGGGGCTGAACCCGTGTCCCCTGCACTGGCAGGCAGATCCCTCTCCACTGAGCCACCAATGAAGCTCCTAAAAGTTGTCTTAATTAAAAAATAATAAGTGCAAGCTTGGGTCAGGTGAATACCCAAATGGAGGAAAATGAATCTGGACTCGAGCTCACATCATATTGTTGGGGGACTGTGTAATTTCCCTGGTTCTGTCTTGCCACAGCAAAAATTTGAAGTGGCGGACCAGTGTTACAGCTCAGTTAAACATTAGACCAGTGTTGGGACTTCCCTTGTAGCTCAGTCGGTAAAGAATCTGCCTGCAAGTGCAGAAGGCCCGGGTTCGATCCCTGAGTTGGGAAGCTCCCCCGGAGAAGGAAATGGCAACCCACTCCAGTATCTTTGCCTGGAAAAATCTCATGGGCAGAGGAGCCTGGTGGGCTGCAGTCCATGGGGTTGCAAAGAGTTGGGCACAACTGAGCGACTAACACAGCTCGGTGACAACTCAGTTTTATTTGGCAAACAAAGGAAAATACATCCTGTCTTATAGTTGTTTGGAGGCCTGTTCCTCTGAAGGACCTTTCTAGTAATCTTTGGAGGGCCTTTTCTCCTAAATGAGTAGTGGCATGTAAGGAGTTAATGAACTTCCATTGGAGGCTTCCAGGCAGAAAAAGGAGTCCCTCCTTTTGGAACCACCCCATATGATCTTCTTGAAAGCCCTCGATCTTAGCTTTAAGAGTCTCTCCTTCAGTATATGAAGGAGTTTCTGGCAAATTAGTCTGTGGAACTAAGGTGGCAATCCCTATTAGGTCATGGTTCTGTAATGCTGCTCTCCTAGCTGCCTGATCAGCTGCTTGGTTCCCTCGTGCCACTTCTGTGCTCCCTTTTTGGTGTCCTTTACAGTGGGAGACTGAAACCTCAGCGGGCAGGTGGACTGCCTCCAATAGCCTAAGGATTTGATCACCATCCTTGACTGGGGACCCTCGAGTGGTCAAGTGGTCTTTCTTTCCAAATAGCAGCATGTGCATGTAGCACCAGAAAGATATACTGGGAGTCAGTGTGATGGCTACTCTTCTTCAACTTTTCCCATCTCTAAAGTTCAAGTCAGGGCTATGAGCTCAGCCAATTGGGATGAAGTACCTGGTATCAAAGGTTTAGCCTCTGTGGTCTCAAAATTGGAGACTAGTGCAAATCTTGCTGTTCTTTTTCCATCCAAGGCAAAGCTGCTTCCATCAGTGTACCAGATTTCCTCAGGATTGGTCAGAGGATCTTCTGACAATTCCTCTTGGGGTTTTGTCCCGTGTGTCCCAAGGTTTCTAGGCAAGAGTGAATGGGGAGAGAGCCCTTGTGGGCAGGCAGGAGGGTGGCTGGGTTAAGAATCTCACAAGGGGATATAGTCCGCATTTTCCATCAGCACTACTTGATATCTGAGGATCCTTTGATCAGACATCCATAAATGGTCTCTCCCATTCAGGAGTTGTTTCACTTGGTGGCTGGTAAAAATACTTTGCCCCAAAAGAGAGTTTTAATGCATCTTCTGTCAGGACTGCAATAGCTGCAAGATTTTGAAGGCAGGGAGGCCAGCCTTGGGCAGTGGGATCGAGCCTCTTGGATAAGTTAGCTACAGGCTGGGGCTCAGTTCCCAACCTTTGAGCTAACACTCCCAAGGCT
Source organism: Bubalus kerabau (assembly GCF_029407905.1). Lineage (NCBI taxonomy): Eukaryota > Metazoa > Chordata > Mammalia > Artiodactyla > Bovidae > Bubalus > Bubalus kerabau. The sequence continues at coordinate 2,828,118 of NC_073628.1, forward strand.
ATTCGTTCCTTTTTGTGGACATAAAGTTGGAATTTTTTGGGGGGAGGGGTCTGGCAACCTCAAGGCAGGTGCTTGAGTTAAGGCTTGTTTTAGTGCAGCCTCTGCCTCCTTTTGAGTTCTCCACATCCATGGAGTTGAATCATCCCGTCCCTTCAAACTTTCCTAAAAAGGAAAGGGCTTTTAAAGAAAGCCCTTTAAAAGGGCTGGGCAATTAGCCCATAGTTGGGTATCCAGATTCTACAATTCCCAGTTAGCCCCAGAAAAGCTTGCAATTGTTTTTGAGTCATGGGGGAGGGTAATTGGAGGACTCCTTGTACTCGATCAGAGGACAGCCTCCTGGACCCATGAGTATTCTGAACTCCCAGGTAAGTGACCTGTGTCTCGACCATCTCTGCTAAAAAGTTTAGAACCTGAATTGCATGTTGTTAGGCATTTTTCTCACTGGGAGAGTAGATTAGTAGGTCATCTACATATTGTAATATTTTCCCATTAGGTCCCAGGTCCAGATCTAGGAGATCCTGGCTAATAGCATGCCCAAACAGTGGGACTATCTCTGAACCCCTGAGGTAATACTGTCCAAGTCATCTGTTGGTGTTTTCCTCCTGGAGCCTCCCACTCAAAGGCAAAAAGATATTGGGATTCTTTAGCTAGTGGTATGCAAAAGAATGCATCTTTGAGATCCAGGACTATAAACCACTTGACACTGGGAGGGATTTCTCCCAAGATTACATAGGGATTGGGTACTGTGGGATGGAGGGGGACTACAGATTTATGACCCAGAGATCTTGAAACATTCACCAGGTCCTGTCCTTTTTCTTTACAAGGAGGATCAGTGTGTTACATAGCAAATTTGTGGGGACCAATAGCCCATAGGCAAGGAATTTATTTATTAGAAGCTGTAGTCCTTCCAAAAGCAGAGACATTACTTTGCCAACAAAGGTCCGGCTAGTCAAGGCTATGGTTTTTCCTGTGGTCATGTATGGATGTGAGAGTTGGACTGTGAAGAAGGCTGAGCGCCGAAGAATTGATGCTTTTGAACTGTGATGTTGGAGAAGACTCTTGAGAGTCCCTTGGACTGCAAGGAGATCCAACCAGTCCATTCTGAAAGAGATGAGCCCTGGGATTTCTTTGGAAGGAATGATGCTAAAGCTGAAACTCCAGTACTTTGGCCACCTCATTCGAAGAGTTGACTCATTGGAAAAGACTCTGATGCTGGGAAGGATTGGGGGCAGGAGGAGAAGGGGACGACAGAGGATGAGATGGCTGGATGGCATCACTGACTTGATGGATGTGAGTCTGGGTGAACTCCAGGAGTTGGTGATGGACAGGGAGGCCTGGCGTGCTGCGATTCATGGGGTCGCAAAGAGTCAGACACGACTGAGCGACTGAACTGAACTGAACTGAACTGATGCCTATGTCAGAAGCTTTCTCTATCCCCTTTATACTTTAATAAAACTGTATTACACAAAAGCTCTGAGCAATCAAGCCTTGTCTCTGGCCCCAGATTGAATTCTTCTCCTCCGGAGGCCAAGAATCCTGACGTCTTTTCGTGGTTCAGCAACAACCTTTCAGGGCTCTAGGGGCTGAAGAGCTTCCCATCACAAGGATGGTCCCCAGTTTAGTGAGTATATCTCTCCCCAATAAGGGAGTAGGACACTCAGGGACCACCATTTTCCAAATATGGGAAATATTTGTCCATCCCAGCAGCAAAAAAATTCTCAAGTGAATCTTTTTGTAATTGTTTTTCCTGTAGCACCCAAAATGGTACAGGTTTGGGAAGAGAAGGCTCTGGAGTAGGAAGTCAGGACAGAGTAGGTAGCCCCTGTGTCAACCAAGAAATTCTCAGACCTACCTGCCACATGCAGTTGCACCCTTGTCTCCAGCCCCGTGATGGTTATCTGTGACAGGCGGGCTGGCTGGAGCGGGCAGCTTCAGTCCTGTTGATGTGATGGTTATCTGTGACAGGCGGGCTGGCTGGAGCGGGCAGCTTCAGTCCTGTTGAACCATCGTGAGGGAAGGCTTGGTGCTTGATCTTGAGGCTCTTGGGTCCTAAGGCAGAGTGCCGCCCAATGTCCCAACTGATGGCATTTGTGGCAAGCCATTTTAGGAGACTTGCCACAGTTTGGACACTTGTCACGGTTTGGACACTCATCACGGTTTGGATACTCTTTGGTCCAATATCCCACTTGTCTACAGATTAGGCATTTGCTGCGGGCCTTGTCCTTTAAGGACTCGGAGTTTGCCATAGGCTTCCCTGGAGGGCAGCCAGCATCTGGGAATGCCTTGTCTCTTTCCTTCTCTTCCCTTTCTAGGCCTTGGCTTCCCTCTCCCATTCTCTGTAATTAAAGGTACTGGTGGCCGTCTGGACCATCTCATTTACAGAGGCAGCGGGGCCCTGCTGCTGTAGCTGCTATAACTTTATGCTGATGTCTAATGCACATTGGAACAGGAATTTGTCCTTTAAAATCACCTGTCCCTCATAAAAGTCCAAGTCCAAATTGGTAAACTTATGGAGGGCCTCTTTTAGACTTTCCAGAAAGGCAATGGGGTTCTCATTGGATTCCTGAGTTATTGCTGAGACTGGGCACAGTCCCAAAACGAATAGACTTCCTGCTATTTTCATGGGTGGACTTCCTTAGGGGTGAATATTTCTGAAGCTTATCCTACCCAGTACTGTTGCAACCTGAGAGCCAGGTGTTCCCAGGTCAGGGTGCAGATCCCCAGGCAGGTTGAGGCATGATAACCTCCTGGAGATCGAATCTCCAGGCAGATTGAGGCATGTTGGCCTCCTGAGAATTGGGTCCCTGGGCAGGTAAAGGCATGTTGACCTCCTGGAACCCCTGGACTGGTGGATCCCTAAGCAGGTTGAGGCATGACAACTTCATGGGGACCAGATCCCTAGGCAGGTCAAGGCAGGTCGACCACCTGGGACCCCAGGCTGGTGGATCCCCACGTAGGCTGAGGCATGACAACCTCCCGGGGACTGGATAACTAGGCAGGTCAAGGCGGGTTGACCTCCCGGGACACCCAGGCTGGAGTTGAGCATCCCCAAGGTCTCCAGTGTGACTAGTGCTGGGTAGGATTAGGGGTTGTAATTTTAAGTCATTGCTGATTTGTCCACTGTGGATGGGAATAGATACCATGATTTAAAGCAATCCAAGTCTGTGCCCTGAAACTGGGAACCTGGTGAAACAGCCACAAGCCTTATCCTCTTATTGCTCCGATGGAATGTAAGTCACTGATTTCTTCCCCTAGTCCTTCATAAGAGCAGTTTAGGGACAGAGGAGCCTGGTGGGCTGCAGTCCAAGAGGTCGCTGAGAGTCAGACATGACCAAGTGACTTCCTACTTTCACTTTTCACTTTCATGCATTGGAGAAGGAAATGGCAACCCACTCCAGTGTTTTTGCCTGGAGAATTCCAGGGATGGGGGAGCCTGGTGGGCTGCCGTCTAAGGGGTCGCACAGAGTCGGACACAACTCAAGCGACTTAGTAGCAGCAGCAGCAGCAGGGTGTTTTCAATGGTAAACATTTCATTGTCATAGACCCACTTTAGGTGATAACAGAAGGAATGACAAAGGAGTGGGTTATCTGGTCCTGTTAGGGACATTCAGTTCAGTTCAGTTACTCAGCCATGTCCAATTCTTTGTGACCCCATGGACTGCAGCATGCCAGGTCTCCCTGTCCATCATCAACTCCTGGAGTTTACTCAAGCTCATGTCCATTGAGTTGGTGATGCCATCCAGCCATCTCATCCTCTGTCGTCCCCTTCTCCTCCCGCCTTCAATCTTTCCCAGCATCAGGGTCTTTTCAAATGAGTCAGTTCTTCACAGTAGGTGGCCAAAGTATTGGAGTTTCAGCTTCTGCATCAGTCCTTCCAATGAATATTCAGGACTGATTACCTTTAGGATGGACTGGTTGGATCTCCTTGCAGTCCAAGGGAGTCTCAAGAGTCTTCTCCAACACCACAGTTCAAAAGCATCAATTCTTCTGCACTCAGCTTTCTTTATAGTCCAACTCTCACATCCATACTGGAAAAACCATTTAGAGTATTTTAATAGTACTGGGTGGAGTGATGTTGCCTACAAGGGAGCAGGGTCCTGGTTGTAGGAGTTAGTAAGTAGCTTAAGAACAAAAGGATAAGAGGCAACAGACCAGTTGCTCCATAAAAGTGGAGTGGAGATTTGATCCAGGGGTATGTTTGTAGCTTTAGGAGAAAGGTGGTAAGGGTTTGGAGCCAAACGGCCTGCAGGCCTAACTCCCAGTGGCAAACATTGTCCCTGGAAGCCCAGCTGCCCTTGAAGGGATGCCACCAACAAATGGACTTCTAGCAGGCATTATGTGCCTGTCACCTACCCTAGCGGGCCTGCTGAGAATTGCTATTGTTGCACATGTAGGAAACATGGAAGATGAAGGGGCCTGAATATCTAGTGGGATTGGATTTTCCTCCCAAGGGCCAGCTATTTTATGCTTGTCCCTCCAGAAGATTGTAAAGGCAACATTGTGGGCCTGGATGGGGCTCAGGAAAAGAGCGTGAAACAGGGGCCAAGAGGGCAGGGCACAACTTGTGAAAGAAAAATGGAGCCCAAGGGCATGATATAAACCATTTAAAATCAAATGGGTCCAAGATGGCAGACAAGTAAAATTCAACTAAACCTGGATCCTCAATCTGCAGCTAAATGACACACCCAGAGGTGCCGTGACAGTTCCAAGGCACCATCGAAAGACCAAGGAGTGGGTGGCTCCCCAATTGTTGTAATGATCCTCCAACTCATTAGCATATGAAATCACCCAGCCCATGAAAAACTAACCACACTACATTTCATGGCCACTGCGCTCGCCCTCTGCTGTGGCCCACACCCTGTGCCGTGTGCTGCTCTCTGAATCTAAACAAATCAACTTCCTGCCTACCACTGTGTCTCTCACTGAATTTTTTTGCAATGAGACATCAAGAACCTGAGCTTCATTAGGTCCTGAAGACAGGCACTATGGGTTTTGGCCAGCCTCAAGTCCCACTTGGATATGACTGAGTGACTAATCATAGCATAGAGTCACTGCCACATAGGTTTGAGTCCCAATCTTAGGTAAACAGTTTCAAACACAACTTTCAGACCTGCCCAATATTTTGTAAGCAGTGGCACAGATGGAGAGAGCAGTTGAAGGACAGAAGGAAAAAGCAGGGGAAGAATGTGCCAAGGAATCCCCTTCATAATCTGCTGGAAAATGTGCTAAATACCTGACCTGTGCTCACAGTTTTCATTGGCCTGATCCTTGGCACAAAGAAGATTAAGGCCAGAAGAACCCCCAGCTGCTTGGGCAACAGCAACAAGGGCACCGTGGATAGTGCAGCCTCCAGGCCACACTGGGGAGTAGCCCCTGCCAGACTCACCTAACTGTACCCACTGCCACCTGCCTGTTTGCAGGGGGTTCAGGAAGCAATAAATGAGAGAATGTAAAGGAATTAAGATTTTGTTAGCCATATGTCCTTCCAGCCATAGGTGCGAGGACCTCCTACCTTAACCAGAGGTCTTCTGGAATCTGAGACCGAGCTGCATGAGCTTTCTTCCGAGTTTGTTTTCGCTGTCCTGGTTTCCAGCACACTGGGCTTCTTGTCACTTCCACTGTGCTGGGTTTTCTTTGCGTTCAGCTTCCACTGAGCTTTCACCAAGTCGGGCTTCTGCTGTGCTTGGCCTCTGCCTCGCGGGGGCTGAGCCGAGGTTGTTTCAGCCGGGTTAAATCCGAGTCACGGCACCAGAGATGGCGGGGGAGTGTGTAATTTCCTCGGCTCTGTCTCGCCATGGCAAAAATTTGAAGCGGCGGACCAGTGTCACAGTTTGGTTACTGCTCAGTTTTATCTGGCGAGCAAAGGAAAAGACATCCTCGAAGTGTGACGGGAGGCCGGCCCAAAAGACAAAGGGAAGAGGGAGGCTCAATTTTGGCTCCTTTTTTTAAAATATGTTTTTTCTCCTCCCCGCTGAGCCTTCCCTATGCAAACTGGGCTAGCCAATAAGCGGGTGTGTTTATTTCACCTGAAGTTCTCACTCTGGTCCGTGGACTTTCTTTTGTTCCGTTTTCAGGGGATTTTCCCTTTCTTTGTCTTTTAGCCACCACCATTTGGGACTCCTTTTTTCCTATCCTAACTACCTAACAATATACAAAAAATTGAGATGTAAAAGGTAAATCAATAAAATCTTCTTTAAAAATAAAAGAGGTGGGGGGACATCCCTGCTGGTCAATGGCTAAAATTCTATGTTCCCAATGCAGGGGGCTTGGGTTCAAACTCTGGTCAGGAAACTAGATCCCACAAGCTGCAAGTCAAATACATCCTGTGTACTGCAACTAAGATTCGGGGCAGTCAAATGAATACATATTCTTTTAAAAATAAATTAAAAAATGAAAGAGAATAGTCTTGGTTAGGCAAAGATTTCTTTAAAAAGGACAGTGAAGCAGGAAAAAGAAAAGACTGCATTTCAATGAAATTAAATTAAATGTTCCCATTTCATCAAAAGGGGACATTCAGAGAGTGAAGGGGTAATTCACAAGGAGGGAAAGGTGATGCAGTGATGCTCCCTCCACTGGAGGACTCATGGACAGAAGGTGGTTAGATGGCATCACCAGCTCAATGGCCATGAATGTGAACAAACCAGGGGGTAGTGGAGGACAGAGAGACCTGGCATACTGCAGTCCATGGGGTCACAAAGAGGGAGACAGGACTTAGCGACTGAACAGCTGCAACAACAAGCCACTAAGATAGTGACTGGCAAGCTGATTTTTGTCAAGGAGGAAGAGACTTGAGAAAAGGACCAATAACCATATGAAAATGTGCTCAGCATCCTTATTGTCAGGAAGGTGCAGGTGAAACCACCACCCTGGGTGGGGGAGTGAAGATGAAACGGCCCAGAAGCCTGCCTGTTGGTAAGGATGCGCAGTCTCAGGCAGTCTGCCCCAGATGGGGGTGCAGACTGGGACGGCCCCTTCAGGGAGGAGTCTGGCAGCATCTCAAAGCCCAGCACCTGTGTCCACTCAGAGTAACTCCCCTCGCCAGGTTGGCCTCCAGGGACCAAGCGTCTGTGCTCACAGCAGTGCTCACAGTGGCACTGCTCATAAACAGGAAGGAACCTGAAAGCCTGTGGGCAGCAGAGTGAGTGACCCAGGTAACCCCCTCCCCCAGGCTACAGTGCACGGGACACTCGTGTGCATGGTGTGGAGCGAAGGAAGCCCGACCCAGGGGGAAACACTTCCAGCAATACCAAGGTCAGGCCGGCCGTGTCATCGCACCAGGACACAGGGTGGTCACCTCGAAGGCCGGCAGGGGTGTGGCCAAAGTGGAGGGCACAGGGCGGCCCTTCTAGGGACTAGAAACACCTGAGTCTCCATCCGGTTACACAGGGACAGCGAACATCAAGGTCATCCCGGTGTGCCCATAGATGCATGCGCTCCATTACCTGGACATCATGTCTTTCCACAAAGAAAGAAAGGAGTCAGGCAGCTCCTCTGCATGGACACACAGAGGAAGGGCTGGTGCAGAGTCCGAGTGTGGAGAGCGAGGCTGTCCAGAGGCCTCCAGGAGGAAAGCGCCAGGCGGGCAGGGGGCAGCTGTGCTGTAGATTTTGGCAGAGACCCTCTGAGTGCAGAGGGAGGTGGTAGAGGGGCAGACGCCCTGAGCGGACGGACAAGAGGGAGCCACAGAGCCCCCGCGCTGAACGGCGGCCAGCATTCATCACACACGTGAATTTAGAAGTCCATCCCTTGCAGCCACTCACTCGCCCCTCACTTGACCAGGTGGGTCTGTGCATCCTCCATGAGGTGTTCATGGAGACAGCGTTAGGAGCGGATCATGGACTCAGGAAAGCAGGGCTGTTACAGCTTACCGCAGTGGGCCCCCGCGTTTGCACCCCGCATGCCAGAGGCTGCGCCGTGATCCTCTGAGCAGACTGGTTCCAAGAGTCCCGTCACCCCTTGCTTGTGGAACCCCACCCGCTGGGATGGGAGGTCTGGAGCCACCCCGCTCTCTGCCTCACTGGATATGCGCCCTTTCAGTCAAGGTGCTGGGATGTCCTGCCCCCAGAGGGGACCGTACTGCTTCTGCCCCTGCCTCGTCCAGGCCAGGACACCTGCCTCCGCTAGCCCGTTGCCTTCCTGCCCAAGGCTGAAGGCAGCTCTGCCTAACAGTCATCTCTTCTCCAGTGCCCGGAGCTCACCTCCCAGGGGCAGGCCTTGGGGGTCTGGCAAGGGCCTGCATCTCCATTCTTCTGCAGCAGGCCCGGAGCTCACCTCCCAGGGGCAGGCCTCGGGGGTCTGGCAAGGGCCTGCATCTCCATTCTTCTCCAGTGCCCGGAGCTCACCTCCCAGGGGCAGGCCTCGGGGGTCTGGCAAGGGCCTGCATCTCCATTCTTCTGCAGCAGGCCCAGAGCTCACCTCCCAGGGGCAGGCCTTGGGGGTCTGGCAAGGGCCTGCATCTCCATTCTTCTGCAGCAGGGCTGGAGCTCACATCCCAGGGGCAGGCCTCGGGGGTCTGGCAAGGGCCTGCATCTCCATTCTTCTGCAGCAGGCCCAGAGCTCACCTCCCAGGGGCAGGCCTCGGGGGTCTGGCAAGGGCCTGCATCTCCATTCTTCTCCAGTGCCCGGAGCTCACCTCCCAGGGGCAGGCCTCGGGGGTCTGGCAAGGGCCTGCATCTCCATTCTTCTGCAGCAGGGCCGATTCCTGGAGGGCCCCACATGCCAGAACAACCACAAGAGTGGATACAGGAAAAGCAGGAAGGAGGTCGTAAACACTGGACGGCAAGCCGGGACCTGGCAGGCTGGAGCTGACGTCAGGGCAGGACCTGAGGTCACAGCTGTGTCACAGGACAGTGTGATTGTTCTGCATCATGGTGGCCCCAGGCCACCAAGACAAGGCCACCCCACGGCCAGCATCCTTGGTGAAGCAGGCAGAGAGGTTTGTCATCTCCTTTAGAGGCTTGTGTGTTTTCAAATGTCATGTTCACGAAGTTTCAGTTAACCAGATAACTCAGTTTTACGGAAGGTCTGTTCTTCAGTGGACGGGGCAGGGAGGTTGTTAGTGGGCTGCACTGTGTGTGAGGGTCATTCAGCTCTTTGTTTCAGTTCCTCTGGTTTGGCCTAGATGCTTTCACTGTTTAATTAGAGGACTTTGAAATCTTTTTTCTAACAGAAAGAGAAATGTTGCTGAACGAGACTGATGGTTCAGCACTCAATAAATGAGAACCCCTCCCCTGAGAACCAGGCCTGCACCTGCCACGTGTCTTCCCTGGGAACTTGGAGGTAAGAGGGGACTGGTTGCTTTCCAAGAAGCAAGATGTGCTTGGGAATTTCAAATTTCCTGCTGACTAAGGTGTGTCTAGTTAAGGCTATGGTCTTTCCAGTAGTCATGTACTGATCTGAGAGCTGGACCATAATGAAGGAAGAACACTGAAGAAATGATGCTTTCGAACTGTGGTGTTGGAGAAGACTCATAAGAGTCCCTTGGACTGCAAGGAGATCGAACCAATCAATCCTAAAGGAAATCTACCCTGAATACTCATTAGAAGGACTGATGCTGAAGCTGAAGCTCCAATCCTTTGGCCACCTGACACCAAGAGCCAACTCATTGGAAAAGACCCTGATGCTGGGAAAGACTGAGGGCAGGGGGAGAAGAGGGCAGCAGAGGATGAGATGGTTTGATGGACATGAACTTAGTTATGCAAGCTCTGGGAGATGAGGGACTGGGAGGCCTGGTGTGTGCAGTCCATGGGGTCACAAAGAGCTGGACACGACTTGGCAACTGAACAACAACAACAAAAATGAATGGTTTCATGTTTTCTCTTTTCCAAAAAAAAAATTTTTTTTTAATTTTGTTTTTGTCTACACTAGGTCTTTGTTGTGGCGGGTGGGCTTTTCACTGCAGTGGCTTCTCTTGCTATGGAGAGCACACGTTCGCGGGCAGGTGGGCACAGTGGTTGTGGTGTGAGGGCTTAGTTGCCCCACGGCCTGTGGCATCTTCCCAGACATGGGATCGAGCCCATGTCTCCTGCATTGGCAGGCAGATTCTTAACCAATAGTCCACCAGGGAATTCCTCATCAAGCTTTCTCTTGGTGCTTCTTTTAATCTTCTTCCTCCAGATATATATATGTATACACACACACACACACACACACACACACATATATATATATATGACTTCTAAGTAGGGATTTAACCAAATTATGTCTGAGATGGTCTGGAATTCAATTCTCAAAGTCTCAGGAATTCCCCAATTTTTGTGAGTCTGGGCACCGGAGCAGACTCCCAGGCCCCGGAGTCAGGGGCTCCTGGCAGAACACACAGCAAAGCAGCCTGGGTTCCTTTTCATGTATCCAAACAGCCCCACGCAGTCACGTTTAAATTAAGATTCTATTAAGGAGAAGGGTCCATTTGGGGCTGCTTATGGCCGCTGGTAAATGAAAATACGTCGGCATTTTCTTCCAAATGTGTATTTGAAATTCACAAGGATTTGCATTTCTCATCAGTGACACAAGCCAGGGTGACAGAGGTGAAGAACTCTTTAGTGGAGGCCTAAGGACTTCAGGGAGCAGAGCCTTGACTTAACAGCAGGTGCAAAACCAGAGGCAGACTTCCTCTCCCTTCCTGTGGGACCTGACCAGGTGAGGTGGACTCTTCATTGCTGTTGTTCTCTCTGGAGGATGAATTTGGCCTCCAACACTATCGGGATACAGGTGACTGAGGAGAGGGCGCCCATGATAAATTTCAGTCTAGCGGACAGGGAAGCTGTGTTGAATGGGTGAAACTTTGGTCCAGGTGGTGGGCTTGGTGTGGAAGCTGAAAAACAGTGAGATGCCATTTTGGGTGGAAAATTGCTGGTAACTGGCATGATTATTGTCCAAACTGAAAATACAGATGCTCTCCAAGATTGAAAACATCAAGCATCTTTTCTGACCAGAAATAATGCCTGGCACACGGTAGCTCTGCAATAATTTTTGGAACGAACTGATGAAAATTCAAATCTGCAGAAGAGACTTCTTTGCAAGCTAAATAACCGTAGTCCATTCTGCAGGTGCCGCCAGGAGCCGCTGCACCCAGGAGCAGGCACATGTTTTCCAGAAAAAGCCGACTAGGAAATCCTTTGGGCTTTGTGGGTCCGGCCTCTGTCACAACCGTTCAATGCTGCTGCTTTAGTAAGAAAGGACCAGAGACAGTATGCAGACAAATGGGTGTGGCCGTGTGCCAATAAAACTTTAAGAAACAGACGGAAGCTGGAAGTGGCCCATGGGCCATGCGTGTGACCCTCTGTACAAGATGGACTCATCACCTCTACAAGATAGAGACAGCGCCCGTGTATTCGTTCAGGACCCAGAACTGGATATTTAAGTGAAGTACAAATGTGTTAAAATTTCCCCTCCCAAAGGAAGCCCTCCTACACTGCTGGAGAGAAGGTAAGCTGGTGCAACCACTATGGAAAACAGCATGCAGGTTCCCCAGAAAATTGAAAAAAAAAAAAAGAGTCACCGTGTGATCCAGCAACACATTCCTGGGCATTTCTCCAGACAAAGCTCTAGTTTGAAAGGATACAAGGCTCCCAATGTCCACAGCAGCACTATTTACAATAGCTAAGACATGGAAGCAACCTAAGTGTCCATCGACATGTGAATGGGTGAAGAAGATGTGGTGCATATACACACAATGCAATATGACTCAGCCATGAAAAAGAGCGAAACAAGGCCATTTGCAGCTACAAGGCCATTTGCAGGATGGACCTGGAGATGACCAGACTAAGTGAAGTAAGTCAGACAGAGAAAGACAGCACCATGTGATATCACTTATATGTGGAATCTAAAACACGACACAAATGAACGAGTCTGTGAAACAGAGACAGACTCACAGACACAGAGAGCAGACTTGCGGCTGCCGAGGGGCAGGAGTGGGGAGGGCTGGGGTGGAGTTTGGGGCCCAGATGCAAAGTGTGGCACTTAGAGTGGATAAACAGCACCGTCCTGCTGGGCAGCCCAGGGAGCTACAGTCACTACCCTGTGATAAGCCGCAATGGGTAAGAATGCGTAACTGATTCACGTTGCTGCACAGCAGAAATAAAACATCGTAAATCAACTACAATTTTAAAAAAAGAGAAGAAAAACTGCCTCTCCCTTTCCTTCTTGTACTTAAAATTTTTTAAATGTTGTCAAATTATTCTGCATTGTGTTAGAGGTCAGTTGAAGGGCTGAAAGCCTTTCTTGGCTCCAGAAGGAAGAATGTGTGCAATCTTTCCTAACTTGGATCTGAGAGCTGTGGTCTAGGGAGCGGCCACCAGGGGGCAGCCAGGACACACAGGAGCCGACAGCTTTGCAGGAAGAAGCAGAGTAGAGCCCAGCATCTTGGAGGGCGGCACCCGTCCCAGGTCGCATTGTGTGCACTCTTGGGCTGCAAGACCTGGGATCCAGGATGGAAAACGCTGTGCCAGAAGCCTTCTTCTGATGCCACCCTCTGCAGACAGTTTGCTGATATGCATTAACATGCATGTGTGCTGCTGCTGCTAAGTCGTGTCTGACTCTGTGAGACCCCATAGACAGCAACCCACCAGGCTCCTCTGTCCACAGGATTCTCCAGGCAAGAATACTGGAGTGGGCTGCCATTTCCTCCTCCAACTTGTGCATACAAATACTTAATTCTAAATATGTAACTGTGATGTCCTCCGGACTAGACCAAGAAGCCTGGGATCCTAGGACAGCAAGCCAATATTGCTTTGGGCCTCATTACTTAAATAATTAACCTCAACGTTTGTTTAGGGGAGAGGTCAAGTGCTGTGAGGGGCACGTGGCGGTGCTGAGCCTCCCCTGGATGTTGTGGTTGTTTAGGCGCTAAGTCATGTCTGACTCTTTTGTGACCCCATGGACTGTAGCCCCCCAGGCTCCTTTGTCCATGAAATTTTTCAGGCAGGAATACTGGAGTGGGTTGCCATTTCCTTCTCCAGGAGATCTTCCTGACCCAGGGACTGAACCCATGTCTCCTGCATTGTCAGGTGAATTCTTTACCACTGAGGCACGGATGTATATCATCATAAAATAGGACAAAGAGAAAAAGAATACTCCTCCCTCTCCTGAGTCTGAGGGTGCAGCTCCTCGTCCAAGTCCTCCCAGGCTGACTTAGAACATTGCCTCCTATGCACAGCCCTTATCACATCGGATTAAAGTGATTTTTAAATAGCTTTATTTAATTTCACTGTGCTGTTGCCGTGTGGGCTTTTTTCTAGTTGCAGTAATTGGGGGGCTACTCTCTAGCTGCGGCTCACGGGCTTCCATTGCGGTGGCATCTCTTGTCATGAAGCAGCGGGCTCTAGGGTGCATGGGCTTCCATAGTCGCACTGAGCGGGCTCAGTGGTTGCAGTTCCCGAGCTCCAGAGCACAGGCTCAATAGTTCAGTTGCTCCTCAGCACGTGGGGTCTTCCCGGATCAGGGATTGAATGTGTGTCTCCTGCACTGGCAGGCAGATTCTTTACCACTGAGCCACCAGGGAAGCCCCAGTTTCTTCTCCTAATGGTCTGAACCTTTCCCTTCCAATCTCCATGACACCCTTTGTAGATTTTTGCTTCTCTGTGTTGATACTGAATATTTAGACTCACAAGTGACTCCCGGCTCCATAAGAATTTGGGGTAAAGCAGGAGAGTGCCCCTTCGGGGACTGCTCTGTCCTGGGTTCAGCAGCCCTACCCCTCTCTCCAGTGACCAGCAGGCTCAGGGAGTCGGCCGGTTGGAGGCAAATCCCTCCGTACTCTGAACCAGTTCTAGGTTGAGATTTCCTTCTTTATTCTTCTTCTCATGTTTTCCAAACTTGCCAAAACCTGGAAGAAGCTGTCTAGAAGCCAAGTGGAGGGGAGGGATTGATTTTGACCTGGGGCCAGGAGGTGCAGGAGGCCTCCCAGGAGAGGGGTCGGGGGTCTGGCCGTGACAGCAGCATGCAGGCCACCGGGGCCACTGAACCTCCCGGGGCCCCCTGGCCAAGCCCCCTGGCTGGGCGAACTGTGAAGGGGCTGCTTCAGGAGACCCCAGTGAAGCCGGTCATGGGCCGCACCCAGCAAAAGCCACACGGCTCCAGGGCAGCCAGTGCAGGTGGTCATCTGAGAGCCCGGCCACTCCAGCAAACCGCCCAGTGCATCCAGATGCAGCTCGCCCCGCAGGCAGGCCCAGCTCTGGGTGCCCAGAGCCGAGATCCTACGTGGCACTGCAGCTGCTCCTCAGGTTGGCACCTTGCAAACAGCACAAACAGCCACACCCTCTGTCTTCCCTGCAGCTGCCTCACACGCGGCACCATGAATGTGCCCCTCATCTGTGACTACGGCTCGGGCTTCAGCAAGGTGGGCTTCGCGGGGACAGAGGCGCCCCTGGCCGTGTTCCCAACCACCCTCGGGAAACTCCGCCACGAGGTGAGTGCCAGGCGTCCTCCCTGGGGGCCGCAGCCCCTCCCCAGCTAAGATTCAAAGGGCCTTGAGCCTTGTCTTAAGACATCCCACCAAGAGGACCTGGCTCAAGATCGCTACACATTGCTTCATCTTTTGCTTTGTGTTGCTTTGCTCTAGCTGCTGGGACAAAGGCCCACAGCCGGGGCAGCTTAAACAGCAGACAATTACTCTCTCCAGGCCTGGAGGCTGGAATCCCAGACCCAGCTGTGGGCAGGGCTGGCCCTCGTGAGGCCATCTCCTGGGCGTGCAGACGGCCGTCCCCTCCCCATGTCTTCACAGGGTCGTCCCTCTGTGTGTCTGTGTCCTGACCTCCTCTTCTTATAAGGACACCAGTCCTGTGGGTCTAGGGCCCCACCCTCGTGACCTCATTTTACGGTAATCACCTCTTTAAGGGCCTGGCTCCCGATACAGCCACACCCTGAGGTCAGGGTTTCAGCACAGGGTTTGCTGGGAGGGACGCAGTTCAACTGATAACATGCTTTAAGCAGTGATGCAAGTGTGCTCTCTTGGGGCAGGGAAAGGAAGCACCAGCCTTGCCCTGTCTGAGCCCCTCCTCTCTGAGGCCATCCCCTCCCTCCTTCTGTGTCTCCTGGCTGCCCCTCCAGCTGCGTCCCCTGGAGCCAGATAGGCTCGTCCTGTGCATCCAAGAAGCAGAGCGAGGAAGGGTGGGGGGGAGGGGGCGCGGGAAGAGGCAGGGCTGCCAGAGTCAGAGGCAGGGGGACCTGTCGGGTGTGCGGGTTTCCTTGGGGCCTGAGCCACGCGACCCCCTGGAAGAGCCGCCCAAGCTCCCCACGTCTAGCCTTTGTTGCTAGCGGTGGTGGCTGGCTTCCCGTCCCGTAGGCTCTGGAGTCTGGGGCGGCGCGAACACTGGAGGTAAGAAAAGGCTGCGAGAGCCCCGCTTAATCTACTTACCATGGCTCAGCTGGGTGAGAGAGGGGTCCCGACACCCCTCCAGGCCGCCCTCCCAACGCACAGCTGCAGGCAGAGCTCCAGCCACCGTGACAGCCGCCGGTCAAGGCCAGGAAGGAGCAGACTGTCCGTCGGCCCCCGCCCTCCTTCTGCCACGTCCCCAGAAGCACCAGCTTGGCCAGGGGTCTCCCCTGGCTCCTGCCTCCCAGAGGTTTGGGGCCTTTGAGCCCCCTCTATTGTCCACTCTCTCTCGGAAACTGAACTGTCTCTGAATAATTCCCCACCAGCCTTGAAAGGATGGAAATGCATTTGCCTCCCCCCTCGCCCACCCTGCTTTGTAGGGGTTTATCTACTCAATAGTTGGGAGAGGGGAGTGGGAGTTAGCTGGGGGTGCGTGGCGGAGGGAGGCTTATACTTCATCTGTTGTAGCTGCTGCTGGGTTAGTGCCCTGGGGCGGCTGTGACGAGGGCTGCTGTCTTGGTGCCGAAACAGCGCAACTTCGGACCCTCCTGGTTCCGGAGCCCCAGGTTCAGAATCAAAGTGTTGTCGACCGAAGCAAAGAGACAAACCGGCACAGCCTGAAAGCTGAGAATTCTGTTTTGTTCGGTAGACTTGCTGAGGGACTTCGGTCCAGTAGACAGGCTCTCAGGTCGCTCTGAGGATCTGCTCTGCAGGGTAAGGGAGGAACCAGGGAATATAGGGGTTTTTGTGACGAAAACCAGGTAGTCGGTACATCACAAGATTGCTCTTAGTTAAGGAAAAGCACATATTTCAAGTCAATAAATTTAGCGGTCTTCTCTATACGGGAAGAGGCAAGAGTCTGGGCTCATTGGAATCATTCCTTTGATATGCACTTCGACCATCTGGCTCAGCTGGTGAAGAACCCGCCTGCCAATTCAGAGATGCAGGTTTGATCCCTGGGTCAGGAAGATTCACTGGAGAAGGAATAGTCTACCCACTCCAGTATTCTTGGACTTCCCTGGTGGTTCAGACAGTAAAGAATCCACAGGCAATGTAGGAGACCTGGGTTCAATCCCTGGGTTGGGAAGATCCCCTGGAGAAGGGAATGGCAACCCACTCCAGCAATCTTGTCTGGAGAATCCCATGGACAGGGAGCCTGGTGGGCTACAGTCCATGGGGTTGCAGAGTCGGACATGACTGAGTGACTAGCACTTTCAGCTGTCTGGGGCTGGCATCTGCTTTTCTCCATCCCGAGTCCCCTGTGGGTGCACAGTCGGGGGGGCTTGTTGGCCGCGACACCCTCTGTTTACTTATACAGCACGTGACAGCGTGTCGCAGGACCACACTCTCCAGGATCTGGGGGAGGGTCCTCCCGGGGTCTTCCCACTTCCGGTGATGTTCACGGCCTGAGGCTGGATCTCTGCAGCCTCTGGCTCCGTCGTCTCGTGGCTTCTCTCTCCTCCTTCCCCTTCTCCGCTCACTCTCCCCTCCCTTCCATCACGTGGCTTCTCTCTCCTCCTTCCCCTTCTCCGCTCACTCTCCCCTCCCTTCCGTCATGTGGCTTCTCTCTCCTCCTTCCCCTTCTCTGCTCACTCTCCCCTCCCTTCCGTCACGTGGCTTCTCTCTCCTCCTTCCCCTTCTCCGCTCACTCTCCCCTCCCTTCTCATAAGGACACTTGCCACTGGGTCTCCCTGCCCTAAATCCAGCCACATTCCAGAATCCCTAAATGAGTCACATCAGCAAAGACCCTGTTCCCAAGCAAGGTCGCGCTCACGTGGGTTCTGGGGCTACACGTGGACCTATCTCAGGAACCGCCATTCAGACCTCTGCTCTGCTCTGATGCTGGAGCTGGGGCTCCTCTGCCAGCCGGCCTCTGAGAGGTTCTGCAAGTAGGAGGCGCCAAAGCCGCTCGGAAGGCAGCAGGAGGGGCAGGCTGCCTGCTTTCCCACACTGTTCAGCCCCACTACCCCCCAGCAGCAGGCAGCCCTCATCCTCCCGCTCCTTCCATGGATCGCCCTGCGGCCTCAGGAGAGCCCCTCCCAGCCCTGAGGGGCCTCCTCTGAGCCTTTGCTCTGCAAACCCACCGCAGGTTCTTCCCACAGTCAGGCGGCCTCCAGGGGGTCCTACTGTCTGCCCTTCTTGCGCTTTCAGACTCCCAGCGCGGTGTAACCGCCTCCCTGTACTCAGTCCCTCTGTTTGAAACCCTCGGTGTGACATCTCTTGCCCCAACAGGTGTGATCATTTGTCCTACAAGGTCAAACTTAACACTGAACCTAAAGCGGTGGGAAAGGGGGTTCAAGAGGGAGGGGTTATGTGTATAACTAACGCTGATTCATGTTGATGTATGGCAAAAACCATCACAATATTGTAATTATCCTCTAACTAAAAGAAAGAAAGAAAGAAAGAAAGAAATAGCCTAAATCCTAAAAAAAAAAGAACAAATTAACGTTGGCCCACAAAACAACATGCTACAGCCCCAGGGAGGGCATAATACCTGTTCACTCTACAAAGAGGTTCAATGAGAAACAGTGCAGGTTACATACCTGGGGAGGCACAAGACTACTGCAAAAATGTTCAAATTCCTCACCAAAATGGCACCGTGTGACCAAGACGAATGATCAGGCAGCAACCCTCTATCGGAACCGCAGCCTACTGGGTTCTCGGTCTTCGTGTTCCGTGAGGCATCTTGGTGCCGCCTGTCCGGGCTTCGGGTGAGGCCCTGGTGAAGCTTCTGCCTCCAAGAGGGGTCGGCACATGGCAGGATGCTCCACGTGGGCTCATTTCTATCCGTGCCAACCACACCACGGTCCCTCCTGGGCCCTTCTGTGTGGCAGCAGGAGGGCAGGGAGACCCCTCGTGGGGGACCTCTGGCCATGGAGGGGCAGGACAGACCCTGCCCAGAGTCACTCAACTGCTATAACCAAAGCAGCCGTCAGACCCGAGTTCCATCCACGTCGAACCAGGACGAGGCTGCCTCTTCCTCATTCCCGCAGGCACCCCTGGTCCCTCTCCTTTCTCAGGAAAGTTGGGCTGAGCTGAAATCTGCCCCTTGTGTCAACGGATACTTTCGGTTTATAAAATGTGTTCCCAGCCACAGACTTACTAGACTTCACCCCTGGCAACACTGTGGCCAGATGCGGGGCTGTCACACCGGCCAGAGAAGGAAGCGGAGCTCAGAGAGGGCGGACTCCATGTGTGAGCCGCACGGCCTCTTCTGCCTAAAATACAAATTCCTGAGATGGAAGAGCTCTGTGCAGAGGAGCTGTGGTGCTCCCTGAGGGGCCTTTCTCTGAAATCTGCTGCAGCAGGGCAGCCTGGCACCACCAGGCCGTTGGACCACCAGCATCACTCCCGCATGCACCATCGCAGCCTGGCACCATGCAGCCTGGCCCCCGTGCACCAGCACACCACCACAGCCCCCTGCCTCCGCACCAGCGCCAGCCTGCCCCGGGACACCAGGGCCGTGCTGCCCGCAGATGACTCGTAGCCAACAACGGAGCACGGCAGGGACACCCAGGCAGACCCGCTTCTGGGAGACACGAATGAATGAATGACCCTGATGAATGACTTTGGCTCAAGGACTCCTCCAGGTCGCCCATCCAGCCTGCTGTCCTGGCCTCAGAATCGGACAACAGCCTGGTGTCTCTCCTCCTCATCTGGCGTGTTCCCAAAGAAAATCCTTGTAGTGTTCATCTCCTCTTGGTGCCTGGTTCTTGGTGGACTCAGGTTAACACGCGGCTGACTCTCAGATCGTTTCCAAATGATGGAATGCATGGTTTAATCTGCATGAAAGTAGATTTGTCTTCCCCCAAATAACGAATTATATTAAATTGGAGACTCTCCCTGCTTAGTTTCCAAGGCAAAGATAGAAGCCAGTGTGTCCGCCCCCACCCCCGCCTCCAGAGCTCCTTCCTTCCCACCCCTCTCTTTGTGGCCTTAGTCTCCTCTACAAAGCGGGCCAGAGCCTGTCCCAGCAGGGGTCCCTGGGTGCACCTTCTGCTTGCTGGTCATCTGCTGAAACCCCTTAGCAGCATTTTGACACAGTGTGGGGGTCTGAGGAGGCCACCAGCTGCAGTGCTGTGGCCCAGAGTGGTCCCCGGCATTGGGCTGGGCTCCCTGCCGTCTGCTGAGCACCCACAGACCCAAGTTGAGGGAGATGCTGCTGAGGGCAGACATGGCCTGGCCTGTGTGTTTCAGAAGCTGTTGGTGGGAATGGAAGAGGAAGACTGGTTCATCGGAAACGAGGTTCCGAAAAACCGAGGGAAACTCAACCTCTTATACCCCATCTCTCGGGCAGCCATCACCAACTGGGACGACATGGAGAAGGTAGGCTGCGGCTTCTGTTGGGTGGGCCGCGCTCAAGGGCCCCCACCAATGCCTGGGGTGGCCTGCTGCCGGCACCTCGGGAGGGACGTACGGACAACATCCAGGGCTCTCCCGGCATCTCCCGGCTCTGGGTCCCTGGAGATGCCACTTCACAGTACTCAGCATACAGGTTTTAGAACCACAGACCTGGACCTGAATCCCGTCTCCATCACACGTGACCTGCATCATTTTGGACCCCTAATTTGGCTCTCTGGTCCTCAGTTTCCTAATCTGTAGTAAAGGGATCTAACTTTTCCTACCATGTAACGCTGTTGTGAGAATTAAAGGAGACAATGGATTTTTAAAAATCGGCAACGCAGTCCACACCTATTAAGATGGCTGTTATCTTAAAAACAAATAAACACCTCACCCCTCACCCTGCACCAAATGACAAGTGTTGGTGAGAATGAGGAGTCAGAAATCTGGAATTCTCAGACACTCCTGGTGGGAATGTAAAACAGTGCATTCACTCTAGGGAACACTATGGTGATTCCCCCAAAATCATCCTAGAATCACCGGGAACATGAGCGTGCTAGTCACCCAGTCGTGTCCGACTCTTTGAGACCCTGTGGACTGTAGCCCACCTGGCTCCTCTGTCCATGGAATTCTCCAGGCAAGAATACTGGAGTGGGTTTCCATTCCCTTCTCCAGGAAACTTTCCCGACCCAAGGATCGAACCCAGGGTATCCTGTAGATCAATCAGTCTCCGGAAGATTTTTGCTGTCTGAGCGACCAGGGAAGCCATCCCCCTTCAGAGTGAATCTCCAAAAACTTGGAAGCAAGGCCAGGAAGAGATATTTGTACATGTGTGTTCATAGCAGAAAGATTCACAACAGCTAAAAGGTAGACATGACCTAAGTGTCCTTCAGTGAACGACTGGATGCACACAACGTGGCCCTTCCATACAGTGGAAGAGTATCTGGTCTCTAAAAGGAAGGAAATCCTGACACAGCTACAACGGGGGTGAACCTCGAGGACAAGATGCTCAGTGAAATGGGGCAGTCACAGAAGGACAACGGCGTATGATGCCACTTCTATGAGGACTGAGGGTCATCAAGTTCATGGAGACAGAGTGGGAGGTTGGGGACCGGGGGCTGGGGGAGGGGGTGCAGAGTTAGTGTTTACTGGGCACAGAGTGTCAGTTCGGGGAGATAGAAAGTTCTGGAGATGGATGGAGGTGATGGTTGTACGACAGTGTTCATGCACTCAGCGCCCCTGGGCTGCACAGCTGGAAAAAGCTTACAGTGGTGAAGTTTGTGCTCCATGTACTTTTCCTATTGTTGTTCAGTCGCTCAGTCGTGTCTGACTCTTGGTGACCCCATGGATTGCAGCACACCAGGTCTCCCCGTCCCTCACTATCTCCCGGAGTTTGCCCAAGTTCATGCCCATTGAGTCAGTGATGCCATCCAACCATGTCCAGTGCAGTAAGGATGGGATGGACACAGCTGACTTGAACCACTCTCTCAGTAACTGAGGGCTCCGTATGTAGTTGAACAGGGTCACATTGCCTTGGAAGATGTGTTAACTATCCAAGGCTTAAGGTCGTCCCGACATGGAGTGGCTGGAAACAGGGATGGTCACCTGTTACCTCCCCCAGTTTCCGTGGGCCAGGAACTCGGGGGCAGCTTAGCTGGGTGGTTCTGGCTTGATTCTCATGGGGTTGCAGGCAGGTGTTGGCTGGGGCTGCGGCGTCCGAAGGCTTGACTAGGGCCAGAGGACCCATTTCTGAGATGTTGCTCTGCAGGGCCAGCAAGCGGGCCCCTCTCGACATGACCTCTCTGTGGGGCTTCCCTGCCGTCCTCGCGGCCTGCCCAGCTGGCCTCCTTCTGGGTGGGCAATGGTAGGGGCCGGGGTTGGGGCCGCAGGGCGCTGACGGCCGCGCCCCCTCTCTCGTCAGATCTGGCACTATTCCTTCTACCAGATGCTCCACGTCGCCCCAGAGCAGCACCCTCTGCTGATGGCAGAACCACCCTTGAACTCCATGTCCAGTAAAGAGAGACTGTCACAGGTAAGAGGCCAGGAGGGGAGCTCGGGGGTCAGGGAGCAGGCTTGTGGAGGGCGGCAGGGGCCCCTCCCCAACCTTGGGAGAGACAGAGACGCCAGAGAGACCTGACCCTTTAGATATCAGCAAGAGTGACAGCTTCCACCAGAGGGCTCACAAATCATCAAGCTCAGGTAAGTTGTTGAAGCTGAATGGTTTCATCTGGACCTGCAGCCAGGCTACGTGCAGGGCACTTATGTGCCCCTTTGGGCAGGCAGGGAAACTGGGGCTTCCAGGAGCCAAGGCAGTCGTTGTCTGAGGTCGCACAGCGAGTGGCCTGTGGACACACCCAGCCCCCCGGGATCTGTGTTCACAATGTGTTCTCAGCGTTGATGCCTGGTGTGTCCAGCCTGCGGGTCTAAGCCTGACTTAAAAGCTCCAGGGCCTCCTCCATCTCTAGGCCTCACCCCCTGCTTGCCCCCCAACCCCAAGGAGTGGGTGATGTGTGCTGGTTGGATTGCCTCAGCTTGAACTGGGTTGAACCGGGTGACAGCCCATCAAGGCTGGTGGGGAAGGGGGTGCACCCCCAGTGCAGACGGCAGAGCCCTCCTCAGGACTGGCTTGGGGTCCAGGTGGGGCAGGGGCCGCAGCGGCTGCCTAATGAGGACATCAGCGAGCTAATTAAGCAAGCAGCCAGGTTCTACCACCTGGCTCGGACTCCCTGGAGCCCAGCGGCACTTCCCGCGGTGAGCGGTGACCCAGCAGGCATGCCCAGCAGCCGGAGGCACCACCTGCCCAAGGAGGAGGCTCCCTCAGCGGCCCAGAAACAGAGCAGCATCCACCGCAGCACAGATGTGAGCCGTGCCTCATTTAACACAGGGCTTGGGGGGGTCCCACGAGTCCTCCCCTGCACGTGGGCGCTGGGCCATGCTAGGCGGCACGTGGACTTGGCATAAGCCTCAGTCCTGCCATAGCAGACAGCAGCTTTGAGAATGCCCAGTGCCCGAAGGGGCCCATGTGAGCTGGAGAGAGAAGAGAGACACAGAAGCATCCTTCCCCCAAGGGAACGCAGTGCTCCAGACAGTCTTGTTCGGGGCTCCCCAGGGAAGCAGAACCAGGAGGAGATAGACATTCAGTGGAGGAGACCCACAGAGTCAAGGGATTTAGACCTGTCCTTCCTGAAGGAAACCAACCCTGAATATCCACTGGAAGGACTGATGCTGAAGCTGAAGCTCCAATCCTTGGCCACCTGATGTGAAGGGCCAACTCATCGGAAAAGACCCTGATGGCGGGAAAGATTGAGGGCAGGAGGAGAAGGGGGCGACAGAGGATGAGATAGTTGGATGGCATCACCAACTCAATGGACAAGATTTTGACCAAACTCTGGGAGATGGTGATGGACAGGGAAGCCTGGTGTGCTGCAGTCCCTGGGGTCGCAAAGAGTTGAACATGACTGAGCGACTGAACGACAACAAGGAGAAATACATATTATTGTAAAGAGTCAATGAGGATCATGGGAGCCGGCAAGTCCCAGCATCTGCAGCCAGCAGGATTGACCCCAGGACAGCCAGTGGTCTAAGTCAGTCGAAAACCACAAAAAAACTGGTGTCCCAGGATTTCCTGAGGGCTCAGTGGTAAAAATCTGCCTGCCAATGCGGGAAACACGGGTTCGGTCCCTGATCTGGGAAGATCCCGCATGCCTCAGGCAACGAAGCCCATGTGCTGCAACTGCTGAGCCTGTGCTCCAGAGCTCGGGAGTCGCGTTCACTGAGCCCGCAAACCCTGGAGCCCGGGCTCCACAAGAGAAGCCACAGGAGCAAGAAGCTTGAGCTGGCTGCAACTAGAAAAAGCCCAAGCAGCAACGAAGACCCAGCACAGCCAAAAATAAAATAATGATAAGGAATATATTAAAAAATAAAAAGACCCGATGTCCCAGCTCAAAGGCAGTCAGGCAGGAGGAATTCCCTCTCCTTCAGGGAAGTTCAGGTCTTCTGTTCTAGTCAGCCCTTCAGCTGATTAGATGAGAGCCACCTTCCCTGGTGGCTCAGGCGGTAAAGAATCTGACTGCAATGAAGGAGACCTGGGTTTGATCCCTGGGTTGGGAAGATCCCCTGGAGAAGGGAATGACTACCCACTCCAGTATTCTGGCCTGGAGAATCCCATGGACTGAGCATCCTGGCGGGCTATAGTCCATGGGTCACAAAGAGTCCAACGTGACTGAGTGACCAACGCTTTCACTTTTACGACACTCATTTTGGGAAAAACAATCTGCTTTGCTCAGTCTGTGGGTGGCGCTAGTGGTAAAGAGCCTGCCTGCCAATGTAGGAGACTTAAGAGACACAGGTTCAGTCCCTGGGTGGGGAAGATCCCCTGGAGAAGGAAATGGCAACCCACTCCAGTATTCTTGCTTGGAGAATCTCATGGACAGAGGAGCCTGGCGGGCCTCAGTCCATGGGGCGGCAAGAGTCGGCCACGACTGAGCGACTGAGCACAGCACTTAACACATGAACTTAATTGCCAGTCTCATCCAGAAACGCCCTCAGACACACCCAGACCCATGTTTGACCCAATGTCTGGCCCCCCTGTGCCCAGGCAAGTTGACCAGCCTCACACTAACTGCAGTGCCGGCCACAAGGCCTGGCTCGGGCATTCCCCACCACCCCCAGGCCCGCTCCCTGCCCTTCTGCCACGACTGTCTCTGAGTTCACTCCCTAATTGTATCAGGATCCCAGCAGGAAACCAAAGGACGCCCACATGGGGTAGCGTTGGTGAGAGTTTATTGAAGAGCCAACAGACATGGGTGAGCCCAAGTCTCAGAACAGGCACAGGAGAGGCTCAGGGCTCTGGGCTAGCAATGAGCTGACACACCCGCCAGGGCTGAGTGGGCAGCCAGCGGGCACCAGCAGCCAGAGGGGCCAGGAGGGAGGGCGTGGGGACGCCAGCGGCCCAGTGCCTTCTCCCACCTCCCTCGTCTCTCCTTCGGGACCCCCACGGGCAGATCCCCGTGGGTCACCCAGGGCAGGGGAACCTCGGAGCACAGCCCAGGATGGAGCAGTGCTGGAGGGCGGGGGCTCCTGCAGACAAACCAGAGGCAGCCGGCTGTGGCGGCCGCACTGAGGCCCCAGAATGCCGCCTCCCTGCGGACAGGGGACTTCACATCTGCAGCTCTGCGCCAAGCTCCCCGTCCTGCCCCAGCCTTCTGGCCGGTCCCCTCCCTGCCTTTGGCCCTCCGTCCAGAAGCTGATACAGCCGGGTCTCCTCCTGGAGACAAGCAGGCTGAGGACTGCGGGGCTGGTTCTCCTCCGAGAATAAATGTGTATCTGAAGAGGATTCTGGGGGCCAGGTCCCAGGACAGAAACCAGTGTGGGGTCAGCCCAGCACACAGGGAAGGGCGCGGGCTGGCATTGAGACCCCCAAGTGCTGGCCCCGTGACCTCGGGTGGGTGACTGGTCCTCGCGGTGCCCTGGTGCCCCCTCAGAGGATGATAGTGGTATCACCGGGGGGTGCCATGGAAATGAGACGAGTTAACTCTGTGAACCACTTGTCCCAACGCTTAGCACCATCGAGCCCTCACTAAATGCTGGTTCTTGTCCCTAGGCCTCTGTTTTCTCATCTATGAAATGGGAGCTTGACCTCAGGTTCCCTGAAGACCCTTCCAAGCTCTTGCCAGGCCAGGGGGAGTGGAGCTGGTTTTTTCTTTGTGTTTTTAAGGGGAAGGGTCTCTAGCTGAATCGTAAAAGCTGCCCTCCCACCTCCACTAGGATCCAAATTCCAGGATCCAGTTGTGGGGGGAGCCCAAGAATGGCACAGGCTCACAGGCTAATCTTCGTGTGGACATGTGTTCTCACCTCTCGTGGTAAATCATCAAGCCCCCAGACCCTGCTCTGTAATAATCCCCTTAGAGGGTAGCATGCTCTGTGAGTAACACACTCAGTGGTGTGTGTTCCATGTATAATGCTGTTTAAAAAGGCTGTCTTGACCTGGCTTGGGGTCTTGGCTAGAGGCTGGTTAATTTCCCTCTTGGGCAGTGGATTAAGCCCACACCCCAACCCCTCTGATTGTGGTCCTGTCACACACCCCAGGGCCCTATGTTGCTACGTCGCTTCAGTTGTGTCCGACTCTGTGTGACCCCATAGACGGCAGCTCACCAGGCTCCCCCGTCCCTGGGATTCTCCAGGCAAGAACACTGGAGTGGGTTGCCATTTCCTTCTCCAATGCATGAAAGTGAAAAGTGAAAGTGAAGTCGCTCAGTCGTGTCCGACTCTTAGCGACCCCATGGACTGCAGCCTACCAGGCTCCTCCATCCATGGGATTTTCCAGGCAAGAGTACTGGAGTGCTATATACCTGCCCTAATTGCTTCAGAGCCGGGTACTAGACCGTTAAGGTCTGCTTCTATGCACAGGAGCCCATGACCTTAGCCAAACGAGCTGACCCAAAGGATCCCTTGCAACCTGGCAGACCACCCCGCAGGCCACCGGTGCTCTGTCCCCGACAGCTCCCGCTCACCCTGTTCCTGGGCGTGCTCCCGTCCCACCCCCATGGCGCAGCCTGGTGGTTGTCCCTGGTTTGGAGCCGCACGTGACAAAGTCTGCCTGCCTTCCATCCGGGTGACACCACGGTGAGTCCCGCCGCCATCAGAAGAACCGATACAATTTCCCTGCTGGGCCAGTGGTTAAGAATCCTCTTGCCAACGCAACCACAGGCTCAGTGGGGACACAGCTTCGATCCCCGATCTGGGAATATTCCACACACCGTGGAGCAACTAAGCCCATTCACCACAGCTACTGAGCCCGTGTGCCTAGAGCCCGGGCTCTGCAACAGGAGAAGCCACCGCCATGAAACTAGAGAGGAGCCCCCGCACCCAGACCAAAGCCAGCGTGCAGCAAACCAGCCCAGCCAAAAAAAGAAAAAACCAAAAGTGGTTGCCTCTGGAGTGTAGGGGCAGGAATAGACTCAGGAAGGACTTGAGGGAACTTAAAAAAAAAAAGAACCCGTAGTCCCGTGGAGCCCAGTGTCAGCATCTTGCAGGGGAATCGTTCACTCACCCCACCAAGGCCACAGAGGCGGTGCCCGGCGTGCCCCGCAGCCCGTGCCCCACTCCTGCCACCTGTTCCCTCACGTTCTTGCCTGCTGGGCGCTCATGTGGATGGGGTTCGGGGGGATCCTACGTCACACCCATCAGGGGGCCGCCACCGTGGGCCATAAACACGAGGCTGTGCCTCCTCTGTGCGCTCCTTCCCCCCGTACATGGCACCCAGGAGTGATTTCTTGACCAAGCCATGTCTGGACTAAGTGCCTGGCCTGTAGTTGATGCACAATAGCCGTTAGCTTTCATTGCTCCATCGTGATGAAACAAGCGAGTTGTCCCAAGTCCAAGTGTCGGAATTTCGATGGCGTCTGGAGACGGGAGGCCCTGGGACCTGGCCTTTGCTGTGGTGCACTGGGACACACCTCTTCTCCAGCAAAGAAACTATACAACACAAAAGTAGCTGCGGGCACGTGCACTGGGGACAAATTTCGGACCGAAAGATACAAAGAGACTGAAAAACTCAACTGCCACTTCTGAAGAGCTGGCAGCAAAAAAAAAAAACAAAAAACAACCTGACAGAAAGTGGGTAGTGCTGGCAGAAGCAGGGCCCTGTGGGTGCCCCCTGCCTTCAGCACCACGGAGGGGCGGGCAAGCCACCTACACCACTCCTCTGCTCACCCCTGGACACACCCTGAGCCTCCCCCACGTAAGGACGCAGCTCATCCCCACTCAGGGGCAGCCATGCACCTGTTGCTTGTTCTTGCCACGCCCCCTTCTGCAACAGGGACCCCGATCAAGCCTTGCCTGAATGTCTTGTCTGGCCTCTGATCAATTTCTATTGATTGGGGAAGGCCAAGTACCCTGGTCGGTGTGGGTCTGCCCGCCCTCGGAGAGAGGAAAGAAGGGTGTTCTCAGTGGAGGGACCAGAAATGGCTTCTCAGAGGCTTTGGGAATCTGCGTTTTCCCCACCATGAGGAAACGGTGGCTTACAAGATGGCGTGATGCCCTCTAGTAGGTCCTGAGACAGCGCAGAAGGTGCTCACCCTTTTGGTACCTGGGAAGGGTGCAGGCCCATTCTGTAGACAGGGAGACAGGGTGTCATTCTGTAGACAGGGAGACAGGGTGTCATAGAGGTCATCAGGGCAGGGCTGGGATGAAGAGGGGCATTCCTGACCCCGCTGTCTGGATCCCTCTGGAGGAGTCATGTTCCTCTGGCCAGAGGGACTCGTGTGTGCACGGAATTTAGGCAAACCGCCCCCCTGACTGCTTCCACGCCTCTCGCGGATCCTGTTTGAGACCTTCAGCGTGCCTGCCTTATATTTAGCCAACCAAGGAGTCCTTTCTCTCTATGCTTCTGGCCACACGGCTGGTGAGTGGCCCCGAGGAAGCCCGCCCCTGGGAGCCCACGCCCACACCCAGCCCATCCCTCTGGCTGCCCACTCCCTTTCACCAAATAAGAAAAGAAAAGAAAAATGCATAAAAGCCACTTACAAGCCCTTTTCATCCCTCCTGGTTGAACTCCCCCTCACCACCTCCCACACTGAGTCACTTTTTTTCCCCGAGCATCTTTATCAAGGTATGATTGGCATGTACTAAACTGCAGAGCATACAGCTGGATACACCTTGAGGTGTGAATACACTCTGAACTCACCCGCACAGTCAAGAGGACGGACTTGCCCATCACCCCCAAATACTTCGTTCCCACCCCACACTCCGGGCGTCTGTCCCCACACGTGGGTCTGTGTCTTCTGGAGTTTCATAGAAGTGTCATTACGCAGTGGGTACCCTTTCCTGTACAGCTTTTTACACTCAACGTGATTATCTGAAGACTCACTCGTGTTGTGGTTTGTATCAACGGTTCATCCCTTGCTGCTGCTGAGTAATGCTCCTTTGGATGAGTGCCCATACTTCATCCATTCACCCAGGAATGGCCATTTGGGATGTTTCCAGTTGGGCACCCTTATCGATAAACTTTCTGTGGACACTTGTGTACAGGTGTCCATCTGTGTACTTTTGCATGGACACTTGTTTTCATTTCATTTGGGCAAATACCTAGACGGGAGGTGACTGTGTTATATGGTAGGTGGATGTTTAACTTTTTAAAAACTCGGCCAAACTAGTTGCAGAGTGGCGTTGCATGGGCTGTTTTGTGGGGTCCCACACAGCCATTGTGAGGCACCTGGTTCCTCCAAGGCCCTTGATGGGGTCAATCTTTCATTTCTGCTTTTGAACAGGTGTGCAGCGGTATCTCATTGTGGTTTTAACTGGCATTTCCCTGAAGACCAATCAGACTGAGCATTTTTCATGTGTTTATTTACCATCCGTAGATCTACTTCAGTCTGTTCAAATGTTTTGCCCAATTTTTTATTGAGTTGTTTATCTTTGAGCTTTATGAATTCTTTTTGTATTCCAGGTACAAGTCTTTTTATCAGACAGAAGTTTTGCAACTATTTATTCCCAGTTTATGGCTTGACTTTTCACCCTCTTCAATGTGTATTTTGAAGAGCAGAAGCTTTTAACTTCAAGGAAGATCAGTTTATCAATTTAGTTTTTGTGGATCTTATTTTCAGTGTCGTATCTAAGAAATACATGCTGAGCCCAAAAAGTTTTCTGCTGTTTTCTTCTAGAGACTTTGTCATTTAGTTTTCCATTTAGATCCATGTCAAATAAATTTTTGTATATGGTATGAAGCATGAGTGAGGTTTTGTGTGTATGTAGAGGTCTCATCTTCCCCACAGTATTTGTTTAAAGACCATGCTTTCTTCACTGAATTGCCTTTGCCCATTTTTTGAAAACCAGTTGTCTGTGTTGGGGGGTCTGTTTCTGTGTTCTCTATCCTACTTCATCAGTCTATTCGTGTGCGATAAGTCACTTCGGTCATGTCTGACTGTCTGTGACCCCGTGGACTGTAGCCCGCCAGGCTCCTCTGTCCATTGGGTTTCCCAGGCAAGAATACTGGAGTGGGCTGCCATTCCTCCTCCAGATCTGTTTGTGTAGCTGTAGGATAATACTACATTGTCTCTATTACTGTAGCTTTGAAAGGGTAAGTCACTCAGTCATGTCTGACTCTGTGACCCCATGCACTGTAGCCCGCCAGGCTCCTCTGTCCACAGAACTCTTCAGGCAAGAACACTGGAGCGGGTTGCCTTTTCCTAGCTTACAAAGTCTTAATATAAGAATATGCTGGTGCCATGCCCTTGCTGTCGTTCATTTGCTAAGTCATGTCCTACTCTTGTGATCCCATGAACTGCAGCACGCCAGAACTCCCTATCCTTCACTATCTCCCAGAGTTTGCTCAAAATTATGTCCATTGAGTTGGTGAGGCCATCCAACCATCTCATCCTCTGTCATCCCCTTCTATTTTCTTCTCCTCACTCTTTCGCAGCATCAGAGTCTTTTCCAGTGAGTTGGCTCTTATGATCAGGTGGCCAAAGTATTGGAGCTTCAGCTTCAGCATCAGTCCTTCCAATGAATATTCAGGACTGACTGGTTTGATCTCCCTGTAGCCCAGGGGACTGCCAACAGTCTTCTCCAACACCACAGTTCAAAAGCATCAATTCTTGGGTGCTCAGCCTTCTTTATGGTCCAGCTCTCACATCCATACATGACTACTGGAAAAACCATAGCTTTGACTATACAGACCTTTGCCAGCAAAGTAATGTCTCTGCTTTTGAATATGCTATCTAGGTTGGTCATAACTTTCCTTCCAAGGAGTAAGTGTCTTTTAATTTCATGGCTGCAGTCACCATCCACAATGATTTTGGAGCCCAGAAAATGAAATCTGTCACTGTTTCCACTTTTCCCCCATCTGTTTGTCATGAAGTGATAGAATCAGATGCCATAATCATCGTGTTTTGAATGTTGAGTTTTAAGCCAGTTTTTTTCCTCTTCGACCCTCATCAAGGGGCTTTTTAGTTCTACTTTGCTTTCTGCCTTTAGAATGGTATCATCTGCATATCTGAGGTTGTTGGTATTTCTCCCAGCATTCTTGATTCCAGCTTGCAATTTATCTAACTGGGCGTTTCACATGATGTACTCTGCAATAAGTTAATTAAGCCGGGTGACAATATACAGCCTTGACATGGTCCACTGCAGAAGGGAATGGCAAACCCCATGAACAGTTATGAAAAGACTAACACCTGAATGTCTGATTTAATTAGAAAACCTGCAGACTTCCTCTCCAGCACATTCAGCCATTGGTCTGACCCAGATCGGCACCATCCTAGCACACTCTCCTGCAGGGAAAGAAAGTTTTCTCCTCAGATCCCTTGTTTTCCCATCCAGTTATCTGCTCCTCTGCCATGTCTTCAAGCAGACTTGACAATTGATAAGCAATGCCCTGGACCTGATGATGATACCAGTGTGTTTTCTTGCCCAGGAATGACAATCGAATCTGGAGAAGGAATGACATACTTTGTGCCCATCATTGACGGCTGCCCTTTGCATCAGTCCACCTTCCACATGGACATCGCAGGCCAAGACCTAACCTTGTACTTCCTGCATCTGCTGTCAGAAAGCGGGCACTCATTTGTGAGCACAGGTGGGACATTGCTCTTCTCAGCCAGGTGAACCAGTCTTCGGGCCTTAACGGCCTCCTTAGCTTCCTGCACCTACAGCCGTCGATTTGTAAAGCAAAGGCTACTTTCTCATCATTCTAGTTCTGAAAAGCAATGCTGTCTGTGTTTAGGGACATTTAGTGCATTGATGATGGCAACAAGGATGATGCTGAAGATGAGGATATGATGTGATGGAGGCGGTCATGCGGGCGTAATGGTGATGATGCTGGTGGTCTTGATGATGATGGTGGTGAGGGTGATGGTAATGGTGGTGAGGGGGTGCTGACGCTGACGCGGATGAGCTAAGCTTTACAGAGCACTTACCCTGTGAAAGGCACCAGGCTAAGGAAACAGCCCGCATACATTCTCTCATTGCTTTATGCTTCAATACCCTGAGTAGAAACAGTTGCCTCCACTGCAAAAGGAATAGGTTTAGGAAATTTAGATGACTTCAACTTCCCATGACTCGTAGGTATAACTGCTGGGAAGGGAACCCAAGGACTCCGGACAAGGAGGTGCCTGTCCACTCTTCACCCACTTCCTGGACTAAGTCCCAGCCTGTAGACCCTACCTGACACCCTTTCCCAACAAGCCTCTAACCCTCCTTGTGGTTTCTGGTCTTCTCAGGCCAGAGGTCTATATCCAAACCGTGTAAAGTACGGAACCCAGAAGAATAGTGGCAATTAGAGGAAAGCACGGGACAGTGGTAAGCGTCGGCTGGGACAGACTCATACATGTTACTGACACCTCACACTTAGCAAAGTCACATATGCATCATTTCATCTCATCCTTACAGCAATGCTGTGAGGGATGATCAGTCCCACTCTTGAAGACAAGGAGAGGGAAGGTTAAAAGGATAATGAGCTTGAAAGTGAAGTGAAAGTTACTCAGTTGTGTCCAACTCTTTACAACCTCATGGACTATACAGCCCATGGAATTCTGGCCATGAATACTGGAGTGGGTAGCCTTTCCCTTCTCCAGGGGATCTTCCAAACCCAGTGATCGAACCCAGGTCTCCTGGATTACAGGTGGATTATTTACTAGCTGAGCTACAAGGGAAGCCCGAGAATACTGGAGTGGGTAATCTATCCCTTCTCCAGAGGATCTTCCCAATCCAGGAATCAAACTAGTCTCCTGCATTGCAGGCAGATTCTTTACCAACTGAGCTATCAGGGAAGCTTGGCACTTGGTAAATGGCAGAGGTGGAAGAGGTAATTTGAACCTATACTTGTCTCACCAAAGCCCAAACCAGGCAAAGAAGGGGAAACTATAAGGTGTTACCCAGGAGGCAAGGAAAGAGAAGGGTGTGACCAACAGCATCAGTTGTTGGAGGGAAAGAAGTCAAGAAAAAGTCTGCTTTCAACTCTCACCTCTCCCACTTCCGCCATTACCAAGTAACAGGTTCATCATCCTGGTTTAGGTGAAGTGACAAAGTAGAGGTCAGATGTCCATGGGCTGAAGGACCAGTGGGATTTCCAGGTGAGCAGGCTCAGGGAGAGCCCTCTGGCCCAATCTCAAAAGCGATGATGGATGAAAAATAGAAGTCTAACACCAGGAGATGTAGCTGAGTCTGAAACCTGTTGTCAGCAGTCCAGAAGGTGGGATGTTTCTGGAATAGGGGGCTTCCGTTGTCTTGGGCAGTTCTCCAGAGGAGGGGGCAGTTGTGAGCTGTTCGGAGGCAATATTTGTAGCAGGTAGGGATGCGAGCACCATCACCTCCCAGATTAATAGATAATAAAATTGAACTTGATTATCCAGCCCCCCAAGCACACAGCATATAAAATGAAGACACTTCTCAAACATTTGCATTTTAGTTCAGAACATCCCCAGTCCACCCTTCTCAAGCACAGACCTGGCCCCAACACATGTTACAGATCAGCAGGCACTCGAGTGTTGTTGTTTAGTCACTAAGTCGTGTCCATTTCTTTGAGCCTGCATGCACTGTAGCCCACAAGGCTCCTCTGTCCATGGGATTTCCCAGGCAAGAATACTGGAGTGGGTGGCCAGTCCCTTCTCCAAAGAATCTTCCCAACCTAGGGATAGAACCTGAGTCTCCTGCATTGCAGGAAAAATCTTTACACTGAGCTATGTGAAGTCCAGTACTAGAATATGAGATGAAAATAGAAATTGCCGCTGCAATGGTTCTGTTGCAGGAAAGTGGACCCCTTCCAGGGCCTGAAACTGGGCTCTTGTCTGACACTCGGAAATGAATTGTCCAAGGAGACACATCTGCTGGCAAAGCAAGAGATTTTATTGTGAGAGGGTGCCCGGGTGGAGAGCAGTAGAGTAAGGGAACCCAGGAGAACAGCTCTGCCACATGGCTTGCTGTCTCGGGTTTTATGGTGATGGGATTAGTTTCCGGGCTGTCTTTAGCCAATCATTCTGACTCTGAGTCCTTCCTGGTGGTGCATGCCTTGTTCAGCTGAGATGGATGCCAGAGAGAAGGATTCTGGGAGGTGGTTGGACAGGTGGTGTCTCCTTTTGACCTTTCCCGAACTCTTCTGGTTGGTGGAGGCTTATTAGTTCCCTGTTCCTTACCAGGACCTCCTGTCGTAAAACAGCTCATGCAGATGGTTAGTGTGGTAACCAGGCCTGGTAGCCTGGCCAGGGTGGGCGTTTTCAATCAGTGTGCTTCCCCTAACAGTTCTGTCTGGTTCTCACACCTGCAAGGAGCTGAAGCTTTGGAAGGAGGCTCCTGGAGAAACAAATCCTTTCATGAACTCAACTCACAGCCAGACCCTTTTTGTTTCTTCCACAGCTGATCGGGAGTGTGCACGGGACCTGAAAGAGAAAAATTGTTTTGTGGCTTTGGACTTTGAAAAAGAGAAGGCAGAAGCCAACTCTCCCTCCTACCTGCAAAAGTGTCAGCTGCCTGACGGCCAGGAGATAGACCTCGGGAGGGAGAGGTTTTTCTGCCCCGAAGCGCTTTTCCAGCCAGACCTCATAGGTGAGTCCGTGGAGGGGAACAGACAGATGAGCACGTCGCAAGGCAGGAGATGGGTTGCCAGGAGGGCATTCTATTTTGAGTAGCAAATAATAGCAAGCTGACACCTCATTTCAAAAGGTCCCCTGATATTAACCGCCACTTGTTAAGCACCAAAACACAGTAAACTATTTAAGAAATAGTCTCCAGGACTTCCTTGGTGGCTCAGCAGGTAAAGAACCCATGTGCCAATACAGGAGACGGGGTTCGATCCCTGGGTCAGGACGATCCCCTGGAGAAGGAAATGGCAACCCACTCCAGTATTCTTGCCTGGGAAATCCCACGAACAGGGGAGCCTGGTGGGCTACAGTCCATGGGGGTCACAAAAGAGTTGGACATGACTTAGCGACTAAACAGCAATTAACAACATACCTGTCACGTTGCTGACCATTTCAGC
This sequence comes from Bubalus kerabau, assembly GCF_029407905.1. NCBI lineage: Eukaryota > Metazoa > Chordata > Mammalia > Artiodactyla > Bovidae > Bubalus > Bubalus kerabau. Next base: position 2,862,743 of record NC_073628.1, read on the forward strand.
CTTCCCCAGATCTCACATTGTTTCATCTTACAGATGTGTTACATCTTACAGAAAAGTGTTAGCTTGTTCATCAGATGTGATGAGATACTGCCCTGGACAGCAAGTCTTTTTCATTATGTATTATTTATACTCTACCTACTTACAAAATACTTCAGAATATAGATATTGAGACAAAGCAAAGAAGCAAAACCCATGGAATTTGAAGGAAACTTTAAAAATCTGGCTGATCTAGAGATTTTAAATGAAGGTTGAGCTGACAAAGCTCTCTGGCAGACATGGGAGAACAGGAAAAAAAAGTGACGAGTTATAAAATGTCCTTTGATTGGGAAAATGAAGTCTGCAAAGTAGTCAAGGAAAGCCAGCTCTTGCCTGAAATCAAAACTTAAAGATAATTGGTTACATTAATAAAGGACAAAGGGGAATAACAGAGAAGTAAACCTCCCCAGAATTAGTACCTAGCAAGGACCCAGCGTTTTTATCCAGTACAGGTGAGCCGGGTTCTGTGTTCTCTGACAGGTTGTATAGGGGGTAAAGGTTTAAAACATGGCACACGCCTCCAGATATTAAGGGGAAATGAAGAAGCCGTTGGATGAAGTTTCACCTGCAGTATGAAAGTTCTCTTCCGGGTCTAGGTAGACTGCAGCTTTGCGGGCACAGCCGTGACTTTGACGGTAGCTGCTGGTGCACACGTCTGCACGGCTCCTGTGAATTCGACTTTTCGGTCCTTATCCCAGGGTCACGGGTCGGCACCGTCACAGCTGGGGCCACCGTGATAGGCACCCGCCATCCCTCCCAGCACCTCACACTCTCAGACAGACGGGACCGCAGCACACACATCCTTTAGGTCTGTTCTCATTGCATCCGAGGCCATACAGGCGAGGGAGGAGTCCGGAAAGGAAGGACCAGGGTAATTTTCCAAGGCCACCTGAGCAAAGACCCTGTGGCTACAGAAGTCCTTTCGTAAGGCAATCAATGCCGACGCACTGAAAACGGATAACTCACAGACAAAGAGAACAAACACGGACACCAAGGGGGCGGGATGGATTGGGAGACTGGGATTGACATTACACACTGTTGATGCTGTCTATAAAACAGACAACGAATGGGAACCTACGTACAGCTCAGAGAACTCAGTGCTCCTCGGTGACCTAAATGGAAAGGAAATCCAACAAAGAGGAGACGTATGTGTGCGTATAGCGGATTCACTTTGAACAGCAGAGACGGACAAACACCATCGTAGAGAAACCATACCCAATAAAAATTAATCTAAAGAATTTTTAAAAATTAAAAGTTAATAACTGTCGGTGACATTTCAATGCAAGGTTTTCTGGATGAGCAAGGAGAATTAACATGCATTTCTTCAGTCATGAGTGGTAGACCCCACGGCGCACTGGGCAGCTCATGTACTTTGCTGTGTTGAACCTGTAAGGGCCTCGCGGTCAGCGGAGCTGTTTGTCCACTGCACTCGAACTGCCTGAGACTCAGGGGCCCCTGCCTCCCTGGTCCCTGCCGGGGAAGGGAGGAGCTCAGGGGTGCAGCCGCTAGGCCTCTGGTCCCCTAAGTTTCTTCCTTGTTCCGTCCATCCTGACAGAGCGGAACAACCTGGGCATCCACATAAAGGCCTTCGAGTGCATCAGCTCCTGCAACCCCTCCCTCTGGAAGATCCTTTTTGGCCACATCATCCTGTCGGGAGGTACGGGCACCTGCTCTGGCTTGAGGTCCCGGCTGCAGAAAGAAACATCCACCCTGGTCTCCCCGAAGATTAATGTGAAGGTAGGCTCCCTCCACCCACCCCCTGGGGCTCAGCAATTTATTCCACAGATGTTCCTGGAATGCCTCTGAGGTGCCAGGCGCTTGCAGAAGCTTCAGTTAACAGAAAGCGACAAAACTCCGGGAGCTTACATTCTAGTGTGTGGGGGCAGTGATTAGGAGTAAGCAATGCAGATCATATGTAACGGAGGTAATATGCTGGGAAGGGCTATGAGCCTCGGGGTGGGGAGACAGAAAGGAAGGAGAAGGGGAGAGAGGTCAGGGCACGGGCATTCCTGGAAAGGCGGTGTTGAATGAATACTTGAAGGAGGAGAGGGGAGCAGCTGGATATGTGGGGAAGAGCATTCAGGCCCAGGGAACAGCCCACACAGTGGGCCAGAGGCTGTTCTTAAGGAAATGCTGAGAAAGGTTGGCTGGGCTGAGAGAGGGAGCGGGGTAAACAGGGTCAGAGAAGCCACGCGAGACTTTACCGTGAGGGAGACTGCAAACCAGCAGGAGCTTTGGGCAGGGCTGTGAGAACACCAGGCCAGGCTCTGGAGGGGGCCAGGCTGCCGCGCAGGGGGTGGGCTGTGTGGCTGCAGCTGGGAGGTGATGCTGGGGTACAGGCGAGCCATGCTGGTGGTTCAGGGTCGGCAGCACGGAGGGCGTGGGGAGGTGGCCAGATTTTGAGCTCACACTCAAGGCAAAGGCAGTAAGATTTTCGGGGAGACGTGAAGTAGTGGTGAGACAAAGGAACCCTGGGCGGGTCCTGAAGTTCTAGCCTGAACAACTGGGGAGACGGAGACACTGTGGCAGAGATGGTCGAGGTCACCAGAGGGGTAGTCAGGGGAAGTCTGAAGTGGTGCTTTGGACGCATCCACTTGGGGATGTCTCCTCTCTGTCGGGGAGCAGAATTCAGGAGGGATTGAGCTTAGAGGTGGGAGGAGGCTGGGCTCCAGCTCCACACTGGAGACTTCATCAGAGGTGGGGTGCCTAGAGACCAGGGGCAGGGGTGCAGACAGGGTGCTGGGCCCAGCTCCACACGCAGCCCCCTTAGTCCATCAGGAGAGGCTGGAGGAACAGGGGTGCCCCCAGGAACCGGAGCTCCAGAGTGCAGGCAGGAAGGGAGGAGAGTGGGCAGCCCTGCTGGTAGCAGAAAGCCGGACTAGAAATCCTGCCATATTGGCAGGTGGGGCAAGCTGACGACCGGCCCCTGGGGGCCTGGGATTCAGCATCTTCTGTCCGGTGAGACAGACCACCTGGAGGGACTTTAAAACCCATGTCTGGAGGGGACTTGAAAGACTTTTGCTGCAAAGAAGCACAGAAAATCCGGGCGACAGCTGGGACGCAAGATCGGGAGTTTTGCGGTTGTGGTGGCGGTGGTTTTAAGACGGGAGAGCTACCTAACTGATCTGCAAGGAGACGAAGCTGACGGTGCAGAGAGAGGCTGACGCAAAGGCTCCCCCATTTCCCCCACCCCCACCCCCACTTCCCGGGTCCAGGTCTGCAAAAAGCAGGCCGGCTTCCATGCACCTCGGGCTTTAGGAAGCCAGGGACCCTCCCCTGCCTCACCCTCCACCCCTGCCAGGGGGCTTCCTGCCATGCTCTCACCACCATGTAAATTTTACTTGTTTACTTTCAAATTCACAGCCTTTATTTTTTAAGAGCAGTCTTAGGTTTACAGGAAAACCTAAGAGAAAGCGAGTTCCCACATATTCCTCCCTGTGCACCCAATTGCCCCGTGAGCCTACCTGTTGTTTTCTTCTGGTGCGTTGGTTATAACCGATGAACCAATTGTTGTCAGCTGACGTCTGTAGTTGACGTTATGCTTCACCCCTGGTGGTGTGCATCTGATGGGCTCTGAGTAATGTAGAAAGTCGGGCACCCGCAGACGCCCTGTCCTGTAGAGGAAGTGATTCCACATTCTCGGTGGCTGTCACATGATAGTTCATGTTATAACGCCCTGGGCACTGCCCACTGCTCCCCACCTCCCCCGTCCCCGAGCAACGACAGATGATTTTAATGTCTGCGTAGATTTGCCTTTTCCAGAACACCATGTAGCTGGAATCAAGTCGTTGGAAGCTCGTGTGGTTGGAATCACAGAGCATGTAGCCTTTTCACGTGGGCTTCTTTTTGACTCCATTTTCAAACCTTTTCTTTCTTTTTTCCCCCCTGTTTATAAAAGTAGTTCTGGAAGCAATGTTTATGCACCGGGTTTTTTCTGCTTCTGTTAGGTCCATACCACTTCTGTCCTTTATTGTACCCATCTTCGCATGAAATGTTCCTTTGGTATTGAGAGGGTAACAGGCAGGAAGGCCAGGGGTCTCCAACGGAGGAAATAGGCTGCAAGTGTCAGACATTTTTAAATCTCTCTCTTAAGCTGCTGCTGCTGCTGCTAAGTCGCTTCAGTCGTGTCCGACTCTGTGCAACCCCATAGACGGCAGCCCACCAGGCTCCCCCATTCCTGGGATTCTTCAGGCAAGAATACTGGGCTGGGTTGCCATTTCCTTCTCCAATGCATGAAAGGGAAAAGTGAAAGTGAAGTCGCTCAGTCCTGTCCGACTCTTAGTGACCCCATGGACTGCAGCTCACCAGGCTCCTCCGTCCATGGGGTTTTCCAGGCAAGAGTACTGGAGTGGGGTGCCACTGCCTTCTCCGCTCTCTTAAGCAGCAGGAGGAAACGAACCAGTTTACATTTCCCCCCTTGTCTCTGCAAGTTTAAAAAGAGGTTTCTCTTAAAATTCTGTGTTGCCAGAAAGACACCTGGCTCCACCTGAACTTAACTTTTCTCAAACCTTGAGCTAACCAGTGCATTTTCCTTATGGAAATGTCTGTCTTAAGCTATGTTAATGTGCTATGTATTTACCCCAGACTCTGTCTCCAAGTAGGTTCCGCCTAAAGGCTCAGAACTGACTTGACAAACCAGTATGTTATACTCACACATTGTTCTCCTAATCTAAGTTAGTGAAACTATGTATTTGTATGGAAATCTGCCTTTCTTCAAGATTCATGTCAATCATTTTTATGGCCCAGGATGACTCACCTGGTGCCAAGGGTCTCTCAAAACGCATCTTGTGGGTGAGGGGCCCGGTGCCATTCTCTGTTTTGAGACATTTCCTTTCTTTACTTAGCAGACTGCTAGTAGCATATTCAAAAGCAGAGACATTACTTTGCCAACAAAGGTCCGTCTAGTCAAGGCTATGGTTTTCCAGTGGTCATGTATGGATGTGAGAGTCGGACTGTGAAGAAGGCTGAGCGCCGAAGAATTGATGCTTTTGAACTGTGGTGTTGGAGAAGACTCTTGAGAGTCCCTTGGACTGCAAGGAGATCCAACCAGTCCATTCTGAAGGAGATCAGCCCTGGGATTTCTTTGGAAGGAATGATGCTAAAACTGAAACTCCAGTACTTTGACCACCTCATGCGAAGAGTTGACTCATTGGAAAAGACTCTGATGCTGGGAAGGATTGGGGGCAGGAGGAGAAGGGGACGACAGAGGATGAGATGGCTGGATGGCATCACTGACTCGATGGATGTGAGTCTGAGTGAACTCTGGGAGTTGGTGATGGACAGGGAGGCCTGGCGTGCTGCAATTCATGGGGTCACAAAGAGTCAGACATGACTGAGCGACTGAACTGAACTGAACTGAGTAGCTATATAACATCCAGCTAAAGATTAGCAGGGGGTACTCTTTCTGCCCCCTTCTGATGCCTATGTCAGAAGCTTTCTCTATCTCCTTTATACTTTAATCAAATTTTATTGCACAAAAGCGCTGAGCGATCAAGCCTCATCTCTAGCCCTGGATTGAATTATTCTCTTCCAGAGGCCAAGAATCCCGGCGTCTTTCATGGTTCAGCAACAACCTTTCAGTATCTCTAATTTTCTTAAAGAGATCTCTAGTTTTTCCCATTCTATTGTTTTCCTCTATTTCTTTGCATTGATCATTGAGGAAGGCTTTCTGATCTCTACTTGCTATTCTTTGGAACTCTGCATTCAAATGGGTATATCTTTCCTTTTCTCCTTTGCCTTTAGCTTCTCTTCTTTTCTCAGCTATTTGTAAGGCCTCTTCAGACAACCATTTTGCCTTTTTGCATTTCTTTTTCTTGGAGATGGTCTTGATCACTGACCCCTGCACAATGTCACAAACCTCCGTCCACAGTTCTGAAAGAGATGGAAATACCAGACCACTTGATGTGCCTCTGGAGAAATCTGTATGCAGGTCAAGAAGCAACAGTTAGAACTGGACATGAAACAATGGACTGCTTCAAAATCGGGAAAGTATGTCAAGGCTGTATATTGTCATCTATATTTAACTTATATGCAGCGTACATCATGTGAAATGCCACGCTAGATGAAGCTCAAGCTGGAATCAAGATTGCTGGGAGAAATATCAATAATATCAAATACACAGATAACACCACCCTTATGGAAGAAAGCGAAGAACTAAAGAGCCTCTTGATGAAAGTGAAAGAGGAGAGTGAAAAAGTTGGCTTAAAACTCAACATTCAGAAAACTAAGATCATGGCATCTGATCCCATCACTTCATGGCAAATACATGGGGAAACAATGGAAACAGTGACAGACTTTATTTTGGGGGGCTCCAAAATTACTGCAGATGGTGACTGCAGCCACGAAATTAAAAGATGCTTGCTCCTTGGAAGAAAAGCTATGACCAACCTAGACAGCATATTAGAAGCAGAGACATCTCTTTGCCCACAAAGGTTCGTCTAGTCAAAGCTATGGTTTTTCCAGTAGTCATGTATGGATATGAGAGTTGGACTATAAAGAAAGCTGAGCACCAAAGAATTGTTGCTTTTGAACTATGGTGTTGGAGAAGACTCTTGCGAGTCCCTTGGACTGCAAGGATATCAAACCAGTCCATCCTAAAGGAAATCAGTACTGAATATTCATTGGAAGGACTGATGTTGAAGCTGAAACTCCAATACTTTGGCCACCTGATGCAAAGAAATGACTCATTTGAGAAGAACCTAATACTGGGAAAGATTGAAGGTGGGAGGAAGGATGACAAAGGATGAGATGGTTGGATGGCATCACCAACTCAACGGACATAAGTTTGGGTAGGCTCCGGGAGTTAGTGAAGGACAGGGAAGCCTGGAGTGCTGCAGTCCATGGGGTCACAAAGAGTCGGACACGACTGAGTGACTGAACGGAACTGAACTGATGCACTGGGTTTGGAATTTCAGTCCCAATTTGTGCCATGAAGAAGCATCTTCCTATCTCTCCCTCTAATTGTAAGGAACCAGCTCAGCGTGAGCTCAGGCTGGGTGGCTGGGGGTTGGAGGGATGGGGCCACCCACGTGCTCTTGGTTAAATAGGGGCCTTCTTCACCCCTCAGAGACTGAGGACTGAGGCTTGTCCCCCAAGCACAGCAGTGCTCCTTGCTCTGGGTGGTCTCTATGCATCCTCCTCCAGAGCTATTGGGGCAACAGGGAAGACTCAGGAATTTCGTGGAAAGGTAAATGTATCAGGTATTGTATAATCAATACAGGCCTCCCTTCCAAAGACAGCAGCCCTCTTGTATATACATTATACATAAAACTCCATTCAGTTCAGTTCAGTCGCTCAGTCATGTCCGACTCGTTGTGAGCCCGTGAATCACAGCACGCCAGGCCTCCCATGAATCTCAGCACGCCAGGCCTCCCTGTCCATCACCAACTCCCAGAGTTCACCCAAACTCATGTGCATTGAGTTGGTGATTCCACCCAGCCATCTCTTCCTCTGTTGTCCCCTTCTCCTCCTGCCCCCAATCCCTCCCAGCATCAAGGTCTTTTCCAATGAGTCAACTCTTCGCATGAGGTGGCCAAAGTATTGGAGTTTCAGCCTCAGCATCAGTCCTTCCAATGTACGCCCCGGACTGGTCTCCTTTAGGATGGACTACATTATTATTATACAAATCCATGTAATACTGGAAAATTAATCCCATCCCTTCCTTCTTAAGACTGGAACCCTCATCATAAAATAGGATCCACCAGGGCACACATTTATATTAAAGAACAGTGCCCCCGCCTTTGCGCTTCCTAAGCGTGCCGTCTTCTTTATACAGTTTCATATGATGCTACATAAATATTGGTAATGTTGGAAAATTGTTACTGACCTGCTTCCTCACCTCCCAAGGCTGCAGCCTCCTTCCACCATCTCACATGAGATGAGACATTTACATAAGTATTAGAAAGCTCTTATCCTCCACGGCTTCTCACTCTGAAGTCCTCTGCTCTCCTTGAGAATACATTTCCACTGCTCCTCCTCTTGACCCTCCGAGTTCTTACCTGTAAAAACCTTGCATTAAACCGGGAAGTGAAAGTGTTAGTAACTCAGTCATGTCCAGCTGTTTGCCACCCCATGGACTGTAGTCTGCCAGGCTCCTCTGTCCACGGGATTCTCCAGACAAGAATACTAGAGTGGGTTTTGATTCCCTCCCTGGAGAATGGGATCTCCCCGACCCAAGGATCAAACCCCGGTCTCCCACATTGCAGGCAGAGTCTGTACCATTTCCCCTGGGGAAAACCCTAAACCAGAAAGGAAGGCAAGCTTAGCCAGAATGGGAAACAAATGGAAACGTGTTACGTCTCTCTGTGTTTCTTGACCACCATTGCAAAGAGCGCCCTTTACACTGTCATGCACTGGCTTTGCCTGCCAGCCTGTGGCTGGACTGAGGTTTGAACCAAACTCTCCCATCCCCACTTCTTCTGAGCCCTCAAGTTACCCCCCCAGCCCCCCACCCCAAAAACTTCTCCATATGAAGCTTGAAGACATCACCCTTTTTCTGTAACTTTATTAAAACTTAGCTCTGTCTCTGCCCAAGTTCTCTCCCATCTAGATATCTCTGGAAGAGAAGGGCATGTGGGTTCACCTTTAGTCATCAACAGAGCTCATTATATTGCCCCCTAAAGAACAGAAGGATGCTCTCCCTAAAACAGACTCATCTCCCTTCAGAGAACAGCTGGTTTCCATGGGGCCAACGTTTAAAATAATAGCTTCTCCTGACAACCTAAATCTTGCTATAATAATGTTCGTGTGCCGTGATTTCCTCTTATTTCTTTAGAATTTTTCCCCCTTAGAATCCATTTCCAGATGGGTATTTCCTGAGCCAGAAATATATGCACTGTTAAGGCTTTTGGAACCTACGGCCAAGGTGCCCCTGAGAATAGCCGGCCTCTAGTCCTGTCAACGCCAGGGAGACAGTGTCTCACCGACGTTCCTTCAGCATCAGTTCAGTTCAGTTCCGTTCAGTCGCTCAGTCATGTCTGACTCTTTGCGACCCCATGGACTGCAGCACGCCAGGCCTCCCTGTCCATCACCAACTCCTGGGGTTCACCCAAACTCATGTCCATTGAGTTGATGATGCCATCCAGACATCTCATCCTCTGTCGTCCCCTTCTCCTCCTGCCCTCAATCTTTCCCAGCATCAGGGTCTTTTCAAATGAGTCAGCTCTTCGCATCAGGTGGCCAAAGTATTGGAGTTTCAGCCTCAACATCAGTCCTTCCAATGGGGTCCATCATTTTTAAAACTCTTTCCCAAGTGGGTAGATGAAAAATAACTGCTTTAATTTTGTTTCTTTAATGACTAATGAAGGTGAGTCTTTGGCAGGTTTCGTAGTTTTTCTCTTTTTCTTTTTTTAAATTGAAGAACAGTTGTGTTCATTTCTGCTATTCACCAAAGTGATTGTGATACACATGTATTCATTTTTTAATATTCTATCCATTATGGTTTATCTCAGAATATTGAATATAGTTCCCTGTGCTATATACCTTCTTGTCTATCTTCTTTTATATTTTTGTAATCACTTATTCCAACCTTTCTGGCCATTTTTTTCTGCTGGGGGCTTTGCTCTCTTTTGAATGAACAGACCTCATTTTGTGTACACCTTTGCCTGGTTTTGTTTGTTTGTTTAGACAGGACATAGATGGGGCCTGTGGCTCATCCAGGGTGGCAGCTTATTGATAGAAAAAAAGTCAGAACACAGGGTCCCAGGCACCTGTGACCAGCTCTTTTCTCTGCCTGAGGCCTGACCCTGAATATGCTCCTTGTTTTTCTTTCCCCTTAAAATTTTAGCAGTTTTTCTTGTCCTAACCAATAGTAGCAGATGGTTTCCAAGCCAAGCATGGTTCTATGGCAATAGAGTCAGCAAGCTTCCCCATGACTGAATCCGATAACTCATCTTCCCTCATTCCCACTTCCAGCTGGACCGTGGGTGTCTGAAATCCTCCTTATAAATCCCTTCGCCCTGCAATAGTGTTCACCTCGCTGTTTAGGAGAATAAACATGTTGTACTATAACGTATCTAAGAGCCTTAAGGAAAGTCAGTGACCATGTGAGGATGACACCATCTGACCTTGAGCAAGTGAACTGTCCTTCAGAGCCTCAGTGATGCCGCCTGGCAAGTGGGTGTGGAGACGTTTACCTGCCGAATCCAGGGGTGACGTGACTTGGATAAGAAACACCACTCTCTGCCACATGGGTGGCCAATGTCAGCATAAAAGTAAGAACAGAGCAAAAACCACAGAAAGTCTTGGTGTGATGCCTCAGGGGGTAGATGAGATCTTCTCCACGTGGTCTGATTGCTTGGATTTTTTTTTTTTTTTTGCTTAGTTGTATTTTTTCTACAAAATAATGTGTGCCTTTTGCATAGTCTTAATATACATATCAAGTGTGTCATGCATTTTAGAGTGAATCCAAGAGTCAGCTGTGAGTCCTTTGTGTTCTTATTCCTTTTATCCTATAATTTTAAGCTACAAGCAGTGGGATGAGGGCCACGAAGCATCTTTAAAGGTTGGAATAGACTGTACTTGCTGGGGGGCCAGGGGGGAATGACTGCCTGTGAAGTTCGCTTAGGGATTGGCATTTTGATCCCCAGTTTGTTAGGATTTTGATCCAGGTTTCTCTCCCTCTCTCCCCTCTGACCCTCCCTCCTGTCTCACCCTCCTCCCTTCCCTCCTCCACCCCCGTGCAGGTGTCCACCTGTCCGTATTCCATGTATGGTGCGTGGGTAGGTGGCTCCATGCTGTGCTCACTCTCCACCTTCAAGGACATGTGGGTCACCATAGAGGAATACAGGGAGATGGGCTTCTCCGTCATCGGCAGGAGGACCCTCTGATTCGTGGCTCTCTGGATCACATCACCTGTCTCACCAGCTCCAGGCTGAACTTCAGCTTGACTGAACTGATCAGAGCTCACAACAAACTCAAATGTGGGCATGGCCTTTCCTCCCCCAGACTTCGATTAAAAGGGTCAATAAAGAACAGACAGCCTCTTTAAGCAAGGCTTGCAGCATTTTGGGAAATGCTCACAGGGCTCTCTCTGCATCAGAGCAGAGTCATGAGTGGAGGGGATCTCTGGCAACTGTGTATCTGTCAGCGTGGCTAAGCTGTGCTGAAGAAACAAACATCCCCCAAGACTCAGTGCCACAGAACAAAAGTCTGTTTCTCACCCGTGTTGCACGTCCATTGAAGGTCCCAGGGACTCGCTCCTGCTTCACCCTCACCCCCGAATCAGGCTGACAGCTGACACCATCTGGAACATTGTCTTGCCCTGTGAGTGCACATACGGGTGCCCTGGAGGAACTTTCCCTGGCGGCAAAGGTACACGCTGCACATCTATCCACAGTTAATTGTCCAGAGCAAGTCACATGGCCCCAGACCACCATGGGGGCTGGGGAGGGCCACCTGACATGAACTTGACCTCCAACATGGCAGGAACAACATGGATGCTGTGGTTCCCGAAAGCACAGTTAAATTCATGAAAGCATATCCTTCATGTATTTATTCCTCACTTATTCCACATGCTGCTGCTGCTGCTAAGTCACTTCAGTCGTGTCCGACTCTTGTGCCACCCCATAGACGGCAGCTCACCAGGCTCCCCCGTCCCTGGGATTCTCCATGCAAGAACACTGGGGTGGGCTGCCGTGTCTTCCCCCAGGGAGGGGTGAGACCTGCATCTCATGTCTCCTGTGTTGGCAGGAGGGCTCTTTACCACTAGTGCCACCTGGAAAGCCAGGAATCATTTACTTCTTATTTATGTTTGTTAATCCCATCTGTATAGTAGCACCAGTCTTTGTTCTGTGTATTGTCTTATGTTCTAGAGTGTAGGATTTTTATTCCTTTAAAACTGTGTACATAGTATGTATACAGTAAATTTAAATATCTACATTTAAAAAAAGAACATGAGAAAGCTGGTGGTCATTGCTGAAGAGAGATATTGCAGACTTTGCTTTTCAAGAAATAGTCTGTGAGATTGGCTTATTTGAGCTGATTTCGTGGTGCAGGAGCCAAAGTTGAGAGAGAGGTTCACGAACTTGAGCAAGGTCATTTGACAGGGATGGGTTTAAATCGGTAAAGAACCCAAAGTAGGGGCACTGGAGATCAGGGGCAGAGAATGAGGAAAGAAAGTTAGCACGAGCATCCGGAAGTAGTTCCCACCTAGAGGCCCAAGCCCCCCTGCATCCATTAGCAGCCGTGCAGAGATACCCCACGCCCAAGGTAAGAGAAACCCAAGGAAGACGGTAGGTGTTGCAAGAGGGCATCAGAGGGCAGACACACTGAAACCATACTCACAGAAAACTAGTCAATCTAATCACACTAGGACCACAGCCTTATCTAACTCAATGAAACAAAGCCATGCCCATGGGGCAACCCAAGACGGGCGGGTCATGGTGGAGAGATCTGACAGAATGTGGCCCACTGGAGAAGGGAATGGCAAACCACTTCAGTATTCTTGCCTTGAGAACCCCATGAACAGTATGAAAAGGCAAAATGATAGGATACTGAAAGAGAAACTCCCCAGGTCAGTAGGTGCCCAATATGCTACTGGAGATCAGTGGAGAAATAACTCCAGAAAAAATGAAGGGATGGAGCCAAAGCAAAAACAATACCCAGCTGTGAATGTGACTGGTGATAGAAGCAAAGGCCAATGCTGTAAAGAGCAATATTGCATAGGAACCTGGAATGTCAGGTCCATGGATCAAGGCAAATTGGAAGTGGTCAAACAAGAGATGGCAAGAGTGAATGTCAACATTCTAGGAATCAGTGAACTGAAATGGACTGGAATGGGTGAATTTAACTCAGATGACCATTATATCTACTACTGCGGGCAGGAATCCCTCAGAAATGGAGTGGCTATCATGGTCAACAAAAGAGTCCGAAATGCAGTACTTGGATGCAATCTCAAAAACAACAGAATGATCTCTGTTCGTTTCCAAGGCAAACCACTCAATATCACAGTAATCCAAGTCTATGCCCCAACCAGTAACACTGAAGAAGCTGAAGTTGAACGGTTCTATGAAGACCTACAAGACCTTTTAGAACTAACACCCAAAAAAGATGTCCTTTTCATTATAGGGGACTGGAATGCAAAAGTAGGAAGTCAAGAAACACCTGGAGTAACAGGCAAATTTGGCCTTGGAATACAGAATGAAGCAGGGCAAAAACTAATAGAGTTTTGCCAAGAAAGTGCACTGGTCATAACAAACACCCTCTTCCAACAACACAAGAGAAGACTCTATACATGGACATCACCAGATGGTCAACACCGAAATCAGATTGATTATATTCTTTGCAGCCAAAGATGGAGAAGCTCTATACAGTCAGCAAAAACAAGACCAGGAGCTGACTGTGGCTCAGACCATGAACTCCTTATTGCCAAATTCAGACTGAAATTGAAGAAAGTAGGGAAAACCACTAGACCATTCAGGTATGACCTAAATCAAATCCCTTATGATTATACAGTGGAAGTGAGAAATAGATTTCAGGGCCTAGATCTGCTAGATAGAGTGCCTGATGAACTATGGACTGAGGTTCGTGACATTATACAGGAGACAGGGATCAAGACCATTCCCATAGAAAAGAAATGCAAAAAAGCAAAATGGCTGTCTGGGGAGGCCTTACAAATAGCTGTGAAAAGAAGAGAAGCGAAAAGCAAAGGAGCAAAGGAAAGATATAAGCATTTGAATGCAGAGTTCCAAAGAATAGCAAGAAGAGATAAGAAAGCCTTCTTCAGCGATCTGTGCAAAGAAATAGAGGAAAACGACAGAATGGGAAAGACTAGGGATCTCTTCAAGAAAATCAGAGATACCAAAGGAACATTTCATGCAAAGATGGGCTCGATAAAGGACAGAAATGGTATGGACCTAACAGAAGCAGAAGATATTAAGAAGAGATGGCAGGAATACACAGAAGAACTGTACAAAAAAGATCTTCACGACCCAGATAATCACAATGGTGTGATCACTCACCTAGAGCCAGACATCCTGGAATGTGAAGTCAAGTGGGCCTTAGAAAGCATCACTATGAACAAAGCTAGTGGAGGTGATGGAATTCCAGTTGAGCTATTCCAAATCCTGAAAGATGATGCTGTGAAAGTGCTGCACTCAATATGCCAGCAAATTTGGAAAACTCAGCAGTGGCCACAGGACTGGAAAAGGTCAGTTTTCATTCCAATCCCAAAGAAAGGCAATACCAAAGAATGCTCAAACTACCGCACAATTGCACTCATCTCACACACTAGTAAAGTAATGCTCAAAATTCTCCAAGCCAGGCTTCAGCAATATGTGAACCATGAACTTCCTGATGTTCAAGCTGGTTTTAGAAAAGGCAGAGAACCAGAGATCAAATTGCCAACATCTGCTGGATCATAGAAAAAGCAAGAGAGTTCCAGAAAAACATCTATTTCTGCTTTATTGACTATGCCAAAGCCTTTGACTGTGTGGATCACAATAAACTGTGGAAAATTCTGAAAGAGATGGGAATACCAGACCACCTGATCTGCCTCTTGAGAAATCTGTATGCAGGTCAGGAAGCAACAGTTAGAACTGGACATGAAACAACAGACTGGTTCCAAATAGGAAAAGGAGTACGTCAAGGCTGTATATTGTCACCCTGTTTATTTAACTTATATGCAGAGTACATCATGAGAAATGCTGGACTGGAAGAAACAAGCTGGAATCAAGATTGCCGGGAGAAATATCAATAACCTCAGATATGCAGATGACACCACCCTTATGGCAGAAAGTGAAGAGGAACTCAAAAGCCTCTTGATGAAAGTGAAAGTGGAGAGTGAGTAAGTTGGCTTAAAGCTCAACATTCAGAAAATGAAGATCATGGCATCCAGTCCCATCACTTCATGGGAAATAGAGGGGGAAACAGTGGAAACAGTGTCAGACTTTATTTTTCTGGGCTCCAAAATCACTACAGATGGTGACTGCAGCCATGAAATTAAAAGACGCTTACTCCTTGGAAGGAAAGTTATGACCAACCTAGATAGCATATTCAAAAGCAGAGACATTCCTTTGCCAACAAAGGTCCATCTAGTCAAGGCTATGGTTTTTCCTGTGGTCATGTATGGATATGAGAGTTGGACTGTGAAGAAGGCTGAGTGCCGAAGAATTGATGCTTTTGAACTGTGGTGTTGGAGAAGACTCTTGAGAGTCCCTTGGACTGCAAGGAGATCCAACCAGTCCGTTCTGAAGGAGATCAGCCCTGGGATTTCTTTGGAAGGAATGATGCTAAAGCTGAAACTCCAGTACTTTGGCCACCTCATGCGAAGAGTTGACTCATTGGAAAAGACTCTGATGCTGGGAAGGATTGGGGGCAGGAGGAGAAGGGGACGACAGAGGATGAGATGGCTGGATGGCATCACTGACTCGATGGACGTGAGTCTGAGTGAACTCCCGGAGTTGGTGATGGACAGGGACGCCTGGCGTCCTGTGATTCATGGGGTGGCAAAGAGTCGGACACGACTGAGCGACTGATCTGATCTGATCTGCATCCTCCTCTCCCCCGGTCCCTGGCAACCCCTCACCTGCTCTCTGTCCCTGTGGAGGCACCCTTATTCATTACATAACCATGGAGGTGCACAGTACTGGCCTTCTCTGTGTGGCTTCTTTCACGGGCTGTATCTTCAAGCCGCATCCGTGTTGCAGCCTGTGTCAGTAAATTCCTGCCTTTTCGTCGCTGAGTGACGTCCCACGGTGTGGCTGGACCACATTTTGCTTTTCCTCATCCTTTGGCTCTGACCACTTCCATGTAAACACGTAACCGCTACCCCCTCCTCCCTCCCTCTTGCCTAGATTGGAGCTGACCTTGGGAGCCCTGGGTTGAGGGAGGCTGGGTCCTGGAATCCCTGCTCAGAGAAGAGGCACTGAGACTCTTAGATAATCAATAAACAGACTCATCTTGTGTTGGGTTAAGCTGCCAAGACCAAGGGTCATCTGTTGAAGCAGCTGGTGTTTCCCTAAACGGTATGTACATGGAGGGCACAAGTAGGGGCAGAGGTTTCATCCTTTGGTGCCTGAAGCCAGCCAGCCCTCAGTTTTTCCGTTTAATGACATAATAAATCACACACCCTTTTTTGGTATAATTAAGTCTCAACTGAATCTTTCTTTATCTCTTGGGAGCCAAAAATAAGTGTGCATGATGCAATCTACAATAAACGATTAGAAAATAAGATTGAGAAAGGACAACAAATGCTATAAAATACCTAGAGAAGAAAAGTAAACGAACAAGAAATGTATGAGACTTACATTAAGAAAACCTAAGCTTCTACTGACTTACTAAAGAAGACGCCAGTACAGGGAGGAAATAACATGCTCGAGGGTAAGAAACGATATATAAAATGTCAGTTCTCCGCAGTTCACCTAGAGATCCAGTGCAATCCTAATCAAATCCCAGTGAGATTTGAGTGGAATTTGACAAGATGATCCAAGTGTCATTCAGAAGAGAAAATACCAAAAATACCAAGGACCGCCCCAACAGGCTCCCTCATGGGGTGTCCAGAGCCGCCCCCTTCACAACAGCCAGCAGCACACCCAGGCCATGGCCCAGCCGCACCTGAGTCTCGGTGCTTCTCAGAGAGCCACTGCCCAGCACCCTAGGATGTGGTCCTGGCTGGTCGAGGTCCCCAGGATACAGAGCACAGCATGTCGGGACAGGACCGCTGCATTCGTGGTGCAGCCCTCTGTCTCCCTCTGGGTCTTCCTTTGGGGTGGTTGGGATGAAGTTTACACCTACCCTCTCCTGCAAGTATGGGCATATGACCAGAGCCTGGCGGACCAGTCCCAGGGGAATGTCACCCAGGCCGGGTCAGTGAGACTCAATTCCAGGACATTAGCTGTCGGATAGCAGCTCCCACTGGGAGGGAGCTGCCCTCTTAGATAGAAGCCTAGAGCTGCCGACTACAAGCTGCCACGATGGAGAGCCCGCATGAGAACCACACCATTGCAGAAGATCTGGGGTGCGGAGAGGAGAAGGGAAGGGCGGACGAGGGAGAGAGACAGAGAGAAAGAGAAACAGAGAGAGAGATTCTGACGCCTCACAGCACGGCTTCAACCAACCAAGCCTGAAATCTATCACAGAGTCATCATTTGGGAAGCCAGTATATATTAATTTTATTTAATCTAGTCTGTAGTTAAAGATGATTCTTCAGAACAGAAGAGGTCTGGGAACCAACCTTAGGTGTTGTGGATAAATATATAAAAATAAAATCCTTTTCCTTGTCAGTGTATTTGGGATGGGATTTTGCACTGGGATTTAGACTTGAATAATCTTTTCCATGGAGAAGGCAATGGCACCCCACTCCAGTACTCTTGCCTGGAAAATCCCATGGATGGAGGAGCCTGGTAGGCTGCAGTCCATGGGGTCGCTAAGAGTCGGACACGACTGAGCAACTTCACTTTCACTTTTCACTTTCATGCATTAGAGAAGGAAATGGCAACCCACTCCAGTGTTCTTGCCTGGAGAATCCCAGGGATGGGGGAGCCTGGTGGGCTGACATCTATGGGGTCACACAGAGTCGGACACGACTGAAGTGACTTAGCAGCTTAGCAGCAGCAATCTTTTCCAAGGAGAAGAAGGTGATGACAGAGGATGAGATGGTTGGACATCACCAACCATCACCAACTCAATGGACCTGAGTTCGAGCAAGCTCCGGGAGATGGTGATGGACAGGGAAGCCTAGTGTGCTGCAATCCATGGGGGTCACAGAGTCTGACACGACTGAGCGACTGAACAACAATGATCTTTCCAAATACCTGGCTTTAGAACATACTTCCTCCTGGGGGTATATTATCTACTCACTCTCTTGTTTTCTCATTCACCCCAAAGCCCCTTTCTACCTGGAGTGGGGTGGGGGAGGGCTGAAGTCAGGAGGTCCTCTAAAGTCTCTGTTCTTCCATCTGAGAAAGGGGGTGTCACACAGCTGGCAGGTTTGGTGGGGTTTTGTTTTCCTGGGGAAAGGGCCTTGGTGCCTGCTGGTGGGGCTCTCAGTCTTGACATCGTCACCGCCAGGGCTGTGAGCCCAGGCGGACTCTCCAGCAATGCCACGTGCAGCAGCAGGCCTCCGGCAGCTCTGTCTCCAGCCCCCACGCCTCAGCCGCAGAACAGGCGCAGGCTGTGGATATGGGAGCATCCTCACCCCCTAGTCTTTCCTTCCTCTGTTCTCATCATACAGCCAGCGATTATAGCAGGTGTCAAGCTGAATGCTCAGGATAGAGAAAAGCATTGACCTTGCTCTCCAAACTCCCCAAATAGCCAAAAGAGGCTTCCAGTGCAGGTTGGAGGGGGGGGTGATGCTGGTGGGATGCTTAGAGAGAAGATTCCCATCTTGTGTTCCACGGGACAGAAGCAAAACCCTCCCTGCAGTTGTGAACAGAGGGCGTGTCTGACTGGAGAGGTGGAAAGTCCATTCAGGGAGGGTGAGCCAAGGGGAACTTATGGCTTCACACACAGAAATCCGGCTTGCCTGGGGAGTGTAGCTGTCCACATTCAGCAAGTGATTTACATGAACTACTCTAGAATGAGTTTCTCCTATTAAATACACAACAATTAGTGATCCTAATAGTCCATTACGACTTAATTGGATGCTGAAAATGGCTTTGTTAAAAGCCAATTGAGAGATTGGGGTAAATAACTGTAAACTCAGCCCCCAGATGACTCTCCTGCCCGTGGAGAGTTAGGTCTCTGCCTTTGGCTGGATTCCCAATCCGAGCCCAAGGTGTCGCGTGCTCTGGGCAGCTCTTCAGAGCTCAGATTAGGGGGCTGTTTATGCTCCAGTCTGGACAACAGCAGCGAGGGAAGACGGTTCAGCCGGGGCTGTCCCGTCACTCCCAGGGCTTCCTGACTGGCGGTCATTTCAAGCGAGCCCCTCCCAGCTCACTCAGGGTGACTCTGCCACCCTGGGAGCCGTCCCTGGGCCAGCCCAGCCTGTATCTGTGCACTTCACGCTGGATGCTCAGGGGTGAAGAGTCCAGGCTAGAGGTGACCCAAGGGCACTCCTTCTTGTTCTTTATTTTCATCCAGCTGCCCAGCCAGTCAGCCCTTCATCCATCCATCGCTCCCTCCCTCCCCTCCTCCATCTGTCCATCCATCCCCTCCTTCAACCATCCATCCATCCATTTACCCACCCACCCATCCATCCATCCCTCCCTCACTCATTTGTTAAATACTGAGGTCACACCTCATAAGTATACAAGTTTGGGTGAAACACTAGGATTTGAAGTCTGGTTCAAAGAAGCTGTATGACCTTATGCAAGTTACCTGACTTTATAGCACAGTTTCTTCTGCTGTAAAGTGGAGAAGACAATAGAATTGCAGTGGATCCAAAGAACTGACCCATATAAGGGGTTTAGAAAACTGCCTTCTGGGTAAAAAGTGCTCAGTAAATTTTTTGAGCACTTGTTTTATTTTTTTCTGTCTTTTTTTCAGCCTTTATTTTTTTTTTTTAACTAAAGTGAAATTCACATAAAGATTTGACAATTTTAAAGTATACAACTCAGTAACATTTGGTACATTCAAAATGTACAATTACCACCCATATTTAGTTCCAAAACATTTTCATCACCCCGAAAGAAAATCCTGGGCTCATTGAACAGTTGCTCCTCATTTCTTTCTCCCCCAGGTAATCACCAATCTGTGTTCTGTCTCTATTTATGTACCTATTCTGGATATTTCACACAATGGAACCATATAATATGAATGAATTCTTTCACTGAGCATGATATTTTAAGGTTTGCTTATGATATAGCATTTATTAATAGTTTGTTATATTTTATTGCCAAAGAACATTCTATGTAGAATAAAACACATTTTTTGAGGAATTACTTGGCAGTCCTGTGGTTAAGACTTTGGCCCTCAGTGCAGGGGGCATGGGTTTGATCCCTAGTCAGAGAGCTAAGATTCCCAAGATCCCACATGCCTCACATTGAGCTCTTGTTTCATTATCGTTATTATTAAATATTTACCAAGAGTTACTGTAAACCAGATTTAAAGAGAGGTTTTAAAGAGAAGTCCAGAAAAAGTTCTGGAGTTGAAAGGTTTCACAGAGCTGGTAGCATGCTAAGGAATTATATAATACTCAAGTTTGCTCAGGCTTTGGAAGACAAGGAGCTTGACTTGGGAATGTGGTAGTTAAATGCTTCCGGAGAAACCTTTTTGCTGCTTTGAAATAAACACAATACTGTGATCTTATTCTTATGTTTTATTTCTGTTCAAGTCATTGTTAAAACTCAGTGCTTTTTAAATGCAAATCATGATACTGCATTAAACTAAAAACTTCTTGAAGAGAAGACTGGTTTAACATACTGGTATTCTTAATAACCAACATTTTAGTGAGCAAAGCAACTTGCTGTTTCTGTATCTCCATAAAGAGACAGACCCAGATGATCTTCCAGATGTCTTCTAACTCTGGACAAAGTCGGGGTGCATGTTAGATTTTCCAGCACCAAAGCTCACTGATTTATAGAAAATGTTGAAATCTGTGACTAGGTGTCCCTTGAGACAAAGCCATAATGTCAGGGGAAAATGGATAATTTAAAAGCTAAGCTGTAGAGCAGTTGAGCCCACTTGGCAAGTATCAAGTTTGCTGTCTGCACCTCCCACCGGGTGGACCGACTGCCAGGCTCCACAGTCAGGGACAGGGACAGGACGGGAGTGGAGAGCTGGTCTACCTGGAGCAGGCGGCAGGCTCAGGGTGCAGTGCATCATCACAGCCAGCGTGGCTTGCAACCTCAGGCTCATAGCGCCATTTTGGCTCACCCTATGTGGGATGGAAGCCTGAACTTTGAAGGAAAAGTCTACATAATGCAAAGCAGACACCATTGGCTTCTCCTTTCACACAACTCCCTCCTTTCTGAAGGAGAATGGCATGATGGAGAAAGAGGAACTTCGCAGTCATGGCTGAGCTGTGACCTGTGACCTCAGGCAGGTCACATGATCATCCTGAACTTCCCTTGACCCAGCACCATCCTTTCTGACCATCTGCTCAGTCTCTGTTTCTGTCCTTATCTCTGTGTCTGCCTCATTCATCTCTTACACTGGGGAACGGAATGGCAGACCACTCTAGTGCTTTTGCCTCAAGAACCCTATGAACAGTATGCTGTGACATACTTAGACAGCATATTAGAAACCAGAGACATCACTTTTCCAACAAAGGTCTATCTAGTCAAACCTATGGTTTTCCCGGTAGTCATGTATGGATGTGAGAGTTGGACCATGAAGAAGGCTGAGCACCAAGGAATTGATGCTTTCAAACTGTGGGGCTGGAGAAGACTCTTCAGAGTCCCTTGGATAGCAAGGAGATCAAACCAGGCAATTCTAAAGGAAATCAACTCTGAATGTTCATTGGAAGGACTGTTGCTGAAACCAAAGCTCCAATAAACTGGCCCCCTGATGTGAAGAGCTGACTCACTGGAAAAGATCCTGATGCTAAGAAAGATTGAGGGCAGGAGGAGAAGGGGGTGACAGAGGATGAGATGGTTGGATGGCATCACCGACTCAATGAACATGAGTTTAAGCAAGCTCTGGGAGATAGAAGGACAGGGAAGCCTGGTGTGCTTCAGTCTATGGGGTTGCAAAGAGCTGGACACAGCCTAGCGACTGAACAACAACCGCATCTCTGTCTCTATGAGCAGAGTTGTTACAAGAATGAGTAAGAAATGGCATATGTACAAATGGTAAAGCTCTCTGTAAGCATAAGTCATCGGCATAAACCAGGGGTTCTCAAGCTGAAAGTGCATCGCAATCCCCTGGAGGTCTTTCTGGTGACGGCCATTCTGGCAGGTGAGAGGTGGTGTCTCGTGGTTTCGATTTGCATTTCTCCGATAAAACTCTCCTCTGGCGCTGAGCAACTTTCCATGTACCTGTTGGCCATCAGAATGTCTTCTTTGGGAAAATGTCTATTCAGGTCTTCTGCCTATTTTTTAATCGACTTTTTAAAATATTGAGCTCTATGAGCTGTGTGTATATTTTGAATATTAACCCCTTATCTGTCATATCATTTGCAGACATTGTCTCCCATTCCATAGGCTGTCTTTTGAGTTGTCGAAGGGTTTCTTTGCTGTACAAAAGCTTTTTACTTTAATTAGGTCCCATTTGTGTTATTTTTGCTTTAATTTCTTTTGCCTTAGGATATGGGACCAAAAAGATATTGTCACATTTTATGTCAAAGACTGTCCTACCTATGTTTCTAGGAGTTTTGTGGTTTTGGGTCTTATGTGTGCATGCACGCTAAGCTGCTTCAGTCGTGTCCAGCTCTTTGTGACCCCGTGGACTGTAGCCCGCCAGGCTCCTCTGTCCATGGGATTCTCCAGGCAAGGACACTGGGCTAGGTTGCCATGTCCTCCTCCAGGGGGTCTTGCAGACCCAGGGATGGAACCTGCGTCTCTGACCTTTGCTGTGTTGGCCGGGTTCTTAGCGCCACCTGGCAAGCCCTTCAGGTCTTCACTAGGCCTTTAATTCACTTTGAGTTGAGTTCTGAATATCAAAAAGGCCAAAAATAACAGATGTTGGAGTGGTGTGGAAATGGGGGAACCCCGTACACTGCTGGTAGGAATGTAAGTTGGTGCACCACTGTGGGAAATAGTATGAAGAGTCTTCAGAAAACGAAAAGCAGAACTGCCGTATGATCTCACGATTCCACTCCTGGGCATTTACCTGAAGAAAATGAAAACACCGATTTGGAAAGATATGTGACCCTCAATGTTCATAGCAGAATTATTTACAATAGCCAAGACCTGGAAGCAACCTAGGTGTCTGTCAACAGAAGAAGGGATATACAGTGGAATGCTACTTGGTTGTAAAAAGGAAAGAAATATTGCCATTTGCAACAGTGTGGTTGGACCTAGAGAATATTGTGCTTAGTGAAATAAGTCAAGAAAGACAAATACTGCATGTTATCACTTATATGTGGAATCTAGAAAGTCAATGAATGTACATAACAAAACAGAAACGCACGCACACATGTAGAGAACAAGCAAGTGGTTACATCTCTCCCCTCTCCTCCCATCCCCAGCCTGTCTCTTCCTGGGTAAACTTAGAGCAAATCTTTCTTAAATTTTTTAATTTATTTATTTTAATTGGAGGCTAATTGCTTTACAAAATTGTAGTGGTTTTTGCCATACATTGACATGAATCAGCCATGGGTGTACATCTGTTCCCCGTCCTCATTCCAAACATCTTTTCTGATCATAATGCAGTAAGATTAGGTGTCAACTACAGGAAAAAGAAACTATTAAAAATTCCAACATATGGAGGCTAAACAACACATTTCTGAATAACCAACAAATCTCAGAAGAAATAAAAAAAGAAATAAAAATATGCATAGAAACGAATGAAAATGAAAACACAACAACCCAAAAACCTATGGGACACTGTAAAAGCAGTGCTCAGGGGAAGGTTCATAGCAATACAGGCCTACCTCAGGAAACAAGAAAAAAGTCAAATAAATAACCTAACTCTACACCTAAAGCAACTAGAAAAGGAAGAAATGAAGAATCCCGAGGTTAGTAGAAAGAAAGAAATCATAAAACTTAGGGCAGAAATAAATGCAAAAGAAACAAAAGAGACCATAGCAAAAATCAACAAATCTAAAAGTTGGTTCTTTGGAAAGTAAATGAAATAGACAAACCATTAGCCAGACTCATCAAGAAACAAAGGGAGAAAAATCAAATCAACAAAATTAGAAATGAAAATGGAGAGATCACAACAGACAACACAGAAATACAAAGGATCATGAGAGACTACTATCAGCAACTATATGCCAATAGAATGGACAACTTGGAAGAAATGGACAAATTCTTAAAGAAAATCTTATATTTGCCCTCATGGACATTTTATGCCGCCTTCTTTAGGAAGGTTGTGAGCAGGAGGGTGGGCGTCCAGGAGTGGGCACTCTATGGAAAGATGCATAAACTCATTTCTCCATAGCCTCAGGGTGCTGCCTGCTTTACCCTAGGAAAGATTTCGCTCTGATTCTGAACTCGTAAGAACTATTGAAACTGTTGCACCTTAAAGTTACTGACCTGGGGTTTGTCTCCTACAGTAAATGGATGGGGAGCTGATATTGTCTGGGAAATAGATGCAGAGTGCAGAGCAAGGTCGTGAAGACCACCCTCCATCTTAACCTGCCCTAGCATCCTCCTGGTTGCACTTCCCACACTCTCTTGCAGTGAGTGGTCCAGCTGTGATGTGGGCGTGACCCACGGATACATTTCCATCCAGCTGGAAGTGCTCATAAGGCAAAGGCTCTACCACCACCGCTGGATGTCCTTGCAGGTGAGCGCAGATGTGTAGCTTTCCACTGGCAGCTTCCCAACCCAGGCGGTTTCTGGAAGTTTTCTGATGGCAGCAGTGGTGGTCTGACTCTAAAGCTCAGAGGATGTGGCAGCAGCTTCCCAGCCAAGCAGGTGGCTTCCAGTGAGCAAGGAGCCGCTTGGTTGGCCCAGTTATGTTTCCAGAGTCATTCCTGATGCCACAGCTCCGAATCTGTTTCCTCAGCATCTCCTATGACCCCAGTGTCCTGTTAATACCCCATGATGATCTCCTTTCAACTAAAATCAGCTGGAGGGAATCCCGTTCCCTGCAAGAGCCCCAGTACATACAACACAGGAGTGTGCTTTCTGGGGAGAAGGTCCATTGTTTTCCTCAGCTTCTCAGTGGGGTTATGACCCAAGGGAGGGTGGGAACATTCCCCGTTGGTGGTCCGCAGGACGTGCCCCCAGGTCAGAGCAGGTGTCTCAGAACATTGGTGGGGAGTCAAATCACCGTGAGCTTGGCATCTAAAGGACTGCTCTGAAAAGCACTACTAATTTGCATGCTGCCCATCTGGAGTTTCAGATCCTGGGTCTAATTAATATATTGCTCACCTGCAGCCATTTTCACTCTCAATTCCATTCAACAAATTCAATGGCTTGTTTAATAAACACTCACTGAGTAAGACATAAGAGACATGGATTTGATTCCTGGGTCGGGAAAATCCCCTGGAGGAGGGCATGGCAACCTGCTCCAGTATTCTTGCCTGGAAAATCCCATGGACAGCGGAGCCTGGTGGGCTACAGTCCATGGGGTCGTGTAAGAGTTGGACATGACTGCGTGACTGAGCATGCGTGTGTAAGATGCATTTCCCCAGATCCTTTGCTTGGAACTGGGCAAATGGATTGTTGTTGCTTAGTTGCTAAGTTCTGTCCAACTCTTTGTGACCCCATGGACTGCAGCACGCCAGGCTTCCCTGTCCTTCATTATCTCTTGGAGTTTGTTCAAACTCATGGGTATTACGTTGGTGATGCCATTCAACCGTCTGTCTCATCCTCTGTTGTCCTCTTCTCCCCCTGCCTTCAATCTTTACTAGCATCAGGGTCTTTTCTAATGAGTCAGTTCTTTACCTCAAGTGGCTAAAGTTACTGGAGCTTCAGCTTCAGTCCTTCCAACGAATATTGAGGGTTGATTTCCTTAAGGATCGACTGATTTGATTCCCTTGCAGGCCAAGGAACTCTCAAGAGTCTTCTCCAGCACACAGTTCGAAAGCACAGATTCTTTGGATGCACTTGCCGTAATTCCAGGGGAACTTCACCACCGTATAAAGAGGAGAAGCCCCAGAAAGCGAACCCTTGCCATTAGGGTCACAACAAGCAGGCACCCGCTGGCGAGAGAGCACCGAGGACAAGGCGACAGACACCCCACGTCCTGTGAGCACCTGCTGGGGTGGATGGCAGACCGGCCACAGACCCTTCCCCTCCCACTGGGGGAGGAGTCTGTGTGTATACCCCTTAATACAGGCTGGTCATGTGACCAATGTGGGCCAGTGAGCGGTGGGCAACAGCAAAGGGGACGCAGGCAGGAGCTTGAGAAGCACACGTGCATCGGGCTTGCCCTTAGAAATGCTGCAGCCACCACCTGGTAACTGCTGGACACACCTGGGACGATGGGCAATGCAAGGCCTAGGGACCCCCTAACTCCAGCTGACCACCAGCCAGCCAGCTGCCAACTGTCAACTACAGAGGTGAACCATCTGACCACCTGCTGGCCACAGACAGTGAGGAGTCCAGAGAGTCCAGCCCAAGTCACTGGGGCACTTGGGTGTGTGTGCTAAGTCGTTTCAGTTGTGTCCAATTCTTTGCGACCCCTTGGACTGTAGCCCACCAGGCTTCTCTGCCCATGGACTTTCTAAATGGCAAGAATACTGGAATGGGTTGCCATGCCCTTGTCCAGGGGATCTTCCCAACCCAGGGATTGAACCTGGGTCTCCCTCATTGCAGGCAGATTCTTTACCGTCTGAGTCACCAGAGAAGCCCAGAATCTGAGTATTTTTCTGCCGGGGTCCAGCCCCGGCTGATCCAGGGTATTCGAAGGAGAGACGGCTAGGCGACCTATTCAAATGTTAATTAGAGATAATAAAGAGGAATAGAATGAGGATAGCTCAGTAGGAAAATTCAGTGGAGAAAAGAAGCTGAGTGGCTTGGTTTACGCGGAAAATCAATATAACCCGTGACACCAGGTTAGCTCTGACCACGGAGGCCGCAGGCGCCCTCTCGAATAGCGGAAGGTGCCCCACCTTAGACACCTTCTCGAGTGGGTCTTAGAAGCCCAGGCAAATAAATGGTCGCAGAGGACATCCACGCTCCAGATGGACACTCAGCTGGAAGTTAAAGGGAAGAATGACATGGGGAGACCAAGCGTTGGTGAGCAAGGCCCATAGCTTTATTTTCAACAGGGGCTTTTATACCCTAAGTTACACATAGAGGACAATAGGGGATGCAAAATCAGCAGTCTTTGATGCTTATCAAAAACCAGGGCTTCTTTCCTGCAGATTTATCGTATACAAATGGTTTAGGTGATTTACATCATCTTCTGGCCAGAGGCCTATTAACATTTTATGACTCTTGACAAGGACTTATCAACAAAGACTTATTTTTCTCTAAGAGTAATTATTCTAAGGTTTGGCGCCATCTTCCGAAGATAAGATTACGTTCCTATAGGGTGGATGTGTAATGGGTTTACAAAGGAAAGAATTTACTACCTTAAGGGTCTAAAGTTACTAACACCAGGCCACTACTTATTTTTTCTACATACCAACTATATTAATTAATGCACATTCAAGGATACAATTCAGGGGATGTGAAAACTTGGCAACAAACATTGGCTCATCAATGAAATCTTTTACTAGTTTTATTCTGACAGTTTCTAATTCTCTGAGAGGCTCTAAGCTATTTGAATATCTTAAGCTTCCCGTGCCTCTGGAGGCTGGGAGACTGTAAACAATCCTATGCATAGCTGTAGGTGTCCGGGTAAACTTGTCAGGCGAGTTAGAGAGCCATCTGAGGGGTTTGGATTTAAACACTCCTAATTGCCCAGGAACTTCATTAATTGGAGCTGTAGGTTAACTCTTTGACAGAGAGAGTGAGATGGTGGTGGGGGACAGCCCCCAGTAAAGTCAGAGGTGAGAGCACAAAGCAATAAAGTAGGCAGACTCTGGTTTTTTGGGGGTAGATGCTCGAGAATATCCGGGGGCACTCCCGAGGCTCGATCCCGCCTTTGCGTATGCCGAGCCCCCTTCCTCATGACCTTTGTCACGAGTGGAATGTCTCTCGCCGGCTCCCGGCATTTTTCCAAAGACAGAGGCCACTCAGGAACATTTTCCCTTGAGGAGGGGCTGATTAGAACCAGGGCTTAGCCAGCTCCCTGAGAGACAGATTCATAAATGAGGCAGATTTCAAGAGAATTCACTGCAGGCACCAGCTCATAGTCCTCCCTGGCACCTCCCACCACTTCCTGCAAGATGGAAACCCCACCCTCCCTGCATAGAGCAGGGTGGGGGTGCTGTGTGTGGGAAGGAGGGACACACAGTTCATCCACCTTCTCCCTGGGGGACCAAGACCAGGGCGAAAACCAGCTCTCAAGGCGAGAAGGCTGGCCACCCAGAGTCGCTGTGAAGGGCACCGTGCCTGTGCTGGGGACCGAACCACGTCCCCTGCTGTCTCCCCCTCCTCGTCAACCCAAGCACGCAGCACCCCCGTCTCCTGGCCTGTGCATCAGTTCAAAGTGCTGACTCGCTCCCGGCTGGCTCACTGCCCGTCGCTGGCTGAGTTTCTGCCCAGCTCAGCAAGGTCCAGCAGCACCAGCAGGGCCCTCGGGCTTGTGGAAATGCAGATTCCCAGCCGCCCCAGCCCAGACTCGGGATTCCTGGGCAGCGGCCGGGCCTGGAGTTAGCAGCACCCGGGTCTCTGCCCAAGTCAGGGCCAGGCTGGGCTTCCCAGGTGGCTCAGTGGTAAAGAGCCCGCCTGCCAACACAGGAGACTAAAGAGACGTGGGTTCGATCCCTGGGTTGGGCAGATCCCTTGGAGAAAGAAATGGTAACCCACTCCAATATTCTGTCTGGAGAATCCTATGGACAGAGGAGCCTCTTGTGCTACGGGGCTTGGGGTCATACAGGGTTGGACATGAGTGAAGTGACAACAGGCACACAGGGCCTGGGACGCCGTTCAGAACTGACCAGCAGGTGTCGCCCTGACACCAGGCTGCAGGTTGGGCCGTCCAGCAGCTCTCGGCCAAGCTGCTGAAGATCCGTGGGCAATCACCGTTGACCAGGCCCTGACCAGGAGCAGGAGGGCGCGTGTGAGTGAGTGTGTCCATGTGTCTGTGCCTTCAGTGAGTGAAGTCGCTCAGTCGTTTCCGACTCTGTGATCCCATGGACTGTAGCCTACCAGGCTCCTCCGTCCATGGGATTTTCCAGACAAGAGTACTGGAGTGGGTTGCCATGTCCTTCTCCAGGGATCGAACCCAGGCCTCCCGCATTGCAGGCAGACGCTTTACCATCTGAGCCACCAGGGACAAGGAGGAGTGAACTCCACAAGTACGTCCCTGACAAACATCTCAAATCAGACCCGGGAGTGGGAGGTGGGGCTCAGCTCTCTGGCCTTGCCCACCCAAGTGAATGCTGGTCACCCTGGGGGAGGCCTCATGGGGAACCGCTTTCCCTGGGGGGCCGTGGCTGCCCCATCACAGCAAGAGTGCGGCCTGGCCGAGGAGGGCTCGGGGAGCCTGCAGCCTCGGTGAACGCCAGTCCCAGTCACCCTGGTGGGGCGGGGGCGCGTTTCATTTGGCAGACTCCCCGAGCGCCCATCAGGCAGCAGGCACAGGCTCATTGCCGGCGTGAGGGAGCCAGGAGTGAAGCCGCACGGAGCCCCCTCCTGCCTCTGAGGCCCAGGTCCCTCCCGACACTGCCTCGAGTGGACACAGTGCCCCTCCCCAGTCTCTGGTCCTCCCCACCAAGGTCGGGGCGCTGGGGCCATTCCCGGGCCCCTTATGTCTCCGGCTAGGACCCCCATCCATTACAGAGAGCGAGCCTGGCCAGGCTTCCCTTTCAGAACCACTTTCCCGGCAGGAGGATGGATGGGGGGCAGGGCCAAGGCAGTGGGGGTGGGGAGTCAGCATCCAGAAGCGAAGGCCGTATGAGCCGGCGGGGGTGCGTGTCCTGGCTGGCAGAGCTGTTGAGCGTCTGGAGATCACAGGAAGCTCATCAACAACATGGACCAGCGCTGCTCCTGGAATCTTCCCTGAAACACGCAGAGGGGCTGCTTATTTCACTGAAGAAGCTTGACCTAATTCATTCTCTGGCAGGAAATTCCAAGAACAGAGACCCTCGGGAGGGAGGGTGAACACCTCCCACCGCCCCATCAAGGCATCTTCCTGCTGTGTCTGGCCCTGACCCGACACCACCCTAGGGAACCTGTCCCAGCCTCCAGTGGCTAGTTGATGAGGGTGGTGGGCAGGGACCACGAGGAGGGCTCATCCCTGCCAGGAAGGCGACCAGGGAACCATGTGAGGCCATCCAAGTGCAAGGCCTGGACCACACCAGTGCCTGTGCTACCCACCAGGGGTCTTAGCCCCTTAATCAGTAGAAATTGACTGGAGGCCAGACAAGAAACTCAGGCAAGGCTTTACTGGGGCCCTGTTGCAGCAGGGGGGTGCGGGAACAGAAACAGGTTCCCTTGGTCCCTCCCCCAAGGGGGATGAGCTGCTTCCTGATACGAGGTGAGGATAGGGGCGTGTCGGGGAGCTGGCCAGAGGGTGGCTTGGGTGGTCTGCCCGCCCTTTTGTGGTGCTGACTGCGGGGGCTTGCACGGCGCCCTGCTCTCGCTTCCAGCTCTTCAAAAGTGGCAGTTGGGCTTTGGGTCTCTTTGTGTCTTTTTGTCCAGAATTTGCCCCAATTGCACATAACTAACCCTGGTGGCTCAGATGGTAAAGAATCCACCTGCCAATGCAGGAGACGCAAGTTCGATCCCTGGGTTGAGCAGATCCCCTGGAGAAGGGAAGGACAACCCACTCGAGCATTCTTGCCTGGGAAAGCCCATGGACAGAGGAGCCTGGCGGGCTACCGTCCCTGGCGTCGCAAAGAGTTAGACACGACTGAGCGGCTGAAGACGCAAATGAAAAGCACATGCACGTAGTTATTTTTAGCCCCTCAGAGCTTCTCTGTGGGCTTCCCTGCGGGCTCAGATGGTAAAGAAACCGCCTGCAATGCGGGAGACCTGGGTTCGATCCCTGGGTTGGGAAGATCCTCTGCAGGAGGGCATGGCAACCCCCTCTAGTATTCTTGCCTGGAGAATCCCTGTGGACAGAGGAGCTGGCGGGCTACGGTCCATAGGGTCACAGAGAGCCGGACACGACTGAGTGGCTGAGCACAGAGTTTCTTTGTACCGTGTTGCTCGAGGAGACATTTGTCCAGGCACAAGCACTGCAGCGGAGGGTCCCCGGTCCCAGGCTGCTTACCTGGAGTGCAGATCCTGCCCGACCACTGTGTCGAGCGTCAGGTGCGGCCCACATAGAACTGAATGCTGAGAGGAGGTGAGAAGTCCTAGCGTCGTAGGCGGGAAGCAGAGCAGTGGGCCCAGCCGTCCCGCGTTTGACCTGTGGCTTCACACACCGGCAGCCGGGTGTCTGGCATCCCAGCCCCTTTGGGGCTCAGTTCTCCCGTCTGCAGGTTGGGGACAACATCAGGCCCCTGGAGACTCACAATCCAGCCTGTGAGATGCCTGGAAGTGCTCCCCCACTAAGGGCTCCGTGCCTCCCAGAATCGAACGGATGAGCCAGCAGAATCTCCAAGAACAAAAGAGGAAGCAGAGGCCCAGGAGAGGCGGCAGGGTGGCCGGGTGGACAGAGAGAGACGGCGGCTCAGAGGCCACGCTCGGCCCCGCTGCTGGGCAGCACGGCAGGGCCCGGACTGAGCTGCTGGACCCGCAGCCTCACTGGTGACCTGGGAACCGCGGGAAGGCACTGCAGAGCTGTTGGGAATGGGAGTCATGTACGGAATGTGCACCTAGCCCAGCGGTGATGCCGGGTCCCCAACATCACTCAGGCACTGAGGACATGGGCACAGACACCCCAGCCCCTTCTCACAGTCCAGCAGCCACAGGCAGCTCAGAGCCAGACGGTGCTGGGTGCTTCTGAGCAGCCACCCCAGGCCGGGGGTCCGCGGGGCTCCAAGAGCTGGGTGGGCGTCCAGCTGCTCCGCTGACTGGGGAACAGGCTCACCTCCACCTGAGAGAGCTCAAGAACTTTCCAGATGGCTTGACGGCTTCCGTGGGCCCTCCGAGGGGACCTGCGGGCCATGGACTGAGCTTCGTCCTAAAGGACCAGGGTTTCATTACGGGAAGGGGCACGCACACCCACCCCTGCAGTCTCCTCCCGCTTGGAAGGCTACAGGCAGAGCCCACCTGAGGCGCTGTGTGGGCCCACAGCCCTTGACCAAGCACCTGGGTGTCTCGAGCAGGGCCCCGCACACCCCGATCAGCTTAGGGAGCACCTTCGTGGCTGTTGGCTCAGGTGGTGATGTGGGGACAGGTGCTGGGGATGAACAAGTGTAGAAATCACGGCAGAAGGGTGGTCTCTGCAAGCTCACCCAGCTGGTCTGTGGACGAGGAGAGCCTGTGAGGAGCAGCGGAGCCTGAGGCTGACCTCGAATCAGGTTTCCACCTCTCTGTGCTCCAGGTTCAGCTTGGATTCCCCAAAGGAGCCCTGCACGCAGCACACAGCTGAGTTCTGAGCTCACAACACCTGTGAAACAGCATCCCAGGGGTTCACCTCGCCTTCATGCAAGCCGGCGTCCTCCAAGAGTCCCGAGGCAAGCACGGGGCTCTCTGTCCCCCTGCACAGGTGGCCTCACTTTCTGCTCTGTGACCGTTTTCTCCAAACCAACGTAGAGATGCCTCTGATGGAGGGCTAGATTGGGAGAATAGATGGATTAGCTAGCTAGCTTGAGAGAGAGACAGATTGGATGGATGGAGGACTGGATGGATGGATGGGTGGGTGAATCGATGGATGGATTGATAGATGGATGGATGGGTGGATGGATGGATGGATGGATGGATAGGTGGGTTGGTAGGTGGGTGGATGAATGGAGGGTTGGATAGATGTATGGGTGAATGGATGGGTGGGTGAGTTGATGGATGGATGGATGAACAGATGGATGGTGGATAGGTGGGTGGCTGGATGGATGGATAATGGATGGCTGGATAGATGGGTGGGTGGATGGGTGGATTAGATAGAAAAATAGATAGGAAAATATTGATAGATTATAGATCTAAAGGTAGACAAGCAGATAGATTGACAGATGAGCAGGCAGGCCTGCGGGCAAGCGTCATGAAGATCACCCAGCCCCCTCAGTGCGGGCTGCCCCTCCCACCCCGGCCCCAGGGCCCCTCCTCCTGCCTTTTCTGCAGACTCGGGATGTTCTTGTCGCCTTTCCCCTAGTGCAAGGCTTCTCTGTGTCGATGTGATGATGAGGCCCGTGGTGGAAAGTGATACAGGGCAGTCATCCTCACCAGTGACGCCCTTTATCAAGCCCAGACTGAGAGGTCACAGTAACAGGTAAGCAGGAAGCCCTCTTCCAGGAAGCCTCTGTGCTGCAGCCCGACCCAGAGTCCATGCTGACCACGGCCAGGGATGGACACCGCGCTCCAGGCTCCCCGAGTCCTCGGGCCCCGGCTCTGCTGCTGGCCAGCTGTGTGACTCGGGGCCAGTGGATCAACCTCTCTGAGCCTTAGTCCTCCCGGCACCGGCTGTGCTCCCCCAGTGTGCTGTCAGGAACCAAAGGAAACAAGCGCTCTGCAAGCTGTGCTGCTGCTGTTACTGAGTCCCTTCAGTCGTGTCCGACTGCGAACCCACAGACTGTGGGCCTCCAGGCTCCTCTGTCCACGGGATTCTCCAGGCAAGAATTCTGGAGTGGGTTGCCATGCCCTCCTCCAGGGGATCTTCGCCACCCAGGGATAGAAGCCTGGTCTCCTGAGTCTCCTGCATTGGCAGGCAAGTTCTTACCACTACTGCAATTTGGCACATTAAGAGATATTGGTTATTGCTGCTCTGCCACGCTCTTCAGTGATGTCCCAAGACCAGCTGTACGAGCAGTGATGACGACAATGAGGTCTGATGCTGGTGGTGACGCAGCCCCGTATCCCCCGATCGCCGATTGTGCCGCGTCGGGGAGCTGCTCTGCCAAGCGCTTCCTGTGCGTGACTTCAGGGTATCCCCTGGGGAGGGAGTGACGTTGCCCTGTCTTTGGGATGGGAAAAGCAGATCTCCAGGAGATGAATATGTAGATGACTGCGGGTCTCCAGACCCTGGCTCTAGAGGACACAGGCCCTGGACAGTGTGGGGACAGTCTGGCTCTCCTGAGTTGGTCCCTCATTCGGATCCTTAGATCAGTGGGTTCTAGAAGTGACTCCCATGAGTCTTCCCATCCCAAGCCTTAGGATCTGCCTCTGAGAGGAGAGCAGAAAGGACTGGCCCAGTTGGGTCTGGAGTCTCCCTCGAGTCCCCCCCAGAAGGCGGACCCCACTCAGGCCACCCGTCACAGCGCTGGGAGACTCCTAGCCTCGCAGGTCCATCCTGATGGGGCTTCCTCTGTTTCAAGGTGGGGGAGGGTGCAGTGCTGAGTGAGGTCACCGTGATTAATTGGTGAGCCCGGCTCGTCCTAGAACCGAAGAGGAAACGGGTCACTCTCAGAGGACCCAGGTGAAAGCGTGCACACGTCACCTCTGAGTCTGCACACGTCCCCAGTCAAGGGGAGAAACTTCTGGAAGGAGTCGAGAAGCAGGTGGCTTTGAGGGAGCGTCGACCTAAAACCACAGGAGGGTGGCAGGTGGCAGGTGTGGGTACAAGTGGCGTCAGGGTCAGAATATTCTCTTCAGCTTCCTCTGTCCACAGGCATCCCCGTCTTGAGTAAGACCTGTCGTTGTTGCTGTTCAGTTGTACAGTTGTGTCCAACTCTTTGCGATCCCGTGGACGGAGGAGGACCAGGCTTCTCTGTTCATGGGATTCTCCAAGCAAGAACACTGAGGTGAGTTGCCATGCCCTCCTCCAGGGGACCTTTCCAGCCCGGGGATCAAACCCACCTTTCTTACATGCCCTGCATTGGCAGGCCGGTTCTTTACTGCTCGCACCACGATGGCTTAGTCTGAACATGTTTATAGATCCAAATACATAGAGAGACTCACATATATGTAGATTCAGAAGAAGTTTGAAATAAATGCTTGCATGAGACCCTTCAGCTGTTGCCAAGGTGACATGGAGGCGGAGAGAGAGCTCTGGGCTTGTTCTTGAACAGAGGTGTAATCCCAACTAAACCAAACCAAAGTGGAAAAAAAAGAGATTACGTTTTGTCTTGCATAAGAGAAAGGTCCAGGCATCAGTTAGTTAAGTTCAGGCAGATTTGTTGTGTAACAAAGCATCCCCAAACTCAACAACCACCACTGTGTTATTGCTCATGAGGCTGTACGTCCACTGGACAGTGTGCCCTTGGCCGAGGGCATTGGACTGGGGACTGGTAGTCCAGGACGTCCTAAGTCACGTGGAGGCCAGGTGGCTCTGGTGGTCAGTTGGAGCTGAAGGCCAGCAAGATGATGGGGGTGACTGGGCCATGTGTCTCTCGCTGCCTCGCAGGCTAGCCCAAGAGCAGGTCCACCTGCTCGTATCCATACATAGACTCGTATCCAGCCTATATAAAGAACTCCCGTGGGCATGCTACATATGGATCTACATACAACCACCTTCCCGGTCTAGGCTTGGGTCACATTTTCCACTGATGCATTGACCCAGGCAGGTCAGGTGGCCCAGCCAGCCCAGATTCAAGTGGGTGGACGAAGGAACTTGACTTATTAGGAGGACTCTAAAGTCACAGAGGTGGGAAAGATGTGTGGCCATGTTTGCAATCTACCAACTGGGCTTCAGGTTGGGCTGGATCCAGGCACTCAAGCAGCATCTCTGCTTCTTGCGTGTCAGAGCCTCTCTCAGGCTGGCTCTCCCAGTGGTTTGGCAAGCTGGCCACCAACAAGGGCAGCTCTGGACCCTACCTTCCCAGCTCAGGTCCGTGAGGATGAAAGACTCACCAGGTTCCAGGTCCTGGACTTGCCTGACCCTGGCTCTGAGCCATGTGCCTGCCTCCGAGCAGACTCTGTGTTAGAGGAATGTGATGCTCTGATGGCCTCTCTCAGGGACCAGAAGGGAAGTGACATCTGCTCAAGCACGTGGACAGAGGAGGAGGGCAGAGTTTTCTTTTCTGACCAAGAAAACCAGGGGCCAACACCAGAAGCCTGGGGATGCTTAGTGGGCAGCTGAAACTAACATCTGGGCAGTGTTGGACGGCCAGTGAAGTGTCTGTTCGTGTATTTTGCCCACTTTTATTCAGGTTGTTTGTCTTTCTATTGAGTTCTTTTGGGGCTTCCCAGGTGGTGCCAGTGGTAAAGAACCCACCTGCCAATGCAAAGGAGGTAAGAGACACAGGTTCAATCCCTGGGTCGGGAAGATCCCCTGGGGGAGGGCATAGCAACCCACTCCAGTATTCTTACCTGGAGAATCCCATGGACAGAGGAGCCTGGCAGACTACAGTCCATGAGGTCACAAAGAGTCAGGTACAACTGAAGTGACTTAGCACACACACAGGAGTTCTTTATATAGGCTGGATACGAGTCTATGGTGAGATACGTATTTTGTGAATATTTTTTGACGTTTGTGGGCGTTCCTTTCATTTTCTTTTTTTAAGGTGTTGTTTTAATTTTTATTTTTAAGTGACTTTATTTATTTGCTTATTTATTTTTGTTTTTTGATCACCTTGGGCCTCTGTTCCTGCAAGGGCTTTTCTCTAGTTGCAGTGAGCACAGCTTCCCTCTGGTTGTGGTGGGCGGGCTTCTCATCGCGGTGGCTTCTCTTGTTGCAGAGCTCGGGCTCCAGAGCACAGGCTCAGTAGTTGTTGCACACGGGCTTAGCCGCTCCACAGCATGTGGGATCTTCCTGGACCAGGGATCAAACCCGTGTCTCCTGCATTGGCAGGTGGATTCTGGGAAGACCAACTTTTGTGTATAATGTGCAGTAAATGATGAGTTTCATTTCTTCCCAATAGATCTCCAGTTATCCTGGGACATCCAGGTCACCTGTGGCCACAATGGAATTAAATTAGAACTTAACAACTGGGAGAAGAGTAGAAAAACTCAAGTGTTTGAGAGTTAAGCAACTCATTTCTAAATAACCCATGGATCAAAGGAGAAATGATAAGGGAAATTAGAGAAGGAAAGAGACGGCCCTGATAGCCAGGACAAAGCTGGGACTCGGCACCTCCTGTCCCCATCCCTCCGTCCACACAAACTCTCCCGCAGTCTCCTTGACACAGAGGTGAGTGACGCGCCTTCCAGAAAGCACAGCAGGCCTCTGAGAAGCGGTGCTGCAATGCAGCGGCTGGTATTTGAGAGAAGCATATGGAGGTGAACTTCATTGTCTCATAAGCCTTCTAATTTTTAAAATTCTAATCATGCATCCACCTACCACTCGACAAATGGACACTGAGAGCCTTTCTCGGGCACCAAGAAATGACAGCCCTCACAGTCCTGGTTCCCAGGGAGCTTCCAAGTGAGGGACACAGACAAAAATAAATCACCAGGTAAATAAAGGGCCGACTCACCAGGAAAGACCCTGATGCTGGAAAAGATTGAAGGCCAAAGGAGAAGGGGGCAGCAGAGGATGAGGTGGTTAGACAGTATCACCGACTCAGTGGATGTGAATTTGTGCAAACCGCAGGAGATAGTGAAGGACAGGGAGGACTGGCGTGCTGCAGGCCACGGGGTCTCACAGAGTCGGACACGACTTAGTGACTGAACAGCAGCAACAAATAAAGTAACTGAAAGCGTGCTGCCATCT
This sequence comes from Bubalus kerabau, assembly GCF_029407905.1. Classification (NCBI taxonomy): domain Eukaryota; kingdom Metazoa; phylum Chordata; class Mammalia; order Artiodactyla; family Bovidae; genus Bubalus; species Bubalus kerabau. The sequence continues at coordinate 2,899,952 of NC_073628.1, forward strand.
GTTAAGGAAGCTTGGACCTCCTTGCCAGGGAGCAGGGAGACAGGGCCAGCCAATATCCCCGCCACTTTCAGTTGAACCTGTAAAAATACTGGTTCCTCTCTCCACCTAATATTTCAGAGGACTTACTGTCTCTCCACAGATTCCAAGAACACAGACACCAGGGATTTCTTCCAAGCCTGCAGCGGGGGGATCACTCTCTCCCTCCCAACCCAGGGGCTGGTTCAGGGCCCCCTTGGGGCTTCCCATCCATCTATTTCTGGCTTAGATAATAAGCCTGTTGCCCAGGGCCTGGCTCTGGGGAGATGCTCAGTCACTGGTGAATGTCATCGAATCCACTCCCCATCCTCGGGTCTGGGTCACGAAGGAACAGAGTGGGAGACCAGGAAGAGCAGCCCACGGCAGGGGTCAGTGGCCGAGGTGTGGACTGGGCGTGTCTGAGCTAGAGCAAATCTTGGCCTTAATGCCTTAAGCCTCCAGCAAAGCTGAGGCCTCCGGGACTGGGCTTCCCAGGTGGCGCTAGTGGTAAAGAACCCGCCTGCCAATGCAGGAGACGCCAGAGACGAGGGTTCTATCACTGGGTCAGGAAGAGCCTCTGGAGAAGGGCATGGCAACCTACCCCAGTATCCTTGCCTGGAGAACCCCATGGACAGAGGAGCCTGGTGGGCTACAGTCCATGGGGTCACAAAGAGTTGGACAGGACTAAAGTGAATGAGCATGCCAGGACTGGAGGGAATTTAGAGGCCATTTGATCTGAGCTCTCAGCCAAAATTTGGGAGGCCTTTATCATGCTCCCGAGTGGCCATCCAAGCACCCTTCGATCACCTCTGCCAGGGACCACTCTCTGACCCCCAGGTCAGCCACACCATCCTGGGAGAGGTGACAGGGAGCCCAAAGCTAGGGAAACAAAGTACTGCAGGTGGGGTGGATGCTTCATTAGACAGTCAACAGGAGGGATAAAGTGCTTTATAGTTTTCCGAGCATGCCTGTAACTTTATCAGAGAATTCTACATTTTCTGTGTCACTCAATGGATGACTCAAAAAAGCCAACCCGTGTCTTTCTCCTAGGGTCCTGGGATGAAACTCTATCTCGAGTCTGGTCCTGAGGGTCTGGTGAATTCGGGACGTATCCTGGGCTCCTTGCATGGATTTGGACCAAGGCTTGAGTTGGAAGTCGAGGCAGGAACCCCCTCAAACCCAAGGGCCCAAGTGGACGATCTGGGCCAGCAAGTAGGCTCATGCACCACCTATTTTGAGAAATGGGGCATCAAAAATAGAAAGGCCTTAATTCCACAGCCTGAGAGTCTCATCGAGCCAGCTGGTAATAAGGGGAGACAATAAGTCCCAATCCTGTGACGCTTCCACAATGGAATCTTTTTCTCAAGTACCTTGGAATCTCTGAGGGAAAAAAATTGGCTAAATTGTCTTTAAAGACAGGACAAAAGTTGTCGGCAATTTGGGGGCAGAATAACCTGGCAAAGGCATGAAGGACGGCCCCGTTCACCCTTCCGCGGTGAGGCTGCCGCGCATCCGTCCCAGGGAGCCTCATGCCCGGCTTTGACGTGGCAGCCTGGAATATGCAGCAGGAAGTTGGGGGAAATTCTGGTGGAAACAACTGAGGCCAGATGTTTCTACTCGTACTTGGTCAATACTGGCCCAAACCCGGCCGAGCATCTGTTTAAAGATAAGTGACAAATATTAAAGAAGGAGGAGGAGGGGTGGGGGAGGACGGGAAGAAAGAGCCTACGAGCTCTAGAATTCAGGGAGTTCGAGTGATTGTTTTTTCTCATCTCAGACAATTCCTGGGAGACTTAGTTTTGGCTGAGCTGAAACGTACACAGAGTTAATACTGAATGAAAGATGTTTGCCAAGATCTATGAGAATAAGAGACATCCTTTATCCTTTTTTCCTGATTTCTGAGAGCACCATCTGGGTGGAGATCGGTTCTGGAGACCCCTCGCCAGGACACGCAGAGGATGCCAATCAGTGTTTGTGAAATATTTATCGAACAGGGGCTTTGGGCAAAGCATTGTGATGGAGGCTCCCTGGGTTGTCGGCAGCTCACATTCCAGGGGAAGGAAAGACTATGGCAGTCCAGCGAGCCGTGTGGGAAGAAAGGGAGGTAGCAGCTTGAAAGAAAGCCAGTCGTGAAGGGGAAGACAGGCAGAGGCTGCCCTCAGCAGAGAGGAGGCTGGGGGTTTCGCTGGCGGGGACGGGGTGGAGGGGCTGTCAGGCGGGGGCACACGGAGGGAGGAGGAGCAACAGAAGGCAAGCTGGGCGGCGGTCACAGGACGCGTGCCATTCCCTGGAGTTACTCAAAGAGGTGCTCGCTCGTGCCAAAGCTGAGCCTGGCCTACGGATTAAAACATGTTGCAAAAGGAAAGAACATGGCCGGGAACACAGCAGCACACGTCTTCACCAAATCTGCAGGGAGGGGGTGCAGTGAGACTCTGAAAGCACTGCCTCAGTCCCTGCAGACGGAACGGGGACCCCTCTCCCCACCAGGCCCCCATTCCTGGCCTCGAGAGCAAAGATCCAGAGTAAATCAAATAGCTGGAGGGATCCCAGAAGAGAGGGTGTAGGAAAAATGGAACTAAAAGGGCAACCTGATGGCCTTGGTGCCAGGGGAAAATTGCATGGAGAGGCTGCTGGAGTGTGGGAAGACTTCACCACGAGGAGATATGATTTAAAAAAAAACAACCCAAGCAACTTACAGGTAAAAAAGGCAAGTATTAACTCCAGGAAAAACAAAAAGTTATGTAAGAAAAAAGAAAAACCAGTTACGCTTGACTCAAAAGCAAATGACAATTACCTAGGTGCAATAATGAAAAAGCAGAATAGCGATTGGTCCAAAATTTGGGCCGCAGCCACATTGAGGGACTGGGAGAGGAAGCGGTAACTTAAAGAGAGGTGAGTGCCTCAGCATTCTGTAATACTGCCTAAAGCTGTTGAATCTAGAGACTGTGATGGAAGCAATGTATTTCTTTAAGAGCATAGATGATGTTAGTATTCAATACTTAGAGACTTAACTAAGAGTTGAAAGCCAATGCCTTTGAGAAGTTGGGGTGGAGGTGGGGACAGCTGTTTACAAGCCCTTCAGCAACGTTTGACGTGCTGCGTGTGTACTAAGTCGCTCCACTCGTGTCTGACTTTGTGACACTATGGACCGTAACCCGCTAGGCCCTGCAGTCCATGGCACGCTCCAGGCACGAATACTGGAGTGTGTTGCCTTGCCCTTCTGCAGGAATATTTGACATATGTATCCTCTTAAATGTATATCTGCACACACACACACACACACACTCTCTCACACACACATACATGCATGTCCTACTTACAGAAATATAAAAAGGAGGAATGGAAAAGAATAAGCCCCTGCCTTCTAGGAGGGGGTGTGATGAGGGTAATAGAGTATGACAAGGCGCCTAGAAGCTGGCAAGGGCATCTCTGGAAGAGCCCAGATCTTCTCATCTAAAGTGGATCATGACACTTTAAATCCTCATTTTTGCCTTTAAACTTTCCAAAACCATGAAGGAAACCTTGCTGCCCGGGGGGCAGGTGCCCCTGAGACCCAGGAGTCGCTGGAGATCTGGGTTCACGATTTTGTCCGCACTTTGCCTTCTTAGCCGAGAAGCCAGGGTCCAGCCCCTTTGACTTCTGCCCGCGTCCCATGCTTGCTGCCAGGGCCTGGTGGGCACTGTCGTAGTTGAGGGGACGCATTTGATCATCTTCTGAGAGCCGGCAGGCTCACCTGGACAGCACCACCGTCTCCCTGCTCACGGGAGGGGAGATCGTGGATGTCCAGGGCGGGGCCGAGCACTGCTGGGACTCACCGTAGCAGGGGCTGGGGACTCCGAACCCCAGGAGGATTTGGGGCCAGGCAAGGACCCGTGACCCCTGCCCTGGCTCAAACACAGGTAATGACATGGAATCCCCACTGAAGACATTTACAGGGAACGCAGCCCTTGGCCAAGGCTTCCCTGGTGGCTCAGACGCTAAAGAATCTGCCTGCCAATGCAGGAGACTCGGGCCTGACCCCTGGGTCAGGAGGATCCCCTGGAGAAGGAAGTGGCCACCCACTCCAGTATTCTTGCCTGGAGAATCCCAGGGACAGAGGAGCTTGACGGGCTACAGCCGTGGGGTCGCAGGGAGCCGGACATGACTGAGGACTGTGCTTTCACGCTCACTAGGCCTTGGCCCCGCTGCTCATTCTCCAACACCGTTATCTCCCACCTGCCGCCCGTTTCACTTTTCCAGAAAGTCTAACCCTGCTCCTGGTTCCAAGGCAGCCCCACTACTCACGGCTCTCCTGGGAGGTAGTGACGGGACCAGAGCTGGCATTTGGCAGCCACGAGCGATTCCCAACTCAGGATCTTAGCAAACCCCCGGGGGCCCAAGTCTCCTCCGTGAAGTCAGAAGAGAACCCAGCTCCCAAGGTTTGGGCTGTGACTCTGCAAAGCAGGAGCTCGGAGATCACAGGCCTCCAGAGAAGGCCCTGCTGGAGGCCCAGCCAGCCATGCCTTCCCCGGTGGCCGGCTGCCTTTCCACTCTCTCTTCCTCACAGTTTCTCTTGCCCTCTTTTTTTTCTTCTCTCTCTCTCTCTAAGATAAACCTCGATGTGACAGCGAATTCTCAGAGGCAAACGCACAGACAAAAATCACACGTTTCCAAACACCACGTTTCAGCTGGGGGCACGCACGACCATGTTTTCTAACACGTTTCTCTCTCAAGGCATTAGCCCAAGGACACGGCAGCTGAAAGAGCAGAGACTCTGGGCCCCGAGCAGGCAGGGCGTGCCTCCTGCCGAGCCTCTTAATAGCTGTGAGCCCCGGAGTGCTGTGTTCACAGCTGCAGTGATGCAACAGTGGGAGGGAGGGGCGGGCAAGGGAGGAGGGGACGGAGCAGGATGGGGACCCGGGGCTGGGGGGTGGCGGCAGGGCGATGGTGAGGTGGCACCCTGGTCTGGAGCCTACAGGACAGGGGCACCCTTTTGGACACCCCCCCGGTCTGGAGGGGGCTCCGCTATCTGCAGCCTCTGGTAGGATGCTCACCCTGGGGAGTTCACACTGTCTGCATCCTCTGGAGCTAGTTCCCCTCTGCCCTTGGGGCTTTTGCTTTGGTGCTGGTCTCTTTCTCCTAGGACAGGTGGTCTGTGGCCGCTTGGATCTGTTTTCCCAAGAAAGCAGCAAGTCCCCAGGGGTGGTGGTGATAAGGACCAGCCCCAGAAGAGCTATTCCTTCCAGCCCTTCTCTGCTCCAGGTCAGAGGAGTCTGTGATCACCTCTCTAGAGGGGTCTAGTCTCGCTGGCTCCTCTGCCCCACCTCCCACCGTCTCCTGAATGCCCCCTGCCCCCATTGCAGCTGCCTTCTCGTCAATGGACCAAAACCACCCTTGTCACGCCACCAACCGCTGTATCTGAGCAAATCCAGGAGCCAACTCTCAACTCGCCTTCCCTCCCGCACTTGACGCGCGGATCATTCCTTCTGGAAACACTTAGCTTTTGTGTCTTCTAAGGCACCATGGTCTCCTGCATCAGGAAAAATAGGTAAAGACTTTAAATGGGCAAACAACAATCACCAAAACTCCCTACCAATTTCCTGAGTGTCCTGTCTACTGCACCTGTCCGTTTTTGTTTTTTTTTCCTCTATTTTTCCTCGAGCTCTTTTACAAGTTGCACAAAACTGTTGTGGAAAATAGAATAATGAAAATGATTCGCAGGCGGAAATGCAAATTAGTTGCCGCTGCTGGAATGAAATTGGTTTTCGCCCTGTAGACAGAACTGCCAGGAATATATGTAAGTTTGTCTGTGGAATCCTTACGTCCTCTATAATGCTCTTTAAATTCTCCTGGCTGTAACATCTGACTGATGTCTTTGTTAATTAGCAAGTCAGAGAAAACCTTGGGGGTTCATTTTATACTCAAATGAGTGTCCTGATTCTGGGTTTTGTTTATTCTCTGCTCCTACCTTCCTGGCTAGTCCTTCTCCTTCTTCGGGGAGTCCTCCTCTTCTTCCCAGCTTTACCTGTGGCCCTAGGGTTGCGCTCGAGTCTCTGTTCTTATCTATCAGCCCTCCCCACCCCCTCCCAGTGATGCTGTCCAGCCACTGACTTAGCATCCAGAGATGTTAGAGGCCCTCAGATTTCAGCTCCCCCAGCCCTGCCCTCTCCCACGGGCCCCAGACTATCAAATAGTGTCCTCCACGTGGCCATTTGGCCACCTAACAGGCTCCATCAAACTGGCCACCATCACCTCTTCCTAGTCTCCGACGTCTGTCACCCCCAGCCCCACCTACCCTCTGACTCTCAGCCAGAGGGGTCTCTGTGGCTCCACCCACCTCCCCAGCCTCCCTGCCTCAGTCTCCCCATTACTCACTGCTCTTCACGCTTCCGGCCTTGGCACTGGCCTAAACTGTTTGTCTAAAGAAACTGTTCCTCTGGACATGTCCTGCCCTGCGTTATCTGCCTGGTGAATTTCTCACTTTCTTCGGATGTCAGCTCAAACGTCCCCTATTCCCAGACTTTTCTTCACCTTCCTCTGAACACAGCATCACCTACCACCTACCAGCCCTTTCCCCAGTTAACCTTTCTTCAGGGCATTTGGCGAATCTCATGTAATTTGACATCCTAATGTGCTTTTTCTTGCCATCTTGTCCAGTAGAATACAAATACTTTTGTCTGTTTTGCTCATCACTGCAGACTAAAAATCTAGACACATACTTGGTACATAATAGCTTCTCCATAAATAGTTATCAGGAGATTGACGACTTTCCCTACAAGGCAGCGCCCTTACGGGTGGGTGTGCACATAACAGGCATAGATGGGGACTTAGAAGATGAACTGAACACTGCAAGCAAAGGAAGACGTGTGAGCAAAGGCACACAAGCGAGCAAAGTCCACCACTGGTCTCCCGTGTACTTGTCTGTCTGCATGTGTTCCGTTTCAGTTCAATTCAACATGTCTTTCGAGGGTCTCCCATGTGCCAGGCACCGTTCTGAGGCTGAGATCTAGAGATGAGTAAACCCTGATCCCAGCCCTTGGGAAACAGCACATTGAGAGGTCAGGGTGTGCAGACCGCTGATAGCCAAGGAGCCGTTGCTCAAGGGGCACCAGGCCAAGAAGCGGGGAGGCACAGGGCCCATTCACCCTGAGGAGGTCAGGACAGGCTTCCCAGGGACACGCAACTGGAGTTTTGAAAGATGGACAAGTCTGAGAGTGGAAGGACAAAGTATATGTAAGAAACTGTCTAAAAATATTAAGTCATCTTATGGGACTATTGATATGTATTAAGAAGAATGATATCAGTCAGGGTAACCGAGGTTATGCTGAAGTAACAAGCATCCTCTAAGTCCCAGGGGTTTAAACAGCACCAGACAGTTTCTTTGCTCAGGCGGCATGTCAATCATGCGTCAGCAGGGATCGGGAACAACAAGCAGAGAGACTGCTTGTTGTAGCCACTTGGGGCCCCAGGCTCGGGAGCAGCTGTGTTCTCAAACCCCGCCAGCTGCCGTGCAGATGGAAAGAGCCGTGGAGAGTCTCAGGCCCGCACTGCAAATGCTTGACCTACTTCTATGCACAGTTCATTAGTCGGACCTGTTCCATGCCTCCCAGTCCCCATAGAGAAGACAGGACTGCAGCTCTGAAAGCCGAGGGGAGAGGACCCACACGTGAGTGTGCACAGGCAGACTCTGGGGGCGCCTGGGACTCATTCTTAGTCTCCTCTTTATGGCAGAAGCCCAGTGGGGTGGGGTGGCCTCCAGCCCAGCTCAAACGCTGTGCTGCCCAGCTCCCGTCCCTCCAGCTACAGCCACACAAACGAGATGCGATGTTCTGGGGAAGCTTCTGGGAAAGGGGTTACAAGGGGTGGACCCAGCCAGTCCCTTCTGTCCTCCTGCCTGGGCCACACGAGGGGACAGTTAGCCTAAAAACTCACGACCACCAGCAGGAGGACAAACTGCACACAAGGTCTGAGCAGCTCGCCAGAAAGCATCCTGGCCGCACACCACCCCTCGATGGTCTGCCTGGCACTTCTCGGGACGTGGGGAGAATAGATCCCTTCCTCGTTAAGCCCGGGCTTATAAACTGGATCTCTGATCCAGCACCCGGAGATTCTGACTCATGGCTCTGGGGTTGGTCCAGGAGCCTTCTTCCCTAATAAGCTCCCGAGTGAGGGATGCGTGCGTGGTACTGCTGACAGCGGACCACACTTTGAGATGCAAACTAATGGATGGGGGAGGAGCGGGGAGGAGCCTGAGGCAGAAGAGGGACGCTCAGCCTGGTCCTGGAAAAATCGTGTAATTCCTGGTTATAAAGCAATTAACCCATGAGCCCTCCCAGGTGGGGACCAAGTTTTGCTCATCACCGTGCTCAATCACGATATCAGTCTTTTCTTCCTCAACCCCCTCCCATGCCCATGACCGTGCTAGCCCACCTAGCATGTACAGAATGACGCCGTGCCCTCTGCAGTCCATTTTTTAAAGCTTTTTTGTTTGTTCTTGGCTGCATCACGTGGCCTATGGGATCTTAGTTCCCATTATTCTCACTTCTCATGGACTGACCCCAGGTCCTCGGCAGCGGGAGAGCGTGGAGTCCCAATCACTGGACCCCCAGGGGGTTCTCCTCTGCGGTCCCGTTGTGAATCCCACCTTGGCCCGCCACTGAGTCCTGTGCCCGGAGGTGGGGCCTGCATTTGGCCTTGGAGCAAATGCCCAGGTGATGCCCATACGGCTGGTCCACAGACCATGCCTGTAGTAGCGGGGGCCAGGGTGTCCCCTCCCCACAGGTCAGTATACAGACCGGGGCTGAGCCAGCGTGTGCCAGTCTGGGGCTGGCAGGGGGAGCGTGGCAGCCCCTCTGTGTGCCCCCCAGGCCAAGGCGCGCCGTCTGGAAAGCCCCCAGCAGCCTCGGCTTCCTCTCCCCTGGCTGCAGCTGACAGCATCTGCATGCTCACGGCAGTTCCTGAAGTTCATGTCTCAAAGGCAACCACCCAGGGCCTCCTTGTTCCTTCTTTAAATCCCAGTGCTGCCACCCCCACCCCCGCCCCCCCGTGCCCTTCGTGGGGCCTGGATTAGGAGGCAGAGGAGGGAGCCTTCCAGGTATGCGGCGATGTCTGCCAGAATCGCTCATGTGAACTGGACTTTTCAGCCCCAGCTCCCGGGATGGGAAACAGCACAGACAGGGGGAAAGGGCTGGACCCCAGGAGAGTGAAGACCCGGGTGGGGCGGGAGGCCAGAACGGGGCGTGAGGTGGGACCCGTGGGCAGCCCTCCGTGGCAGCTGTGTGGCCCTGCGTGTGCCTCTCAGGGCCGCTCCACACACAGCCCTGCTGCGTCTGATCGCTTCCATCACGCGTGGCCTGGAATTCCTCATCTGACAATCAACTGCACCCCATGGCCCCCCTCACTGCCTCCTCATTGCCAGAACTGCCCCAGCCCCCAGCACAGGAGTCTTGGCACGTGTTAGGGCCCAAGAAATGTTTCTTGAGTGGACTGATGAAAGAACAGCAGAACTGAGGCCTGAATGGACCCGCCCGGCCAGGTTCACATCGGGAACTGGTCTGGCAGCTTTAAAATCAGCGGCAGTGAGGACTTTTGGGGGCGTGACCATCTATGAGTTCTGTGACTTATTCTCAGAACCAGCATCACAGAGGCCCGTGAGCGATCACAGTAAATCAACCTCAATCTTGCTCCAGGACAACCCCAGAGTGCTCGCTGCAGGCACTCCTTTCAAGACTGCTGTATCGGCTTTGCAGAACAATGCGGCACAGGAGATGCTTCCCCGGAGATGCCGACCAGCCTCCCGAAATGCCGTCCCCGAGGCCCACAGTCACAGCCAGCAGTCTTGTCTGAGCCACTGGCTCTGCGGCCTCCAGACAGAGCCCACAGCAGGGGGCGCCTCCGACCCAGGCACCTGCAGCTTTGTTCTCCATGTGGCTGGAGGTCACCACGTGGCCTCCACCAGGTTCGACCCTCCACATGCCACTTTGGGAGGGAGAGTCTTTTCCAGGCAGCCCAGTCCAGGAAATGGTCTCCCTCCCTGGGTGATGCAGTAAGACATCACGTGAAGCGTCCGTGTCTGTCTGGGGGAAGCAGACTAGCAGGTTGAGGCTTGTCGAGCAAATGTGTTCTCCGCTCTGGCCGCGGTGGACAGAAGGGAGTGCATAATGGACCTGGGCTGAGCGGCGCTCTGAGGGACGGGGCTGCGTTGGTGGGGGAAGGATCTGAGGCACCCGCTGAGAAACAGACTCTTTGGGATGCGAAAATGAGCCGTAATGAGCCAGAAGGGTGTTTATGCTTCCTATTGGACTCCCTGTGGTGAGGTGCGTGAGAGTGCTGGCAATTTCATTATTGAGACACCATTGGTTCTGGAACACGGCTGTGGGTGCGCATATGTTCCTCGTCGCTGTCAAAATGGCTTGACCTGATATGCTTGGAGCAAATGCAACAGGCGTTGAGGGATGCATCGGGTAATAGCCAGTGATGGTCAGCAGAGCCCCTGCAAAGTGCAGGCCCAGTGAGGGTGTGGGAGATGAACTCCCAAGGAAGCCAAGGTGCAGAAAAAAGCGCAGGGCAGCCGGGCACCTTGGCATCCTAGACAAGCCACCACTGCGCTTGTAGGAGAAGTGTGTCCTGAATATTGCATGGGACATATTTATGCTGTAAAAAATGGTTGTCTGGGGATTTACTGGCAGGCCAGTGGTTAGGCCTTGGTGCTTTCACTGCTGGGCTCTAGGTTCAATCCCTGGTCAGAGAACTAAGATCCTGCAAGCTATGAGGGGTGGCCAAAAGTAATAATAATGATAAAATTAAAATGGTCATTTGTCAGAGAGTCCAATGTACCAGGGGTCCAGTATTTTAGCTGGCAAACCTACCTGGGAAGCAAAGCTCCTCACGTGGGCTCTTAAATGGACTGCAGCATGCCAGGATGCCAGCACACCAGGACCCCAGGGACTGCAGCAGGCCAGGCTTCCCTGTCCCCCACTACCTCCCTGAGCTTGCTCAGACTCACGTCCATCGAGTCAGTGATGCCACCCAACCATCTCATCCTCTGTTGCCCCCTTCTCCTCCTGCCTTCAGTCTTTCTCAGCATCAGGATCTTTTCCAGTGAGTCGACTCTTCGCATCCAGTGGCCAGAGTATCAGGTAACCAAATCCTCTTAAATGGCTTGACATATTGTTTCTGATAGACATTTCTTGTTTCTGAAAATGTTAACCTCTTGACAGAAAGGAGATTAGTAAGTAGGCTAACAAGCTATTCTTTAGCAAGCTGGCTTCTGCAGCTGCACTTCTGCCCACACCGCTCTCACAGGTCCTCCAGACCATGCAGGTGGCCCAGGAGCACACACACAGCACATGTCTTAACCATCCTGCCAGGGGTTCTCATCCCATTTTAAGAATAACCACTATCGGCTCAGAGATTGGCAAGACTTACCCAAGCTCACACAGTGTATTAGTCACGGTGCTTTGGTTATAAGCAAGAAAAGCAATGGCAAACCTAGACAGTGTATTAAAAAGCAGAGACACCATTTCCTGACAAAGGTCCATCCAGTCAAAGCTATGGATTTTCCAGTAGTCATGTATGGATGTGATAGTTGGACCATAAATAAGGCTGAACACGGAAGAACTGATGCTTTCAAACTGTGGTGCTGGAGAAGACTCTTGGGAGTCCCTTGGACTGCAAGGAGATCAAATCAGTCCATCCTAAAGGGAATCAGTCCTGAATATTCATTGGAAGGACTGATGCTGAAGCTGAAGCCCAGGTACTTTGGCCACCTGATGTGAGGAGTCGACTCATTGGAAAAGACCCTGATGCTGGGAAAGATGGAGGGCAGGAGGAGAAGGGGGCGACAGAGGATGAGATGGTTGGATGGTATCACCGATTCAGTGGACAGGAGTTTGATCAAACTTGGGTAGATAGTGGAAGACAGGGCAGCCTGGTGTGCTGTAGTCTGTGGGGTCAGAGAGTCAGACACGACTTCTTCAACAAAAGGGAAAAATGGATATGACAAATATACACAGAACTGAAATGGATTAGAAAAATGAGGCCCAGCACACAACGCTGATAGGAGGAAGGGAATATGCAGCTCCAAAGGTGTACAGACAGAGTTTCAGAACAGGTCAGGCGACGTGACTGCGGTCAAGACCCTGAGGGCCGGATGTCCCAGCCAGGACGCCCGCAGACTGGCCAGATCGGAATAGTCACGCCTGACTGGCCAAGTAATTCAGAGCAGGCACATCTGGTTGGCTGGGAAGTTCAGGGGAAGTCTATCAGGTTGGCTGAGAAGTTTAGGACAGTTCCATCTGATTGGCCGCATGATTCTGAGCAGATGCAACTGATTGGCTGAGTAGCTCATAGGCAGAATATATGATTGGCTGGATCAGAACACCTTCCCACGCCCGGAGCCCAAGAAGCCTGGTAAAGCCAAGTTCTGGTGCTTTGAGCTTTGGTCGTAGTGTTCTCAGAGGGACAGTAGTCTTGAATCAAGATCTTATTTCCCTGTCCAGGGATTGAACCTAGCCTCCAGTCCACCAGGGGCTAGAGGCTAGAAGCAAAGTTCCCTGAGTCTTACTCTGTCTGAAACCAAGAATGTTTCAAGGAGGCAAAAAACTGTAAAACAGATACAAAGTTTATTATTAGAGATGAAGTACAATAATGGGAGAGCACACAGAGAAACAGTTTTATTTATTTATGTCAGAGGCACAGGAGAGATACTCACCAAAAGAGGAGCACAGATGTCCTGAGTAAGGAGCACAGCACAGAGGTGATTTACATCACCTTTTATACGACAGTCCTCCGGGTCTTTTCCTACGTATGGCCAATTAACTTTTTCTTTCTCCACACGTGACTGGTCTTAGACCCTCCCCAAGATGCATGCACAGCTGTTTTCTAAGATGGATCCCTCCGCAGAAGCCTATGGGTGCATGTCCACACTTATTATGGGGTGGGGCCCCCTCCCTTTTCGACCCCCAAGAAGCCTTCCTGCGCATGTGCAGGCAGGGAAGTCTTCCTTGACTTCAGGAGTGCGTGGTTCATCTCTGTACTTTAGCAGAGCTCAGCTTTTGCTGTGTCCTCGGTGGGGCCTGTCCTCCCCACCAAGACCCAGGAGGGCAGGAGAGGAGAAAATCCACGCCAACGAATACCTTCCCTGCTCGGCTGGTGCGCTGTCGGCTGGGAACTGACCTGAACTCAGGCAGCCTGCGTCTGAAGCCCTGTCCTCTCCATTCCACCTGCTGCCTCTCTGCAAAGCTGGCTGCGGGGACGGCACGCGAGCCACAGGTTGTCTCTCTCTGTAACTGCCCCCAGGCCACACAGCCAGAGCTCAGCAGCCTGTGGGATGAACAAACCGGCCACCACATCGCGGATCTCAGACGGCGGTGCTGTCCCGGTTTCCCAGCCCTCCTGTCCGTGTTTATCATCCTTGCAAACTGCACCCACACCACAGCGGCCACGGATCCTGGTTTGCCAACACCATCCCCACTTTACAGGCTTCCCTGATGGGCTCAGCTGGTAGAGAATCTGCCTGCAATGTGGAAGACTTGGGTTCGATCCCTGGGTCCCAGGAGAAGGGAAAAGCTGCCCACTCCAGTATTCTGGCCTGGAGAATTCCATGGACGGTATAGTCCATGGGGTTGCAAAGAGCTGGACACGACTGAGTGACTTTCACTTTCACTTTCCCTGCTTTGTACCTGCTGCCACGTGATTACTGGTAACACCCCCCTCCTCAAAACCGTCCAGTGAAGATGACAGAGGGTCCCCCCGATGGGGAGGCTCCTCCGAGGAGCGCTGGGGAGGCCGCCCCCGATGGTGTGATGCACTGTGTGCACCTGGTATGTGCGCTGCTCGGGGTTATTTTTGCCATTTGTATATCCAGTATTTCCTTGTTATTTCTCCCAGAAACATCAACTGAGATGAAGGAGAAAGATGTCTGGCCTCTGGCTCATGTCTTCTCAGCTGCAACCTTGTAACCTGGGGTTTCCCTGTGGGGCTCTGCATACTGCGATGCTGATTGGAAGTGTCCTCTGGTGGCCCATGGTGAGGCAGAGCGGGTTTTGGGACTCCAAGTTCTGGGTTCTGTTTAGGGTCTGGAACAGGGAGGTTTTGCAGTGTCTGCTCTTAAAGTCAGTAGACTGTCTGTGCTCAGCAGACGACCCACCCCCCAGCTCGCCATGCTGGCTCTCAGAAGGCAGCCGGTATCCCAGACACACCCCTCACCCTACCCCACCTGGTCCTCCTTCCCACCCTGGCCAGCAGCCCCTGCTCAGCCTGAGCTCTGAGACAGGCATGTGGGAGACTGGGAGAGCCAGTTGACCAGGGTGGACGTCTCAGAGCAGCCAGAGGGACTGAGGGCAGGCGCTGCGGCGGCACAGAGAAGCCGGCACCTGCCTCGAGTGACCCTGCGCCCACCCCACTGTGGAGGCCAGGTCCTCACCTCTGTGCATGATCGACTGCAAGCTCTGGGCTGCTAATCATGCCAGGTTCAGTTCAGTTCAGTCGCTCAGTCGTGTCCGACTCTGCGACCCCATGGACTGCAGCATGAGCCACCCCCAACCTGGGCTGCATTAACAGGAGTGTTATGTCCACAGCAAGGGAGGTGAAGTGCAGCTGGGCTGCAGGCTTATAGTTCCAGAGTCTGCGGAGTACAGCGCTCACCTCCCAGCACCAAACTCTGGATGCTAGGCGGCATGTTAGTAATAGACCCAGGAATATAGACACACTAAACATTTTCTGATATTGACCTTAAATAAGGCCATTACACTGAAATTTATTTAATTCTAATGCAAAGTTTTACTTCTTTCTGTAGTTGCTAAATTGAGATTCCCCCCTACCTAAAAGTTCGATAACTTAGATATTACAAGCATAACTCTGCAAATAATGTCATTAAATATCTCCCTTTATTATAATATTATCTTTTGTGGCCTTTCTTCTTCTTCCAACTAGGATTTTTAATTTTTCAACTACAAATGTATTGTTTTTCATTGAAAATAATAGCTGCTCTTCATGGAAACAAGTATATGTTTACCGCTAACCCCATTTACCGATTTCTTTTCTCAAGCGTGGCTATCATATTTTGCAAGTGCTTTTCATTATCTCTCAAGATGGCCTCGTGGTTTTAGTTTTTAAGCTGTTAATATGTGGAGCTGTATTGATATGTGTTCATCATCTCTAAAATTCTTGGATTAGCCCTACTTGGTTATGTTGAATTAATTCTTTAAAAAGAAACAGAAGAGATCCGGGGAAAGTGGCGAACCGGGAGAAGGGTCGCTTCAGGGGAGCGTGAAGCTGTGCAGTGTGGGAAGTGGTGCCCGGTCATGGAAGATGGGTGGTCCTGTCCCGCACACCCCAGAGGGCTGAGCTATTGGTTGGATGTTCATTTCTCTGAAGCAACAATTTCCTCAGACAGAGCCCTTCCTGGGTGCCCGGCTCCAGGGGGACCGCTGTGCGCACATTACCTTTTGAGGGCTGGCAAGCTGCTGCGCTGTGGGTCCTGGCTTTCCCTGGAGCGCAGTCTCCCCCGTTTGTGGACCTTGTGCAGTCGGCACCCGTCCTGGGCTCTCGCTTGGGCCTTGTCCTGCTCAGAACCAGCAGTACCTCTCCACGTGGAGCAGCTCCAGTGCTGAAGTGGCCGGTCACTCAGTGAGCAGCGCCTGGGTCTGTGCCACTCGCCCTCCACGCGTCCGCAGTTACAGTTCCCGGGGTGGCCAAGGAGGCGTCCTGCTTCACGAGCATCCAGCGGGGCCACAGAGGGAGGGGGCTGGGGAAGGGAGAGCTCCCAGCTGGGGGGGCACTCAGCTGCCGGGGTGCTGGGGGCTGGGTGTACCCGTGGGCCTGCAGGCGGCTTCTCAGAGTCACTTTCATGTGGGGACCCTCTGAGACGCTTCCAGAGAATGCAAAGAGAACCCCCAGGCAGGAGCTTGGTGGCACTGACCCTCCCTGAGACCTGCCCACACATCATTCCTCTGGGACAGTGAAGGTGAGATGGAGGGGGAGCTGGCTAATGGGCCCGGCACAGAGGCCAGCGGCCAGCAGGGCCAGCGGGGGCGCCCTGGTGCCTGGGGAGCAGGCTGGCCAGCAGGAGATAATTAGCATCTGGGTCCTGCTCAGTGTGCTTGGCACAGCCAGGGCTGGCAGTGCCTGTCGTCTTCTCTCAGACCAGCTCGGTGGAGACGGGTGGTGTGCTCCTGGAGTCCACTCTGAGCTCTTGGCACCAGCCTGGGGCTAAGGGCGTCCTGCTGGGGTGCTTTTAGCCCTGGGAGCCAATGGCTGTGTCGGAGATGAGGATGGAAGCAGAGGAGAAACTTGTTTGGGGACAACTCGAAAGGTCCAAACCCCAGACTCCTTGATCCCTACTGTCAAAAAATAGTCACAACCTAAAAGTTGAGAGTTATGTTTTCTTTGGCAGAAATTTTCAGGACTTAAGCCCAGGAGGCAGCATCTCAAGTGACCCTGAGAGGACTGCTCCAAGGAGACGATGAGGGAGGAGCCAGGTTACATAGAAGTTTTGCCACAAAGGGCGGGTAGTTTGAACATCAAGAGATTATTGCTAATTACAGGAAACCAGGGGCTTCCCTGATAGCTCAGTTGGTAAAGAATCCACCTGCAATGCAGGAGACCCCAGTTCAATACCTGGGTCAGGAAGATCCGCTAGAGAAGAGATAGGCTACCCACTCCAGTATTCTTAGGCTTCCCTTATGACTCAGTTGGTAAATAATCTGCCTGCAATGCAGGAGACCTGGGCTCAATCTCTGGGTTGGGAAGATCTCCTGGAGAAGGGAAAGGCTGCCCACTCCAGTATTCTGGCCTGGAGAATTCCATGGACTATATAGTCCATGGGGTCACAAAGAGTAGGACACGACTGAGCGACTCACTTTCCCAGGAAACCAGACATCCCAAGTTAAGGAATTGAGTGCTTTTCTGTGTATGTGAGGGCTTCCCAGGTGGCACTAATGGTAAAGAACCCAACTGTCAATGCAGGAAACATGACAGACATGAGTTCGATCCCTGGGTTGGAAAGATCTCCTGAAGGAGGTCATGGCAATTCACTCCAGTATTCTTGCCTCGAGAATCCCCATGGACAGAGGAGCCTGGTGGGCCACAGTCCGTAGGGTTGCACAGAGTCAGACACAACTGAAGGAACTTAGCACACACGTACGCTATGTATGGGAAGATGCAAGTGTCTGGGTTCACTGACGTCGTGCCTTTCAAATGCATCTCAGCTATCTGGGGCCAGCATCATGCATCTTTCACACTCAGAGTGCCTCCGTGCTCACCGTAGGGAGTGGCTGCAACTTGATGGCTGAATGCCCTGGAAGGCTGGTGTCAACAGTGACTCTGACATCCTTGTGTACTGATATGGCAGGAAGTATTCCATTTCTCACACCCGCCCTCCATCCAGCACTACGCTGACCTAGTCCTCATGGCCAGCCAGCCAGCTCAGCTCAAGTTTACTGAACGCTCACTGTGTGTGGTCACTGGTCCTGGTCCCCAAAGGACCAGCTCCTCTCTTTCTCCCAATAGCCCCTGTATAGAAATTCTTGACCCCAGTCACTGCAGAGAGGGAACTGAGGTTTGGAGAATTTGTAACTTGCAGAATGGGGAAGGTGGAGCCCAGGTCTGACTGAAGATCCTGGCTCCCCATCACCCGGCACTCAGTTGCTCCCAGATCTGAGAGCAGTCCCGATGTAAGGAAAGGCCACTTGCAGCAGAAAGAGCCAGAGTGAGCAGAGATGCACTGGCCTTTCCTGGGCCCGGCAGTGCCCAGCTCACCAGGTGGGGTTGGCCTGGTGCATTGGCCCATGGCCATTCCAGCTGCCTTCTGGGGAGCAAGCCTGTATTACAGAAGCTGGGAAATTGCAAACTACACTCCCCAGGTTCTTCTCCCTCTTGAGGCAGGAGGCAGGCAGGCTCCAGTCTGAGCAGCTTGAGTTTCTCCCCTGTGGACAGATGCTCCAAAATAGCAGGAGTGAAGAGAGAGGACCTGAGCCTGCCCAGATAAGAGACAAAAGACCACATATTCCTCATTCTTTAGGTCCAGGAGACCTTCCCGACTACCTGTGCAGAAAGGCTCCTTGAAGGTCAAAAAGGGAGTGATGTCAACTACCCATAGGCCTCTTCACTAGAGTCCACCTTGGCTAAGAGCTGCATGCAGGCACAGAGGGGAGGACCCTGAGATGAACCAAATATGGAGCAGAGCCAGATAAAGCAGATGACTGGACAGAGGAGAACCGGAAGAAACGCCCCAAATAAGTGATCCAAACCACCTCAAGGGCACGACTCTGCACTGAGACCGCCTCTGTGCCTATCCACACATACTCTTTTCTTCCTAGTAAAGACTTTACTGGGCTTCCCTGGTGGTTCAGACGGTAAAGGAGTCCCCTGCAATGCGGGAGACCTGGGTTTGATCCTTGGGTTGGGAAGACCCCCTGGAGAAGGAAATGACTACCCACTCCAGTGTTCTTGCCTGAAGAATCCCATGGATAGAGGAGCCTGGTGGGCTACAGTCCATAGGGTTGCCAAGAGTCAGACACGACTGAGCAACTAAGCACAAAGACTTTACTTGTTTCACTACTTTTTGCCTCTTTGTAGAAATTCATTTTCTGCGAAGGTGATGGGCCAGGGCCTTTTCACTGACCACTGTCCCTGGGGGTCTACAGGCCGGGATTTAGCACTCTTACTGTCATGGCCTGACTTCATTCTCTGGCCGGGAAAACGAAATCCTGCTTCACGCTGCTGCAGGTTGAGGCCACCCGAGATCACGTGCAGCTGGGGTTCCGAATGAAAACTTTGCTGAATGCAAATTCGCAGTCTCCAGTTATAGCCGTGTGTGAGCCATGAACAGCCTGTGTTCCTGCTGATGGACGCAGCGTGGAGCTGTGGGTGCTGTGGCCTGGCCGCTGGTTTCATGGCTGTTGAGGGGTGGCTGTGCAGGTGGCAGCAGCCGACCCCCACATCCCAGTCCCAGGGGACATTCTAGAAATCAGCACTTCCAAGGGCAGCATCCTAACTGGGCTCTTCCAGACGGGCTCCCCTGGAGGCCCAGCCTGGGACTGTGACTCCAGCCGGACCAGGACCTAAATCGAGAGTGGTATTTGTTTCCTGCAATGGAAATGTAACTGATGACTCTGGGAATTTTTCTAGCAACCTGAGACACAGAGAAGAAGCCAAGGTTGAAACTGTCCTTTTTTGAAAAAATAATCTTTTTACTTAATTTATTTATTTGGCTGCACCAGATCTTAGTTGCAGCATGAATGATCTTTAGTTGCAGCTTGCCAACTCTTAGCCGCTACATGTCGGGTCTAGTTCCCTGACCAGGGATCAAACCCGGGCCCCTCCCCACACCCCCTGCATTGAGAACTGGGCATCTTAGCCACTGGACCACCAAGGACGTCCTGAAAGTATGTCCATTTTATAGATTAGGGTCCCCAGGAAAAAGAGGCTAATCAACCCAGAATCCTTCATGGTGCTAAGACTACTCATGGGCTCTTAACTCCAGGCCTGGAGGGGTGCAGTGCAGACTAGACTAAAAGGAAAACCTGCCGTCAGTGTTTGGACCCCTGCCTGACTTGGATCCCAAAGTACTTCTTCCCAGAGGAGCTTCACTGGCAACTCTGAGTCTAGCCGTCAGTGTGATCCCATTGTCGAGCTGGCAGGTATCGGGATTCATGTCACTTGCAAGAAACAATACAAATGTGGCAGGACAAAAAGTGATTGTTTTGGGTTGATTATGCAACTTACGATCCGTTATAATAGATGCATATAATATGCAAATGTATGCACACACTTCCAAATGTGAGACTGCCTAATCTCTTACCTCACCCTTCAAAATCTCTTTGGCAAAATGCAGTGTCCGCATCGGGGTCTGTTTGAACATCAAATTGAGCTCAAATAAGGAGATTAGAGAAAAGGGAACTGCCGGCCTGTCTTTTTCCATCTCATTTCACGGTAATTTCGTGGATCCATCTTCAGGATCAAGGCAGGATGCTCTTAGTGCCTTTAATGCAGGCTGAGAGCCCACAAAAGCTCCAGGTGGTCCCATTTGCTGCTGCAGCCACAGCCATGGCGGAAATGACCAGTGACCAGGGTCCCATCAGGCCTGACCCCTGCTCAGAGCCCTGCAGGGCAAGAAGCTCATGGAGAAGGGAGCCCTCCTCTCCTCTCAGCTTCAGCGGGCATCCAGGGTGGGGGGCAAGGGGCAGGATAGGGGATGCCTAGCATCTTGGCTGGTTGGGGAGGCCCAGGATCGGGACTGAATCAGGTGCTGCTCAGTCTTCCACGGTGTGGGCTGGAAAGAGGCAGCTTTCCCTGCCCCCGTTTCCAGGGCCCCCATCCCCAGGGCCCCTGGTGCACCCTATGTCAGTGGGGGAGGGGACTAGGATCTGCCCCCCTCACCCCCCTGTGGTCCTGCCGCCCACTGCCAGGCACCCAGGACAGTCCTGGGGCCTCACCTACCACCCCTTGCACAAGAGCACTTCCCAGGGGGGCCCAAGACAGGATGGGTGGGAGAGCTGGCCTGTCCTTCTGCAGGTAGGGAACCAGGTCAGAGCTGAATGGCAGGCAGGCCTGAAGCGTGTCCCTGACTCTGGGTCCCCCGGCCACAGCGCCTGTTTGTTCCTTCCCAGAGATTCTACCCCCCCTCCCCCTCAATCCCCCTTCCCCTACCCAAGCTCCAGTGTGAAGCCTGACCCAGCTTTCCTGGCTGGTCCTGGCACACTCACTATTTTCTGCTAACTTTTATGCCCACTCCCACTACTGACTGAAAAGAAAAGCACAGCTTAAACACAGAGAGTTATGTTCTGTTTGATGGACAGATCTGAGGACTTAAGCCCCAGACATAGCATCTCAAATAATTCTGAGGGGCTCCTCTGATAAGTTGTGGGGGAAACCAGAATATATAGAGCTTTTTGCAACAAAAGGTGGCTCTTACTGCGAGTTGGACCATAAAGAAGGCTGAGCACCGAAGAGCTGATGCTTTTGAACTATGATGCTAGAGAAGATTCTTGAGAGTCCCGTGGACTGCAAGGAGATGAAACCAGTCAATCCTAAAGGAAATCAACCCTGAATATTCAATGAAAGGACTGATGCTGAAGAGAAGCTCCAATACTTTGGCCACCTGATGCAAAGAGCTGACTCATAGGAAAAGACCCTGATGCTGGGCAAGATTGAAGGCAGTAGGAGAAGGGGATGACAGAGGATGAGATGGTTGGATGGCATCACCAACTCAATGGACATGAGTTTGGGTAGGCTCCGGGAGTTGGTGATGGACAGGGAGGCCTGGTGTGCTGTGGTCCATGGGGTTGCAAAGAGTGGAACATGACTTAGCAACTGAACAATAGACACCTCAAGTTAAGGAATTTAGTGCTTTTCTCTGAATGGGAAGATGCAAGAGTCTGGGCTCGCTGAAATGATTCCTTTGATATGCAGTTTATCTCTCTGGGGCCAGTTTCCTGTGCTTTCTCATCCTGAGTTTCCCTAGGGCTCACCTTCCAGCCAGGCGGGTGATGGCTTGATGGCCACCACACGCTTTATTTACTGACATAGCAGCAACATTTTTCATTCACACCACCTAACCCGGGAACTCCCTCCCAGCCTCAGAGCCCCGGACTCCCCTTCGAGTTCCAACTCCAAGCATCTTCAGGCCTCTGTTTCCTCACCTTGAGCACCGAGAGATTAATCCTACACCCAAGAGATGATAGGAGAGGGGAAACTGGAGGAGCTTTACAAAGGGTGTGAAGATTCAGTTCTGCAGGATGAATGAATGAGTCTTAGAGAGCGACCGTCCAGCCCGGGGCCTGTAGACAACAGAGCTGTGTGCTTCCAGAGGGCTCGATCCCTGGGTCGGGAAGGTCCCCTGGAGAAGGGAATGGCTATCCACTCCAGTTTTCTTGCCTGTGGAATCCCATTGACAGAGGAGCCTGGGGAGATTACAGTCCATGGGATCGCAAAGAGTCAGACATGACTGAGTGACTAATTCACACACACACACACACACACACACACACAGTTGCTAGGAGGGTAGATCTCATATTAAGTGTCCTTGTCACAAGTGACAACTCAGAGAGCAGAGGAAGCTTCAGAGGCGATGGATGAGTTCATCGCGTAGATTGTGGCGATGGGTTCCCAGGTGTGTATCTTAAAGCTCATCAAGTTGTTAATTTATGTACAGCTCTTTGTATTTCAAAAATACTTATTTTTATTAAACATTTTTTAGAAGAGATGTTGCTAGAGGAATCCCGCAGCTCCCGCCTGGCACACGGCAGGCACTCATGAAAAGCTGGGAACAGCTTGTCTCTTCAGATATGCCCTGGGAGATGGTGACAGGGGAAGAGGGGAAGGAGGGGTCTCAGCCTGGCAGGGCTTGCTTGCCCAGCACCTGGAGGCCAGGCAGGTTGGGGTTGATTTAAAGGAAGAGAAGACATGTGATCTCCTCATGCTTCCGGGCTGCGACCCGGATCTGCTGTAAAGAGATAGAGACCCAGGTCAAAAGAAAGGGATGTGTGTTTGCTCCTTGATACACCTGGACAGTGTCTGATGGAAGCTGACCCAGCCATGGAAGTCAGAAGTCCTTGAAAACACCCAACAGAAGAATCAAAATTCATGGTCCATTCTCGGAACCCTGGCCGTGGGCCCTCTCTTGGGTGGTTCTGCTGTCAGGAGGCTCTGAGCTGGGGACCCAGGACCTGTCATGGGGGCCTCTGTGTGGGACCCACAGGTGGGGGGCTGGGGCCGAGGGCTGGGAGCAGAAGCAGAACCCAAAGCCGCCCGTGGTCAACGCTGCCGGCTGGAGAGCGCCCGGCAAGCTCAGCAGAGCAGCTAATTACACCCGGCAGAAGCACATGGCCCCGATCGATGGCCCCGGAGCCTAATTTGACAGCCGTCAACGGCGTCAGACGCGTCCAGTCTGTGTGGCCTGGCTCCCGTGACAACCGGACAGAGCTGGGTAACCTCGAGGTAGTGTGCTGCTTCCAAGCCTGCCGCCAGGGTGAGTGTGCATGTTAGACTTGTGGTTCCTTCCAGGCCGTTTGTAACGGGCCCGGCAGCCAGTCTGTGGATGCCTTCCACGTGGCCAAAGGCTCACTGGAAACTGTTGACACAGAGAGGCAAGAGATGGCCTGGTCACCCCCCGGTGGTCACACTGGACCAGCGGGAGAGTCGCCAGGCCCTGTGCAGCCGACCCTCAGCTGACAAGTCCTGGTCCTCAGATGGCCTGCGACGGGGCTGCTGATGCCGCACACTTAGAGCACAGCCTGGCTCTAGAGACTTCAGTATCCAGGAGGCAGCGGATCCGCTTTGCAGATGGGGAAACTGAGGCAGAGGGGTGAGTGGCTTTCCCCAGATCAGCTGGAGAGTGGACGGTTCTCATTGCAAACCCTTTTCTCCCCATGTCACCATGCACTTTGACCTCAGCCTGGACGAGACCCCTGTCTGCCCCCAGCCAGGCTCCACCCACCAGCTGCCTGTAATCAGCACACAAGAGCCTCCGTGCACACACTGCTTGTTACGTGCTTTTGTTGTTGTTTTTTGGTTTATTAATTCTTGGTTGCATCAGGCCTTTGTGGCAGCGTGTGGGGGCTTCTGTAGTCGTGGTGATGGGCTTGGTCCCTGCGGCATGTGGGACCTTAGTTCCCCAACCGGAGATGGAACCCGGGTCCCCTGCATTGGAAGGCAGAGTCTTAACCCCTGGACCACCGGGGAAGTCCCGCTTGTCATGTATTATGTGTGGGATATTTGTGTCCCCAAATTCATATGGTGAAGCCCTAACTCCTGAGTGGCTATTTGGAGTTGGGGAAGTAATAAGGTTAAGTGAGGTTGTAAGGCTGGGGCCCTGACCCGATGGGTAAGTGTCTTTATCCCACACTCTCTGGTTCACTGTCTTTCTCTCTCTCTCTCTGCCCATGCATGCTCAGAGGAAAGGCTGTGTGAGGCCACGGTGAGAAGGCAGCGGTCTACAAGCTGGGAAGACAACTCCCATCAGATATACTTGATCCCTGAGTTCCAGCCTCAGGATTGAAAACAGCATATGTCTGTTGCTTAAGCCCGCAAGTCTATGATACTTTTGATACTTTGTTACAGCAGCTGACCTAAGACATGAGGCTTTGGATAACCATCTCATTTACGCACCTTAAAAGCAAAGGGTCACTGAGGCTGAGAGGGTAGGGGACCCCCTGCATGTGGGGGGCTTTGGTGCTTTCTGAGAAGGCAGGTGCAGGCACAATGGACCCCAGCTCCCCAAACCCTGGATTCTGTTACTGTTCCCCAGCATGACCATTCACAACACCGAGGCTCAGGCGTCCTGGGGGTTTTGCAGCTTCTCCTCATGTGTCTTGCCTTGTGATCATTTCCCACAGAAGAAGAGAGCGCAGGGCTGGGGAAGCAGCAGTGAAAAAAAGCATGCACCCCCCTGCCTTGTGGAGCTCAGAGCTCAAGTGCAGAGAGGGGCTCAGAGACCCCGGTCATGTGCGTCGAGGATTAAAGCCCTGCCGGCTTGTACCGAGCACTCAGGCTTATAATTAACACTATTATCATTAGCATTTATCGCATCCTTTTAACATATGTTAAGGTGCATTTTTAGAATATTAATGTTTACTGAACATTTACTCTCCTACAAGCAGGCTTTGGGAATTTAATAGAGAGACTTTTTCTTCCTGCAGTGCCCGTTCCAGGGCTGGGTTAGCAGCTGCAGGCGTGCTGTGATTTCAGAGCATTGGAGACCTAGTGGTTTCCTCCCTTGATGGCCAGAGCTGTGATAAACAGTGAGGCGGGGGGAGGCAATGGCTCGGACAGACCCCAGGCTCCCTCCCAGCCCAGAGCTGGACGAAGCTGTATCCCCTCCCTCACTCACAGGTGAGGATGCAGGATTCTGGGCTCCCAGCTCACCACTACCTGTGAAACTGGAGGAAGTTACTCAAACTTTGCTCATGCTTCAGTTTTGATGAAAGAGGACTTTTGTGTGCTGACTCTGATTCCCTTGGAATTTGTTGGGGACAGAAGAAGGGATGTCAAACACTCTCCTCAAAGTAGAAGGGGCAGGAGTTTTTTGTTTGTTTTCAGGTCTACCAGATGGCAAAATCAACCCTGTCAGTCCTGGGTTGGGTCAGGGTCCTGGCTGGGCTTCCCAGAATGTAGGAAGAAGGTCTCAGGCTGGTGTGGGCTGGCAAAGAAGGAGCAGAGTTGTAGCATCAGCCAGTGAAGTGAAAAGCTGTTCAGTTGCGTCCAACTCTTTGTGGCCCCATGGATATACAGTCCATGGGATTCTCAGGCCAGAATGCTGGAGTGGGTTGCCGTTCCCTTCTCTGCCAAGAAGCAAGAAAAAAACACAGTCTGAAAAGGCAGAGCAAACATCAGAGCAAGACTCAGATATGACACAGATGTTAGAATTTGCTGACGGGGGAGTTAAAACAATTGTGATTAATACGTGAAGGTTCTGATAGAAAAAGTAGATAGTACCTGGGTAATGTCAGCAGAAAACAGATGGGTCATGTCAGCAGAGAGATGGAAACTCTAAGAACCAATCAAAAGGAGACACTGGAAACAAAACCCATGGCAACAAAAATGAAGAATGTCTCCAATGGGCTCGTCACGAGCTGTAAGGCAGCAGAGGAAAGAACCTGAACTTGGAGAAAGGGCAAGAGAACCTTACAAAACGAAACTCAGAGAGAAAAAAGAAATGTGAAGAGACAGAATATGTAAAAGTATGTGTGCGTGCTCAGCCGTGGCTGACTCTGTGCGACCCCGTGGACTGTGGCCCGCCAGGCTTCTCCATCCATGGGATTCTCCAGGCAAGAACACTGGAGTGGGCTTCCATTCCCCTCTCCAGGGGATCTTTCCAACCCAGGGATTGAACATGCGTCTCTTATGTCTCCTGCACTGACAGGCAGCTTCTTTATCACTGGTGCCACCTGGGAAGCCCACATGATCCAGAAAGTGTACTCCTGGGTATTTCTCCAACTGATTCAGAAACTTACGTGCACACAAAAATCTGCATTTGAAAGTTTACAACTCTACTCATCACCCAAAATTGGAAGAAGCCGAAGTATTCTTAATAGAGGAATGGATAAATGAACTGACATATGTCAATAAAGAAGAACACTATCTGGCAATAAAAAGGAATAATCTATAGAGCCACAAACAGACACAGAGGAATCTTTTGTGCATATTGCTGAGTGAAGGACAGATCTAGAAAGATGGAAAAAATGATCTTCTGTATAACAAAAGAAACTACCAACAGAGTAGAAATTCAGGCCATAGAATGGGAGAAAGTATTTGCAAGCCATGTAGCTGAGAGGAAGTTAATACCCTTAATTTATAAGGAATTCCTACAACTAAATAGCAAGAAACAAACAGTAACTAAACCAATTCAATAAGGAAGTTGTGGTAGGTACACACAATGGAATCCTACTCAGCTATGTAGAAGAATGCGTTTGAGTCAGTTCTAACGAGATGGATGAAACTGCAGCCTGTTATACAGAGCGAAGTAAGTCAGAAGCAGAAACACCAATGCAGTGTATCAATGCATATAAATGGAATTTAGAAAGACAGTAATAACAAGCCTGTATGCAAGACAGCAAAAGAGACACAGGTGTAAAGAACAGATTTTGGATTCTGTGGGAGAAAGCGCGGGTGGGACCGTTTAAGAGAGTGGCACTGGAACATGTATATTACCGCATGTAAAATAGACGACCAAAGCAAGTTCAATGCATGCAGCAGGGCACTCAGAGCTGGTGCTCTGGAACAATCCAGAGAGATGGGGTGGGGAGGAAGGTGGGAGGGGAGTTCAGGATGAGGGACGCATGTACACCCATGGCTGATTCATGTCAATGCATGGCAAAACCTACCACAATATTGTAAAGTAATTAGCCTCCAATTATAATAAATAAATTAATTAAAAACAAACAAAACATTAATAAATCAGTTCAAAACTTAAATACTTAAATAGGCATTTCTCCAAAGAAGACGTATAAATGGCCAACATACATGTGAAAAGACACTCGACTTCACTAATTATCAGGGAAGTGGAAATCAAAACTGCAATGAGTTATTACCTCTAAGACAGCTATTATCAAAAGAAAGGTAAGTGTTAGTGACGGTATGGAGAACTGCAGCCTTCTGCACTGCTGGTGGGGATGTGAACTGGTGCAGTGGCTGAGGGAAACATCATGGAGCTTCCACAGAATTCTCTAAAAACAAGATTGCTGAATGATCCAGCAATCTCACTTCTGGATATCTACCCAAAAGTGTTAAAATCAGGATCTTGGGGAGATCTTTGTTTGTCCACGTTTACTGCAGCATTATTCACGGTGGCCAAAATAAACTACCTAAGTGTGCATCAGCTAACGAATGGATAAAGAAGGTGCGGTTTATGCATGCAGCGGAATATTACTCAGCCATGAAAAGGAAGGAAATCCTGCTGTGGACAACAAGCTAGATGAAGCTTGAGAACACTTTGCTAAGTGAAATAAGTTGGTTTTAGATGAACAACACCCTTATTATTCTACTTCTATGAGTTCTCTAAAATAATCAAACTCAGTGGTAGAGGGCAAATTTGTGTCACTGGGGTGGAGGGGAGGGGCAAACGGGGACATGTCTAAGAGGCGTAAAGTTTCAGTTAAACAAGATAAGTCCTGGGCATCTGCTGTATAGCACTGTGCTGCCCGTCAATGATGCTATATCCTGCATGTGAGACTCTCTTAGTGGGTAGACCTCTGGCCATTTGTTCTAGAGAAAATTTTAAAGGAAGAAAACGTCCATCATACATCAATGTGGTGGATTTTTTTAAAAGGAATCCTTAAATTCTCTACAATTTTTGCTCCTTTCTTGACCCAGCTACAGAGTGCCTGAATGGCAGCGCAGATCCACGGTTTCTGGAGTGGGCAGTGGCTCAAGTCCAGTGGCATCCGGATGGTGGGGTCAGAGGGCTTCTGCCCATCCGGGGTGCTGTTGGGTGGAGGCCAGTTCCCAGGGAAACTCTGGTGATTCACACTGAGGAGTGTGGCTCCAGGCCAGCCGTCCACATTCCTGAAGCATCTTCTCAAAGTGCAAACCGAGGGCACGTTTAGGAGGGCTCGCAGGCGGCCTGGGGACGAGAAGGAGCCTCCAGACCCCTCAGGGGGTCAGCTTTCCCCCCATTCCCTTTCACATCCCACGTGTAGAATGTGATGTTGGGGAGTGAGGGGGCCTGGTGTCCAGAAGCTGAGGACCCGCCTGAAGACCACGAGCCCAGGGAGACACGTCCCCGTGAGTAGCTCCTGGGTGCCTGGCACTGGGCTGGGTGCAGGCTGCAATGAAGATGGTATACTTCACGAAATAAAACCAAAACCTAGAATGCCCCTTGTTGAGCACCTGTTTTCTTCCTGACTGTCCCTGTTTTTCCTTCTGCTGCCCAGCTCGGCTTGCAGAGTCTCATTTTCGCAACCAGGGATTGAACCGAGGCCATGGCAGGAAGGGCACTGACTCCTAGCCATTGGCCAAGCAGGGAGCTCCCTCAATGGTCTTTACACACAGAGCTTGGCTCTGTCAAAATGTCACTGAGTGTTTATGTTCCCATAAGGAAAGCCTGAGGCCAGAACCTTCCAGAACAAGCACAGGGTCCCACGGCGGGCCAGTGCGTGCCCCTCCTCCAGACCCCAGGCTGGTAGGCTGTTTCCACCATGCCTTCTGAAGCCTGGGGCCTGCCACTGGGGGCAATTCTGCCCCCCAGGGGACAATGGCAATTATCTAGAGACATCTTTGATTGTCAGCATTGGGAGGTGTCACTCGGGTCTAGTGGGTCAAGGCCAGGGATGCTGCTGAATATCCCGGTGCACAGGACGACCTTCACCCCAGAGAATGACCTGGCCCCGGATGCCAGAGGGCAGAGTTTGAGAAACCACTTTGCAGTTTAACCCCCACCTAGCAGCCATCTCTAAAGGCTTGAGGATGAACCGTATTTAAAAAGGGAGAAGTTGGTCAGACTAGACAACAATTCTCCCAGCAACATCCAGCCTGGGACTCAGAGCAGCTGTTTCTGGCATTGCTCGAGGGGCCTCTCCCTGCATGGGCAGCGTGGCCAAGACCAGCTTCTCTGGCCAGAGTGGGTCTCGAGAGTGGAGTCGAGTCCTCCTAGGAGCATCCCTCAGTGAGCCGCTGATTTGGCAAGTTGAATGGTAAACCCCCCACCAAATACCCATGTCCTTGATGCTTTCCAATTGTGGAGCTGGAAAAGACTCGAGAGTTCCTTGGACAGCAAGAAGATCAAAACGGTCCATCCTAAAGGAAATCAACCCTGAATGTTCATTGGAAGGACTGATGCTGAAGCTAAAACTCCGATATTTTGGCCACATGATGAAAAGAGCAGACTCATCAGAAAAGACCCTGATGCTGGGAAAGATTGAAGGCAGGAGTAAAAGGGGACGACAGAGAATGAGATGGTTGGATGGCATCACCGACTCGATGGACATGAGTTTGAGCAAGCTCCGGGAGATGGTGAAGGACAAGGGAGGCTGGCGTGCTGCAGTCCATGGGATTGCACAGAATCGGACACAACTTAGGAACTGAGCAACAATAGCAACTCACCCTTGAACCTGCCAATGTGACCTTGTATGGGGAAAGGGTCTTTGCAGATGTGATGAAGTTAAAGGTCTTGAGATGCGATCACTCCACATCACTTGTATGTGTGTGCTCAGTCACTCAGTCCAACTCCTTTGCAACCCCATGGACTACAGAATGCCAGGTTCCTCTGTCCTTGGGCTTTCCCAGGCAAGAATACTGGAGTGAGTTGCCATTTCCTCCTCCCGACCCAGGGATCTAACCTGCCTCTTTGGCATCTCTTGCACTGGCAGGCAGATTCTTTACCAGTGCACCACCTGAGTGGGCCCTGAAAGCCATGACCGGCATCCTAACAAGAGACAGGGAAGAAGACACAGACCCACAGGGAGGGAAGGAGGCCATGTGAAGACAGAGACAGAGCCTGCAGGGATGCAGCCATGAGCCTGGGATACCTGCAGCCTCCAGAGGCTGGAAGATGCGGGAATGACCCTCCCGTGGAGTCTCCAAAGGAACCAGGGCCCCAGGACTCCCTGACCCCAGATGTCTAGTCTCTAAAACTGAGGCAGGTTGAATTTGTGATGGTTTAAGCTCCCAGTGTGTGGGAAGTTGTTATGGCAGCCTCAGAACACGTGTGAGACAGTCCTTGCCTTTTGGCTTCAAGTGGTTCAGGGAAACTGCCCGAGGATAGCAAGCATTCAGAGACACCCGTGAGTGTTTTCGTCTAGGATCTCAGATCCCAGACCAGCAGGGGTTCTCAAGCGCCATTCAAAACCAGCCGCCACTGGAACGAACAGACTGTCGCAAAACGAAAAAGGCTGTGTGTGAAGTGCCTTCTCTGCTCTGCTAGGTTAGGTCCGCGATGATCTGATGGAGACATACCCTACACCCCACGTGCACGGTTCTTGCCAGCCTTGCATTTAGCGGCTTTTCACAGAGCCCAGCAGACTTGCGTTGTCAGGCAGGGCGGGAACGCGGCATCTCCACCCCATGGATGGGAAATCGACACCTGGGGACCAAGAATCGGGAGACTCAGCTCAAAGCGATTCCAGCTCAGGCGGCTGGAAGCTGAGAGCCAGCCGAGCACTGCAGGGTAGTCACCCAGTCTCCACGTCTTCTTCCCTGTGTTTCTCCTGGCTCCACTCTGTGCCTCTTCTCAACGTGATCCTGGGGCTGTGCGTCCCTTCTTGGGCACATGACGGCACCCTGGCATGTGTTCTTATAGCCAGGACTCAGGGCCGGCACGTCTTAGAAGGGCCGCGCCTTGGTCATTGCTGACTTGAAATTCTCAAGAATTTATCTTTGAACGTGTGTTTGGTAACTGAAGTCCGATGACAGAGGGGAGCCAGCGTGTGACAAAGGAGAGGTGGGTGACATGCCTGCCCACCGTTCCGTGTTGTCTCCTCTTACACAGCATCTGTGACAGCCTAGGAGAGCAGGATCCTGGTGCACCCGGAGTGAGGCACAGGTGATGAGCAAGACTCAGTGAGAGGGAAATGTAACTGTGTTACATCTGGAGACCTGTAAGTGCAGCCGAAGAATTGATGCTTTCCAACTATGGTGTGGAGAAGACTTGGGAGTCCCCCTGAACAGCAAGGAGATCCAACCAGTCCATCCTAAAGGAAATCAATGCTGCACATTCATTGGAAGGACTGATGCTAAAGTTGAAGCTCCAAGACTCTGGCCACCTGATACAAAGAGCTGACTCATTGGAAAAGACCCTGATGCTGGGAAAGATTGAAGGTAGGAGGAGAAGGGGATGACAGAGGATGAGATGGTCGAGTGGCGTCACCGACTCAGTGGACCTGAATTTGAGCAAGCTCCAGGAGATAGTGCAGGACAGAGGAGCCTGGCGTGCTGCAGTTCATGGGGTTTCAAGGAGTCGGTCACAACTTAGTGACTGAACAACAACAACTCTTTCTTAAAACCTTTGGGATGCCTTGGAAAGTCTACCACAACTTTAATGAGTTGTACATCCACTTGTCTGTTTAATCTCCGTCTCCCCAGAGACTCTGAGTTGACGGGGGCAGAGGCATACTTCTCTGGATCACTGCTAAGTCCACAGAGTGAAGAGTGCTGCCCAGTGGCCAGGAAGCAGTCCATTCTGGAACATGACAAGCATGGCGAGATTAAGACCCTCAGTAAAGGTCATACCAAGGGCTATACCCCGGCCTCCTGCCCAGCAGTCCAGCGTGTTTTCTCTCTGGCCACCCTCCCCTCTTTGGCCTAAGATCAGGAATGACTTTTAGGACTCCCTGGCACCAAGTGTCCACGTGGCCTGATGCTGTGGACTCACCCCAGTGGACTAGTCCCCCAGAGCAGGACCTGAATGGATGGCTTTCCTTAACCCAGCCTCTACCTTCTTGGTGATCCCACCAGTCAGCCTATTCTTATTCCAAATAAGCATGTCAGGCCTCCATCCTGGGGGTCATCAGGGTATCTGACTTGGTCGGGGGCCGGGAGCGTGTTCACAGAGGCTGGATCTCAACCCCACCCCCCCAGGGGTGTTTGAGGGTCTCCTGAAATTGACTTTGTAGCAGAAAGTCGCCTGGAGCTGCTGTAGACTCACAGGCCGATGCAGGGCATAAGCATGGAGTAATCTGGTCCTCCAATAATGCTCGTTTAGAAATTAGTCCATAATGATCAAAAATTATTCATTTGCTGGCTAACGGGCCAGCGTCAAGGGGGAAGAGTGCTGATTTCAGCAAACTGCTTATTATGCAGAGTGAACGGCGGGGGTCTGAGGCATCCCCTGGTTCCCTGCCAGGACCGGCATCCGCAGGCCTCCACTCCTCTGCCCCTGCTGCCCTGCTCTGGTTCCCAGCATCCTCCAGTCACCCTGAGGGCCCTTCCAAGAGCAGCTGTGGAGGGCTGGGGTGGGCAGGGGAGTGCCTGCCCTCCGCTACCTCCTCATGCAGGCTGCCTGGGAGTTCCTGCTGGGTAACGTAACCCTGACCTAGGAGAGGGAGGGCCGGGCCTGACCCTGCCGCTCAGTGCCCAGCCCCAAGCCTGCAGGAGTCCCCAGGGCTGCTGCAAGCTCCAGGGGGAAGACAGCTCTGGCTGTCCTGCCCACAGAGCAGGCAACTGAGAGCTTGGTTTGGTTAAAGAAAAACCTGAGTGGAACTCTCAGGTATGTATGTTTAAACCTCAAGGAATACGGGGTCTCGGTGAAGATTCCAGGGGTGTTGTGGGCACACATGCGGGTTTGGGGGCAGAGAGAGTGGGGTGTGAACCGAGGACTCGTGCACCCCAGCTCCACCCACCCTGCAGATGTGAAGACTGAGGCTCAGGGGCCAGCTCACAGGACGGCACTGCACTGACTTGTGGGCCCTCCACTTCCTGGAGGCTGTTTCCAGGGTTCCCTCTGTGATCTCGAAAGGCCGGAGCAGGCCCACCTCACCTCCTCCCAAAAAGCCAGAAGGAAAGGCTGACGGCTCAAAATATGCCTGCGAATCCTTCGATGCCCCGCCGTCAAGACTTGGGACCGAATTTCATGCCCTGAATAACAGTTGTCTGAGCAACTCGCATCTAATGAGCAGAATGTAGCAGATGAGAGGCTGCGTGACTTCTGGGGCCAGAGGCTAGGTCCTGAGAGGCAGTCCAGCTTCTGCGGCTCCCATCCCCGCTTGGGACCCAGCTGCCAGGCTGTGGGGAAGCCCGGACTCCGAGGAGAAGACAGATTGGCATCACACACCAACCACATGAGCAAGGACGCCTCCAAGAAAAGCCAGGGTATCTACCGGCTGGCTGCAACACACGAAGGACCCCCAGTGAGCCCGGTCACCCCTGCTGATGCTCAGAAGAGAAAAATAAACGACGCAGTGGTTTTCAGACTCTACTTTCTGGGGTGGCTTCTTGCTCAGTAACAGATTCCTAGAACAAGGTTCTGACGAGGAGTTCAAGACCCTGCAGCCCGTGGGGGAGGGGCAGACACACAAGAGGGGCACCATTCAATGGCCCCCTCTTACACTATGACCCTGGGTGCTGAGTCGACCATCCAAAGGCCCCTTTGGCTTCATGCTCAGCCCGTTCCAGATTTTCATATGTGCTGTGTCCTTCAAAGTCTTGTTGAAAAGGATGCCACATTTTAAAAATGCATTTACCACCCAACCCACAAGTGGGGAGCAGCAGCTCCTGTGAACTTGGCTGACTTCCGTTCTCCCCTGGGTGCGTCCAGACCCCTCGCCAAGCTCGCTCCATCACTTTGCTTCTCAAGGGGCCTGGGACGTGTGTGTTTCCAGGATAGCTCTTCCGCCCCGCACCCCCGTGCCCTATCCCCAACTTGCATCCCTTTCATTTCCTTGGGGTTTCCTGATCCCTCCTTTTTCCTCCATGGAGCAAAGACATTCTGAATGGGTCTTGGCACTGATGTCCTGCATCTGAGGCTGTGGGGGCCTCCATTCTGGGGTCCACGCTGGTAGGAGAACCATCCTGTTTTCTCCACTGTCCTCTAAGTGACTGGTTTGGTAGACTCTGAAGCCACAGCCCCTCTGTCTGCTGGGTTTGCTGGAGAATCCTCTGTCTAGGAGGCAGGAAAGACTGGTCCCACTTAGATGAACAGAGTCTCTCATCCTGGGCTCGGGCTGTGGCGGCCTGGGCCCTCCCTTCTGGGGCCAGGTCTGTCTTAGCTCTCCTGACTGGCCCGAGCTGGCCCCCAGCAAAGAGGACTGCTCTGGACACACCTGTGAGGGGCAGGTATTTCCTGGGGACGCAGCCCCCTCCCCTACAGCCCTGAGGCCCCTCCCCACAGCCCCTGTGCTGCCCGAAGACCCCCAGGATGGCCCCCCTGTGCCGTTTCACCTAGTCTCATGTCCCTCAAGGCACGGGTGTTCCCTTCAGTGTCTAATTTAACGAATCAGTACAACCCGAGCAGCTCAGAAACACCAGGAACCGGTTCTCACACAGCTGTGAGCAGAAGTCCGGAACCGCTGGGAGCTGGCCCGGCTCCCGGAGGCTCCCGGAAGTCTTGCACCTGTCCCTGCCTCGTCCAGCTTCCGGGGCTGGCCGGCGATCCTCAGCATTCCTGGACACGCAGACCCGCGGCTCTTGTCTCTGCCGCCATGCCCACGGTGGCTCCCTCTGTATCTCCGCGTTGTCCCCAGTTCCCATGAGGACACCCGTCATTGGATCTGGGCACCCCCCCCCCCAAATCCAGGACCATCTCATCTTGAGATCCTGAGCTTTATTACATCTGCAAAGATTCATTTTGCATGAGGTCACTTTCGCTCGTACCAAGGTGAGGACTTGGGAGGGGGTGACGTTTGACCTCCTACAGCACGCTTTGTGCCTGCACGTTCTCCCTCCGACCTTTTCCTCGTTCCTTGTTCTTTTTTAAACATTGACGTGTCGTTGGTGACAATGTCGTGTCAGCACAATCGTTCAGTTATGTGCACATGTGTCTTCTTCTCCAGATTCTTCTCCGTTAGAAGTTACCACACGCTGCTGGCTCCAGTCCCCTGTGCTGTCCAGCAGGTCCTTGTTGCTCATTTTGTATCCAGTTCCATTCTACTTTTTAAAAAGGTATTTACTGGTTTATTCATTATTTTTGGCCGCTTCTGATCTTAGCTTCGGCACACAGGATCTCCGAGGCTGCACGTGGCCTTCTCCCTGGTTGCAGTGTGTGGGTTGTGTTGTCAGTTGCCCCTCATCATTTGGGATCTTAGTTCCCCAACCAGGGATCAAACCCAAGTTCCCTGCATTGGAAGGTGGGTTCTTAATCCCTGGACCCACCAGGGAAGCCCCCCTATTCTGCTTTTTGACAGAGAACTAGGGTATGAATTTTTGATCACTGCTCATCAAAAGCGGTGTGACTATTGTGAACACCTTATCAGTGACATCGGCCCAGTAGAAAAACGAGCCTCAGCCTTCAGTGCTGGCTTCAGGCACATAGACCTTGCCCTGCTTGGTTCCAACGGGATGGCCCTCCCGGGGTGCAGACACAGTGCTGGTTCTCTGGATGCTCATGACCGGCCTCCTGGGAACAGCACACCTGGGCATGGCTGCGTTCACAGGGGCCTACTGCCTTGTGTTTACTCAACATCTGGCTGCGTCAAGCTCTGGACAGGATTCTAGGGTTCCGAAGAGAGAAAGATGCAACATTTCTGGTTTTAAAGGCGGAGGAAGGGCCCATTAGCCAAGAAATGGGGCGGGCTGCCTCTAGAAGCTGGAAGAGATGAGGAGCCCCAGAGAGACCCTCGCCAGACTTCCGAGTTCCAGAACTGCAGGACATAAATCCGTGCGGCTTGGAGCCGCCTGACTCTGTGGCCATGTGTTCCGGCGGCCGTGGGAACTAGGACCAACCAGGGCTGGGTTTGAGAAATTCCTGGCATAGGGCAGAGGGGTGGTGTGACCCCCCCCCCCCCCAGGACAAGAATGAGAAAATCTTTATGTGCGTGAAGGATATCAGTTGCATGAAGCTTTGTGAGCAGAAACACAGTTTGTTTTTTTCTTTCGGTAGGGATGGCATCACTGACTCGATGGACGTGATTCTAGGTGAACTCTGGGAGTTGGAGATGGACAGAGAGCCCTGGCGTACTGCGATTCATGGGGTCGCAAAGAGTCGGACACGACTGAGCAACGGAACTGAACTGAACTGAGTGATGTTACAGATATGTGTAGAGTCTGAATAGACGAAGGGGAGGACTGAGCCAGTTATAAACCAGGGGGCTCCCAGCCCTTTGTGAATCCAGGGCTGGGGATCCACCAACCACGCCATCACTCCCGGGAGGCTGTGCCCCTGGGGCTGCCCGAGGGAGGCTGCAGGACTGCAGGTGCCTTCTGCCTCCGGCTGCATCTCCCAGCAACACTTTGCCCTAAGTCTATGGCAGGTCCTTCCCATGATGCAGTTGGTACGGTCTGCTGACTTCTGGGCTTTGGCAGAACAAGTGACACTGTACCCTCTCTGCGACACCCACTGGGCCAGCCAGTGTTTCCTCCTCGGAGGTCGGAGTCTGAGCTTCTAGGGGCAGCTGTTCCCCGTTCCCATCTTCCCCTGTTGGAGCAGCCTCAGAGTCCTCACGGGGCCCCCATCAACCGGATCTAAAGAACTCGACCCCCAGACAGCATCCCGCCACCTACTTCGTGAGCAAATTCTGCTCAAACGACTGCGAGGTTTCTGCCTCCTGACTGGACCTCTGTCGTTGTTGTTCGGTTGCTAAGTCGTGTCTGACTCTGCGACCCCATGGTCTGCAGCACATCAGGCTTCCCTGTCTTTCACTTTCTCCCGGAGTTTAGTCTGACTCATGTCCCTTGAATCGGTGATGCCATCCAACCACCTCATCCTCTGCCACCCTCTTCTCCTTTTGCCTTCATTCTTTCCCAGCATCATGGCCTTTTCCAAAGAGTAGACTCTTCTCATCAGGTGGCCAAAGGATTGCAGCTTCAGCTTCAGCGTCAGTCCTTCCAGTGAACATACAGGGTTGGACCCCTCACAGCGTGCCATGTGTCATAACAGACTCACAAGTGCGTGTTTAGGGAGACCTAGGGAGGAAGTGATTTACCCTGTCGGGCTCCCTGGAGGAGGGGGTTTCAGGATGCACGGGCAGAGGAGAGCTCTTTGGGGTGGGCCTTTTATCCTGGCACCTCTTGGCATCTAACACACAGCCTCCAGTCCAGTGCTGCACTCCTCTGTCGAGGTCGCCCTGGATACTTCCCAGTTGCCACCATAAGCGGTCACTGACAGAGAGGGGCTGAGCTCATCACCCTGGCAAATGGAGACATTCTGAAAG
This sequence comes from Bubalus kerabau, assembly GCF_029407905.1. Taxonomy (NCBI): domain Eukaryota; kingdom Metazoa; phylum Chordata; class Mammalia; order Artiodactyla; family Bovidae; genus Bubalus; species Bubalus kerabau. The sequence continues at coordinate 2,937,184 of NC_073628.1, forward strand.
GCTGAGAGCAGAGACCTGACATATCCTTAGAAATGTTCTTCATGTTCCTTAAGAAAAAGCAGTTTCTGGGAAAACCACTGGTGCAGATAAATTCCAAACCGTTGCTCACACCTCCTGCCTGCGCTGAATTTGCACTGTGGGCGCCTCTGTCTTTCATTGTCCTGCAGGGAGCTGTCCCTGCCCCTCTCCCCGCCCCAGGGTCATCAGAATGGCCCGGCCCCCTCCCTCCCGCTGGGGTGAGCAGACATCCACAGTCTCGGGGGTTTCGCTGATATCATTTGGAGAGCTGGGGCCACTAACTTGGCTGACCAGAAAGAGCTTGAGATGATGTTGTTCTGTCCTTCTCTGGCCCCTAGAAACTTGAGCTTATGCAACATGTTCTTTTTCGGTGGAAAAAAGAAAAATCTTCATTGATCACCGTCTGGGTGGCAGAACAGGTAGAAACGTGAAATACAACATTTTTCACATTTTTGTCTGTGCCGTGTGGACACTTGACCCCCCTTGTTTTCTGGTTTGCCTGCTGTGATGAGCAGCTCAGACCTCGTATTCCTTGGTCTGCCCTCCAGAAACGGTTTTGGGTTTGCCCCATCCTGGCTGGCTCATGTGGAGGGCCCCGTGCACCCACACTTCACCTGTACATTTTCTGTTTGGGGGCACTACAGCTGCTATGACGATGACCACAAAGTGAGAGGCCTGAAGCGCCAGGACTGGATTCCCTCATGGCCTGGAGGCCAGAAGTGTGCAGTCAAGGTGTGGGCAGGGCTGCCTCCTTCCGGGGGCTCTGAGGGGGTCCCTTCCAGGCTCCCCCCAGATGCTGCCGAGGGCCAGCGTTCTCCTCAGCTTGTGGCCGCCTCCCTGCCGTCTCTGCCTGTCCTCACATCACCTTCTCCTTTCTCCTCTCTAAGGACACTGGCCACTGACTGAGGGTCCACCCTAATGCAGGTGGATGTGCGTCATTGTACGTCTGTCCAAAACCACGGAACGTGCAACACCAGGTGGGCCCTGGGGTGACCCGGGGGCTTTGGTGATGACACCGTGTAGCCGCAGGTCCAGCCGCTGCTGCTGGTCTTCAGGCGCTGAGTCATGCCCGACTCTTTGTGATCCATGAACTGCAGCCTGCTGGGCCCTCTGTCCTCCATTATCTCCCGGAGTTTGTTCAGATTCATATCCATTGAGTCGGTGATGCTATCTAACCATCTTATCCTCTGCCACCTCTTTCTCCTTTGGCTTTCAATCTTTCCCAGCATCAGGGTCTTTTCCAGTGAGTCAGCTCTTCACATCAGGTGGCCAAAGGATTGGAGTTTTAGCTTCAGCATCAGTCCTTCTGATGAATATTCAGGGTTGATTTCCTTTAGGATGGACTGGTTGATTTCCTTGCTGTCCAAGGGACTCTCGGAAGTCTTCCCTGGCACCACATTTTGAAAGCCTCCTTTCTCCAGCGCTCTGTGCCTCCTGGTTGGGGGGTGTTGATAGTAGGGGGCTCTGTGTGGTTTTTATGGGGACAGAGGGTATACAGGATAGGAAAATTCTGTGCTTTCTGCTCAAGTTTGCTGTGAACCTAAAATGAAATAGGCAAAGAGGATGACTTACAGATAAAGATTTTTTTAAAAACAGAGTGCATGGCCAAATCTGAATTTCAGATAAGGAACAAATGATTTTTTAGTGTGAGTGTATTACCTGCCATATTTGGGACACATAATCTCCTGCTGGCAAGCTTACTTTGGAGAGGAATAGGAGAAGAGGCTGCAGACTCGGAGGAGGGGCACCATCTCCTGGTGGACCGTGGGCTTCCCATCTCCAGGGTGGCCACCCACCTTGCTGTCTGCTTCTCCCAGATGGACGTTATAGGTTTCCGAGCTGACGGGACGAGGTCACAGCCCTGGACCTGACCTTAACACAGTGTCGGAGGTCTGTGGATTCTGCGGAGGTGGGGAGGTCTGCGGAGTCCCACTCCAGGGACCTCAGTGGATGCGGATGGTGTGCCCCAGCCTGGCGTCGGGGTCACCCGCTCAGCTGGAGGGGTCCCCGGGACAGGTTTCCAGAAGCAGCTGGCCCGAATTTCTGTGTTTCTTCATCCGTTCCGGCACTGCTGAAGTCTTGGGGGATTCCTCTGCAGGCTCTGAGCGCTCGATTTGGCTTTCATCGCTATGTCGACAATTTATTTATTTATCTATTTTTATTTTATATTGGACTATAGCTGATGAACAATGCTGTGTTAGTTTTGGGTGGACAGCAGAATGACTCATTTACACATGTCCATACAGCTATTCTTTTTCAAATTCTCTTCGCAGCTAGGTTATTGCAGAGTACTGAGCAGAGTTCCCTGTGCTGTATGCTTTGGTTATCTATTTTATTTTATATATATATATATTTAAAACATTGTGATCGTTAATTTCAATATTATGTTTGTTTCAGGTGTACAGCGAAGTGATCCAATTATATATATATGTACATATATATATACACATATATAAATATATATGAAAAAGTGAAAGTCGCTCAGTCGTGTCCAACTCTTTGCGACCCCATGGACTATACAGTCCATGGAATTCTCCAGGCCAGAATACTGGAGTGGGTTGCCTTTCAGTTCTCCGGGGAATCTTCCCAAGCCAGGGATTGAACCCAGGTCTCCTGCATTGCAGGTGGATTCTTTACTAGCTGAGCTGTCAGGGGAGCCCTATCCATCTATTTATCTATATCAGATTAAATTCCACTATAGGTTATTACAAGACACTGAATATAATTCCATGTGCTCTCCAGTAAATCCTTGTTGCTTATCTATTTTACGTATAGCAGTTTGTATCTGTTAATTCCCTACTCCTAATTTGCCCCTCCCTTCCTCTCCATTTGGTACATTTGTTTTCTATGTCTGTGAATCTGTTTTGCATAGGGATTCATTTGTATTATTTTTCATTTTTTATTTTTCAGGGAAGTTTTTTTCATAGCTGTGTGTGCATATCAATCCCTAACTCCTAATCTCTCCTGCTTCACCCTTTCCTCTTCACTGATAACTGTAAGTTTGTTCTCTAAATCTTTGGGTCTGTTTCTGCTTTGTAAATAAATTCATTTGTATCTTTTTTTTTAGATTCTACAAGGGATCATATGATATTTGTCCTTCTGTGTCTGACTTGAATTTCACTTGGTGTGATCATCTCCAGGTCCATCCAGGTCGGTGCAAATGGCACTATTTCCTTCTTTATAGCTGTGACGACAATTTAAACTGGACATTTTTTGAATCTCACTATCTGGTTTCTTTCAGATCCAGCCTTTAAAAATCCTGCACGAATCGCCCAGTGTTGAGAGCTGGGCTTTGAAGGCCAGATGTGCTGGCTGCCGTGATGGTGGCTGGCCAGCCTACCGAGTGACTGCCCCGTCTTGCTTGTCAACAGCTCAAGGAGCAGCTGGACTGACCACCAAGTGAGCTGAATGAGCCTGGCCAGGCTCAGGCCTGTGGCTCTGCCTGGACAGGACGTGGGGCACAAGGGCCGTGTCATCCCGAGGGCTGCCCAGCCCCCGCCCCTTCCTCGGCTGCATCCCGGAGGCCACGGACCAAGCTTGCACACTTGCTGCTGCGCCAGCACAGAGCACGTGGGAAGCAGCTGTCGGGCTGGACCGGACCTCCAGCCGCGTGTGGAGCTCTGCTCCCATCACAAGTCTGCTTTCAGCAACAAGTAACCGGGGTTCCTGCCCTTTCAGGGACAGAAGGCATGGAGGGTGCTTTAAGGCTGATGTCTATGGGAGAACGGTTCACAGAAGGGAAGATGGCATGATACACGTACCAGAGACGAGATGATCAAACCTACCCATGCTCAGAGAATGCAAATGTGAGCTGGGAATGCCTGCTACACCCAGCAGATCTGTAAGGGTTAGAGGGTGGCTGATGCCCAGCGCTGGGGAGGTGGTGGGGAGGCAGAACCCTCCAGAGCGCCCACCGTGGGGGCAGACCCAGAACACACGGGGCTGGAAAGGATGCACAGGACCCTTTGGGTTGGCGGCCCAGCAGTCAGGCTGGAGGAGGTGCACACGGGAGAAACTCTCCATGCAGCCTCCCCAGCAGGGCTCACACCAGGGACCCTGCCTGTGGGAGGGAGGCCGTGGGCCAGCCTGGCATCGCCGTCACTGCTGGGTCAGAACATCGTCATGCGGAAAATGGACACAGCTCCTCGGCACAGGTGTGCCCACAGCAACGTGGAGACAGCTCGTAACAGCAGTGCGTGCCCCTCACACCTGTTAGGACGGCCACTGTCAGAAGGACGGGGTGACAGGTGTCGGCCAGCGTGTGGAGAAATCAGAAACTTGTGCACTGTTGGTGGGGATGGAAATTGGTCTAGGCTTCCCTGGTGGCTCACATGGTAAATAATCCACCTGCCAGTGCAGGAGACCAGGGTTTGATCCCTGATTTGGGAAGATGCCCTGGAGAGGAAAATGGCAACCCACTCCGGTATTCTTGCCTGGAGAATCCTGTGGACAGAGGAGCTGGTGGGCTACAGTTCATGGCACCACCAAGAGTTGGATGCAACCGAGTAAATGCCACTTTCAGTTTAACAGCCGCTGTGGAGAAGAGTGTGGTAGTTTTTCCAAAAATTAAAAATGGAGCTACCACAGGATCTAGCCATCCCACCCTTGGGCAGGGCCCAGGGAGGGCCCCCCAGCCTTGCTTGGCCTGAGAAAGCCCCCAGGTGACAGGGCTGCCCCTGGGCTGCTGTGTGCTACTGGCGAGGGGAGGGCTGGGGTCTGGGGAAGGGCTGGCTTGTAGAACTTACTGATTCCCCACCACAGGCAACTTCAGGGACCTTGGTCTCTCCCCAGAGAATCAGGACCAACAGGGTGGCTATATGTACACATGAAGGCATGAATTATAAGGAACTGGCCCCCGTGACTATGGCTGCTCAGAAGGGCAGACCCCAGAGAACCAAGGGTGCAATTTCCAGTCTGAGTCCAAGTTCAAAGGCAGGAGAAGACCAATGTCCCAGCTCTGAGACAGTCAGGAAGAAAGAGTGTGTGCTCCCTTCCTCAGCCTTTTGTTCAAATCTGCGCCTCCCTCAACTGATTGGACCTGGCCCACCCACTTCAGGGCGGATGATGTTCTGGCCTCAGTCTGCTGATCCAGATGCCAGTCTTGTCCAGAAATGCTCTCCCAGACAGACACTCATGTCTGACCCAATATTAGGGGCCCCCGTGGCCCAACCGAGCGGACACATAAACTCGACCCTCACACACACTGGACCACAGCGCTGGGAAGAAGAGCGTCCAGCTGACCCTTGAGCCGGTGCCAAGCTGCCCAGGCACACGGCAGCCAGGCCCCATCCCTGTGCCCTCCAGCCCGGCTCCTGCTTCCCTCTGGGTTTCCCAGGCTCCGTGCATTCCTGAACAGACCTCTTGGTCCAGTGGGGTCTTTCTCACGGAGCCCGTCCGGCATCTCCGAACAATCCTGCCCTGTTTTATTGTTTGCAGTAAACAAGCTGGATTATGAAGAACAACGTCCTTCTTCCTGATTCTTGCCCCACACAACCCACCCAACCAGCCGGGCCTGTTCCTCACGACACTGGCCCTGAGAAGCTGGCCTCTGCCTCCCCACAGGGCTGACAGGCCTGCAGCTGCCCCTCCTTCTGCGGGGCTTTTGAGGTCATGAGATTCCTTAAGAAAGCTAGTTTCGGGGGGGAGGGTAAATTAGGAGTTTAAGATTAACAGATACATACTACTGTATATAAAATAGACAAATATTAGTAACAAGGACCTTCTGTAAAACAGAAGAAACTTAATAATTTCTAATAACCTATAATGAAAAAGAATCTGACAAAGAATATATATATTGTAGCCACGTGTTCTGGGAAACAAACTCACTCAGAAGGACAATGCAGATGGTGGAGTGCAGTTTATTACACCGGCGGGCCCAAGGCAGAGTCTCCTTTCAGCCAAGGACCCCGACCAGCATTTGTGAAAATCTTTTATACCCTATGTGTACGTATCTGAACCCACCACTCCAAATTCCTTGAGACTTACATAAACCAAGGAAAATACAATCCCAATAACCCCATCATTCACGTGCTATGTGCTCAAACAGTCAAACAACTAGCCAATAATCAATAAACCTGAGGTTACACTCCGATAGATACAGAAAAATTTATGGCCTGTCTGGAGGAAGGGGTGATTAGTGTATGGTTTCTCTTAGGCGATGAGTAACCTAGATATGATCTTCAAGGTTCCCCTGTCTGGAGGGGGTCTTATCCTTCAGTTGTTGTTTTCATAGGCACTAAACACAGAGTTCAGAATCATTGGAAAGGTGGCTGAGCACAATCAGCATGAACAGGCCTAAGAGGGAGTCCAGGCCCTATGAATTCCTCCTTCATGTATATGTAATATATATATTACTGTGTATATATGGACTGCCCTAGTGGCTCATTTGGCAAAGAATCTGCCTGCAATACAGGAGACCTAGGTTCCATCCCTGGGTTGGGAAGATCCCCTGGAGAAGGGAATAGCAATCCACTCCAGTATTCTTGCCTGGAGAGTCCCATGGACAGAGGAGCCTGGTGGGCTACAGTCCATGGGGTTGCAAAGAGTCGGACATGACTGCGTGACTAACACATTTATTTTTCATATACGTGTGTGTGTATAACTGAATCATTTTGCTGCACAAACCGAAACTAACAACATTCCAAAGCAACCATACTTCGCTAAAAGAAAGGGAGAGCGAGAGAAAGAAAGAGAGAAACAAAGAAAGAAAGAAGGCCAGTTTCGTTCCACCCTCACCGAGCAGGTATATTCAGCACCCAGCACTGGGGACACCTCTGAGCCAGACAATAAAACCCAGTAATGAGGATTCAGAAGCGACAGAGATGCGGACACTCCCTCAGTCTAACAGGGGAGAGACCTCTGCAGGAGAAGGTGGAGGAATGCGGGGTGTGTGGTCCCCAGGGATGTCACCCAGCCTTGGAACATCAAGGCAGGCTGCCCAGAGGGACCCCTGTTCCAAAAGAGTCCTGAGGACCCCATGGGGTTGGAATTGCCCAGGGCCAGTGGGAAGGGCATCTTCAGCAGAGGCAACACCGTCAGTAAAGATGGGATCGCCCAGGGTGTGTGTGGTTCTCCTGGAGTGCAGCGGGCTAGGCTGGAGGGCCGTGAGCCTCAGGGGGGCCCAGAGCTGGTGCCAGGCCACTGCCTGCCTCTGTTCTGGGGGGTCCAGGATTCATCCTGCAGACAGTGGAGGCCTCACGGTAAGTCCGGGGCATGGTCAGAAGCGCGGGCTTCTCTCTTGACTTTAAAGGACCAGAAATGGCCTCCTTGTTCCCAAAGGACCACAGGTCTGGGTGGGCGGGAAATCCTGGAATTCCCTGGGGTCCACTGCTGCCCTGGCTGCCTTCTTGAAGATGCTCTCGGTTGCTGCCACATCTTGTAGGGAAAGCTGACCTTGGGGGGCAATCAGCAGGTGCCTGGGGTACAGAGGACATGCAGCTCTTGGCACCCGCTGGGACAGAAGGGGGCCTGAAGGTGCCATGGACTGTCCCCGTGGGAAGAGCGGCCCTACCCCCACCCAGCGCTGGATTCTGAAAGGCCCCAGGACGGTGTGGGGACAAAGGTGTGGTGTCTGGCTGCACCGCAGCCTCCTCCTGTCTCCCCAGCGAACAAAGAGCTGATTGAACACTCTGGCTTCCTGTTTCCCAAGCCCTCTCCTATTTATCTTCCTCAGGGTGCAATTGAATCGGGGAAAGGGAGGGCCCAGCGGGGGTAAAGCTGTGATTACTGGGTCTAAACTACAGAAATGTGCCTGGTGAGTAATCCTGAATGGGTCCCGCCAGGCACAGAGCCCAGACTCCAGGGTAGCCCTCGAGAGGGGTACTCTGATCAGACCTTCAAGCTGCTTCAATTTTCTTGAGTGTTTTTGTGGCTGAAGCCCAGTGAATGTTCATCTTTGCCAATTCATCTATCTCTACCTTAAATCATATCAGAATCATTATTTCCTATTGGGAGTCAGACTGAAAGTCAGGCCTCAAGGTCATCTCAAGGTCCTTGCTACGTTCAGATGAAGGGACGGCCAGTCTGCGTCCGGGGCTTCTCCTCTGCCCCCATGGGCCTGGGACCATCGCCTAAAGAGTCCTAGGTCATTTTTACTGGGTCTGCTGGTTTCTGTAAGACTGGAGTCCAGTGAAAATGTCTTTTCCATGGATGCTTTATTGCGTTCCTCCCCTGGTGGCAGAAGTCAGCACCCTACACCTGAGACTTGGAGCCATTCGGTCTCAGGACCTTATTTCCTGCTAAGCAAAGCTGGGAGGTAAAGGTCATCACCCCCTGGATTTTCAGAGCAGAGACAGGCACAGAGAGGTGAAACCAAATGCCTAGCATCACACAGCCGGCCAGTGGCTGGACTGGGCTTTCATTACTTTCCAACCTTATTGGTGAAGATGATGTACCATAAACTGCCCCAGCTTAATGTTGTACAACTTGGTGGGTTTTGACAAATCTGCACACGAGGGTTTTCGCCTCAGCACGACTGGCCTTTGGGACTGGACTGTTCGTTATTGTCGGGGGAGGAGGGTCTGTCCTACATGTTACAGGATGGTTAGCAGTGTCCCTGGAGGCCTCTGTCTGGGAGACACCTGTTCCCAGGTGTGATGACAGAACCGTTCCCAGACAGTGCCACACAAGGGGCCACCGAGTCCCCACGTGAGGACGAGTGTGCTGTGCACACCCGTGAAACCAGCGCTGAAATCACAACTGTGCCCGCGGCCAGCGCCCCCTAAAATCCCATCCCCGCCTTGTGGTCCCCTCTTCCCAGGTAGCCGCCACCCAGGCAACTGCCTGTCACCTGCTGCTACAGATTTTTCTAGTATTTTCTAGACTTTTGTATAAATGGAATAAGACAGGATGGATTTTTTCTTTTGATTCTGAGCTTCATTATTTTCAAACTGCCTATAGCTCACCCCTCTTATTCCTGAGTTGTCTCCGAGGTGTGGAGAGACCATGCTTGGCTTACCCGTTCACCTGCTGGTGGATGTCTGGGTAGCTTCCAGCTTTCGGCTTTTACAAATTGAGCCGTGGTAAACATTTATGCACACGCCTTTGTATAGACACGTGCCTTTGTTTCTCCTGAGAAAGTGCCTTGGGTAGAGTGGCTGAGTCATACGGAGTGGGTGTGTTTATTTTCTTTTTTAAAATGCTATTTCATTATGGGTTTTTTTGGGGGGGAGGGGGTGCCGTGTCGGGTCTAAACTTCAGTGGTGGCATGTGGGACTTAGTTCCCTGACCAGGGTTTGAACTCGGGAAGCCTGCATGGGAACGTGGAGTCTTAGCCACTGGATCACCAGGGAAGTCCTCAGAGGGGTGTGTTTAAAGTCTCAAGAAGCTGCCACCCTGTTTCCAAGGCGGCCACAGCTCTGACTCCAAGCTCCTCATCTTCCATCCATTTGCTCCTCACTCATGAGTCTCCAGGGGAAGGCAGACCTGGTGGGTGGGATTCCTGCGGACCTGGAGACCCGCAGGGGATCATGGATCATCTAGAAAAATGCCAAGAAGAGGAGACTGAAAAGCCTGGTGAAAAGCACCACAGACACCCTCCACTCGATGGGCCAGTGCGGACCCCAACCGGGACCTGCCCCGAGCTGGACCCCACGCCTTACTCCACAGGTCTTACCTCTACACCCTCGGTGGTGACATTGCCTCCCTGAGAGCCTCGGGCTTCCCCCGACCCCAAGGCAGGCCCTGTTCCTTGGGTGAATTAGCCATTTTCAATCCCTTGAAACTCTTTTCCAATTGGGAAATACGCTCCACTGAAAACACACACTCCTGAAAACACACACTCCCGTCATCGTGGAACCTACTTCTCGCTTGTCAAGTTCACGTGACCGTCTCACAGATTGATCGTGTCTAATTCTATTTGACTTTTTCCCTTTGGTTGCTTCCATGAGCAACATATTTGGATCACAGAGATGAAGACATTGTAAACTTCCAGAGAACCTAATGTGTCAAGTTACTTTTCTTTCCATTCACATGGCATCATCTCTTAACTGCAAATTCCACTAAGTGGAAAAATTTTTAAGCTACAAGGTAAGCCTGGAAGTGCTGGAGAACTGACCAGTCCTTGTGATTTTTTTTCCTTTCTTTAAAATCCTTTACAAACGATTTCAAAATGGATCTAATGACACAATAGATAATCCTGCATTCTTGCATTAAATGAGATTTAATTTTTCATAGATAAATATAAACCTTTCAACTCGGTAAACAAGTAAGAGTACAAAGAATTTCCTTATTTCTAGAAATGTGGGGATTAACATTTGATCCTTAATTTTAATGAGAAACAGATTAGTTCTGTGTAGGACATTAAGAATTAGTCCTGGGTATAATATTATTTTAAACCGTAAGTTCTTTCACTCAGAGATTCTGGTGAAACTTGAGCTTTTTAGCTAGATGGTGAATCAGAGTCATTTGAAAATATGGCTACTATGGAAAATGTCTAGAATGACACCAAGAAATTATGATCTCTGATAAGTGAGACTGGGGGTCAGACCAGGGGAGCAACTGATTTTTTAAATTGTATATCCCTTTCATAATGCTTGGAATATTTTTTTTACCATCTGTACAATAGATTTATAATTTAAAAAGAATGCAGAACATGATTTTTGAGACATCACCTGTAATTTCCGATATTAAGAGGTAAATATTGTTCATCTTTTAAAATTTATTTTCGCAGGTGACTTTTTATGCACTTAAGTACGTATACATGCGTGGGAAGCTATGAAAAAACATATAATAGCAAACATTTTCAAATAGCATGTTTCAAGCTACAGCAGATGGAAGATGTCTTTCTGTATTAGCACATCCATCTTGTTTAATGCTAATCTGGACGGTCAGTCTGTGATCCAGACAAGGGCTCAAGATCTCCTCCGTTCTCAGTGTATCGGCCAGTTTCTTGCCACAGTAACAAGCAGCCCTGAACTCCCCGTGACTGTCTGCCCCAAAGTGTGTGTTTCTTATTCACTGGAGCGTGGGGGGTGGCCTTGGCTCCTCCAGGCCTCCTGGGCTCTGCTGGGCTGGGTCCAGGCTGTGGGTCGGATGCGGCTCAGGTTAGCGCCCCTCATTCTGGCACTGAGGCTGCGGGAGCAGCATGTGGGGGGTCTGTTCTCCTGGTGGACATCAGGAAGGTGGCGGGCCGGCGGGCACCCAGGCTGCACTTCCGCTGTCAGCCCCATCACCCACTGGACAAAGCAGAACAAATCACGAGGGTGGGGAGGGGTGCTCCCCCTGCAGAGGAAGGGCAGGGTGGGTGGGAGTAGCTGTTCACGGAGCAAAAAGACAACCCAGCACACACATGGAAAGAAAGAAAAAGGAAGCTGGGGTTCTACTGGATAAGCAGCCAACCATGATATTTTGTTGTTGGCACACCAGTTCTTTAAATCTTGCTCCATATGGGTTTTGGGGCTTGAAAAGTGAGCATGTTAGTGAGTAGAATATAATTTGTGCTAATAATAATACCATGATGGATAGCTAAGAATAACTCACCTTTTGAGCACTTATTATGAGCATTTTACTTGAATTATTCCAATTTTAATCCAACCAGATAAAATAGTCATCATTATTACTCCCATTTGAAAGATAAGAAAACTGAGGCTTAGAAGATTAATTTAGTTGTCCAAAGTCATGTTCCTGGTAGGTAACAAACGCAGCTCTGGCTCCAAGACAAGCTCTTCGACGCTATAAATTCTGAGGCCACTGCTTTAGAAGCATGTGCATGCCTGTGAGTTTAATATTCTCTTTCTTACTGATACAGGAGGGCAGTATATTGCCTGCTCCCAGGGAGAGGAAATGACCCCCATCAGAAAAATCCACTGAGTGTTGGATGCCATGAATGAAGCCTCGGTGCCTAAGAAGGTTGTTCCTGTGTTTCTGTATAAGACATGGCCTCACCGTAAGCACCGCGGGGGCTGGTCTATGCTGTTCCCTGTTCTCCTGCCTTTCCTGATCACATCCCAGAGGACACGACAGTTCCCAGCCCCCTTCAGGTGGGACACGGCCACGTGACCAGCGTTCCTTAGTCAACAAGGAACACGAATCGGCAGATGCAGAGGCGGTGGGGGCTGGTGGGGGCTCTCTCCCTTTAGAGGCACGTGAAGGACAGCTCTTCTGGAAAGCCACCCAGACCCGCAGTGGCGATGGGGAAGCACACTGTGATTGTGTGACGCCAACTGGGTTTGGGGGCGTCTGTTATCACAGCATAACTCAGCCTGCGCTGGCTGATGCACGTTCCTCCTGGCTGCCCCCAGCACCACACTTCTCTCCTCTTTTGAAGGCTTGATCTCCGACCAGGTCATTTAAAAGAAATATTTCTTCATCTATTATGTCAATAAAAAAGATACGAGCCTACCCTGCCATCTTCTTTCTCTCTGATCTAAACCCAGTCCCCTGCTGGCAGCCCTGTATCTGCGTGCACTGGTGCAGGATGGAGTCCCCATGGTAGGGAGCTCAGTGGGGGCCCCCACCCCACACTGCCATCGCTGGACGGGGCGGGTAGCTGTCCCTGAAGCCTTTCTGGCCCCACAGTTGGGCCCCTTTGTGCAGCTAACAGGTCTCAGACTCCCATTTCTAGCCACGTCTTAGAATTGGGGTAACGATGCCCCCAGCTTTCAGGGTCCACCAGACTGTCTGTCAAGCCTCAGCAACCCAATGAGCCCCCAGCTTTCCTCTTGCAATGACCATCAGCACTTCTCCACAATGTGCTGGGGGAGCTCTTTCACAGCTGTTTCAATAGTTATTAATCCCACGACCCAGGGAGACATGTTAAAAATAAAGCAACTAAGAGCTGAAATTAAATCTTTGGAAGCAAGTCAGGGTTCCACGTGGGACGGTATTTCAGCCCCATGTCGTGGCCAGTGGGTAGAACACAGCCTCTCCTTTGCCTTCGCACGACAGGACCCACCTCGCACCCCGGAGACGGCATCCGCCCTCCATCTTCCCCTAGGGTTCGGCCTGGGGAACCTTAAGCCAGACAAAAGCCAGCTCCATCTCGCTGCTTCAATTTTTTCCAACCATGCCTTCCGCTTAATTTGCTATTTTTTCACAACGCACGTGGCAACAAAAACCCGTCACCTTGCAAGCTCTCATTATGGAATCAAAAATAAAACTGAATAAAAGAATTCAGGTATGGAGTCTATATTCAGTGGTTGTGAAAAGCATCAGTGACAAATTCCACAATTAAATAAAAACGAATGAAAGAATTCAGGTATGGAATGGAATCTATAGTCAGTGGTTGTGAAAAGCATCCGTGGCAAATTCCACATTTGCCTTTGCGTCTTTTGCCCGTCTTCACTTAGGTTCAAAGTTCCTCTTTCTTTCGCGTCTCTCATGGCGGCAAAATGCAGTCCTCTCCCGGCCTGTGCTGCTCTTAATGTAAACTCTGCAGCTTTCACACTAAAAAGCACTCAGGGAATCTGTGGGAAGGAATTAAGTGGAAGACACTGGTTATAACTCTTTGTAATGTGCCTTCCGTAATTAAGTTATTACTGGACCAATTAACCTTCATGCCAGGGCCTATCCGTGAAAAGACTCGTGGAGGGAGCGCATTAATCATTTGTAATGAAGCAGGCTTGGGAGGACCTCTGGGTGGTCCAAGGGTCGGCTGAAACCCCTATTTGTTCTTGGAGGGTACTGCCCTTGGAGGGTTAGGAAGCCCATCTGCATTCCTTGCTCACTCCTCCAGTCAACACGGGGAGGCCCCCTACAGAATCCAAACTGGGCCCATTTCACTTCTACCAGACCCCGTGCAGTGGTCAAGGGGGCTCCCCCAGAGACAGTTCAATGCGTTCCTGCGGGGGGACTGACCAGGCTCCAGAGGGATGTGCCCTGGTGGACCTCACACCTCCAGGAGCACCAGGGAGACTGTTTTTAGTCCAGTGGATGAATGGGGACATGAACACTTTCCACCAGGGTGGGCACAGTCATGCACTGTCTTTCAGACAGAATCCAGGTTGAAATGGGCCTGCGTGAGGCGGGCAGCCAGCTACACTCACTGCGGCCGAGAAGGAAGCACCCGGCATGATCGTCCAGCAGCCGTCGAGAAAGACCACGGCTCCCGGAACGTGAGACCGTGGCTTCCCGGGACTGGGAGAACAGAGGGAACTGCAGTCAACATCCTGAGATAAACTGTAAAGGAAAAGAATATGAAAAGGAACATGTATGTGTATAACTGAATCACTCTGCTGTAAGCAGAAATTAACACAACACTGTCAATCAACTGTTGCTGTTGTTCAGCCGCTGGGTGGGCAGACCCAGTTCTGCTTGGCAGAGACCTTGGCAAGAAGTGTAAGGGGTGATTTTACTACTGTTAAAAAAAGTCATTTACTTAAAACATTTTTTCTTTTATTTTTTGGAATTGAAAAAAATTTCACTGAAATATAGTTGACTGCTAAAGCTGAAGCTCCAATCCTTTGGCCACCTGATGCTAAGAGCTGACTCATTGGCAAAGACCCTGATGCTGGGAAAGACTGAGGGCTGGAGGAGAAGGGGTGACAGAGGATGAGATGGTTGGAAGGCATCACTGACTCAATGGGCATGAGTTTCAGCAAACTCTGGGAGATAGTGACGGACAGAGAAGCCTGGCGTACTGCAGTCCGTGGGGTTGCAGAGTCGGACACGACTGAGTGGCTGTATTTCTATAGAATACGACCTTGCTGTTTATCCACCCTATATAAGGTAGTTTTTTGCATCTGCTAACCCCAACCTCCCACTCCTTCCCTTAATTTTAATTGAAATGTAATTTAGGCGTCCATTCATTTTACTATTGTTAGCAAACCAAATCTGTGTTCTCAGAATTCTGAAACATGCTTCCCAGTCAGTCCTCAACGTCCCCATATGTTCCACCCTAGATTCTTGAGTTTGAAAGTGGACCCTGAAGACAATGCCCCAGGGATTGTGGACCCGATGTCAAGGACAGTTCTTTGTGCTGAACCCAGATTACAAGAGTGAGACAAAGCCTAATTGTACTTCCACCAGCCATCTCATCAGTGACTCGATGGTGGCCCTAGCGCTTCCTTCCACTTCTAGATCAAATATCTTTAATTCTCCCCAATGGTCTTCATTACGACATCAGCTAGCATTGAAAGAGCTCTGTCTTTGTGGCAGGCTCTGTCTTAGCCCCCTCCTGTGCACAATTTCATTTACCCTCATAAAATGCCGTGAAACACACACTAACACCTACCATAGTCGACACAAGGGCTGCGGGGCTCAGCAAGCGTAAGTGAGCCCCAACCCCAGCCCGACCCACCCACCAGGCGCCCGCTCTCTTAGAGGGGTCTTCTGCTCTCCGTCTCCGAGACTCCTGAAATGTACGCTTCCACTGACCCTTCTTGTCAAATATGTAACCACCACACAATTTCACGTTGTCGATGGGGGGGGTTGAGGTCCCCAAAGGTGCACGTCACAATTAGCACCAGCTGCTAATGTCCACAATGCAAATCAGAGAAGTTCTGGAATCAAGGAAGTTTGTGTAGCCCACCTTCCTCCCCACCCAGCTTCTCCTCCCCAACTCCGCTGCCCCCACGCCCCCCTCCTTGGCTCCTATTTCTCCTCCTTCCCCTTCTGTGACTCCTTCTCTCAAACTTGGGCCTCTCCCACGCTCAGAGATGCCCGTGGACCAGGGAGTTGGGGGATACATTCCAACAGGGCAAGATGGTTTCCACCTGAGAGGTACTTTGTATCTTTCTTGTCTGCCTTGACAAAAATCTGCTGCTCTATTACTCTATCATTTTAATTGCTGTTGTTGAGTTGCTAAGTCTGCTAAGTCTGTCCGACTCTTTGCGACCCCGTGGACTGCAGCTCGCCACTGTCTTTCATTATCTCCCCGAGCTTGCTCAAACTCATGTCCACTGAGTCAGTGATGCTATCCAACCATCTCATCCTCTGTCGCCCCCTTCTCCTCCTGCCTTCAATCTTTCCCAGCATCAGGGTCTTTGCCAGTGAGTCAGTTCTTCGCATCAGGGGCCAAAGTATTGGAGCTACAGCTTCAGCATCAGTTCTGCCAATAAATATTTAAGGTCGATTTCCTTTAGGATTGACTGGTTTGATTATTTTAATAATTAACAATAATAACAACAATGCATCAATGTTAAAAAACACTGTAATGTAACATAACAAAGATAATAATGCAATAATAATGATAATTACATGATCACTAATGCAAATCTCTGTTCGCAGCCCTGTGCAGCTCCACGTTTCCACCTCCCTGGGGAACATCGGGTCAATTCAGGAACAGTGCAATGGGGTAAGGGCATGTATCTCCTTTCAGGCTCCCTCCAGTCTCCAAGCTTCCACCATTTCTCCATTCCCACATTGAAGGTCAAATTTTGGAAACTGAAAGTGTTGGTCAGTCTATCGTGTCCAGCTCTTTGCGATCCTGTGGACCGTAGCCCGCCAGGCTCTTCTGTCCATGGGATTCTCCAGGCAAAAATACTGGAGTGGGTTGTCATTCCCTTCTCCAGGGGATCTTCCCGACCCGGGGGTCAAACCTGGGTCTCCTGCATTGCAGGCAGGTTCTTTCCTGTCTGAGCCATTATAACCCATGTTTTTGGAGGAATTTGACAATCTAAGAAATGAGGTCTCAGAGCCCACCACGGAGCAGTGTTCCCCAGAGGAGAGGCTCCCCTGGAGGGTGTGAGATGATTCTTGGGGTGCCCAGACTCCCTGGCTTTCCCTGACACCCAGTCACGAGCACTGCAGTGGCCCAGGCTTGTCTGGCACAGTGGGTTGCTGGGGTGGGGGCCTGCCCTGAGCATGTGGTGGTGTGGTTTCCAGACCCCTGGGCAGCAGACCAGCAGGAGGAATTCAGACCCCTCAGCTGGGACTCTGGGGCTCCTCTGACTCCAGCCTGCGAGCCCCGGACATGGGCCCCAATCGGAGGCCCCCACACCCAGCTCCTCCCAAGCGGGTGAGATGGGGGTTGAGTATCTGGCATCTTGTTTTCCTAAAACCCTGCAGATCCTACCCACACGGTCCTGTGTGCACGCTGCAGTCCAGAGACAGAAAGTTCAATCCGTTAATAAAATGGTTCCGTATTCTGCTTCCTTTGTCCTAAGCGTGGACCCTGGGAGGAATTAGAACATCCGGACCCTCCAATGCAGGCTGTCAGTGGAGACAGCATCCATCTCTTGCGCAGAAAGTCAAACAATTCACCGCTGACATTTTCTTTTGACTTTTATGTTACCTCTTCCCTCTAGAATTAATTTCCTTGACTCTGACCTGGGAAGGGCGGAGGGAGAAGGCTTTGTTACAAGCGGGAAATCTACCAAGTGACTCCGATTACTGCCCAGGTGGTGGCAGCCCGCCAGATTCTTCGCTGAAGCCATCACTCACTTATCTGAAATGAAAGTGTTTTACTCTTTTAAATATGATTGCCTTCAGAGTACTGGATGCCTGGAAGTGATCTATCAGCTCTGCACACTTGTGAAACTTCAACTGTCATGGGGTTTGCTTTCTGGACACAAGAACCCCAACGGTACAGTCACCAGGAACACTTCCTGGATGGCCCCACCCATCTGGAGCCCCTGAGCCAAGGTGGCCTGTGCTGTTTGTCGGGGCATGTCCCCTCTCCGTGATGGATCGGGATTTGGAGATGTTTGGAATGGGTGTAGGGGAGCCCTGTCACCTACAGCACCTCAAACACTAGTTCCTCGTAACAGCTCTGTCACGCTTCTTACATTAAATGACTTCAGAGACTGGTGGTGGAGGAGGCCCCCCGGAGGACGTGGCCGCTGGTGGACCATGAACCATGAGCTGGTCCCAGGCGGTTGGCTGTCCCTCCCCCATCCCCGTCCCTGAATGTGTCCTCTGCCCACCTGGGCCCGCAGGGGGAGCCCCATTCAAGGGCACGGCCTTGAGAGACGAGAGTGGTGTTGAGACCACCGGCCAGTGCGCGTGACTCAGCCCTGAGCTCCATATAAACCTCAGGATTTGGCAGGTGGTCATGAAGACACGCGGGTTTCGCATACGCGTCTGTATGTATGTATGTATGTTTCCTGCTAATGATCCTGCCTGTCCGGAGCGGCTGCCTCTTCCTTTCGTCTCTCCTGGCCCTCCGTGCAGGGGGCCAGAGTGTGAACCAACCCCTAGGCACAAACTCCAACCCCCCCTCCCCGAAAACATGCCCTGGGGACAGGAAACGCCACGCACCCCCAGGATTTCTAGCCCTGAGGACAGGAAACGCCACGCACCCCCAGGATTTCTAGCCCAGGGGACAGGAAACGCCACGCAGCCCCAGGATTTCTAGCCCAGCGAGGGACCTAGAGTCTGTTTGCCATCAAGGTTCTCTGAAGAGAGAGGCCTGAGAGCCAGGCTCTGGAGGAGATGGGCACAGAGGCTTAGGTCTCTGAGAACCTCACGAGGTGCCTAGAGCTGACCCAGGAGCTCTGGGAGCCTCCAGGAGTTACAGCAAGGGAGCAATCCCATCAACCCTCGGGGGGTGGTGAGGTGCAGGGCTGGAGGAGGCTCAGAGCCAGCTCAGGTGACGGAGGTCAGGGTTCAGGCACCTGCTGAGCTGGGGAGGCACGCTGGATGCAGGGCAGGTGAAGGAGAATGTGAGGGACTTGGAGATGTGAGGGGCTGGGGTGGGAGACCAGGGCTCCCAGGGGCCTCCAGGTCCCCTGCCTGGAGCACTAAAGCTGCTACCAACATCCGTTCAGTAGCATTTTCCATTTCTGTTGGGTAAATTCATGTTGTTCAATCACTAAGTTGTGTCAGACACTTGTGACCCCATGGACTGCAGCACACCAGGCTTCCCTGTCCTTCACCGTCTCCCAGAGTTTGCTCAAACTCATATCCATTGAGTCGGTGATGCCATCCAACCATCTCATCCTGTCATCCCCTTCTCCTCCTGTCTTCAGTCTTTCCCAGCATCAGGGTCTTTTCCAATGAGTCAGTTCTTCGCATCAGGTGGCCTAGGTATTGGAGCTTCAGCTTCAACATCAGTCCTTCCAATGAATATTCAGGACTAATTTCCTTTAGGAGTGACTGGTTTGAGCTCCTTGCTGTACAAGGGACTCTTAAGACTTCTCCAGCACCACAGTTTGAAAGCATCAGTTCTTTGGTGTTCAGCCGTCTTTATGGTCCAACTCTCACATCCATACATGACCACTGGAAAAACCACACCTTTGACTCTATGGACCTGGATCGAATATATTAAGTATATGTTTAATTTCAGGAGGAGTTGCCCAACTATTGTCCAAAGAGCTTGTCTGCTTTTACGTAGCCATCAACAATGTGTGAAAGTTTCAGCTGTTCCATGTCTTCAGCACTATTTTATTTTTATTCATTGTAGTAGGTGTGTAGTTTAAGTCTGTCTTTCTGTAATGATTAATGAGATTGAGCATCTTTTCATGGGCTCACTTGCCCTCTGAATATCCTCATCTTTTGCCCATGTTTTCCTTAGGCAGCCTGTTTGATTATTCCTGAGACTTTCAAGCTCTTATTTCAAGTATTCTGGATCCAAAATCCTTTGGCACATCTGTGACTTTCAGGACTTTTCTCCCAGTCTATGTCTTGCTTTTCATTCTCTTTATAGCATGTTTTTCAAAGAGCAAAATTTAAAAACTTTGATGAAGTCCAGTGTATCCATTTTCTTTTCTTTTATGGATCATGCTTTTGTTGTCAAAAGTAAAAACCCTTTGCCTGACTCAAGACAGAAGAGACTTTCTCCTAGCTTTTCCTCTAAAAGCTGTTTAGTTTTATCTTGTATATTGAGCCCCAAATCTGAGATCATTTTTATAAGGTGTGAAGTTCCCTTTCCCCCAGATGGATGTTCAATTATTTCAGCTCTATTTGTTGAGAAGACCTGTCCTTTTCTGTCATTTATCCATTTTTCAATTAGTGTTTTTAAAGATTTCTATTCCTTTCTAAACAGACATTTAGTCTGTAAAGAATCTGTATTTACAGTATGTAGACAGGATGGGAACCATGGCTGTGTATGTTCGTGCTTGTGTCCGACTCTTTGCGACCCCTGGACAGTGGCCCACCAGGCTCCTCTGTCCATGGAATTCTCAGGCAAGAACGCTGGAGTGGGTTGCCATTTCCTTTTCGAGAGGATCTTCCCGACCCAGGGATGGGATCTGTGTCTCTTGCATCTCCTGCAACGGGAGGCAGATTCCTTACCGCTAGTGCCACCTGGGAAGCCAGGAGACAAGGCTAGTCCACCCAGGTAGGAAGTGTGGAGTTTGGTCTGGTTTAACAGTCTCTGTTCTTAATTTCCGGGAGAAATATCAATCACCTCAGATATGCAGATGACACCACCCTTATGGCAGAAAGTGAAGAGGAACTAAAAAGCCTCTTGATGAAAGTGATAGAGGAGAGTGAAAAAGTTGGTTAAAGCTCAACATTCAGAAAACGAAGATCATGGCATCCGGTCCCATCACTTCATGGGAAATAGATGGGGAAACAGTGTCAGGCTTTATTTTTTGGGCTCCAAAATCACTGCAGATGGTGACTGCAGCCATGAAATTAAAAGATGCTTACTCCTTGGAAGGAAAGTTATGACTAACCTAGATAGCATATTCAAAAGCAGAGACATTACTTTGCCAACAAAGGTCCGTCTAGTCAAGGCTATGGTTTTTCCTGTGGTCATGTATGGATGTGAGAGTTGGACTGTGAAGAAGGCCGAGCACCGAAGAATTGATGCTTTTGATCTGTGGTGTTGGAGAAGACTCTTGAGAGTCCCTTGGACTGCAAGGAGATCCAACCAGTCCATTCTGAAGGAGATCAGCCCTGGGATTTCTTTGGAAGGAATGATGCTAAAGCTGAAACTCCAGTACTTTGGCCACCTCATGCAAAGAGTTGACTCATTGGAAAAGACTCTGATGCTGGGAGGGATTGGGGGCAGGAGGAGAAGGGGACGACAGAGGATGAGATGGCTGGATGGCATCACTGACTCAATGGACGTGAGTCTGAGTGAACTCTGGGAGTTGGTGATGGACGGGGGGCCTGGCGTGCTGTGATTCATGGGGTCGCAAAGAGTCGGACACGACTGAGCCACTGAACTGAACTGAACTGAACTGTTCTTAGCCACAACCCTATACCTGTCCTTTATTTATTCTAGTTTTTTTTCATTTTCTTCAGACAATTTTTCGTTTTCCGCCCTCTGAGTCTCACAAAGTTCTCATTATATTTGTCTTGGTACTTATTTTTCCCTTTAGTTCTCTTGATTCCAAGAATGTCATTGGCTTCTATTTCCAACTGCCTATTGTTCATAAACAGAAAATTTACTTGTTACCTATCGTCCCCTTACTAAACTCTTTCATGAGCTTTCAGTTTATTTCCTTAGATTTTTCATCTAGAAAATCATATCACCTCCCCAAATGGTAAGTTTCCCTCCCTTTTCCAATAGGTATATTTGTTATTGCTTTCCCTTATCCCATCTCACTGGCTAGCACGCCTAGAGAAATACTAACTGCTGGTAATGTTAGCAAGCTCTCGTATCTTATTCCTGAATCAAATGAAAGTGATTCAGTGTTTAACACTGAACATCACCCTGGCTTTAGCTTGATATTTAAAATAGGACAATATCAAAGCAGTCTCAAACAATTCATTTTTGTTGACTAAGAAGTTTTGTTTGATCAAACGTATCTCCTAATAGATCTCCTCAGAGTGAAAGCTTCCAGCCGTATGGGGATAAACCTCACTTAGTTATAGTGTGTTGTTTCTCCAGAACCCTGCTGTATTCCACCTGTAGATAATTTAAAAAGGTTTTGCCTAAGTTGCCTCCTTGCCGAGCAAACCCCAAGAGCCTCTGAGCTGGTTATAAGGGGGACCTTCCGACAGGCTTCATTTCCCAGTAACAGCCTCCGGCACCTCCTGCTATTGTGCATGGAACCGGTGCCCTCCCTCCTTCAAGGGACCTTCCCTGGTCTCAGGTCATGCTGCCTCCAGGCTGCTCTCAACTGTCCCTTTGGGCTTCACCTTCAGGGACACCTCACAGGATCACAGACAGCATTCACTTTATTTGGGGTTTCCCAGAAAGCTTTGTCTGGGAGGACTCAGATGAGAGATGCTGTATTTGAGAGTGGGCACCTGGAATCAGTAGTGAGGGGGTCAAGATAGGGAGACACAGAAGAAGAAACCCCCAGATAAAGGAGTTTTGTTGCGGTCTCTGCCGTAAGCATGGGAGGCCCCAACAGCACCTCTTAGAGGCCTCAGCGTCCCCAGCAGGACTGGTCACTCTCCGGGGAACGCAGAGACTCTCCATCTCCAACCTCCCAGGATGGTTCCGGGAAGGCTGAGCACTGCCCCCTCCAGCCCCGGGCAGTAACTCCTGCAAGCTTCAGGCTGCACTGGTGCCCGCAGGAGGCCCGGCAAATGTGCTACAGCAAAAAGCAGGAAGACGCGGGCCTGGAGGAAAGCCTTCGTCCCCTTGCCCGTGGCTCCCCCATCCTCCAGTCCTGCAGGAAAAGCTTCTGACCAGCCTCTCTCACCATCACAGGTCCCAAGGCGAGCAGCCAACTCCCCCTGGGTGCCTGCCACGTGAGCAGCCCCGACTCTCTGTTCAGACATCAGTCCCAGTTGGCTTTTCAAAACAAGTCCATGGAAAATAACTTCGTGGAAAATTAAAGGAGAGTAATGGAACTCCTAGTTGAGATACAGAGGGTTGCATGGGAGGCATGTCGGTGTGGAGTTAAGGGATGTGCAAGATCTGGGTGTGTTCTCATAGCATCAGGTTGTGGGACCCAGCTAGAAACTGTCATTAAATTACAAAGAAATTGACGAGTGGTCCAATATTTGATGTGGGGGGAACATGAGGGAAGTAGATCTCTTGTTATTGTGGAAAACACAGGGGAAAAAATTGCAAAAGTGTGGGAGTCTGGCAAGGATGGGGGAATGGGGAAAACTTGCTGGCTGGAGTGCCTGCCTTTACCTGGCTCTGACTTCATCTTCTCTGGTGAGAACCATAACTTCTTGCCCCCTAGTTTAAGCTGGAGGGCTCAGCTAGTTCCTTCTCACCTGGGCAGCCTAAGACCTCTTCTCTGAAGAAGGATTGCTGGCCTGCAACATCCCAAAGCCAGGAACTTCTTCAAGCAAGGGACAGACCAGGCCTGCCGCTGAATGCAATGAACATCTGGGTTAATCAAAGCCACAAAATATTTATAATGTTTTTCCCCGGACAGAGGAGCTGGGTGATTTTGCATCTCTTCACGGTACGATGCCCCAGTTTCTAGTTCTCTGTAAAGCAGTTACTCTTTCTGGGAAATCCTGGCCTGCCTCGTGCTCAGGGGTACAACATAGAAATACAATGACTGATAGCCAGATGCTTCATGTTTTACAGGGAAAAAAGAAACATTCAGAGGTAGAAAATGTCACATCTTCCATTCACACATCATCAGACATGTTGGGGTGGGGGGGGGTCCAGGAAAAGGCAGCTTCCAGACACAAAAACAGGCAGTCCTAGAAGAAAAAGAATGACTTCCCTTTTCCTACCTGAGATGGAGCTAAGGCACTCAGATGTGACCACGCTGGGTCCACCAGGAAGAAGACCGCTTCCATCCGGGATGTCTGGGGGGCAAACCACTGGCAGGCCCTGGCTCTCCAGGGCTGAGGGTGCCCTCTACGTGTTCTGGGGCACTGAGGAGTGAGGAAAGACACCACTGCATGGGTTTTGGATCCCCAGTCTTCTCACAAGAGAAGCCTGGAAGGACGTTGTCTCATCGGTGCACGGCTGAACTGGATACAGAAATGGACACAGAGAAACTGGGACGGAGGCAGGGTACTGTCCTTAAAATGCCAAAAGATGCGGCTTGCACAGATCCCTGTTGTCAAGCAACAAACAGATCAGAGGGACTGGAGGGGATGGCCGACAGGTGTCCAGTGGGGTGGACAGGCTGGTGGAGGCCTGGGTCCCCAGGGAAGTGTTTCTTAAACACAGACAGGTTCTGGCATTGGCCCCCTCTGTGATAACAGCCACTTCCTCTGTCATCTGCAGGGGGGTTCTAGAAATCTGGGCAGGAATTTGATTGGGGGGAGTGATATGGTAGTGACTTGAGTTATAGTTGTAGGGCAAAATTGCCATTTAAAAATTTATTTTATGTTGAAGGGTTTCCCAGGTGGTGCTAGTGGTAAAGAACTCGCCTACCAGTCCAGGAGACTCAAGAGACACAGGTTTGATCCCTAGGTCTGGAAGATGCCTTTGAGTAGGAAATGGCGACCCACTCTAGTATTTTGGCCTGGGAAATCCCGCTGGCAGAGGAGCTTGGCGGGCTGCAGTCCATGGGGCCTGCAGAGTCAGACACGACTGAGCAACCAAGCACCCAGAGCTGATTAAGCTGTGTTAGTTCCAGGGGTACATGAAAATGGTACGGTCCTACATATACATGGATCCATTCTTTTTCAAATTCTTTCTCCATAGAATTATTACAGAATACTTAGCAGAGTTCCCTGTGCTACACAGGAGGTCCTTGTTGGTTATCTATTTTAAACACAGCAGTGGCAAACATCAGTAACATGTTTTATTTGGGATGGCGGGGGATGGGTGGAAGAAAGCCCTCTCCCCACCCCCTCACTCCCTGTAACTTCCCAGAAGACCCACCACCCAGGAACCCAGAGAAGGTTCTGCTGACCAACCGCCCCCCACCCCATGACAATCCCCTGCTTCCAGGCAGAAGACACTCCACTGGCAGGATCCTGCCAGGCCTTCATTCTTCCTGTTTGAAGGATCATTATTATTGGATTGATTGCCTCCTTTATTCATTCAGCAAATACTTTATTAGATCTCATGCTTAAGGGAGCAGAGGAGAGAAAGAAGTTTGCATCCGGCAGCTGCCCTAAAGGACTTCCAGTATTTTACCCCCCTGTGTCCTGAACTTATCAGGCCCTAAACACAACTTTTTTTTTAATCTAAGTGCTTTTAAAGACTTCTTTGAAATGTGGGACAATTATGCAAGCAGGAAAAAAAAAGATATCTAGAGCAAATATTTAACTTTGCCTTTGGTATGTTGAAGTCACTGGCCCATGCAGATCTCTCAGGCATGTCCTATAAAATTGACTTAAAAAAAAAAAAAAATATATATATATATATACACACACACACGTATATATTCTTCACCGGGAGACGTGGATTGAGGTTTTGTATAGGGGAAGGCTTGCTGAACGTCACAGCCCGGACGGACCCTGGTGTTTGTCAACCACCCATCCCCCCCTCCCCCCTTAAACGTGCACACTTTGGCGGGCGGAAATGCTTTCCCTTGGCAGAATACTGGCAATCTCAGGACTCAGAAACCTCCCTAGCGTCCTCAGAGACAGGTGGAGTGACCAGTGAATTATCAGGGTCTTGAGAAAAGTTTTGAGCCGGTGGCTCGGACCCCCAGGTTGGGAGGAGTAAAGCCACCTTCCCAGCTCGGAGCCGGGGGCTGGGGGGCAGGGGCTTAGGACATCCGCCTTGGGCTTTTGGCAAACCTAGCCCTGCCGGGGTCCTGGATAATAACAGGATTCCCCGGAGGGTGCCTGCTGTGAGCCCCGGGCTTTAATTCCCCCACCCGGGATGGGTGGGAGGGCCGCGGGCCGAGACGCGGATCGGCCCGCCCGGCACGGAGGCGCCCATCCAGGCGGACGGCGGCGCGCTGCCCAGGCACAAAGTTTGCATCTGCCCCGCAAACCCTCAGAGGTGCGGGCGGCTCTGCATTTCCGAGCCCTGTAAACAGAAAACGCTCCCGGGCCGGAGCCGGCCGCGAAGAAGGAACCGGGCTTTACAAAATCCTGGGACGTTCAGGTCTGCTGGGTTTCACCGGATGGGGGGGCGGCGAGCCACGCAGCCCGGGGCGGGGCGGGGCGGCGGGCGGAGGCGGCCCCGGGCGCCCGCCGGCCCCCGGTTGCTACAACAGACCCCGCACACCGCGGCCGAGTCGCCACCGCGGGCTGCAGCTGGACAGGGCCAGGTGGGGAGGGGTCGACCGGCCTCCGTGGGGCGGGAGGAGACCCCGGACGAGGGGCGCACGTGAGTCCCGGGCCTCGCGCGTCCTTTGGCGCCAAGGGGACCCCTCCCCCACCCTCGCTGGCCCCGACCGCTCGCGGCCGGCCCGGGGAAGGGCTGTCCGGCCGCCCCTGCCCGGAGCCCCCAGCCCGGCTGCCGCGCGGGGCGGGGCCGCAGCGTCCCCCCGCCCCCCCACCACCCGGACACCTGAGCGGCGGCGGCGGCGGCGGCTCCCGCGCTCCGGCCAGCTTGGGCTCGGCGTAGCTCCGGAGCCCGCGGCCGAGCCCGGAGAGCGCAGACTCCCGCCCTTCCCTGGGGGCTCCGACCCGCCCGGACTCCCGGAGCCGCGCCCCGAGCCAGGTGAGGCGGAGGCGGCGGGGTGTGGGGTGGGGGCATCGCGGGGCGCTGCGGTTGCAGGGTGGGGGTGGAGGGGGGGCACCGTGTGTGGCCGGGAAGGACAGTGGCTGGTCCCTTAGGAGCCCGGCCGTGCGGATCAGCTGCCCTGTGGGTGCTTCTGGCGTCCAGGAGCACCAACCACTGGGTAAGCGCGGTCCTGGACTCACAGAGGCTGAGGGTGGGGGGTTGGGAAAGGGTCCTTCGAGTCCTGGTGGGACTCACTTCTCTATAGAGACATCCCCACCCAGCCTCCCCCACTGTTTCGTTCGGGACTAGGGGTCGATTTAAACTGCTTTGGAAGCGGCGTGGGGCAGAGCGCAGGAGCACCCTCTTCGTCCCCCGCGCCCATGAACCCCCTTCACCTCTAGCGCCTCCCCTTGGGGCACCGCAGATGGACCTACCTCCGCCTCTTGCCCGGGGTCTCCTTGCCCTAGGTCGCCGCCCACTGGCGCGGGTACCTGGGCCCGCATGCCTGGCGGTGGAACTGGCACGGGGCCGCCAGAGGGCGCGCGGGGGGCGGGGACCCGTGCCGCGGTCGCAAGGTCCCCGGAGACCCTGCCTCGGCTACCCCGGCCCCGCACCGGCTCCCAGAGCCCCCATCCAGGTGCGCGCGGCTGGAGCAGAGGGCTCTGCGAGGCCGGGGCCAGCGCACCTGGCGCAGGCCCGGGAGTCGTGGATGGACCCTCGGGTCCCCGGGGTCGAGCAGAGCCCCAGCCAGATGCCCGGCCTCTGCCCGCCGCGCGCCCCAGCCGGGTTGGGGGGCCCGACTGAGGCAGGTGAGTGGCCCCCCTTGCTCCGCTGCCGCCGCCCGTGAATTATGCAGGAGGCTGGCACCGGCGCGCTCGAGTTGCTCAAGTTTCCCTGGCAACTTTCGCCCGGGCATCCCTCCCCGGCTGCCGGGCAGCTCCGCCCGCGCAGCGCCGTGGCCCTGGCTCCTCCGCAAGGTGTCCGGGCCGCGGGGGGCGCCTGGAGACCGCAACCGCGCACTCGCCGCCTGAGCTGGGGCCGCTGGATTTTGCGAGCAGGTATGATCCCGGTGGAGGGCCTCGCCGCCTCTGATCGGAGGGTGGGGGGCCAAGGTGGACCTGGCCCCGTGTTCGGAAGGTGCCGGGGACGGGGTGGACGTCGCCGCTGGAATTCGGAGGGTGCTGGACCGCGGCGCGCCTCCTCCCGCGCGTAGGTGCGTCTACACGGCATGGGATGGGAGGGTGGGCGCGTTGGCGAGGTCAGTGTTTCCGTGGGGCTGGGGGTGTCCGAAGGGGGCGAGGCCGCTGCTGGTGACAGTGGGCTTTCTAGGTGGAGCTTTTAAAGCGACCCTGGGCGGCTGGATCTGAGAAGTCGCTTGGGCCCCCGGATGGGAGCTCAGCCCGGGGTACCTGGGGGCCCCGGTGGGCAGCAGCTATGGGCATGGTCCCAGGGGTCCTCAGAGATTTTCCGAAAATAAATTGGTTCCCGTGTGGAAGTTCGAGGTAGTAAATTGGATAGTTTCATGACCTCTTTTTGTTTGAAACTCAAGTTCAAACGTTAATGAGGTCAACCCGCTAATTAAATTAAGCTCCAAGAAGCAGGGAGGTAATTTCGGAAGTCGTCCGCGGAGGGATGGCGGCTCGGTCTCTGCCTGGGACTTGCCCTCGGCTCCGCCGGCTCGGCCTACCCGGCCTCAGGGAGAGCCGGTGGGTGCTGGGTCCGGCCTCCATGCCAGTGTCCTGCTGGCCGCGGTCAGGAATCCTTGGTGACCACCTGTTCCGCGCCTGGGGGCTTCGGGATGTCCCGAAGAGCCCCCGGAGGTGGCTGCTTTTGGAGACCTGAGTTTTCAAACCACTTGTCCGGGATAACAAGGGTGCTATTTGATAAAAAGGTTGAACGTCTGTGTGCCTGGAACTTTGTACCCTCTGAGGGCTTGGCGGTGATTAAATGGGGAAGGTCAGTGTGGCTGTTCGGCCACTAAATCGTGTCTGACTCTGTGACCCCATGGCCTGCAGCACACCAGGCTTCTCTGTCCTCCACTGTCTTCCGGGGTGTGTGTGTGTGTGTGTGTGTGTGTGTGTGTGTGTGTGTCTGACTCTTTGCGACCCCATGGCTATAGCCGGCCAGGATCCTCTGTCCATGGGGATTCTCCAGGCAAGAATACTATCTTCTGGAGTTTGCTCAAATTCATGTCCCGTTGAGTCGGTGATGTTATCTAACCATCTCATCCTCTCCTGGAAGCCGGTTCCATTATTGTGCTGGGGAATTTCTGCTTTTCCAAGAAGAAAGAATTGAGTGGAAAGCTGGTGCTTCTTTGGGCTCCTTTGGAAGAGGCTGTAATTCTTCTGGAATCAAAAGGAGTCCTTGACGAATAAAGTGATTTTGCCTATAAAGGTGCTTGCTTCCCTGTGGGCAATGTTGACAGCTTTAGGCCGCTCCGAACGAATTGGATCCCTTTGGGGGGTGGGGGAGGGGAGGGAATCTTTCTGCCTTCTGGCTCCCAGCACAATTGCTTTAGAAAGCCCTATTCATATGCAGGTGTGTTTCCCTGAGGTTTTCCCTCTTTAGTTTTTCTGAAGTGCTTGGGGCTGTGGGGACAGCCCCCTTACTGGCATCTAGGGGTCACCTCGGGCAGGTGATTTGGTCCAGGCCTCTGGGGGACCCCTATGTAGGAGAAGCCCTGGACCGTGGGGTCAGGTGTGAGGCATGCCACCAGGAGGAGGAGGAAGGTATTCCAAGATAGCGCTGCATTTTGTATTTCATCAGTGATGAAAAAGAGGGAAGAAAAAGCTTGAAATAAGAGAAAGGTGTGGAGAGTTAACCAGTGTGCAGGAAAACAGTAGTCACACTGATTTTTATGGGAAAATAATTCTTTGTCTTATGCCCTCTATTTCCAGATGGTAGAGTCCTGGTGTCCTTGTTACCTCGGGTGAGTGCAGGAGGCTTTCCAAAGTGGGGCTCAGTTTGGGAGGTGCTGAGGGAATTGTGGGGCGCCTTCACTGTGGATCTCAGGCCCTGGTTGCTGAACTCAGTTCCCCAGGCTTCCAGCTTCTGCCTGGTAAACCCGAGGCCCAGCTTGGCAACAGGCTTGCAGACCTGTGCTCGGTAGTTGCTCCTGGAGTCAGGGGTGGGGGAGTGTGTGGCTGGAGAAGCCTGGAGAAAAACGTACAAGCACAGACTCCCTGCGCCTCACACTGTCCCAAGCCCCAGGGAGGGAACATTTAGGATCTTCCAAGTCACCCCCGGGGCCAATTTATTGAATCCTCTGCTTTGTGGGAAGGACTAGATTGAGGAGGAAAACACCCCAAACAAAGGCCCGATCGTTTTTGTCTTGGAAGCTCCCTTGCCTTCACCTGGGACTGACTGGGTGAAGGGCTCAGAGCCAGGCCTGGAGACCCTTGTGATCTGGCCTTGACCCGCCCACCCGAATAAGGGACTGGGCATTCATTCAGAGGTGATCTAGGTTATACTGGATTTTTTCTATGTCTGGCAAACATGAGCCCATCAAATAGTCATCTGGGGGCCCAGAGCTGGGCGCAGGGGGCCGCCCTGGAGGTCCCAGGCTGGAGGGGAGATGTGAGGGGGGACAGTGTTGGTGGCACAGGAGCTGTGATGCGGGTGGCCGTCGGGTCCTGTAGGCACAGAGAGCGTCCCCAGCCCAGTCTGGGAAAGGAAGAAATCGCAGAACACCTGGCCGAGGCCTGGGGTGTCCGATCATGGCTGTGATGCCCTGGGAGCTATCAGGAATGCTCTGGTTATTACTCTGGCCACTCTAAGTTTCTCCCCTTCTGCCCAGCATGGCGCTGTACCTTGCTGTAGATGACCTCATCCAAGTTTCCTGAAACTCCAGGAAGAGAAGGACTTCCCTGGTGGTCCAGTGGATAAGACTCCGCTCTGCATTGAAGGGGGTGCGGGTTCAGTCCCTGGTCGGGCAGCTAAGATCCCGCATGCCTCGAGGCCCAAAGTCCGAAACATAAAGCAGAAGCAATGTTGCTGTAGTCGTTCAGTCTCTCAGTGGTGTCCCGCCCCGTGGACTGCAGCTCGCCAGGCTTCCCGGTCCTGCACTGTCTCCCAGAGGCTCAAACTCGTGTCCATCGAGACGGCCATCCAACCTTCTCATCCTCTGTCGCCCCTTCTCCTCCTGCCCTCAATCTTGCCCAGCCTCAGGGTCTTTTCCAATGAGCTGGCTCTTCCCATCAGGTGGCCTAAGTATTAGAACTTCAGCTTCAGCATTGTAACCAATTCAATAAAGTTTTTTAAAAATGGTCCACATCAAAAAAACCCAAAAACGTCCATAAAGAGATAGGTGCAATTGGTTATTCCCATTTTACAGATCAGGAGCCTGAAGCCCAGAGGGGGGAAGCCACTTGCCCCAGACCACACAGCAGGGGAATATGGGAGCTGGGGTCGCACCAGGCAGCCTGGAAGAGCCCAGCCCTGAGCCCCCACACCGTACACGTCACCCAGCGGGAAAACTCATCCCATTAGAAGTTTATTTTTCTTGTTACTATGGTGTGAGAAAAACTGTAGCCAGCATGAAAACCAGAGTTTCTGATCACACTTCCTGATGTGATAGACCTTTTTTTTTCCTTTGAAAGCAGATACAAGAAATGCTTTGAAAGGGCTCAAAATGTTACTGTCACTGACTCCCGTGGTCATTCTGAAGTGGGTCTCTGGGTGGCAAGGATACATCCAGCACAGGCCTGGCCACCACTGAACGGGCTTCCAGTCTTGGTGGAAGGGGAAGGGGAGCCCATGTCCCCACCGGGCAGACCTGAGCCGGCCTGGGGCTCGGGGCCAGTGCACTGGGTCAGAGCTGGCAGATGTGCCCCGGGATAGGCCAGCTGAGGCTCCTGTCACCTCCTGGGGGGGGGGGGGTAGTGGCAGAAACCAGTGCAGGGATGGGCGGGACAGGGCTTGAAAACGGTCGTGGGGAGGTTTCCAGAGTGCTTCCTTTGACTCTCGGGACTGAATGAAGCCACGGGCTCCAGAGGTCAAAGCTGCGGAGGAAACGGAGTTCCTCCGTTCCTTCCTTCCTCTCCCTCCCACCTCTCTCTCCCACTTTGTACCATCCATCCTTCCTTCACCTCCTTCCCACTTTTCTTCCCTTCTTTCTTGTCTTTTTTATTAGGTATGTAGTCATCTTTTTTTTTTATTATTTTTTTTATAGTCACCTTTATTATGATTCATGAGTCCATTAGAAACCGACACACACAAATCCCTTCATTAAGCCATTGAGATTCTCACAGGCTTCTGCTTTCCACTCATTGAGAATCCACGGTTTCCTTGAGAATGGGGCGGGGCTGGGGGAAAGGCCGACATCTGAGTGTCCCTCTGACACTCCTCCTATGTCCCTGCCTCGTCAGGGGCCTGAAAGGGTCTCAGGGCCTCCCAGGTCGCCACGCTACGATGTCGTCACACACCTGCCCACCACACTCAGGTGTCTCCTGGAATTCCTTACATGTCAGTGGGCACCTGGTCATAGAACACTCTGTTTCTCTGCTGGGCAAGTCCAGGGTTATATGTTGTACCCAAACTTAACGCTGTTGGATTGTCCAGACTTATCTTCCAGAAAGAGTGTGTTACTCACTTTGGCCAACTCTCCCTGCCAAATAAAGGGTCCCAGAGCATTGCGTGTGTTTGTTTTTGAAGAGTTTTTGATGTGGACCGTTTTTAAAGTCTTTACTGAATGTGATGCTCTCTTTAATGTGTGTTGGTGTTTTGGCCAAGAGGCATGTGGGATCTTAGCCTCCCGACAAGAAATCTAACTCGCACCCACTGTACTGGAAGGCGAAGTCTTCGCCCCTGGACCACCAGGGAAGTGCCCCCGCTGCATTTGCAAGTCAGCTTCTAAAGTTGTGCTTCGTAGGTTTAAATATTTGCCCGGGATGTAGAGCTTGGTCTGGGGAGTAAACACTGACATTTGGAAAGGAACTGATCCTGACTTTAACTGTATCTACTGCAGCCTAAAGTGTGACTTGATACCCACCTTTTCTTGACAGGTAACTGAGGGCCTATAGGGGATGCTCTTTGCTCCTCTCCTTTCCTGGATTTATACCCCCTGCTTCCCCGAGGCGTTTTACCCTGATATCATAGACTTTTATTTTTGTTGTTCAGTCGCTAACTTGTGTCCAACTCTCTGCAACCCCATGGACTCAGCATGCCAGGCTTCCCTGTCCTTCACTATTCCCCAGAGTTTGCTCAGATTCATGTCCACTGAGTAAAGAATGTTATCTGACTATCTCATCCTATGCAACCCTCTTCTCCTTTTGCCTTCAGTCTTTCCCAGCATCAGGATCTTTTCCAGTGAGTCGGCTCTTTGCATCAGGTGACCAAAGTATTGGAGCTTCAGCTTCAGCATCCATCCTTCCAATGAATATTCAAGGTTGACTTCCTTTAAGACTGACTGGTTTGATCTCCCTGTTGTCCAAGGGACTCCCAAGAGTCCTCTCCAGCTTATGGGTCTTCATGCTTGTCGGTCTCTTATTAACTGATCAAGCGTAGTTCTCTGCAAGGAAAATATCCATACATTGACTTTAAAATTCTTCTGTGACCTCAAGCTACTAAGTATTAAAAAAAAAAAATCCCTTTTGGATTGAGAAAGCCCTGCAATCAAGCAGTGTAAGTACATTACAGATTTTTAGAAATGGAAAATATTTCTGGAAATGCCACTCTTAGCGATCAGGAGGTGGGTGTTTCAGGTGTTTGAATTAAAGCCTTTGTTTGGGGTTCAGGAGTCTGCTTCCCGCAAGATTCAGAGAGGGCTGGAAGGCTTTTGGTAGGTAAAAGATGGGAGGGGCTGCTGGGGAAAGGGATGTGTCCCAGGCCCTTCTGTGACAGAGTGATTTCGGGGAAGACTGATTCTCTTTAGACTGGGCCCCTTGAAAAGGGTTTCACTTTGGAGCCCCCACAGGGGAGGAGAGGAGGGTGGGTAAGATTCAGCCCAGCCCTCCGGGTTCTGGCAGGTGGTTCCCCGCTGTGGACGGGATGTCTTACCCCTAACTGCTCACTCAGGGCTCCTCCCAGGGCTGCGCAGGAGAGAGAGGCAGGGCCTGTCGTCCTGGCCGGGTGGGGAGCGGCTCCCCCCCAGGACCCTTCCCGGGGCTCTCGGGCCTATGGCGTGGCCTGGGCCTGGCGAAGGGGAGGATGGAGCCGCGGGACCATGGCTCTCCAGATTGAGTCCCGGGAGGGGCCCAGGTAGAGGGTCACACCTGCTGGAGCCTTGCTTGGAGGAGGGAAATGAGCCCTGGAACCTTCCTGGAAATTCTGGGCCCCCTGCCCTGAGGAGGAGGCAGGCAGGGTGAGTGGTGGAGGGGTGCTTCTGCCCGCTTGACCGCGCCCCTCAAAGCCCAGGCGCAGCGGCTCGTTTCTCAGGATTTTCTTGATCCCCGCCCCCATCACCCTGGACAGGGGTCTGGCAAGCACTGGCGTTGGCCTGTGCTGCGTGGGGGACCCGTCACCAGGCAGGCAGGTCACCAGGAAGGGACCAGGTCTTGCTTCTCTGTTGCCCAGGGATGGGAGGGCACCGGTTCTGAGTAGCCCTTCTCACATGGCTGGATGGCACCAGTGGGTCCAGACTTCCCCTCCCACGCAGGTGTCCAGCGCCCAGGCAGGCCACTGGCCCGCTCTTTCTTGGCCTCACCCTGAGGGTTCAGACCCAGGGACAGTCTGGCCCCTCCCTGCCACCGCCTCCAGGATGCTGGGCTGTGGCAGGTGACACGTGGATTTACATCCACCCGGATGACCGCAGGGGTGTTCATAAAGCTGGCGCCCGGGGAAGGGGGTGGGGCAAACCTTCAGCTGTGGTTAAATGGTTTTGTTGTTGAACGCGGAGTCCAGGTGAAGCTGGGGGTGGAATTCCTGAAGACGGCTGTGGAGAGCCTGGTGTGTGTGGTTAATGATTCTCCAGACGTGGGGTGGTAACTGGCACGCTCTGGGTTTCCAAGGGTTTCAAGGCTTCTTGGCTTTCCTGCAGGAAAATGGTCCAGAACTGCGTGGGGGCCGCTTGTGTGGGTGTGTCCTGATTCCTCGGGGTCATTCTGGGCGTGTCCCGGGCCGGCGAGTGACGGCAGGGGTGTCTGGATTCTGCCGTCTCTCCATCAGCCTGTTTCTGATGAGGGTCTTTGGGTTGAGGGGGGCGGATACCCACTCAGACCAGGGTCAGGGGGTGTATTAGGGGAGCCAGGCGGTTACTGCCGCTGTAGGGCCAGACGGGCTCCCAGAGTCGCCTTTCCCTCCGTCTCTCTTTCTCGGTGGCCCATCTTGATGAGGGATATATGTGTACCTGTGGCTGATTCACGTTGAGGTTTGACAGAAAACAACAAGATTCTGTAAAGCAATTATCCTTCAATAAAAAATAAAAAAAATATCAGGGTGACAACGAGCGTGTGGGCCTGCAGGGTTCCTGGCGTGGACGCGCCCCGTGTGTGATGCAGTCCCGAAAGTGGGCACTTGTGTCTTCACGCCCATTCTCCGGGGGAGTAAACCAAGGTGGAAGGAGCCAGCCTGTCTGCCAGGACCTGTGCCAGGCAGCCGTCCACCCCACGGTGCAGAATTAGGGACCCTCCCTTCCCTCCACTCTACACATGGACATCACCACATGGTCAGTACCGAAGTCAGATTGATTATATTCTTTGTAGCCGGAAATGGAGAAGCTCTATACAGTCAGCAAAAACAAGACCTGGAGCTGACTATGGCTCAGATCGTCAGCTCTTTATTGCAAAATTCAGGCTCAAAATGAAGAAAATAAAGAAAACCCCTAGGCCATTCAGCTATGACCTGAATCAAATCCCTTATGATCGTACAGTGCAGGTGATGGATAGATTCAAGGGACTAGATCTGGTGGACAGAGTGCCTGAACAACTATGGATAGAGGTTTGTGACATTGTACAGGAGGTGATGACCAAAACCATCCCCAAGAAAAAGAAATGCAAGAAGGCAAAGTGGTTGTCTGAGGAGGCCTTCAAATAGCTAAGAAAAGAAGAGCAGTGAAAAAGCAAAGGAGAAAGGGAAAGATACACCCAAGTGAATGCAGAGTTCCAGAGAATAGCAAGGAGCGATAAGGAAGCCTTCTTAAGTGACCAGTGCAAAGAAATAGAGGAAAACAATAGAATGGGGAAGACTAGAGATTTCTTTAAGAAAACTGGAGATGCCAAGGGATCATTTCATGCAAAGATGGGCACAATAAAGGACAGAAATGGTATGGACCTAACAGAAGCAGAAGATATTAAGAAGAGGTGGCAAGAATACACAGAAGAGCTATACAAAAAAGCTCTTAATGACCCAGATAACCATAAAGGTGTGATCACTCACCTAGAGCGAGACATCCTGGAATGTGAAGTCACGCGGGTCTTAGGAAGCATCACTACAAACAAAAAGCTAGTGGAGGTGATGGAATTCCAGCTGAGCTATTTCAAATCTTAAAAACTGATGCTGTGAAAGTGCTGCACTCATTATACCAGCGAATTTGGAAAACTCAGCAGTGGCCACAGGATTGGAAAAGGTCAGTTTTCATTCCAGTCTCAAAGAAGGGCAATGCCAAAGAATGCTCAAACTACCGCACAGTTGCACTCATCTCACACGCTAGTAAAGTGATGCTCAAAAGCTTACAGTCGAGGCTTCAACACCATGTGAACTGAGAACTTCCAGATATACAAGCTGGATTTAGAAAAGACAGAGAAACCAGAGATCAAATTGCCAACATATGCTGAATCATAGAAAAAGCAAGGGAATTCCAAAAAAAAAATCTACTTCTGCTTCATTGACTCTGTTAAAGCCTTTGGCTGTGGATCACAACAAACTGTGAAATATTCTTAATAAGATGAGAATATCAGATCACATTACCTGCTTCCTGAGAAATCTGTAGGCAGGATAAGAAGCAACAATTAAAACTGGACATGGAACAACAGACTGGTTTCAAATTGGGAAAGGAGTGCGACAGGCTATATATTGTCACCCTACTTATGTAGCTTATATGTAGAGTGCATCATGCAAAATGCTGGGATGGATGAATCACAAGCTGGAATCAGGATTGCCAGGAGAAATATCAATAACGTCAAATATGCAGATGATACCACTTTAATGGCAGAAAATGAAGAGAAACTAAAGAGCCTCTTGATGAAGGCGAAAGGAGAGTAAAAAAGCTGGTTTAAAACTCAACATTCAAAAAAACTATGATCATGGCATCTAGTCCCATCATGTCATGGCAAGCAGATGGGGGAAATTACTGGAAAATGATGGAAACTGTCAGATTTCATTTTCTTGGGCTCCAAAATCAATGTGGACATTGCAACCATGGAATTAAAAGATGCTTTGCTCCTTGGAAGAAAAGCTGTGACAAACCTAGACAGAGTATTAAAAAGCAGAGACGTCACTTCCTGACAAAGGTCTGTATAGTCAATGCTGCGATTCTTCCAGTAGTCATGCATGGATGTGAGAGCTGGACCGTAAAGAAGGCTGAGCACTGAAAAATCGATGCTTTAGAACTGTGGTGCTGCAGAAGACTCTTGAGAGCCCCTTGGACTGCAAGCAGATCAAACCAGTCAATCTTATAGGAAATCAGTCCTGAATATTCATTGGAAGGTCTGGTGCTGAAGCTGAAGTTGCAGTCCTTTGGCCACCTGATGTGAAGAGCTTACTCTTTGGAAAAGACCCTGATGCTGGGAGGGTGAGGGCAAGAGGAGAAGGGGTGACAGGGGATGAAATGGTTGGATGGCTTCACTGACTCAGTGGACATGAGTTTGAGCAAGCTCTGGGAGATAACGAAGGACAGAGAAGCCTGGCGTGCTGCAGTCCCTGGGGTCACAAAGAGTCAGACACGACTGAGCGACTGAACGACCACAGCCCTTCCCACCCCCTGTCATCTTAGGGATGATGGCCAAGCTTCCCTTTCTGCTCCTTGCAGGATGAATGCAGCAGGGTAGCACAGGGCTTCTCAAACTTTTGGTCTGAGGATCCTACTCCCCTCTTTGAAGAGTTTTAGGGACCCCGTGAGCTTTTTGTTTATGTGCGTTGTATCTATGGATATGTATCCTAATAGAAGGGCTTCCCAGGTGGTGCTAGTGGTAAGGAACCTGCCTGCCCGTGCAGGAGATGTACGAGATGCAGGTTCATTCCCTGGGTTGGGAAGATCTGGAGGAGGGTATGTCAACCCACTGCAGTCTTCTTGCCTGGAGAATCCCATGGCCAGAGGAGCCTGGCGGGCTACGGTCTATAGAGTCGCAAAGAGCTGGACACGACTGAAGTGACTTACGTGCACACACAGACACTGTTAGAAGTTTAAAAAGATAATTTAAAAATATTTAACAGTGCATTTAAAAATGACAGTAGCTAAACCCATATATGTTAATGTAATTAACGTCTTTTTATGAAAAACAAAAACAACAGCTGTTTTGCAAAACAAGCTAAGAGTGAAAAGTGTGGCATTGGTCCAGGGGGTCGTCAGCAGTCCCCACCCCACAGGACGGGCCGCTGGTGGTGGGACGTGGCTCCAGGGGGTCGTCAGCAGTCCCCACCCCACGGGACGGGCTGCTGGTGGTGGGACGTGGGCTCAGCCAGGCCAGAGCTGCTTCGATCCACAGCGGGGGTTGTGTCTGACTCTTTTTCGACCCTATGGATAGCCTCATGCCAGGCTCCTCTGTCCATGGGATTCTCCAGGCAAGAATACTGCAGTGGGTTGCCACTTCCTCCCCCCAGGGATCTTCCCGACCCAGGGATCGAACGCACGTCTCCTGCATCACCTCTGAGCCACCCGGAAAGCTAGATGGTGTGGCGGTGACAGTGGGCAGCCAGGCAGTTCCTTAGGTGAGACGACTGTGTCTTGATCCCAGAGGGGGACCACGTGCAGAGGGACGGGTGGACAGAGGCGGCTGGGGGCCGGGGCAGCCCCTGCGAGGGAGGCAGACTTCACCTGAGAGGAGAGGTCTTCCCACACTTCTTCCTTTCCAGCCTGGGTGCTTCTGTTTCACTGTCTTGCCCAGGCGCCCTGGCTGGAACCCCCGGGACACCGTTGAATGGAGGTGGTGAGAAGGCGCACCGGATCCGGCCCCTGGTCTCAGGAAGCCTCCAGCCGTTCACCATCACGTGTGACGGTGGTGGGGGGCGCCGTGCGGATGCCCTGTCAGGCTGAAGGGGTTCTCTTGTCCTTGCTGAGTGTTTATGTCGTGAAGTGGCTCTGTGTTTGTCAAGTGCCTTTTCTGTATCTCTTGGGAGGATCAGCTGCATTTTGTCCTTTTTTCTATTAATATGGTGTCTTACATTAATTGATTTTTCGATGTTAAACCAATTTTGCATTCTTGGGATAAATCCCACTTGGTCATGGTTCATAATCCTTTTTGTAAGCTGCCAGATGCAGTTTACTAGAATTTTGCTGAGTTTTTTGTGTGTATGTGCATAAGAGCTATGGGTCTGTAGTTGTCTTGGGATGGTATCACAGTAATATTGGCCTTATAAAATTGTTGGGGTGTATTCTCTTCTATTTTTTGGAAGAATTTGCAATGAGTTGGTATTCTTTTTTTCTTAAATTGAAGTACAGTTGATTTATGACACTGTAAGTTTAATTTCTGCTGTACCACAAACTGATTCAGTTATACACATGTATAAATCCTTTTTTTGGTGTTTTTTCCATGTACATATATATAGTTTATCACAGGATATTGAATATAGCTCCCTGTGCTGTACAATACCTGTGTAGATGTATCATGCTCAGTTGTGTCTCTTTGCGACCCCACGGACTGTAGCCTGACGGGCTCCTCTGTCCATGGGATTTCCCAGGCAAGAATATTGGAACAGGTTGCCATTTCCTCCTCCAGGGGATCTTCCCGACCCAGGCATCAAACTCCACTCTCTGTGTCTCCTGCATTGGCCGGTGGATTCTTTACCGCTGAGCCACCTGGGAGGACCTTGTTTTTTGTCCAGTCTACATATAATAGTTTGCGTCTGCTAACCCAAGCTCCGAGCTCCATCCCCCTTCCTCTACACCACCCCCCCACCCCCCGGCCACCACAAGTCTGTGCTTTGTGTCTGTGAGGCTGTTTTTGTTTCATAGACAAGTTCATTTGTGCCGTGTTTTCCATTCCACATGGAAGTGGTATCATACGATACTCGTTTTTCTCTGACTTCACTTGGTGTGATAACTTCCAGGTCCATCCGTGTTGCTGCACACGGCGTTACTTCATTCTTTTTAGTAGCTGAGCAATATTTTATTGTATAATGTACCACACCTTCCATCTATTCCTCTGTCGATGGACAGTTAGGTTGCATCCATGTCTTGTCTGTTAAGAATAGTGCTGCTCTGATAGGAGGAACTTGTATGTTTTTGAGAAATTAATTCTTTAAATGTTTGGTAGAATTCACCAGTGAGGCTGCCTGGGCCGGAGCTTCTCTTTGTGTGAAGTTTTGACTTTGGTAACTGGCTCCCTGCCTGGTCTGCGTGTGCCCAGGCCTTCTGTTTCTTCTTGAGTCCCGATGGTTGGTTGCATTTCACTAAAATCTGTCTGATTGCTCTCAGCATCTAATCCATTGTCCTTCCGTCGTCCATAGCGCTCCCTTGTCTTCCTCTGTGTTCCCACGAGGCTGGTATAAGTGTCCCCCCTTCATTTCTGAGTTTGGTGATTTGAGCGCTTCCCCGTCCTGATCATTCTAAATGAACAGCTTGTCAACTTTATTGACTTTTTCAAAGAACCAAGTTTGGTCTCATGTTTTGCTCTGTTTTTCTACGTTCGTTTTCATTACTTTCCACCCTCGCGTTTATGATCGCCTCCTTTCTACTCTCTCAGTGTTAGCTGTAGCCGGAGGAGACAGATGGTGAGAAGAGGGTTGGCAGAGAGGCACCTCCGTGGCCCAGTGGGAAGGAGAGCCTGGTGAGGGGGTTGGGATGGAGGGTGGGTAGGGTGAGCCTCCCGGAGGAGCCGCACTTGAGCCTGACTTGAAGGCGGGGAGGGAAGCTGTAAGTGAGAAGTAAGGAATTGGATGGAAATCGATGTGGAAAGCACTTTTTTGCACTTTACATTTTTAAGTTGTGCTAAGATGTATGTAACATACAATTTACCATCTTAACTACGTTAAGATGCTCACTCACCATCTCCTCCCCCAGCCCCTGGACCCCGCCATCGTGGTGCTGGAGAAGACACGAGAGTCCCTTGGACTGCAAGGAGATCCAACCAGTCCATCCTAAAGGAAATCAGTCCCTAATAGTCATTGGAAGGACTGATGCTGAAACTGAAACTCCAATCCTTTGGCCACCTGATGCGAAGAGCCAACTCATTGGAAAAGACCCTGATGCTGGGAAAGATTGAAGGCAGGAGGAGAAGGGGGAAACAGAGGATGAGACGGGTGGATGGCATCACTGACTCAATGGACATGAGTTTGAGAAGCTCCAGGAGATGGTGAAGGACGGGGAAGCCTGGTGTACTGCAGTGCATGGGGTCACAGAGAGTCAGACATGACTGAGCGACTGACCTGACTCACTGACTGAACCTCGTTAGGCCCACAACTCAGTGGCATTAAGAGCGTTCACGCTGTCATACGACCATCACACCATCCATCTCCAGAGCCTTCCATCATCCATCTACGCTTTGTCCCCATAAACACTCCCTGCCCGTCTCCTCCCCCAGCCCCTGGCCCCCACCATCCTGCTCTCTGTCTCTGTGGATTTGAAGACTGTAGTCCTCATATAAGTGAAAACACACATTACTTGTCCTTCTGTGTCTGGCTTATTTCTCTGGGCATAGTGTCCTCCAGGTTCATTCGTGTTGTGGCTTGTGTCTGAATTTCCTTCCTTTTTAAGGCCCAATAATCCCTGGTGGCTCAGTGGTGAAAATCTACTTGCCGAGCAGGAGACTCGGGTTTGATCCTTGGGTGGGAAGGATCCCTGGGAGAAGGGAATAGCAACCCACTCCAGTAGTCTTGCCTGGGAAATCCCATGGACAGAGGAGCCTGGCGGGCTACAGTCCATGGGGTTGCAAGAGAGTCTGATGGGACTGAGTGACCGAACAGCAGCCACCACCTTCATTGTGTGGATGGACCACATTTTGTGTATCTGTTCATCCGTCCACGGACACTCCGTTGCATCCACCTTTTGGCTGTTGTGAGTGATGCTGCTGGGAATGTGGGTATTCAAGCCCCTCCTTTCAGAAGGCACGGTTTAAAGCAGCGAGCAGCCCAAGGCCTGTCTGGTCTCAGGATGGCAAAGCTGAGACTCTCTCATCACTCTCCTTAGCCAGATTACTTTCCTACAGGAAGAGGCCCATCTTTCCTCCTGAGTGTCTCCATAAGGTAGGGGTGACCTCACACGCTGGAGAAATTCCACGTCCAGTGTTCCCACCCCCAGGGAGGAAAGGTGCTGCTGCCTGGGATTCTGGGTCTCCCCTCTGTGGGCTTATCTGGGACTAGGACAGGACCGAGGAGGGCACCAGGCTGGAGAGTGGCCTCCTGCATGATATCGCTCATTCACTTCACTGGTCAGTTGCCAAGTTGTGTCCAACTCTCTGTGACCCCATGGAGTGCAGCACGCCAGGCTTCCCTGTCCTTCACCATCTACCGGAGTTTGTTCAAACTCATGTCCGTTCAGTCAGTGATGCAGTCTAACCATCTCATCCTCTGCTGCCCCCTTCTCCTCCTGCCCTCAATCTTTCCCAGCATCAGGGTCTTTTCCAGTGAGTTGCCTCTTCTCATCAGGTGGCCAAAGGATTGGAGCTTCAGCTTCAGCATCAGTCCTTCCAATGAATATTTGGGGTTGACTTCCTTTAGGATTGACTGGTTGGATCTCCTTGCAGTCCAAGGGACTCTCCAAAGTCTTCTCCAGCACCACAGTTCAAAAGCATCAAATTCTCAGCGCTCAGCCTTCTTGATGGTCCAACTCTCACATGTGTACATGACTCCTGGAAAAACCATGGCCTTGACTGGATGGATTCATTCACTGACTCTGCCTTCTGGTGTCCCAGGATTTCTTTTCCGAGTCATTCTGAGCCCATTGCCATGAGACATCCTCCTCAGCTCTCTTGTGATCATTTCCGTGTTTTGCTGTGCACTCGTGTATTATTTCTTCCATCAGGACTTAAACCTTGTGTCTGGTACCCATGTGGATCCAGTTTGTCTGTCTCAGCACAGGAGGACCCGCCCCCTGGCCTGCTGGCTCGGCCCCTCCCGCTCTGTCGTGGCTCCGGCTCCCGAGTCATCTTCGGATTGCTTTACTATCGATTTGGCTCCAAGTCCACCATGAGTGTTTACAGTCCCCCGAAGGAAGCTTTGATGCTTGGCGATATGATCTCCTCTAGACCGCACACAGCCAAGTTGCAAAGCATTCCCTTTTGTGGTTGAGAAAAGGAGTCCGATCAGAGGGATGGGTCAGCTCAGGGCTCCCCATCAGGGAGGATCAAGCTTAGACAGGCTGGACCCACAGGCCCAGCCAGTCCAAGGCGATGCTAGAGTGCTGAGCCAGTGTCTTACCTTGTGGGTACGGGACTGTTGCCTCCTGGGCGAGATACCCAGGTCGGCACCGATCAGCTCTGTTCGTTCAGTATGGTGGTGCCAGCCCCATGGAGCTATTGAACCCTTGAAACGTGGCTAGTGCCGCAAGTTGAAATGTTAGCATTTTACATGTCTTGGTTTCCAGAAAATATATTATAAATATTCATTTCAACTGGTTTTCTTCTTTTTTCTGTTTGAAACATGGCTACTCGGAAATTGAAAATTACATTTGTGGTTTCAATTCTGTAGCTGTCCACGTGGATTTGTAGCATCCCTCGCTGTGGGCTGGGATCGGCTTCCTTATTTTTTCGTCCCCTGCCCCCACCTCAAGTCCCTCCTGCTTCCACCTGGCATCCCGCGGTCTCATTCTCGGATGGAGCCCCCTTTCTGCAGAGGTGATTCCTGGGTTTAGCAGTAGGACTTCATTGGAGGAACAGAGAGAGAGGTGAGAACCTCTCTTTTGTCAGCTTTCTACTCCAGGGTGGGCTCAGTCCCACCTCTCAGAGAAACTGGGGGCGGAGGGGACCCCAGAACTAACCAGGGTGGATCAGGGTTCCAGAATGCTGGTGCTGGGGGCCCAGGTCCCGCCTTTGGGAGAACACTGGGCCTCAGAAAGGAGACGGGACCTAGACAAGTCCCAGTAGGGTTCCTGTGGGACCCCTGACCCCCAGCGCTGAGCGGCTTCCCCTAAACCCTGAGGCCCGCTTGGGTTAGTGTAGACACTCCACCCAGACCAGGCCCAGTGAAATAGCTTTTGGGGTTTATTCTCAAAAAAACCCCGAAACACCTGGATTCTTACCGGAAGTGCCTGGGAATAGTAGTGTTATTATCTAACATTAGTTGCTGCCCCTGGACAGAACAGGATTATTATTATGTAACATTCGCTGCTGTCCCTGGACACACGGACAGTTTTCTGGCCTCCACTGGAGTGTCTGCACAGCGCTCAGGCCGCCGGGGCGTGCAGTCACCTGAAACGCACAGATTCCCCAGCGACACGTGACCCGTGCTTGGCTGTGGGGTCAGTAACCTGCGGGAAGGAGGGGTGGTTTGGGGCTTTCCCAGAAGACAGGAAATACCTCCAGGGTAACGGACCACTCAGCCAGCTCCACGACACTCCACGTCTTGAGGCAAAAATGATTTCTTTACTGGGCTTACTTAATTACATTGTAATAAACAATGCCATCACATAAAACAGAATAAGATAAAATAATAAAAAAAGCTATGTATATCTTTGTGGGTAGCTTGATTATTATTATTTGCATTTTATTGCATTATTGTGGGTAGCTTATTATTATTTGCATTTTATTGCCAGCTTTTGTCAGAATACGTGTCGTTGCCTACCTGTGCCAGGCACTTCCATGCCTGTGATCTCGTGGCGTCTTCACAATCCACCCTGGGGGTGGAGGAAGTATTTTTATACCCATTTTACAGAAGGGGAGACTGAGGCCCAGAGAGGCACAGTGACTGGGGTTTGAGCCCAGCAGGTGCCTCTGTGCTCTGACCAGGCCAGCCTCAGAGCTGGAGGATGTGAGCGT
This sequence comes from Bubalus kerabau, assembly GCF_029407905.1. Classification (NCBI taxonomy): domain Eukaryota; kingdom Metazoa; phylum Chordata; class Mammalia; order Artiodactyla; family Bovidae; genus Bubalus; species Bubalus kerabau. The sequence continues at coordinate 2,981,473 of NC_073628.1, forward strand.
TTTGTCCTGCGTCTCTCCCCCAGTGCCTGGCCATCCTGATGTCTCTGCTGACCACTTACTATGAAGTCTGCCCAGCGCCTCTGTGTTTGGGTAGCCCCATCCCCCAACCTCTGGGAGGAGGGACGAGGATGCAGGCAGGTTCAGCTTCTCCAACACCCTTCTGACTCCAGCAGGCCCAGGGCCTGGGCAGTGCCTTTGTCTTGGCAGGAATGCGTGTGTGTAGTGATCCGGAGCATCGTCCTCAAGGCTGTGGTCGGGGGTGTCCAGTGTCCATGTGGGGAGTATCGCAGCCCAGGATGGAGCAGGGCTCCTGTGGTCTTACATCTCTGTTCTTGCTCCTGAGTCTTTGCAGCTTTGGGGAGTATTTGACAGGCCCCCCCCGTGCATGCTCTGGTGTCCTCCAAGCAGGTGGTGCCTGTGCTCTGACACGTGACTGCTGTGTGACCTTGGGCCAGCCAGCTGACCTCTCTGGGCCTCAGTTTCTTCTTCCTGAAAATGGGGTAATGACATATCTCTGGCGACGCTGACCATTAAATGAAACCTCTACATAAAGTTGAGACTGTTGTTACTGACCAGGGTTCTTGGCCTTCTTAATCAATAGAAGTTGATCAGAGGCCACACAGGGTCTTTATTGGGGCCCCTGCTGCAGCCAGGGGGAGCAAGAACAACTGGCAGGTTCTCTTGCTTCTTCGCCGAGGGGGAAGGAGCTAGTTGCTTACATGAGGTGAGGGTAGGGTGTGTCCAGGGGTCACACGGGTGACTTAGGTGGTCTGCCTGCCCATTAGGTGGTGTTGAGTGCGGGGGGCTTGCCCAGTACCCTGCTTTTGCTCCCTGCTCTTCAGAAGTGGCAGTTGGGTTTTTTGGTCTCTTTGTATCTTTCGTGCAGGATTTGCCCCAACTGCCCATGCAGTGCTGTTTTAAGTTCCCGATGGTTTTTTTGCTGGAGTAGAGGTGCGTGCAGGTGTGGGCACCGTGGCGAAGGGCGCCAGGTCCCAGCCCGTCTCACCGAGATCCACCTGTGTGTGCTGTGAGGTGCTCACATCACCGTTGTTGGCAACACCTGTCTGCTCGAGCTGTTCCAATTGGACCCGGGCCACGTGCGGGTCGAGTCGGTGAACTCCCTTCCGCTCTTCTCCTGGCACCTCCTGTGCAGGCCCCGTTGTGGATTCCTGCCCCGTCTGGTCTCTGCACAGCTTCTCGTCTGAGCTGTGAGTGCGTTGGGTTTATGGGGGGCTCAGGGTGACAGTGTGGGGGCAGGGACCCAGCAACCTCTCTGGGTACCAGTTGCCCCTGCAGGGGTCCTCGAAAGCCTTGGGGACCCACCCGAGCTCCTCTGCTCCCTGGTGCATTGCGGAGGTCCCCTGGGGGGCTCCCAGCGGGGCTGACAGCCTCACCCCCCAGGATCTCCAGGCAGAGGTGGGGACTGTTCCAAGTGGGTCTTTTTGGCAATGCTTTTGGTTCATTTGAAACTTTATCCTGCAGTTGTTTATTGAAGAGGGAGGGGAGGGCCTGGAAGGTGGGGGTGGAGTATATATTAAATTAGTGATCCTGTTAGGAGCCCTTTCTGGAAAGCCTGCACTGTGGCAGGGTAGGTAGGGCCTTTGGTGTTGGACAAGCCACAGCTCCGTTCTGCTTTGTGGCCGCTGCCTGCGTGAACCACCTGTGTGACCTTGGGCGTCACCTGCTCCTCCACCGTGTGGGGCTGGTCACACCGACCTGATCAGTAACAATTAGATGGCGGTCTGTCAGCTACCAACCTGTGTAACAAAAGCCTGCAGAGCTTAGGGTAAAATGACAACTGCTCATTTCAGGGCCAGAGAGTAAATATTTTTTGCTTTATGCTGTCAAGTCTCTCTACAAAGCAACAGCAGTCACGGGCATTTTGTGAACGAATGGTCATGGCTGTGCCCCAATAAAACTTTATTTAGAGCAACAAGCCGTGGGCCGCATTTGGCCCACGGGCAGCAGTTTGCCAGCCCCTGGTTTATTTATCTCACCATTTGAGCAGGAGGGGGATGGGTGCTTCTTGTGGTCACTGAGTTCAGCCGTGGTCGGCTGGTGAGCAGGCGTCACTCACATCGCTAGGGTGGGCTAGTTGTTGGCTGGGGTGGGCATAACGGCATCATCCAGCTCTCGCCGCCCCCCTCTGGCAGGCCAGCCTGGCCTGGTCACTGGGAGGTCTCAGGGTCCCTGAGAACAGCAAGAGGGAGCAAGCACCCGTGCGTCCCTTTGCTCTGGCCCGTTTGGCTGAAGCCAGTAGACTGGCCAAGGCCAGGGCACTGGGAGGCGCGTGCCCTGGGTGGGTTAGGGGCAGCCCCGTCTGCGTCTAGTCCCCCCGCTGCTGGTCACCGTCACACTCACGAGCGAGGGCCCAGCTGGGGTTTCACGCTTTCAGGGGTCACGGGCTCTGTGGTTCAGCTGGCGGGCGTAATTAATACTTTAACTTCGCTCCTGAGTGATCTCACGCGGTAGCTGTTATGAAGCTGGTTTCCACCTGCACTTTTGCCCTCTCTGTCATGGAGCCAGAGCAGAAGCAGAGTTGAGAGTGTTCTCCGGAGGTCAGGGACCCACAGGGTCTTCTAGCGATTTTCAGAGGGAGCAGAGGGGCCATGGCAGAAAGGCAGGAGTGGGAGCTCTGGTCCAGGCGGGGCTGCTGAGCAGCTCTGGGAGCCTGGCCTCAGTTTTCTCGTCGGGAGAATGGGTAGATCAGGTGAAGTCACGTTCTTGCCTCCCCAGACTTTTAAGCCATGGCACAGACAGTACAGTGGCGAGGTGCTGTCCACACTCTGGCACTCCCAGAGGGTTGCGGGAAGGTCAGCCTCAGAAAGGTGCTGGGACAGAAGCTGATGCAGATGTTTTCCCGCTTTCCTCCTCATCCCTGAGAATGCTGGCGTTTGGCCTTGTTTTCAGGTTTTCTCTCCTCCCTTTCTCCGTGAAGTGGACTCCGAATCCTTGTGCGCTTTTGCAAATGAGGTTCTTTATTATTGAGTTGAGATCACATAAAACCAACCATTTAAAAGTGTACAGTTCAGTGGCATTTAGCACAAAAAGTCCTGGTTCCGTCACCCACGAACAGTCCCATCCTTGCAGCCCCAGCAGCCGCCCTTCTGCTTTCTTCCGTCTTTGCGGACTGCCCTGCTCTGGACGTTGCATGTAAGCGGCTGGTTCGACGGGAGGGCGTTTGTGTCTGGCTTCTCTCAGTGATTAGAACGTTTCCAGCGTTCGTCCACCTTGTGGCCGCGTCAGGGCGGCATCCCTCTTAATGGCTGAATTCTCTTCCCTTGTGTGGGTGGAGCACATTTCCTCTGTTCTTCTGTCTCGGCTTCCCTGCTGGCTCAGTGGTAAAGAATCTGCCTGCCAGTGCAGGAGATGCAAGAGATATGGGTTCGATCCCTGGGTCAGGAAGATCCCCTGGAGAAGGAAAAGGCAACCCATTCCAGTGTTCTTGCCTGGAGAATCCTATGGACAGAGGGGCCTGGTGGGCGACAGTCCACGGGGTCGCAGAGTCAGACACGACTGAGCGCCACCACCCGCCACCAGCTTCTGTTGGTGGACTGTGGGTTGTTTCCACTTTTTGACTGTTGTGCATGATGCTGCTAGGAGCATTCATTCTCATTCAGTTCAGTTCAGTTCAGTCGCTCAATCGTGTCCAACTCTGCGACCCCATGAACCACAGCATGCCAGGCCTCCCTGTCCATCACCAACTCCTGGAGTCTACCCAAACCCATATCCATCGAGTCGGTGATGCCATCCAACCATCTCATCCTCTGTCGTCCCCTTCTCCTCCTGCCTTCAATCTTTCCCAGCATCAGGGTCTTTACAGATGAGTCAGCTCTTCGCATGAGGTGGCCAAAGTACTGGAGTTTCAGCTTCAGCATCAGTCCTTCCAAAGAACACCCAGGGCTGATCTCCTTCAGAATGGACTGGTTGGATCTCCTTGCAGTCCAAGGGACTCTCAAGAGTCTTCTCCAACACCACAGTTCAAAAGCATCAATTCTTCTGCGCTCAGCTTTCTTTATAGTCCAACTCTCACATCCATACATCCATGTGTCTTTTTCAGTTTTGTTTCATCAGAGTATACGCCGAGGAGTGGTATTGCTGGGTTCATTCCTGTACTGGTTGGGTTTTTTTGTAAATATTTATTTATTTATTTTTTGACTGGTGATTGGTTTGTAATACTGGCTTGATTTCTGTCGTACTTTGACATGAATTAATGTAGGTTTACATTTGTGCCCTCCCTCTTGAATCTGCCTCCCACCTCCCGCCTCTTCCCACCCCCTAGGTTGTTCCAGGGCCCCTGCTGCAGTTCCCTGAGTCCTACAGCGAGCTCCCATTGGCTGTCGATTTGCATGTGCTGGTGTGATGCATCCATGCTGCTCCCTTCACTCATCTCGCCCTCTCCCTCTTCTCCCCACCTTTGCACACAAGTTTGTCCTCTTATGTCTGCATCTCCACTGCTGCTCTGCGAACAGATTCGTCAGGACCATCCTTCTAGAGCCCCTGTAGATGTGTTAATAACCGATACTTGTTTTCCTCTTTCTGACTTTACTCTGTATAACGGGCTCTGGGTTCATCCACCTCATTAGAACTGACTCAAGGGCATTCCTTTTTATGAATGAGTAGTGTTCCATTGTATGTATGCACCACAGCTTCTTTATCCATCCATGTTCCCTTAGGATGGACTGGTTGGATCTCCTTGCAGTCCATGGGACTCTTAGTCTTCTCCAACACCACAGTTCAAAGCCATCAATTCTTGGGCGCTCAGCTTTCTTTATGGTCCAGCTCTCACATCCATCCATCCATGTGTCTTTTTCAGTTTTGGTTTCTTCAGAGTATACACCTAGAAGTGGTATTGCTGGATCCATTCCTGTACTTTAGTTTGTGATGAAACAGCTTCTTTTCACTTTTGGCAGAACCAGGTTCCTCCCACTTGAGAGGACCTGCGGTTACGGGGCCATTCCTGCTGCCTTTCTGGATCAGAGAGAGGTGGTGACATGTCCTCTGATGGGGGCCCTCGGGGGAAGCCTTCTGTGCCTGCTCTGTTAATCTCCAGGGCTAGGGTGACCCTCATGCATTCCCATCTCACACAATTAGCTGGGACATGGTCAGAGGTGGCTGCAGAGTAGAGCTGCAGACCAGGCAGCTGGATTCCAGGAACTCTGCTCATGTGGAGGGGGTCCCTGGGGATGGGGCACAGGCTGGTGCCTCCTGACTCCCAGCCCAGGACACCGGGCCACTCTGTGCCCGGGGTGAGTCCTCAGGGTTACAGAGCTGTTTCAGGACGCTTCATAATTACAATTTCCATCTCCCCAGGAATGATGAGCACTTCTAAAAATAGCTGCAGAATGCTGAAGGCTAACCTTTTAAAACAGTTCAATAATTTAGTTATTCTCCAGCGGGGACAGGGAGGATTGCTGTAAAGTGGGTGCTTTTAAAATTTCCTAGAACCCAATCGCTGCTCGCTTTTTTCCCCCAACAATTTGAGATGTAGTTTGCATACCATGCAGTCCACACGAAGGGTAGAATGCAGTGCATTTTTAGTAGACTCCTGGGCTGCTCAGCCATTACCACAGGTAATTCTGGGACATTTTTGTCCCCCTTGAAACAAACCCTGTACCTGTGAACAGTCTGCCCCCGACTCCCATCCCCTCCTTCCCAGCCCCTGGCAGCCTCCCGTCTGCTTTCTGTCTCCCTGCGTGTGCCTGCCCCCAGCGTTTCATGTAAATGGAACCGTTGACTGACTTCCTTCATTTAGCATCCTGTTTTCAGGGTTCATCCGGGTGTGTGGTGTGTCAGAGCGTCGGGACTGAATGCGGCTCCGTGGCATGGCTGGATCACGTTTTATTCACGTACTCGTGGGGCCGGATCACGTTTTATTCACGTACTCGTGGGGCCGGATCACGTTTTATTCACGTACTCGTGGGGCCGGATCACGTTTTATTCACGTACTCGTGGGGCCGGATCACGTTTTATTCACGTACTCGTGGGGCCGGATCACGTTTTATTCACGTACTCGTGGGGCCGGATCACGTTTTATTCACGTACTCGTGGGGCCGGATCACGTTTTATTCACGTACTCGTGGGGCCGGATCACGTTTTATTCATGTACTTGTGGGGCCGGATCACGTTTTATTCATGTACTCGTGGGTTGCTGGACGTACAGATTGCTTCCACTTTTTGGCTGTGAGGTAGAGAGCTGCTACGAAGATTAAGGGGTCAAGTTTTGTGGTGGTCATGTGTTCCTTTTTTAAGCTTAAAATTTTTTTTAATTCAGTTTTGGTTGCACTGGGTCTTCATTGCTACGAGGGCGTTTCTCTGGTTGCGGCGAGCAGGGCCACACTTGGCTGCTGTGCTCGGGCTTCTCACTGCCGTGGGTTATCTTGTTGCAGAGCATGGGCTCCGGAGCACTTGGGCTTATTCATTGCTCGGGGGCATGTGGAATCTTCCCAGACCAGGGATCAAACCCATGTCCCCTGTATTGGCAGGTGGATCCTTAACCACTGGACCGCCAGGGAAGTCCTGGACCTAATGTTCTTATCAAGTTTGGGTGTATGCCTTGAAATAGAACCATGTATCTTCAGTCACAGGCAGCTCTGTGTGACTTCATTTGTTCTGTTCTCCACAGTGGACTTTATAAAATAAAAAGAACCTCTTTATTTTAGCAATAATTGCAGTTGTAAGAAAGAATCCAGAGCCGTCCTGCGTACCCTCTACCCTGTCTGCCCCACACGTCGTATCCTGCAGAACCAAGTGACGACATTTAGTAGGACGCTGACAATGTCACGGTCAGGGTACAAGCGTCCCCATCAGCACCAGCGTCTCTCACAGACTCCCCCCTGCCTCACCTGCTTTTCAGCCCCTGGCAACCCCTAATCTGTCTTCCATCTCTATAATTTTATTCCAGTAATCATGCAGAAATGGAATTATACAGTCAATCAGCTCTCTGGAGTTGGCCTCTCTGTCATCAGAACTCTGTAGAGAGGCTTCCCTGGTGGTCCCCTGGAGTAGGAGCTGGCTCCAGTCCAGTATTCTCGCCTGGAGAACCTCATGGACAGAGGAGCCTGGCAGGCTAGAGTCCATGGGGTCACAAAGAGTTGGACATGACTGAGCGACTGACACTTTGACTTCCACTTTTCAAGCATTAATGTTGTGGGTTTTGTGTGAACGTTGGTCTTCATTTCTCGGATAAATGCCCACGCATGCCGTCTCTGGGTTGCACAGTAGCTGCGTGTTTAGATTTTTAAGAAAGCGCTGCACTTCCCTGCGTTGCCGTTTCATTTTATATTCCCATCGGCAACGTGAGAGCTCGTCCAGCTTCTCCCCGGCGTCGGGTGTTACTGTGTCCTACGTTGGCCGGCTGGTGTAGGGACGTCTCCCTGAGGTCTTAGCTTGCCTTGTTTTACTGGCTGATGATGTTTTGAACACCTTTTCGTGTGCCCCTTTGCCATCTGGCTGCCCTCCTTTGTAAAATGTCTCTGCATGTCTTTTCTCCCTGTCTTAATTGGATAGTCTTTTTTTTTTTTTTTTTTTTTTAATCCTGTTAAGTTTTGAGAGCTCTTTATACTCTGGACACCAGTCCTCTGTTGAATGTGCGCTTTGCAGACATTTTCTCCCAGTCTGTGATTTGTATCTGTATCCTCTTTTTCACAGAATGAAAGGTTTTGAGTTTTTTGAGGTCCGATTTATCAGCTTTTCTGTGTGTGGCTCGTGCTTTTGACATCCTTTCGGCATTCCTAACCCTGGAGCCTAGAGATTGTCTCGTATGAGAATTTTTTTCCCCCCAAAGTGTTATGGTTTTGCATTTTACATCTAAGTCTATGATTCATTCTTTTAAAAAATTTTTAAATCTTATTCAAAAAATTTTAAAATTTATTGTCTACTTATTTTTAATTTTTTACACTGCACTGCACAGCATGTGAGATCTTATTCCCCAGCCAGGGATTGAACTGACGCCCCCTGCATTGGGGGCTGGGCGTCTTAACCACTGCACCTCCAGGGAAGTCCCCCGTGATCTGTTTTGAGTTGACTTATTTTAATTGAAGTCTTGCTGATTGACAACGCTGAGTTAGTTTCCGGTGTCCAGCACAGTGGCTCAGTTATGCATTGCTGTTGTTTAGACACTAAGTCGTGTCCAACTCTTTTGCGACCCTGTGGACTGAAGCTGGCCAGGCTTCTCTGTCCGTGGGATTTCCCAGGCAAGAATACTGGAACGTGTTGCCATTTCCTTCTCCAGGGGATCTTCCTGACCAAGGGATCGAACCTGTGTCTCCTGCCTTGGCAGGAGGATTCTTTACCACTGGGCCACCAGGGAAGCCCTCAGTTACACATAGGTGGATAAGATGGATATATATATCTACCCTTGTTCAAGTTCTTTTCCGTTGTAGGTTATTAAAAATATTGAATACAGTTCTCTGTGCCATGCAGTATGCTTCTGTTGTTCATCTATTTTGCTATATAATAGTGTTATCTATCTCCCCTGGAGAAGGAAATGGCACCCCACTCCAGTACTCTTGCCTGGAGAACCCCAGGGACAGAGGAGCCTGGCGGGCTACAGTCCGTGGGGTGGCAAGAGTCGGACACAGCTTAGTGACTAAACCCGTGTCTATTAGTCCTAAGCTCCTATTTATCCTCTCTGCCGCCCCTTCCCCCTTGGGAACCATGGCTCGTTTTCTGTCTGTGAGTCTGTTTCTGTTTGTGGATAAGTTCCTTTGTCTTTCTTTTAGATTCCACACGTAAGTGCTACCACATGATGTTTGTCCTTCTGGGTCTGACCTGTTTCACTCAGTATGACAGTCTCTAGGTGCCTGCATGTTGCTACAGATGGCATCATTTCACTCTTTTTTGCGGCTGAGTAATATTCCACTGCATACATGTACCGCATCTTCCTCATCCATTCCTCTACTGATGGACGTTTCGGTTGCTTCCATGTCTTGCCTACTGTGAACAGCGCGTCTGTGAACTTGGGTGGCGGCGCATGTGTCTTTCTGAATAAGTTTCGTCTGTGTATACGCCCTGGAGTGGGATTGCTGGGTCATCCTGTAAGGCTTGGGTTGGTGGTGGCAGTTTAGTCGCTAAGTCGTGTCCAACTCTTGTGACCCCATGGACTGTAGCCCGTCAGGCTCCTCTGTCCATTGGATTCTCCAGGCAAGAATACTGGCGTGGGTTGCCATTCCCTTCTCCAGGGGAGCTTCCCGACCCAGGGATCGAACCTTGGTCTCCTGCATTGTAGGCAGATTCTTTACTGTCTGAGGGTTTCCCTTGTGGCTCAGCTGGTAAAGAATCTGCCTGCAATGCGGGAGACCTGGGTTCGATCCCTGGGTTGGGAAGATCCCTGGAGAAGGGAATGGGTACCCACTCGAGTATTCTGGCCTAGAGAATTCCATGGACTGTATAGTCCATGGGGTCACAAAGAGTTGACACGACTGAGCGACTTGCACTTACCGTCTGAGCCACCGGGGAAGCCTAAGCCCTTAGATGTACTTTTATTTTTCACTGATTTCTGTAGACTTCAGCATACAAGTTTTGTTACATTCACACCTAAGTATTTTTTTGAGAGGTTATAAATGGTATTGGATTATACATTTGGTTGTCCACATGTTCGTTGCTAGTATAGGGGGATACAGTTGACTTTTATATGTTGATGCTGTATTTTGTGACCTTGTTCAACTCATGTATTATTTGTAGGAAGTGTTGTCTTGGAGCAGAGAGGGCGATGGCACCCCACTCCAGTACTCTTGCCTGGCAAATCCCATGGATGGAGGACCCTGGTGGGCTGTCCATGGGGACGCTAGGAGTCGGACATGACTGAGTGACTTCACTTTCACTTTCCACTTTCATGCATTGGAGAAGTAAATGGCAACCCACTCGAGTGTTCTTGCCTGGAGAATCCCAGGGATGGGGAGCCTGGTGGGCTGCCGTCTATGGGGTCGCACAAAGTTGGACCCGACTGAAGCGACTTAGAAACAGCAGCAGCAGCAGTTGTCTTGGAGATTCCTTGGGATTTTCTACAGTCTTGTCATCTGCAAATGGGGGCAGTTTTATTTCTATCTTCCTGATCAGGGGGCTTCTCTGGTGGCTCAGACAGTAAGGGATTGCAGGAGACCCGAGTTTGATACCTGGGTCGAGAAGATCCCCTGGAGTAGGAAACAGGCTCCCCACGCCAGTGTTCTTGCCTGGAGAATCCCATGGACAGAGGAGCCTGGCGGGCTACAGTCCACAGTGTTGAGGAGTCAGGCACGACTGAGTGACTAACACTTTCACTTTCCTGATCTGTATGCTTTATGTCTTCTTTTCTTGCCTCTTCTATTACCTGGAACGTCTACTGCTGTGTTGAGTGAAAACGGTTAGAGCAGACATCCTTGTTCCTGGTCACAGAAGGAAAGCGTTTTGTCTTTCCCTATTTGGAATAACGTTAGCTGATTACATGAAGTTTTGCAGATGCTCTTGATCAGGTTGAAGAATTTCCCCTCTTCCTTTTTTGTGGGGGGAGAATTTGTCACAGATGTTGAATTTTGTCAAATGCCTTTTCTGCATTGATTGCTTTGACTGTGTGATTTTCCTTCTTTAACTTATTGGTATAGCATATCACATAAGTTAATTTTTAAAAAAATATTGAACCAGCCTAGCATTCCAGAAATAAACCTTACTTGTCTTGATCTGTAATTCTTCTCTTATACAGTAATTGCTTAACTCTTATTTGTTAATATTTTGTTAAAGATCTTTTTCCCATCTATATTTGAGGGATATGGGCCTGTGATTTTCTCTTTGTATAGTTTTAATATCAGTATCATGCTGCTAAGTAGCTTCAGTCGTGTCTGAATCTGTGCGACCCCATAGACAGTAGCCCACCAGGCATCTCTGTCCCTAGGATTCTCCAGTCAAGAACACTGGAGTGGGTTGCTATTTCCCACTGGAGTAGGTTGCCATTTCCTTCTCCAGTGCATGAAAGTGAAAAGCGAATGTGAAGTCGCCTAGTCGTGTCCGACTCTTATACTATACAATATCTTCCAGAAAACAAAATCCAATTGATTTTATGGAACCAATATGATCATATTGGATTTTGTTTTCTGGAAGATATTGTATAGTGTATACTCAGTTATTCAGTTGTGTCTGACTCTTTGCAGCCTCATGGACTGCAGCCCGTCAGGCTCTTCTGTCCACTTGAGTTTTCCAGCAATAATACTGGAGTGGGTTGCCATTTCCTACTCCAGATATTGTATAGAGCTGATACTAATTCTGTGAACATTTCACGGAATTCTCTGTGCAACTATCTGGGTGTGGAGATATCCTCTTTCTTATAAAAACGTGTGTTTTATAATGAGGAACTCAATCTTCTTAATAGCTGTAGGGCTTCTCCGATTATCTATTTCATACAGAATGAGTTGTAACCGTTTGCATTTCTTGAAGAATTGGTTTCTTTCATTTATATCGTCTAACTTAAGTGTGTGGAGCTGTTTATCCTTTCAGTGCCTGCAGGCTCTATAATAATATCCTCCGTTACATTCCTGGAATTGGTAATTTGAGCGTTTTCTGTCTGTTTTGGCTAGTTTTGTCAATTTTATTGACTTTTACAAAGAGCCAGCTCATCATTTCATTGATTTTCTCTATTGTTTTTTTGGTTTTGTTTTTATTTATCTTCACTCTTTTGATTATTTCCTTCCTTCCTTCAAACCTTTGCTTTGGACTTATTTTCCTCACCTATTACTAGCTTCCTGAGATGGGAACTTAGACTTTGATTTTCAATTATTCTTTTTTTTTTTTCCTCCTCTGTATTTTCTTAAAAAAAAAAAAAATTTACTGGAGCATTGTTGATATTTAGTCGCTCAGTCCTGTCTGACTCTTCATGACCCCATGGACTGTAGCCCACCAGCCTCCTCTGTCCATGGGATTCTCCAGGCAAGAGTACTGGAGTGGGTTGCCATTCCCTTCTCCGGGGAGCTCCCCGACTCCAGGATGAAGCCTCCGTCCCCTGCGCTGGCACTGAGTCAGCAGGGAAGCCCTTCTGTTGGAGCGTAGTTGCTTTAAAACGCTGTTAGTTTCTGTTGTGCAGCAGCATGACTTTCTGATGGTGTGAAAGTGACACATACTCGGTAGAGACTCTTCTTTGAATCTTGAATTTTGATCTTTCTGGGCCTGTGACACGTGGAACCATCCTCTGTTGTGGGCGGGAGCAGTGAGCCGCGGCTCCCGCCAGCCACGTGGTCACAGGGGTGAGCGGCCAACGCGCAACCACTCTGCACCCGGACGACCGTTCTGGTTTTCACTTTCAGGACAGTTTTCGGTAAATGTAGTGAGATAGTCAGCAAGTCGTCATAAAGTAGGCTTCGTGTTAGATCATTCAGGGCAGCCACGGGCTAATGAAAGTGTTCTGAGAATGCTGAAAGGAGGTGAGACTGAGCTGTGATGTCCAGTTGGGTGTATTATGTGCATTTTCGAGTTACGATATTTTCTACTTATGATGGGTTTACCCAGATGTCACCCCATCATATATCAGGGAAGATCTGTGTTTCCTTGTTGCGATTTTCTGTTCTGTTTTTCAGTGAGGTTTTCTGTTTTCACGTGTTTCCAGGGTGTTCACGTGTCGAGGCATTTTTGGTTTTGCCACTTCAGACTCAGATTCAGCACTGACATCCCTGTCCCCTGAGCGTTGCCAGCCACCGGCTGTCCTTCACCCATCTGAGATCTTCCTGGTTTGGGGGATGATGAGTGATTTTCAGTGGAAATGTGCACAGTTGCACGTTCTGTCGTGCGCCGCGGGCCTCGCTGAGCCTGCTGGTTTAGCCTGTTTGTCTGGACGTCACAGGGAAGCCGTGCTGCCTCGTTACTGCCTGCAGACGTCCAGGGTCCTCGGTTGACCCCCGGTGACACCCCAGTGGGGAGGGCCCTTGTTGTTGCTGGTGGGGGAGGGGACCTGCTCCCACGTGGCCTCCACGGATACGAGGTGGGCGTGGCCTCACTAGCTGGCGATGGGGAGGGTCCTGACTCTCTGTTAGCTCTCTTCTGACCTCGTTCACTGAGATGGGGGTGAGGGGGTGCCGTGTGTGTGCAGAAATCCAGGCTCCATGTGGTGTCTGCATTGATACAGTGGAACTGGAGGAGGATGCATGCCTGCTCAGCAGGGAAGAAAGTTCCAGCTCCATGGCTTGGTATATCTGCCCCCTCCCTCCCCATGGAGGTTTGAGTGCCTGTGACGGCCATGCGAGGGGAAGTCCAGGCTCCCCCCTTGCCCTCTGCTCCTGGGACTCAGGGTGGGGGCCGCAGTTCTTCTGTGACATCCAGGTGGAGTAGTGGAGTAATTGTCTGAACGTTTTTTTTTTTTCCTGTTTCGCTGCCATTTTCCTGGTTTGTTCTGGAGAGAGTAGTCATTCTTTGCAGCTTTTTTTTTTCCCCGCTTCTACTGATGTCTCAGCTGAAGCTCCAGTCGTTTGGCCACCTGATGTGAAGAGCTGATTCTCTGGAAAAGGCCCTGATGCTGGGAAAGACTGAGGGTAGGAGGAGAAGGGGGCAACAGAGGATGAGATGGTTGGATGGCATCACTGACTCAATAGACATGAGTTTGAGCAAGCTCCGGGAGGTAGTGGAGGACAGGGGAGCCTGGTGTGCTGCAGTCCATGGGGTCGCAAAGAGTCAGACACGACTGAACGACTGAAGGACAGCAACTGGTGTTTCTGGCTCTCCGGCTTCTTGGCTCCCAATCTGGGATATGAGGCAAAAACCCAGCTCAGAGAACCAACCGCTGTGCCATTGCCTGCACCCCTGGGCCCTGACCGGCCTGCCTTCTCTCTACCCGCTGGACCCCAGGGCCCCGACCGGTCTGCCTTCTCTCTACCCCCTGGACCCCTGGGCCCCAACCGGCCTGCTTTCTCTCCACCCCCTGCACCCCTGGGCCCCAACCGGCCTGCCTTCTCTCCACCCCTCAGAGTCTTCGGTTTGTTTCTTGTGCAGCATCCTGGGGTTTTCGTTGCACGTCTTGTGAGGAGTGGGGGAAAGTGCGTCTATGCCATCTTTCAGGAAGCAGAAACGCAGCCGCTGGTTTTCAGCTTGCAGGCATCAGAGCGCTTGTAGTTTTGGCCTCTGTCTCCTCGTGGAGCCTCGGTCTGACCGCGCCCTGGTTGTCTCTCACAGCTCTGGACATATCTCCTGTCTCCTTGCCTTGACCCATCAGAGCGTGGTCGGTTCTGGTTCCGAGAAGCCTTCCTGCGGGGCCCAGTCTGCCAGCGCCTCTGGTGAGTTAGAACATCTTCGGTGCTGTGGTGTGGACTGCCCCCACTTTGGCACCCCGGCCAGAGGATGGCAGTTCCTCGTGGCCAGGGCCCCAGTGCCTGAGTCAGAGTTGAGGGGGGTTGTCCTGGGTGCTGGAAGTACACGCCTGCCCTTGCCGCCCAGTTAGTGTGACCTTGGGGGGACTCACGGGGACTGCGGCTCTTCATCTCTGCTCCGAGATGCCCTGGCTGGGAGGGTAGATGGTGGAGGAGGTGTGGCGGGCGCCCTGCCTCCGCTGTTTCCTGGACCAGGACATGCCTGCTTGTGTCCAGCGCGGGGACCACAGAGGGAAGCCCACAACTTGAGGTTTGTGAGGGCCTGGGTGAGGGCCTGGGCCCCCAGCGGTGAGGCCCGCCGCTCCCCGCCTCGCTGGTCCTGAGAGGCTCCGCCTGGCCCTGGCTCTGCACACCCTGAGCTCTCTCTGCTGCAACACTTGGCCGCCCAGCCTGGGGACCAGAAAGGCAGGTCTGTGAGGTCCGCTCCTGCTCGGACATATTTTTCAGACTTTTGAAAAAATGTATCGCCTATCCAAGGAGACGTTTTAGACCCTTGTTCCAAATTGTCCACCCCAATGAGATTTTAATACATGGACATGCTGTGTATCTGTTTATGTTCTGCTTGTATACCCCTGCTTTCTGCTCAAGAACACTGAGACCTGTTGCATCTTCCCAGATTCCGATGAGAAGGAGAAGAACGTCCTAGGCTTACAAATAGCCCAGGCAGGAGCGGAATGTCAGGGCCACTGCCCCAGCCCTGGTCACCTTCAGCTTGTGGGGGGTGGGTGCTGCTACCCCTGGCTTCCCAGGCCTCCAGTCCTGCCTGAGATCCAGTTCAGCCCCTCTCCCTGTCCTTGTGCAAGCCTTCCCGAGAGGCCGTGGTCCCCCCGTATGCCCCGAGTTGCTTCTCTGGCCCCTGCTCCCGCCCTCCCCCGGGTGCACGTGGGCACTGTCCTGGCAGGCGGGCGGTGACAGGGCTCCGGGAGGACCAGCCCCGCTCTTCCGGCCAAGCAGGCAGAGCCTGCAGTCCCCTTGTCCTCTGTCCGTCCAAGAAGCTGCATGCAGTTCCCTTGTGGGGAAGCCCCTGGCACCAATTCCCCATGGCTGCTCACTTGCGTGGCTCCGCAGAGAGCTGACAGGTGGGTGCACACTGTGGGTGACTCAAGCGGAGGCTGTGGCCACCCTTTCCTCTAGCGGCGGAGCAGGCTCGGAGAAGGAGGTGTCCAGGTTGGCGGGAAGGTCCCGCACTCGGCTGAACTGTGTGGCCTTGTCCCCACCCTCGGGCTCCGGACCTGGGCCTTACTTAGGTTCATTATGGTGGCAGCCGGGGGCAGGGCACCGAGCCCCCCGGCAGCATGTTCCTGCGTTTGTGGGGTGCCATCTGCCCCGGGCCGGGTTGGGGGCTTGTTGGCTCATGACCAGGTCGAACCTCCCTGGGCCTGGGTTTGTACCAAGGCCCGCTCACCTCCTCCTGCCTCCTTTCTGAGAAAAGGCCCCTTGATCTCTCGATCTGAGCGTTTGCCTGTCCCCGGCCCGGCGTCAGGAACCCTGCATCACGGCTGGGCCTCCAGCTGCTTCTTAGGGAACTCCTCTCTGCTGGCCCCAAGTGGTGGGGGCTGTGGTCTCAGAATCCATCTCTGTGGCCGTGGTCACTGATGTGCCAGGGAAGAGGGGAGGAACGGCTGGACCGGGCGGCCCTTTAGGCCAGGAGTGGACGCGCTGTCAGCTTGCTCTGCCGGCCAGGGCGCCTTTCCCTCGCAGCATTGGTCATCTCCAGGACAGGGGGCCTTGGGGGCCCGGGTGTTCACAGAGAGATGAGCCCCAGGGGAGCCTCCCAAGGCCTTTCAGCTGGAGAAGGATGGTGGTCCTGTGCTGTGGATGGAGGGGGGCAGTTTCCGTCTCTCGGGGGGTCAGTCTTCGTGAGCCCAGGAAGTGCTGCATCCTGAGTGGGTTGGGGGAATGGAGGCAGAATTCTCCATCAGGCCCAGGTTATTCTGCACGCTTCATCTCCCTCTCAGCTGTTTTTCCTGCATCCTCTGGTGTCCCAAGAAGGGACCCTGCCCTTCAGCGATCTCCGGATGTCCTAGAGGCCGCCGTTCATCGTGGACACCCCTGCGTGGGCGCCCCACGGCCCCCATCCTGGCCACTGTGTCCCCTTGTAGTGGAGATGGTCATCACGTAGCAAAGCGGTGTGGATTCTGGGTTTCAGGCCTTTGGAAGCGATCCCCTCCTGCTGCCACTTGGAAAAACATGGAAAATGACCCTCGGGTGGTAATTTAGGGAGCAGCCAGGATGTTATGTAACGAGTGGCAGAGGGTTTCACTTTAGAGTAATGGAGTTAATGCCCAGTTAATTACCGTGATGCCTCCAACCGTCTCATCCTCTTTCGTGCGTCCCCTTCTCTATCTGCCCTCAGTCTTTCCCAGCATCAGGGTCTTTTCGAGTCAGTGAATTCTCACCCATGAGTCACGGCACTAGCTTGAACGAATGCAGAGATTCCGTTTTCATGAAGCTGTTCTCAGTCGCTAACTTGTGTCTGACGCTTTGCGACCCCACGGACACCAGGCTTCTCTGTCCTTCACCACGAGCCCTAAGGGTCCTGTGATGTACGGATTACCCAGGATTATCTCATTGGGCCTTTAATCCATCACATGAGGCCTTACGACAGGCAGGTCTGAGCAGAGGAGACCCATGAAGGCAGGGGCTGGGGGACACAGCCATGAGCTGGGACACCTGGAGCCCCTGGAGGCCGGAAGAGGCCAGAAGGCCCCTCCCCGAGAGCCTTCGGAGGGAGCCAGCTCTGCGACGTCTGGATTTCCGTCCCGTGAACCTGGTTCCAGACTTTCGGCCTCCAGGATTGGGAGACGATACGTTTGTGCTGCTCTGAGCGGCCCAGCCTGGGGCCCTTTGTCATAGCAGACCCTGGACGGTCACATACTGCATGAATCCCGATTTCACTGTGGTCGGGGGACAGGGTCATATTTCAGTGAAGATGAAGGGAAGTGGGGCCTCATGTGTGGCTAGGGCTCAGGATTTGAACAAGCTTACCTCGATGGCTAGCTGGTCACCACGGGAAGACGTGATGCCTTTTCCTCAGGTCACCGTGGCCCAGCTGAGATCTTGGAGAGCGGGCTTGGCACTGGCATGGGCAGGACTTCCATCACCCTGTCACTGTCTGCAGAACGTGCCCCCAGGTAAACTGCTGGGAGAGGTGTTTGGTTCAGTTGAGTTCAGTTCAGTTCCTTTGTCGTCCCTTTCTTCTGTCTTCAGTCTTTCCCAGCATCAGGGTCTTTTCCAATGAGTCGGCTCTTCTCATCAGGTGGCCAAAGTATTGGAGCTTCAGCTTCAGCTTCAGTCCTTCCAGTGAATATTCAGGACTGATTTCCTTTAGGAAGGCCCTGAGTACCCCCGCTCTTGGCCAGACTGAGCCTGAGGTCCGCATGCCGGGTGCACACTGCTGAGCTCCACAGAAGTGCCCTGAGTGTTTCACACATTCAGAGTGTCCCCCACGAACGTCCGCTTTCAGTGCTTCCACCCGCTTCCGAGGCCTGGAGGTCAAGTGGGCACCCCGAGCCCTGCCCACACGCCTCCTGCCTTTGGTCTTTCTGGGCGGTTACATTCTGCTCCGGCCGCCCCAGGACCTTCATGTCTTACCAGGGCAGAGGGAGCAAGGAGGCCTGAGGGGTCAGGGAAGCTGCCAGGCCATGCCCACCCCTCATGGCAGCACGTGGCTCCACGCTTCCGTGGGCATGTTTCCTGTGCCCAGTGGCTCCACCCCAGACGCATGGTTCTCACATTTGCTCTGTGCGGCTCCCCTCCTGGCTCCTGACCCCTTGACTGTCCGGAGACCCTACCTCCCAGGAGGGTTCCCCGTCTCCACCCTTGCACGCTGTCTGAGACCACGCCCCCAGCTCCCAGGGCCTGCACAGGACGCAGCTGCACCCTCGGGCGTCTCGGGGCCACTGTGGGAACGAGCCCAGTGCCTCCTGGGTTTCCTTTTGCTCCTCTGCCCCCCGCCTCCTCCAACCACGTTAGACCTGGTCGCCCACTGAGACAGATGGGGAGGGAAACATCCCCCGAGTCGGGAGGGGGACCCAAAGAGCTGATGCCGGAATGACCTCGGGCTTCGCAGAGCCCTGGGGTTGGAGTGTGACATCGAGAAGGCCACACGGGTCCAGGTGGACCAGAGTCCCCACGGGAGCTGCTGGTCTCCTCTGAGGACCGAGATGGGGGCCATAAGGTCTCGGGAAAGCCGTGCTGGTCGCTGTGCTCATCATGTAGATCCTCCCAGATCTCTCAGCTGAGAACCACGTTGTCATCTCGGCAGGCGGAGCCCTTCCCCCGGGCCGTGTGTGCGTGCCGGCCGCATGACCACAGCCCCTGCACGCAGTACCTGGGCCAACTCACCGACGCTCCCCGCAGGGGTGAGGACGATCGAGGATAAGAAAGAACTGGGTTTGTTGACCCAAATGGGTCATCCCAGTCCTAGGAAAAGGGCTGTGTTATTTGGCTTTTGACTTGGAACCTGAGCCAAGGAATGAGAACTCTTGGGCGTCTTGTTGAAATCGCAGGTTCTAAGGCCTCCTCCAGTTCAACAGGAATCTGCCTTGTTAGCTTACTAACCAAGTGATTCTGCTGCGGGCCCCACTGAGAACTCTGATTTAATGTTGGGTTGTGCTGTGCTTAGTCGAGCCATCGTGTCTGACTCTTTGGGACTCCATGAACTGTAACATTTTGTTAAAGACCATTAAAACTCTGCCAAATTATGACCAGCTCCTGGGATGACAGCGTGGCTTTGCAGCCACATGTGTGCTTTATCTCTGAGCCTCCTGGCAGCCAGGGGGAAGAGGGAAAGCTGGGCTAGCAGAGCTCTCTTTTCTAGTATGAGTTCTCCTGGAGAACAGGTTTTCTTAGCGCTCTCGTCTAGGAGGAATGTTCTCAAGTGGTGTCTTCAGTTGGCGTTTGACCAGAAATGCCCCAGTAGTTTTCATATACTGTTTGACTTCAGTGAAAGCTGAGGACATAACAAAACCTTTTCTTAATTATTATTTTGGTTGTGATGGGTCTTCATTGCAGTGTGTGGCCTTGCAGCATGCAGGGAGCTTAGTTCCCTGACCAGGGATCAAACCCATGTCCCCTGCATTGCACGGCAGATTCTCAATTGCTGCACCATCAGAGAAATCCCATAATGAAAACCTTTTTGAGATGGACACTATGCTGAGAGGTTCAAGTGTATTATAGTCTTGTATTTTGAAGTGATTTAGGCGTAGAATTCATGGAACTGTGCCAAGGACAAGGCTTTTCGCAAAAGAGAATTGAAGAAAAGAGATAAAAGAGAGTTGAATGATTCTATAGCATGTGATTCCATTTTATATGAAATGTCCCAAAAGGCAAATTTGTAGAGATAGAAAGTCATGAGGGGTTGCCAGGTGTGGTGGGGCTGGGGGTTTGGGAGGTGATGGCTGAGAATTACGGTGTTCTTGAGACTGTGTAACTGTTTTAATGTGGACAGAGGTGATGGTCTACCCAACTCCATGATCACAGGAAAGCCCGCTGAATTGCATTTTCCTGAGAAAACTGTGCAGGCCAAGAAGCCCCAAAACCAGACATGGAACAATGGACTGGCTCTAAATCGGGAAAGGAGTACGTCAGGCTGCATATTGTTACCCTGCTTATTTAACTTATATGTAGAGTACATCATGTGAAATGCCAGGCTGGATGAAGCACAAGCTGGAATCAAGATTGCCGGGAGAAATATCAATAACCTCAGATATGTAGATGACACCATCCTTATGGAAGAAAGTGATGAGGAACTAAAGAGCCTCTTGATGAAGGTGAAAGAGGAGAGTGAAAAAGCTGTTTTAAAAGTCAACATTCAAGAAATGAAGGTCATGGCATCTGGTCCCATCACTTCATGGCAAATAGGTGGGGAAACAATGGAAATAGTGACAGACTTTATTTTCTTGGGCTCCCAAATCACTGCGGATGGTGACTGCAGCCATGAAATTAAAAGACACTTGCTCCTTGGAAGAAAAGCTATGACAAACCTAGACAGCCTGTTACTTTGTGGACAGAGGTCTGTCCAGTCAAAGCTGTGGTTTTTTCCAGGAGTCATGTGTGGATGTGAGAGTTGGACCATAAAGAAGGCTGAGTGCCGAGGAATTGATGCTTTTGAACTGTGGTGTTGCAGAAGACTCTTGAGAGTCCTTTGGACTGCAAGGAGATCCAACCAGTCCATCCTAAAGGAAATCCGTCCTGAATATTCATTAGAGGGACTGATGCTGATGCTGAAGCTCCAATACTTTGGCCACCTGATGTGAAGAGCTGACTCATTGGAAAAGACCCTGATGCTGGGAAAGATTAAAGGCGGGAGGAGAAGGGGACGACAGAGGATGAGATTGCTGGATGGCATCACTGATTGAATGGACATGAGTTTGAACAAACTCAGGGAGACAGTGAAGAACAGGGAAGCCTGACGTGCTGCAGTCCATGGGGTCGCAAAGAGTCGGACATGACTGAGCAACTGAACAGCAAGTGAGTTGTATGGCATGTGGATTAGGTCTTCACCAAGCTGTTTTCAAAAAAGAATTGGTGACGTGTTTGCGTGTTACACTGAGTCCAAGATTGTGTGCCGGAGAGCTGGAAAGAGACCCTTTGTCCCGATGGAGCCCCACTCAGCTTCCTTGGGGCAGGGAGGCCTCTAAACCCTGGCCCCCGAGCAGCGGGCCAGCCCTTAGGTCAGCGGGGCTCCCGCTCTGGCCCCAGAGTGTGTGTCGTTTCTGAGGATCCCAGGCACTGATTATGTGTGCTCACGCCTTGCTGTCTCTGTTCCCTGAGATATTTTTACCTCCAGGCCTGAGGCTGCCGAGCGAGATCTTTGGCTCAGGGCTTGCCCGCATCGAGGTGTGGAGGGTGGTTTCTCTGAGCCAAGCAGGCTGTGTGCCCTGGCTTCTCCCAGCAGAAGCTGGGTCTCTCCCGTCCTCTGAGCCCGTGCTGAGCGAGTGGAAGTAACCCGATGGAGTGAGTTAGTATCTGGTCTCAGGGTGGGGCTGGATTTACTGAGGTTCATAGAGACAGCTTCCTGGTAAGAAAGAAGTTAGATGAGAGTGAAAGCAAGTAAAGTGGTGTTCACGTGACTGTAAATGTATGTGTATCCCTCTGCATCCCTCTGCAGTGTTCTTTCCTGGAGAATCCCTCCCATGGACAGAGGAGCCTGGTGAGCTACAGTCCATGGGGTTGCAAAAGAGTCAAATATGACTTAGCAACGAAACAACAGAGCACCAATAACAATCTGTTTCAGAAGAAAAAAGTCATGTAGCCACATCAGGAATTTTCTAGGTTTGGTGACACGGGGGCTTAACCACACATTCACAGGGGGATGGTTTTTGTGAACCAGCTCCAAGGGGCTGTGTTGGGGGAATCCGATTGAGAGCCTGGTGTCTGGAGCTCCCTGCTGTTCTACAGCCCCGGGATGCACCCAGCAGAGGGTCTCACACAAGCCCCAGCTGGGCGGGGGCTGATGCCAGCCTGTGGTCCAGTTCTCCTGGAAGGGTCAGCTGCCGTGAGGCTTTATAACTGCGGGGAGTCACCGACTCGTTGACTTCACCTTTTCTTGGAAGGAACAAGGGAGAAGTCAGAATGTAGCTCACCAGAACAAACACATCAGCCTTCCGCCAAGTGAGGTTTTTCCTCTCTCGGACAGTTGGAAATAAAACTCAGGGTGTTTGCATGGATGCAAATTGTCCCCTTTTCTTTCTTTTTTCCTGTTGACATTTTTATTGTATCACAAATTGTTGCCTGTTTGCCTAGGTAGCGAGCCGGTCTCTGTAATTTTGCTGTGGTCCCATAGCCATGGATGGAAAAATAGGGCAATTTACCTGTCTGTCAGAAAAGCACAGCCAGGGATGGAAGGAAGGGCTGCTGTTCCATGTTCTCTAAATATTTACGCTCCTGTTCCTCTTTTGTATTTATTCCTTCCACCCGAATGGCAGGTACGCAGTCGCCTTCCAGCACTCATTCTCCCTGGATGTTTTTAGAGAGAGCGGTTCCACTAATCAGAGCTCTTTCATAGTCACGAAGTGGATTCAAAGTAATATTTAATCCAGCGACTAGGACGTTGGAATGTAGTTCAGGCCCACTGGGTATTTTTTTTTTTTTGCACATCCTTTTATTTTTTTGGAATATAATTGGTTTACAGTGTTGAGTTAGTTTCTGGTGTACAGTGGAGTGAATCAGCCACGTGTGTGTACAGACCCCCTCCTTCTTTGGCCTCCCCCCCACCCCTCCCTCTCACCCATCTAGGTCATCACAGCACCGGACTGAGCTCCGTGCTCTTCACTGTACTGCAGCTTCCCGCCAGCTGTCTGTTTTACACCTCGTAGCGTATACATGCCAGTCCTAATCTCCCAACTCATCCCACCGTCCCTTTCCTCTGCTGTGTCCACAAGTTCATTCTCTACGTCTGTGTCTCTATTCCTGCCCTGGAACTAGGTTCATCCGTACCATTATTCTGGATTCCATGAATATGCATTAATGTAGGATATTTGTTTTTCTCTTCCTGACTAATTTCACTCTGTATGATAGAGTCTAGGTCCATCCACGTCTCTACAAACGACCCGAATTTCGTTCCTTTTTTATCACCGACTAATATTCTGCTGTATATATGTACTGCATCTTTATCCACTCATCTGCTGATGGACGTCTAGGTCATTTCCACATCTTAACTATTGTGAATAGGGCTGCTGTGAACACAGGCGTGCGTGTATCTTTCTGAATGAAAGTTTTCTCTGGATATCTGCCCAGGAGTGAGATTGCTGGATCATATGATACTTCTGTCTCTAGAGGAATCTAAATTGCTGGGTCGTGTGGTAACTGGCTTTTGAGGACTCTCCGCGCTGTTCTCCGTGGTGGCTGTGTCTCTTTGCATCCTCACCAGCAGTGGAGGGGGCACCGTTTCCGAGGAGATGTTGTCTCTGTGGCATCTGTATCCTGCACCCCTTGCCCAGGACTGGCTCCGTGGCTCCATGGCAGCGTCCAGGGAGGGAATTAGTTCGTGTGACGGGAAGCACGCCCCCGGGCTTGCTTCTGTGTCTCTGGTCAAGCCGCGGCTGAGGGTTCCAGGCGAAACCTGGATGGGGCTTGCCCTAAAAGTGCAGCGGTGGCTGGCGGGGGACAGACGCCCAGTGTGTGTCTGTGATGCACACGTGTGTCTGGAGTCCTGGGCAGCACTGTGTCCTCGTCTTCACGTGGGGAGCCCGTCACCTGAGAACTTGTCCATGGGAACCAGGTGCCTGCCCGCACAGGCTCACCTTACCTGGGAGTTGGCAGTTGTTCTGGGCAGTGCAGACGGGAAGCGAGTCGGATCCCGTTACCTGCCTCGGGGGTGGGGGGAGGCGTTGTTCCTGCAGCCACCTCGAGCCAGGAAACGTGCCCACAAGCCAGGGTGCTTGCCCTGGTCCTCCGGTTAGTCTGGGAGCAGGCTTCTCCAGATTTCCTCTCTGTGGTATTTGATTCTTTTTTTAGATTTACCTGTTTTACTTTTATGCAGGTGACCTACCTGCTGGTACAGGTATCAGATTCCCCACCTCTCTTGCAGCTCTGCTCCTTGTGAGCTACAGTCGCTTACAGAACCGGCTGTTCAGGGGCCCTCAGACCACCCTCAAGTTCGGTGATTCTCTAGAAGGACTCGCAGGACTCAGCCAAGCTGATGTAGTCACACTTCGTTACAGAGAGAGGACACAGGTGAAATCAGCTGATGCAAAGGGTCGTGGGCCAGGGCACAGGGGGACCAGGCGCCAGCTCCCAGCTGTCCTGTCCCAGGGGACTCTTGCAAACGACACTTGATTCTTCCGGAAGCCCTGGGTGACAGCACACGTGAGCTGCTGCCAATCAGGAATCCTCCCGGGGGAGCATTAGGGAGTCCTGGGGTTTTACTGGGGGTCGGTCACAGAGGCATGGTGGACCACCTGCAGGCTGAGCTTAGTCTCCAGCCCCTCCGTCAAGCCCGGGGCCCTCCCCGTAAACCATGTTGTTAGTATAAATGACCTGTTGTGGCTCGTGGCCTCACATAAACACAGTCACTCTTCTCAGGAGGACATTTCAAGGGCTCAGAGGTGCCCTCCCAGGAGTCCCGTCAAGGGTCTGGACAATCCTGACAGCCGTGTTCACCCGTCACTGCACAGCAGTATTTCAGAGTGGACTCTGGGTCCAGCATCACATCTTGGTTCTGCCATGGCTTGGCTCTCTGGTTTAGGCACTTGTTCTACCTCTTTATGTCTCTGTTTCCTTATTGGTAAGATGGGGGCGATACTGGATAAGCACAGGGGCAAAGAGCTTGAAGAGTGAATGGCAACTGATGAAAGAGAGTGAGTGCTGCAGCCACGCCGCTGCCACTGTGATTGCCCATGGACGAGGGCAGGCTGCAGGTCCTCAAGGAGTTAAGCAGACCCAGCGGTTCCACTCGCGGGCACGCACCAAGAGGCATGAACACATGTTCAGACGTGTCTGCCCAGGAGACATGGACACGTGTGACTCTTCACAGTAGCATTACTTCCAGTAGATCCTAAGTGTCAGAAACACTGATGTCACCCACAGACGAATGGATAAACTCACGTGGTCCGTCCGTCCGAGGGAATATCATTCATCCACGGAAAGGCGTGAAGCCCTGACACTCGCTGCAACGTGGATGAACCTCAGGAACGTTATGCCAAGTGCAAGAAGCCAGACATAAGAGGTCTCGCACAGTGTGATTCCACTTATGTGACGTGCCCTGAGTGAGACAGTGGGGTGCTCGGTGGGGAGGGGCAGGGTCGGCTGGGGTGGGATTTGGAGGAGGAAGGAATGGGGAGTGAATGTGATGGGCTTGGCGGTCTCCATTTGGCAGATAGAAATGGCCTGGAATTAGACACTGGTGATGCTCGTACAAAGCACCTGAAAACCACTGAGCTGTCCTCTTTAAATGGTGAATTTTATTTCCGTACAAAAATTGCTAAAATGAACCCCAAATGCCACCACACACCTAGGAGA
This sequence comes from Bubalus kerabau, assembly GCF_029407905.1. NCBI lineage: Eukaryota > Metazoa > Chordata > Mammalia > Artiodactyla > Bovidae > Bubalus > Bubalus kerabau. Next base: position 3,006,756 of record NC_073628.1, read on the forward strand.
ATGGCCCACCTGAAGTGATAGTGTCAGATAGGGGCAGGGTGTGAGGCAGCGGGAACTCACTGTTGTGGCTGCTGCAGAAGACAATCCGACAGCTTACAAAATGAAACACAGTCTTACCGTGTGTTCCAGCCATCGTGTTCCTGGGCATTAAGTCAAAGTTGAAAACTTAATCCACACGAAAACCTGAACACAGATTTTATTTATAATTGCCCCAAATTGGAAGCCGTGAGGTGCCCTTCAGTAGGTGGGTGGATGAACCGTGGTCCATCCAGGTGATGAAATATTATTCAGCACTAGGAAGAAATGAGCTGTCACACCAGGGGGAGACATGGAGGAGCCTTAAATGCTGTGACAGTGTGAAAAGCCAGGCTGGAAAGGCTGCCCACTGTGCGTGTGTGTGCGTGCGTGCATGCGTGTGCGTGTGTGCATGCGTGTGCGCGCATGTGTGTGCGTGCGCGTGTGTGCGTGTGTGTGTGCGCGTGCGTGTGTGTGCGTGCGCGCGCGTGAGTGTGTGTGTGCGCGCGCGTGTGCGTGCTCAGTCTTGTCTGACTCTCTGGCCCCGTGGACTGCAGCCTGCTAGGCTTCTGTGGGTTGCCATTTCCTACTCCAGGGGATCTTTCCAACCCAGAGCTCAAATCTGAGTCTTACGTCTCCTGCGTGGGCAGCTGATTCTCTACCGCTGTGCCACCAGGGAAGCCCGCAGTGTACAGCTCCGACTACATAAAATTCTGGAAAAAGCAGAACTGTGGAGACAGTGAAAACATCACTGGCTGCCAGGGGTGGGAGTGTGGAGAGGGGTGAGGAGGGAGAGCATGGAGGGCTTTTCAGGGCAGGAAATCCTCTCTGTGATGCTGCAGTGGTGGATACATGAAACATCTGTCCGAACTCACGGAAGATACAAGACCAAGGGTGAGCCCTGGTTTAAGCTGTGGACTCTGGGTGATGATGACGTACCCTCTAGGTTCATCAGTAGCCAGGGGGCCGCTCTGGGGGGGACGTCGACGGTGGGGGAGCTGTACCTCCCGGGGGGGCGGGTAGGAGGTACACAGGAAGTCTCCGTCCCTTCTTCTCAAGTTTGTTGTGAACCCGAAACTGCTAAAAAAAAAAAAAAAGACAAATGAGAAAAAAAACAACAACTGCACGCCTTGAGGAAGCATAATCTGTTTTGCAGTGGGATGCGTTCTCTCTGTGGGGAGGGGGAGGCGCCTCCCCCCAGACCTCTGCTGTTCTCTCGCATCCTTGGTGCATGCGACACCGTTCCTGATCACACGGTTACGTGCAGCCCTCGCCCGAGGTCTGCTCATCCTGGATGGGGTCACTGGCTGTCTCTTCCAGCCACAGGGCGTTGGAGCCCTGCCCGGCAAGGCGTGACGTCCTGCCGGGGTCGCCAGTGAGCCGACCCGCTTTGGAGGCATCCTTGGAGGTCTGGCACTGGGGACCCTCGCTGGCAGTCACGCTGTGTCCCCCTCCCACCCGAGGCTGTGCTGCCTGCAGGCTGTTGCCCAGAGGCTATGCAGAGGAGCCCGGTCACCTATTGTTGCCCGGGGCCTCCTCCTTCCATGGAGCACCTCTTAACAGGGCAGGACCACCAGGGGGAAAGGATGGCGTGAACTGCCGTGTCCGTGGCTGGGGGCGTCCGCAGGCCGGCTGCTGCCTGTCCTGCTCCAGTCCATTCAGTCCAGGCACCAGGCTTCCGCCCGCACATGCGGGCCGCTTTGACTCAGGGACAGCAATTTGTTGCCGAGGCTCTTGTATCTGGATAAGAGCTAGTTTTCGTCAACTGTTTACATTTATTTGAGTCTGACTTCTGTGCTGGCCTTCCTGCTTTAGCCAGAAACAGAACTTGCAGTTTACAAAGTGACTCTGCAGAGATTGTCTGATGAACTCAGATGATTGTCTGAACTCAGGAAAACAAGAACTACAGTTTCGTGTGACAGGTGACGGGGGGAAGGTTCAGAGAGGTCGAGGGGCTTTCTCAAAGTCACACAGCAGGTGGCAGTGCCAAGGCTGGTCCCCGATCGTGACGCACAGGGAGCGTGGGCCCCACGTCGGCTGTGGTGGGGTGGGCAGGTGGCCGAGGCAGAACAGTGGGGTGGAATTCGGGGAAGTGGTACGTAATCGCTAGTGCTGGTGTGATGTCACAGACAGCTGTGCCCGGCAGGATGAGCCTGCCCCGGGGCCTGTGGGTGTGGACCCGAGACCACAGCTGCACACTCCAGGGCTACCTCTCCCCAGGTGGGATTTCACACTTCACACGAGCACTTTGTGGGCAGAAATGTCATCACCTCGGGCGGTGCACCCTGAGGGGCCAGGATGCTGACTCTAGACAGCTGAGCTTCATATCAAAGGAGTGATTTCAACGAGCCCAAACTCTTGCATCTTCCCATGCAGGGAAAACCGCTAAATTCATTAACTTGAGCTAATCTTCTGATGTTCCAACTACCTGATTTTGTTGCAACAACTCCTGTATAACCTGGCTCTCCCTTGCCTTTCAGAGCAGTCCCTCAGTGATCTAAGAGGCTGTTTTTCTGGACTTAAGTCCTCAGAAAGTCCACCAAATAAAGCATAATTTTCAACTTTGAGGTTGTGCGTTTTCAGGGGACAGCTGGCTTTCCTTGTTGGCAAGCAGTCTACCCCTAAAAATTTCCTACTTTTTCCCCAGCAAAGGTTTCCCATGAAGCAAAGAGAACCTTCAGTTATTTGTGATTTTAGAATCAATATTGAGTTTGTTCAAGGTACATACCCTAAGACTTAGCTTTCCTAAAGCTCATGAATTTGATTTACAGATGTTACTCTATTTATGAATCGAGGTGATTTTACAATCCCTTAAGAAGAATGAGACTTTGGCACTTCCCCGTGGTCCAGTGTTAAGATTCGCCTTCAGTGCAGAGGGCGCAGCTTCGATCCCTGATTGGGAGCTCAGATTCCACGTGCTGTGGGGTGCAGCCAAAAAAAAAAGAGTGGGCCTTTGATAACAGTGGGATCTCACTTATAAACTCAAATGCCCATGGGTTTTAACAAAAATTCTGTTTCAGGGATGAAAGTCATTCTTTCATTACTTTGATTAGTAAAGTGTAACCTAATTATACTGAAAATTGGGAAACTCACATTCTCTGAAACATTCTAGACATTTTTGAACTTTCTTTTAAATTATACTTTGGGTGCAAAGTCTTATGACTAAACCTGCCATTCTGGTGCCGATTTTGACTGGGATGACGAGTATAAATAGGTCCAGTTTCACTTTTCACTTTCATGCATTGGAGAAGGAAATGGCAACCCACTCCAGTACTTGCCTGGAGAATCCCAGGGACAGGGGAGCCTGGTGGGCTGCCGTCTATGGGGTCACACAGAGTCCGACACGACTGAAGTGACTTAGCAGCAGCAGTAGTAGGGTGTAAAAGTGAAACCTTATTTCACTTTAAGATGATTTAAGATGTTACCAAAAAACGTAGACGGATTTAAAATGCTAAGAAAAACACAAACAAATCTTTTGGCCAACCCAGCGTGATGCTGGTTAGGTCCTTTTGCTATCTTTTTTCTCGTCACCAATATGTTTAAGGCTACCTGGGTTACAGAGCGCTGATCCCCAGACCAGCCCGGCAGTGTGGCCCTTTCGTCTCAGGCCCAGGGTTGACCATCACCAGGGCGTCTGGCTGGGACCAGGCCCTTGTGGCTTTGTCCAGTCTTGCCTGACTCTGAGGCCTGGACCCTGCAGCCCAGCAGCCCAGGGCCTGCTCAAGTGCAGAAGGTGGGGAATTGTAAACACTTTGAATCCTCCATCCTAGCTCCTAAGGAAGTTTGTGGCTGACTCCCTCAGTTGCTTGCTGCTATTTTGTATATTTTTTGGGGGGGGGGGCGCTCTCTTAAGCCTCTGATGGAAGCCAGTGGCACCCCACTCCAGTACTCTTGCCTGGAAAATCCCATAGACGGAGGAGCCTGGTGGGCTGCAGTCCATGGGGTCGCTAAGAGTCAGACACGACTGAGCGACTTCACTTTCACTTTTCACTTTCATGCATTGGAGAAGGAAATGGCAACCCACTCCAGTGTTCTTGCCTGGAGAATCCCAGGGATGGGAGAGCCTGGCGGGCTGCCGTCTATGGGGTCACACAGAGTCGGACACGACTGAAGCGACTTAGCAGCAGTAGCAGCAGCAGATTTCACTTTCACTTTTCACTTTCATGCATTGGAGAAGGAAATGGCAACCCACTCCAGTGTTCTTGCCTGGAGAATTGCAGGGACGGGGGAGCCTGGTGGGCTGCCGTCTATGGGGTCGCACAGAGTCGGACACGACTGAAGTGACTTAGCAGAAGCAGAAACCTCTGATTACTTCCATCCTGGCTCTGAAGACACTTGATTACCATTTCTTCAGGTCCTTCACACCTGCGTGTAACTTACAGCTTTACCAGGACTGGGTTCTGCATTCTTCTGCGTCTTTCTGGTAGGCCTCTCCTTGGTATCAGCCCCCTCCCACCCTCATCTGCTCTTTGGATCCAGCAGTTAGGTCATGTTTACTGGCTTGATTCTGGTTTTCCTTTTTGAATAAGATTTGAAATTAAAAAATAGAGGTAATTCAAAGACAACCAGGGAGTGAGCAGCTTTGGGGCCTGAGATCCCAACAGCAAAGGTGGTTTGTGGGTAACTGAAGGTGGAGGGTTGGGGCTGCAGGGTCCCCAAGTGGACTCTCAGCCCTGACCACCTGGCGCCGTGCTAGAGTCAGGGCCGACGCCGACTCCCACGGTGCCTGCTTCTTAGGGCCCTTGAGGCCCAGGCACCTGCGGACAGGCCTCAGATGCAGCCTCGGGGGCCACCTGGGGAAGCTTTGCCTGTGAATTGTCTGGACACCCACCCTTTCTGCTCCCCCACCCTGGAGTTGCTGGGGATCTGTTTCCTGTTATAAGGCGTTGGGGTTCTCTCTGCGCGATGACGTCCCTGTAACACAGAAACGGTGCTGCCCTTTGATCTGGTCACTCCAGGGATAGTGCTATCACAGGCTGGGCTATGTCGCCCAGATTCACGCGTTAGTGTCCCAACCCCCGTGTCCAGAAAGTGTTCAGTTGCCAACTCATGTCCGACTCGTTTCGACCCCATGGACTGTAGTCCGCCAGGCTCCTCTGTCCATGGGATTCTCCAAGCAAGAATACTGGAGTGGGTTGCCATTCTCTTCTCCAGGGGATCTTCCTGACCCAGGGATTGAACCCACGTCTCCCTCTTTGTAGGGGGATTCTTTACCATCTGAGCCACCAGGGAAGCACCCCCATCTCCAAATCCAAAATGTGACTGTATTTGGAACTGGGCTTTTAAAGAGGTGATTCAGGTAAAACAGGATCACTCGGGTCGGCCCTCATCCAGTGTGACTCCTGTCCTCATAAGCGGGGGAACTTGGAGACAGACGTGCCCACGGGGAGAAGCCAGGTGAGTGTGGAGACGGCCATCCACAGGCCGAGAGGAGGGACCTCAGCTCCTTCCCTGGCAGGTCCCACGTGGAACCTGACACAGCGATCTTGGGCGTGCAGCCCCGAAGCCGAGAGACAGGAAATGTCCGTTGTCACCCCATCTGCAGTGCTTTGTCTCGGCAGCCCCAGCAAACTCCTGCAGGTGCCGAGGGGTCAAGAAAGGGATGGGGACCTCCAGGCAGAGAGCTCACTGCACAGGACATCCAGGGGGATGCTGGCGCCCAGCTGGACCGGGACTCAGCCTGATGGCCAGGCGCTGCCCTTTGACCTTGGAGAAATGGCAGGTATTCCCCGGCTCAGTTCTCCCATATGATGGTGATCCTGGTCCCTCTGCGGTGTGGGGTCAGGAGGAGTCTCGCTGCAGGTCTGGCTCTGGGGGATGGACTTGCTCTGTGGACGGTAGGTAAACCCAGGGAATGAGCATCTCTTTCTGGCAAAAAAAAAAATAATAATAAAGTCCTTGGACTTGGGATTGCTGCAGGGCTGTGTGAAGCAGCATCGGAATCTGTGCGCTGGAATGCCGGGGGGAATCCGCTCCCTCCCGTGACATTCACCGTCATGTCCGATCCCAGCGGCTTGTGTGACTTGGACGTTAAGCGTGTCTGGCTTTGCACAGCCTCTGCTCTGGTGTTCTCTCTCAGCATCACCTAATGAGGCCGCCGCGAGAAGGATTTTATTCCTCCCTTTCTCTTTTCCTAATACTTTCCAAACAACCAGGCTCCGTTCTCTAGGCTTTTTAAGGTAGTAAGGAAGAGTGAGGGCTTCCCAGGTGGCGCTAGCGTTAAAGAACTCGCCTGCCAATGCAGGAGACGTAAGAGACGCGGGTTCAATCCTTGGGTCTGAAAGACGCCCTGCAGGAGGAAGTGGCAACTCACTCCAGTATTCTTGCTGGAGGATCCTGTGGACAGAGGAGCCTGGCGGCCTGCCGCCCATGGGGTTGCAAAGAGTCAGACACAACTGAAGTGACTTAGCACGCATGCAGAGAAGAGTGAACTACACGGCTTTTGTTTGAAGTGGATGTTTGCCTTTGGCGGAGCCTGTTCCCCCGCTGGAGGAGTAATATTTTGGAGGAGGTGCTCTGCTTTTTCCTCGGGTGCCCTGCACACGACTTAATTAGGCAGGCTTGATTGCCTTCTCTGGGTCTCGCTTTTTCTGTCACCTTTATGAGCCGATAGCTTCCTGATGGCTCGATAAAAACTCCCAAGAAAAAGAAAGCCTTAATGAGTATAGATTTCCTTGCAATTTGCATTTGTAAGTGAACATTCTAGGTAATGACTGAAGGTGGAAAGTGTAAAAGTGGATTGATTAAGTAATTTTCCTGATCAAGGCATGGCTCTTCCATTTCAGCTGGTGCAGCCAGTCCCATTAACCCTTGCCTTGAGTTTCCCTTTATTTATGACATCTTCTCAAAGGTTCGGGTTCCAGGGGGCAGCTTGGGAGGTCACAGCATTGTCTCGTTCCATTCAGGGGCACTGGGTTCCAGCCAGTGGCTGGAGTGAGAGTTCCTGTAGGTGGTTCTCGGTACTTTTGCCTTAAGCATCTTTGCTCTACTTTCTTCCTACAAGTGATGGGCCGTAGGGCAAATGTTCTGTAAGAGATAAAAGAGGGACGTTAGAAAGGACATAATGAAACAGGAGAAATGAGTAATAGAAAAGGCTTTATTGTGACATACAAAACATTTGAAGAAGAGCTGACTCATCGGAAAAGGCCCTGATGCTGGGAAAGACTGAGGGCAGGAGGAGAAGGGGACGCCAGAGGATGAGATGGGTGGATGGCATCACCGACTCGATGGACATGAGTCTGAGCAAACTCCAGGAGATAGTGGAGGACAGGAAGGCCTGGCGTGCTGCAGTCCATGGGGTCACAAAGAGTCGGACACGACTGAGCGACTGAACAGCAACAACAAGCTGTGTGTAGGTTCATGGTAGCAGCGCATGAATTGTACGTGGGTTGTACCTGAACTCTTGTCTTCCAGTTCATTGTAGCTACAGTTTCTTTGCTTGTTGATTTGTCTCCTCATTTGGCATCGCACTGTTCCTTTTCTCTAAATGTCTTCCTTTGTTAGGAGAGGTGTGTCTGCACGCATGCTCAGTCACTAGGCTGTGTCCAACTCTTCGCGACCCCATGGGGTCTCTGAAGAGATGGTTCAGGTGAAGTGAGGTCACGTGGGTGGTCGTATATAATAGGACTAGTGTCCCTATAAGAAGAGGAGGTCAGGACACAGACACACACAGAGGGACAACCCCGTGAGGGGAGGAGACAGCCATCTGCACGCCCAGGAGAGAGGCCCCAGGAAGACCAGCCCCGCCCACACTGGGTCTGGGATTCCAGCCGCCAGGACCAGAAGGAAATGGTCTGTTGTTTGAGCTGCCCAGGCTGTGGGCGGCTTTGTTACGGCCAGAGCAGTCTCACACGAGAATGGAGCCGACTGGGATGAAATACACAGCTTCACTTCACCTGCAATTAAATCGGGATTACTCGGTGAGTACCAGCGGTGCTGAGCACGTGGCATACGTTTTTAAAAAAATTCTTGCCTTCTCCAGTACCATCAGGGCTGGCCCCGCACCTTACAGTTGAAGATGGTATGGCTGGTTGTCTCCGGCCACCTGGCCGAGGCTGGGGAGGTCAGCTCTGTCCAGCTTGAAGGCCGGGCTGTCTCCCTGTCCCTGGGCGTCTCCTGTCCCGTGTTCTGTCAAGTACTGCAGGCATGTCTGGCTGTCTGGACATCCACGTTGGAGAGGGGAGATACCTTGAGGGGCTGTCTCAGCCCTGCCGCCGGGGAGGGTGGTGGCCGCACTTGGTCTAAAACCGTCGACCACCTGCGGGTTCCACCATCGCAGCGTCGGACAGCGGCCACGCATCGTCCATTCCCCGGAGAGGTGTCTCAGACTTCCCTTGTCCCCGCTGACATCCTGGCCCCTGGGGCTCCCTCACTGAGTCCGGACCTCCACCCCCAGGGCGTGGTTGTTGATTAAATTTTAGGGGCACACAGCCTTCCGGAGTGTGACCGCGGGTGCCTGTCTGTGGTGTTGACGAGGCTTTTCTCTAATATAAGGAAGGGGCCATCGGCCGGCTCGGGCCAGAGCCTGGACTGGAGAAACAGCAGCGGTGGATGGTGCTGACTCAGCTTTGCTGGCCGTGTCCCTTCTCCGTGTGCGCCTGTGGGCCCCACCCAGACCACATCTGCTGTCCCGGGGCTTATGGTCGACCACTTGCAGCATCTTGGCAGGCGAGGTCTGTGCTGGGCGGGGACAGAGAGCCACCCTGCTGGACAGGCCTGGCCCTTCCCTGTCCTGCTTGAGGCTCTGCTTTCCGCTTTCTTGTCTTCATGAGCAGGCAGCCAGCCCGTCCCCCGGGCTCTGGGCATTGCCGTCTGTGCAGTGGAGGAACCCTGGGCCTTATCCTGCTTCGCGCGTCTCCCCAGAGAAGCAGAGGCCCAGCAGTCAAGGATTCAGAAGGGAGATCTGGGTTCAGAATCTGCGTCTCAGTTGTGCAGCGCTGGACACGTAACTTGCCCTCCCTGGGCACCAGTGGGCTCAGGTGTTAAGACGGGTGCTGCTGCATCTGTGTGCTTTGTCACTTATGTGCACACTCACAGCCCACCCGTGATGCCAGGCACTGGGTTAACGCTGCTGAATGGGGGGTGAGATTCGTCAGTGGCAGTGGGGGCTGGACGATGCCTGGCAAACCCTGGGAACCATCGGGGCATCTGGCAGGAGAAGGGAACGCCAAGGTCAGGAGGAGGCTCGGGAGCAGGAACCAGAACAAGGTGGTGGGGAGGGTGGATGGCTGACGGCTGCCTCTGTCACCCAACCCAAGCGTCTTGTGCTCGGGACCGGAGACCTCGTCCACGTCTGCTCATCTGTGGTGACTGGTCCTGGTCTTAGCAGGCATGCCCCATGGTTGGCAGCTTCCGGGGGCTGAGTGCCCCGTGGTGTCGCAGTTTCTGGGGTCTCAGCCTTCAGGTGGGATCTGTGCTCCGAGAACCCCCGCCTGCCTTGACCCACCAGTTGATGGAGTAAGGCCGTGACCCCCCTCCTGCTAGAGAGAAGCTCGGGGTCCTCAGGAGACCGAATGGACCCGAGCTCTGTCTGGTGACGCTGTCTGTCCACAGTCTCTGAGAGTGGGCAGGGCTCTGTCCGTCTGGTGACGCTGTCCGTCCACACTCTCTGAGAGCGGGCAGGGCTCTGTCCGTCTGGTGACGCTGTCCGTCCACACTCTCTGAGAGCGGGCAGGGCTCTGTCCGTCTGGTGACGCTGTCCGTCCACACTCTCTGAGAGCGGGCAGGGCTCTGTCCGTCTGGTGACGCTGTCCGTCCACACTCTCTGAGAGCGGGCAGGGCTCTGTCCGTCTGGTGACGCTGTCCGTCCACACTCTCTGAGAGCGGGCAGGGCTCTGTCCGTCTGGTGACGCTGTCCGTCCACACTCTCTGAGAGCGGGCAGGGCTCTGTCCGTCTGGTGACGCTGTCCGTCCACACTCTCTGAGAGCGGGCAGGGCTCTGTCCGTCTGGTGACGCTGTCCGTCCACACTCTCTGAGAGCGGGCAGGGCTCTGTCCGTCTGGTGACGCTGTCCGTCCACACTCTCTGAGAGCGGGCAGGGCTCTGTCCGTCTGGTGACGCTGTCCGTCCACACTCTCTGAGAGCGGGCAGGGCTCTGTCCGTCTGGTGACGCTGTCCGTCCACACTCTCTGAGAGCGGGCAGGGCTCTGTCCGTCTGGTGACGCTGTCCGTCCACACTCTCTGAGAGCGGGCAGGGCTCTGTCCGTCTGGTGACGCTGTCCGTCCACACTCTCTGAGAGCGGGCAGGGCTCTGTCCGTCTGGTGACGCTGTCCGTCCACACTCTCTGAGAGCGGGCAGGGCTCTGATAGGGGAGCAGACGACACCCTAGGCACCAGCGCTGTGCCTCCAGGCCCCGAGCCCGGCCCCTCCGGACTCCTGAGCGCCGTGCTCTCCGCGGCTCTACCTGGTTGCCAAGGCAGTTCACGCGGCCACAGTTATCTCTCTCTCAGTTACTCACGTGCCTGTACTTTCTCATGCGTCAGCTGTAACAGCTGTGTTTCCCCGTTGCCTTGCACAGACGCCTCCCTCCCTGGAGGACCCATGCAGGTCCCAGTTGGAAACCCTCAGCCTGCAGGGGCGGGGAGCAGGGATGTGTCTCGGGGGGGCGGTGGAGAGCCGTGGCGGCTTTTCTGGGCCTTCCTGATGGTTCAGGACGGGGAGGGAGTCTGGGGGCCCGGCATGGGGAGGGGTGCTCTGCTCCTGTTCTGAAGATGCTTTGATGCAGCTCCTACTCCTCTGCTGGTGGTCCCTGTGGCAGCTTATGGAGGTGAAGTGTTGTTCGTCGAAGCCTTGGCGTGTTCTCTGAACGCACACGCGTTGAAGGCCGTGCCCAGCACTGCCCAGCAGTTAGCAGACTTGACCCTCCTCCCTTGGAGCGAATTCAGTCCAGCCAAGAAGCAGACCTAGAATGTTCTCAGGTCATCTACTGCTGCTGGAGAAACAACCCCGAAACTTCGGGACTTAACAGCCGTTTTTCTTGCTCGTGGCTCTCTGGGCTGGGCTTTCGGGCAAGGATGAGCTGGTGGTACTCTCGCCCCTCCAGAATGTGGTCCCTGTGTCGCGGGTGGCTCTCCGGGGCTCGGGTCGGTGGACTTCTCACGTGGGAGCTGGCTTCCCGGAAGTGGGTCGTTCCAACCAGTAAAGACGGGAGCCACAGCTCTCACCCTCTCCGCCGAGGAGCAGGATGCGGTCATTAGGCTGGGCCCGGGCCCCGTGGGCCTGGTGTCCTTCTTGAGGCCATCTGGGCCCAGCCGCAGTGGGGAGGGGGTGTGAGGAGGCGGGAGGATGAGCCCGCACCCCGTTATCTGCACTTCCGTTCCGGAGCTTGCTGTAGTCTGGCTGAGAAGTCCTTGCACCGCTCCCGGTTATGTTGTTACGCTGTTAGCCCTTCTCTCTCGTTTTCCACCTCTTTGCCTCCTGGAGATTCCCTCAGTTTTATCCCCCTGGTCATCTGTGATCCTACTTAGAAAATTTTTTTTAATTATTTATTTTTAATTGAAGGATAATTGCTGTACAATATTGTATTGGTTTCTGCCACACGTTATGAATCGGCCACAGGCTTACATATGTTGCCTCCCTGTTGAGCCTCCCGTGCACCCCCACCCCACCCCACCCCTCTAGGTTGTCACAGAGCCCTGATGTGAGCTCCCCGAGTCATACAGCAAATTCCCACTGGCTGGCTGTTGTACATATGGTGATGTGCATGTTTCCACACTGTTCTCTCCATTTGTCCACCGTCTCCTTCCCCCACCTCCCCGTGTCCACAGTCTTTTCTCTATGTCTGTGTCTCTGTTGCTGCCCTGCAGATAGGTTCATCAGTATCATCTTAATAGAGTCCATATTTATGCGTAATATATATTATTTTTCTCTTTCTGACTTATTTCACTCTGTATAGTAGACTCTAGGTTCATACACCTCGTTAGCACTGACTCAAATGCATCCCTTTTTGTGACTGAGAAATACCCATTGCATATATGTACCACAGCTCCTTTATCCGTTCATCTGTCTCTGGAAGTCTATGTTGCTTCCATGTCCTAGCTATTTGTAGCAGGGCTGCAATGAACACTGGGATACATGTGTCTTAGTCAGTTATGTTTTTCTCAGAGTATATGCCCAGTAGTGGGACTGGTGGGTCATGTGGTCATTTTATTCCTGGTTTTTTAAGGAATCTCCACATTTTCTCCCATAGTGGCTGTATCAGTTTACATTCTCACCAGCAGTGCAAGAGGCTCCCTTTTCTGTACACCCTCTCCGGCATTTATTGTTTGTAGATTTTTTTGAAGGTGGCCATTCTGATCGGTGTGAAGTGATATCTCAGTGTAGTTTTGATTTTCGTTTCTCTGGTAATGCGTGATGTTGAGCCTCTTTTCCTGTGTTTATTAGCCATCGACATGTCTTCTTTGGAGGCACGTCTGTTTAGGCATTCTGCCCACTCTTTGACTGCACTGTTCATTTTTCTGATATTGAGCTGCCTGAGCTGCTTATATATTTTGGAGATTGATCCTTTGCCAGCTGTTTCATTTGTTATTAATTTCTCCCGTTCCGAGGGTTGTCTTTTCACCTTATTTAGTTTCCTTTTTGTGCAAAAGCTTTTAAGTGTAATTAGATACCATTTGTTTATTTTTTGTTTTTATTGCCATTATTCTAGGAGGTGTCATAGAAGATCTTTCTGGTACTTATGTCAGAGGGTGTTCTGCCTATATTTTCCTCAAAGAGTTTTATAGTTTCTGGTCTTACATTTAGGTCTTTAATCCATTTTGAGTTTATCTTTGTGTACAGTATAAAGAAGTGTTCTAATTTCATTCTTTTACATGTACCTGTCCAGTTTTCCCAGCATCACTTATTGAACAGACCATCTTTTCTCCACTGTATATTCTTGCCTCCTTTGTCAAAGATAAGGTGCCCATAGATGTGTAGGTTTATCTCTGGGCTTTCTGTCTTGTTCCATTGGTCTCTATCTACGGCTGGTGCCGTACTTTATTGAGGACTGTAGCTTTGTAGTATTGTCTGAAGTTGGGAAGGTTGATTCTTGCAGCTCCATTCTTCTTTCTCAAGATTGCTTTGGCTATTCAGGGTCTTCTGTCTTTCCATATGAATTGTGAAATCTTTTGTTCTAGTTCTGTGAAAAATGCCATTGGTGACTTGATAGGGGTTGCGTTGAATCTGTAGATTGCATTTGGCAGTACAGTCATTTTCACAGTATTGATTCTTCCAACCCAGGGACTGAGTTCACGAGCTGCATCAAGAGAAGCCATTACAACGGGAGCCCATGCATGGCAACTAGAGAGTCGACCCGACTTGCCGCAACTAGAGAAAGCCCACGCACAGTGATGAAGACCCAGTTCACCCGAACATAAGTTAAAAAATTAAAAAAAAAAATACAGGTGCCCAGGCTCACCCCCTCATGAGCCTGGGGTGGGGCCAGGCATTGGTTTTTCTTTTCAAGCTCTCAGGTGGTCTGAGTGTGTAGTCATGGAATACCTCTCCGTCTGTTTATGTCATCTTTGATTTCATCAGTGTCTATAGCTTCTGCATTTCGTATAGTTTCTCTTTTGTCTCCTTAGGTACATTTATTCCATTTTATTCCTTCTGTTGCAGTGATGAAACAGAGTTTGTTTATAAACAGAGATTGAGTCCTTAATTTCTCTTTCTGATATTTCATTGTTAGTGTATAGGATGCAAGTGACTTGTGTGTATTGATTTTATATCCTGAGACTTTATTAAATTCACTGATTAGTTCTAGTAATTTTCTGATAGCATCTTTAGGGTTTTCTGTGTCTAGTATCATGTCATCTGCAAACAGTGAGAGTTTTACTTCTTCTTTTCCAATCTGTATTTTAAAATTTCTTTTTCTTCTCTGATTGCCATGGCTAGAACTTCCAAACTATGTTGAATAATAGTGGTGAGAGTGGGCACCCTTGTCTTGTTCCTGATCTTAGAGGAAATGCTTTCAGTTTTTCACTTAGAATAATGTTTGCTGTGGGTTTCCCCATGGACTATATAGTCCACAGGATTCTCCAGGCCAGAATACTGGAGTGGGTAGCCGTTTCCTTCTTCAGGGGATCTTCCCAACCCAGGTCTCCCACATTGCAGGTGGATTCTTTACCAGCTGAGCCACCAGGGAAGCCCAAGAATACTGGAGTGGGTAGCCTGTCCCTTCTCCAGGGGATCTTCCCAACCCAGGAATTGACCCAGGGTTGCAGGTGGATTCTTTACCAGCTGAGCTGCCAGGGAAGCTGTCTTATTGTATATGGCCTTCAGTATGTTGGGGTAGGTTTCTTCTCTGCCCATTTTTGGAAGAGGTTTTTTTTTTTTTCATAAATGGGTGGTGAATTTTGTTGAAAACTTTTTCTGCATCTGTTGAGATTATCATATTGTTTTTTATCTTTCAGTTTGTTAGCATGGTGTATTACATTGCTTGATTTGCATATATTGAAGAATTCTTGTATCCCTGGTATCAACAGGAATATAAGAATATAAGAACAGGTATGCAAGAATTCTTGTATCAACCTGATGATGGTGTCTCTTTGCAGTGTGTTGATGGATTTTGTTTGGTAGAATTATGTGGAGGATTTTTGCATTTATAGTCACCAGTGATACTGGCCTGTAATTTTTTTGTGATTTCTTTTTATGGTTTTGGTATCAGGGTGATGGTGGCCTCGTAGAATGAGTTTGAAAGCGTTCCTTCCTCTGCAGTTTTTGGGAAGGGTTTCAGAAGCGTAGGCATTAGCACGTCTCTAAATGTTTGATAAAATTTGCCTGTAAAGCCATCTGGCCCTAGGCTTTTGTTTTGTGGGAGATTTTTGATCACAGTTTCAATTTCAGTGCTTGTGTTTGGCTTGTTCATAATTTCTATTTCTTCAGGGTTCCATCTTGGAAGGCTGAACTTCTCTAAGAATCTGTTCATTTCTTCCAGGTTATCCATTTTATTGGCATAAGGTTGCTTGTAATGGTCTCTTAATGATCCTTTGTGTTTCTGCATTGTCTGTTGTAACCTCTCCTTTTTCATTTCTAATTTTTTTGATTTGATTCTTCTTTTTTTCTTTATAAATCTGGCTAATAGTTTGTCAATTTTGTTTATCTTCTCAAAGAACCAGCTTTTAGTTTTATTAGTCTTTACTATTGTTTCTTTCATTTCCTAATCTTTATGATTTCTTTCCTTCTACTAACTTTGGGGGTTTTTTGCTCTTATTTTTCCAGTTGTTTTAGGTGTAAAGTTAGAGTGTCTGTTAGTTATTTTTCTTGTTTCTTGAGGTAGGATTGTATTGTTATAAACTTCCCTGTTGGAACTACTTTTGCTGCATCCCATAGGTTTGAGTGATTGTGTTTTCATTGTCATTTGTTTCTAGGAATTTTTAAATTTCCCTCTTTATTTCTTCAGTAACCTGTTGGTTATTTAGAACTGTATTATTTAATCTTCATGTGTTTCTGTTTTTTAGTTTTTTTTTTCCTGTAATTGCTATCTAGTCTTAGAGAGTTGTAATCAAAAAAGATGCTTGATACAATTTCAGGTGTCTTAAATTTACTGAGGCTTGATTTGTGACTCAAGATGTGGTCTGTCCTGGAGAATGTTACTTGTGCACTTGAGAACAAAGTGTATTCTTCTGTATTTGGTTGGAACGTCCTGAAGATATCAGTTAGGCCTGTCTGGTCTAATGTGTCACTTAAGGTCTGTGTCTCCTTATGCTCTGTTTTGGTGATCTGTCTGTTGGTGTAAGTGGAGTGTTAAAGTCCTCTGTTCCTATTGTGTTACTATCAGTTTCCCCCTTTATGTCTGTTCAGTTCAGTTCAGTTCAGTCGCTCAGTCGTGTCCGACTCTTTGCGACCCCATGAATCACAGCACGCCAGGCCTCCCTGTCCATCACCAACTCCCGGAGTTCACTGAGACTCACGTCCATCGAGTCAGTGATGCCATCCAGCCATCTCATCCTCTGTCGTCCCCTTCTCCTCCTGCCCCCAATCCCTCCCAGCATCAGAGTCTTTTCTAATGAGTCAACTCTTCGCATGAGGTGGCCAAAGTAGTGGAGTTTCAGCTTTAGCATCATTCCTTCCAAAGAAATCCCAGGGCTGATCTCCTTCAGAATGGACTGGTTGGATCTCCTTGCAGTCCAGGGGATTCTCAAGAGTCTTCTCCAACACCACAGTTCAAAAGCATCAATTCTTTGGCGCTCAGCCTTCTTCACAGTCCAACTCTCACATCCATACATGACCACTGGAAAAACCATAGCCTTGACTAGATGGACTTTTGTTGGCAGAATAATGTCTCTGCTTTTGAATATGCAGTCTAGGTTGGTCATAACTTTCCTTCCAAGGAGTAAGCGTCTTTTGTCTGTTAGTGTATGCTTAATGTATTGGAGTGCTGCTGTGTGG
Organism: Bubalus kerabau; assembly: GCF_029407905.1. Classification (NCBI taxonomy): domain Eukaryota; kingdom Metazoa; phylum Chordata; class Mammalia; order Artiodactyla; family Bovidae; genus Bubalus; species Bubalus kerabau. The sequence goes on from NC_073628.1 coordinate 3,023,140, forward strand.
GTGCACAATTGTTATGTCTTCCTCTTGGATTGATCCCTAGTTCATTATGTAGTGCCCTTCCTTATCTCTTGTAATCTTCTTTATTTTATGGTCCATTTTGTCTGTTGTGAGAATTGCTACTCTGGCTTTCTCTCAGTTTCCATTTGTATGAAATATCTTTTTTCATTCTCCCACTTTCAGTCTGTACATGTCTCTAGGTCTGAAGTGGGTCTCTTCTAGACAGCATATGTATGGATCTTGTTTTTTGTATCTATTCAACCAGTCTGTCGGAGAAGGCGATGGCACCCCACTCCAGTACTCTTGCCTGGAAAATCCCATGGACGGAGGAGCCTGGTAGGCTGCAGTCCATGGGGTCGCTAAGAGTCGGACACGACTGAGAGACTTCACTTTCACTTTTCACTTTCATCCATTGGAGAAGCAAACAGCAACCCACTCCATTGTTCTTGCCTGGAAAATCCCAGGGACGGGGGAGCCTGATGGCCTGCCGTCTGTGGGGTCGCACAGAGTCGGACACGACTGAAGCAACTTAGCAGCAGTAGCAGCAGCAGCAACCAGTCTGTGTCTTTTGGTTAGAGCGTTTAATCCATTTACATTTAAAGTAATTATTGATATATATTTTCCTATTGGCATTTTCTTAATTGTTTTGGGTTTGTTTTTTGTAAGTCTTTTCCTTCTCTTGTGTTTAACATTTGTTGTAAAGCTGGTTTGGTGGTGCTAAATACGCTTTTAATATTTGCTTGTCTGTAAAGCTTTTGATTTCTCCACCACTTTTGAATGAGATCCTTGCCAGGTAGCATAATCTTGGTTGTAGATTTTTCCCTTTCAGGACTTTAAATATACCCTGCCATTCCTTCTGCCCTGCACAGTTTCTGCTGAAAGGTCAGCTGTTAATTCTATGGGTTTTTCCTTGTATGTTAATGGTTTGTTTTCCCTTACTGCTTCTAATATTCTTTGTGTTCAATCTGTGTTAATTTGACTTGTATGTGTATTGGTGTGTTTCTCTTTGGGTTTATCATTTCCTTTCCCATGTTAGGGACGTTTTTGACTATAATCTCTTAAAAAAGTTTCTCAGACCCTTTCATTTTGCCTTATTCTGGGACCCCTATAATTCAAATGTTGGTGCATTTAATATTGTCCCAGAGGTAACTAAGACTATCCTCAGTTCTTTTCGTTCTTTTTCCTTTATTCTGCTCTTTAGCAGCTATTTCCACCTTTCTATCTTCCAGCTTACTTATCCATTCTTCTGGTTCAGTTATCCTGCTAATGGTTCCTGTTGTTCATCTCTGTTTTTTCTTTATTTCTTTTAGGTCCTTGTTAAATGTAGTCATTGATTCTTTCATTATCTCTGTTCTATTTTTGAGGTTTTGGATCATCTTTATTATTACTCTGAATTCTTTTTCAGGCAATTGGTGCATTTCCTCTTTGTTTATTTGGTCTTGTGAGTTTCTACCTTGTTCCTTCATTTGTGCGGTATTTTTGTCTTTTCCTTTTTTCTGACTTATATTTTTTCAGGCCTCCATTGCCAGTCTTTAGTGTTGTCTTCCTTTTTCCTTTCGGCTTCTTCCCTCAGTGGGTGTGGCTAGTTCAGTGGTTTGTACCCTTCGTGCTGGGAGGGACTTGTGCCTGCATTCTGGTGGGAGGAGGTGAACTTCTTTCTTTCTGATGGGCAGGGCTGTGTGAGGCGGTATGTTTTGGGGTGTGGTGGGAATCCTGTCTTCTGATGACTGAGTTTGTGTTTCTGTCTTGCTTGTTGTTTGAGTGATGTGTCTGCAATGGGTGCTGCTGGCAGTTGGTTGATGCCTGGTCTTGGATACAGGTGGAGGCCTTCCTCACAAATTAATACTCCCTGGGGTCAGGAGTTCTCTGACAGTCTAGGGTCCTGGGCTCAGCACTCCCACTCCCAAGGCTCAGGCCTGGTAAGCCGACTGGTGAACCAAGATTCCACGAGCCTTTTGTTATGGCGCTAAAGGGGATTAAAACAAACACACAGAAACAGACAATGAAACAAAACAAGAAACAAAAAATGTACCGGACAAATGGTAAATACAAAATCAGACAGATAATAACAAAACCAAAGGAGCGCGCGCACACACACACACACACACACACGCACAGGAAACCGAAGGAGTCCAAAGGAAGGAAAGTGCAAGAGAGTGGCCTGGGGAGCAAATGAAACCAAAAATGACATTGATCAATTAACAACAAAACTAAGACACAAACCAGAAAATAAGGGCAAAGAAGAGTGCCAACTGCAGAAAAAAGCAAAGAAAACAGACTAACAAACACCATGAGATAAAGAAGAGGAAGAAGAGGAAAAAAATAGAAAAGCGAAGTTAAATAAAAGTATACAAAAAGATCTCTATATATTAAAGAATAACCACAGCAGGAAAAGTCCAATAAGAAAAAGAACAAAAATCCAAAAAATATTCAAGAAAAAACCCCATAGAACTGCAAAAAGCCAACGTAGAGGTGCTCAGTTGCTCAGTCGTGTCCGACTTTTTGGGACCCCATGGACTGTTACCCACCAGGCTCCTCTGTCTATGGGATTTTTCTGGCAAAAAAAAAGTTCTCAAAAGTTTAGAGTTAATAATTATAATGAAATCAACAATCACAGCAACAGAGAAAAGGGAAAAGAAAAAAAAAATTCAGAACCAACTACAGAAGATTCTAATCAAAATGTAAGGATGATAATAACTGTTCTCAGATCTCAGTGATCAGCATCCTTTCCCTTGCTGTGAGTCACAGACCACCGGTGCCTCCCTAGGAGGCCCTCCGTCACTAGGCTGGTCCCTGGGCCTTCTGTGGGGACAGCTCAGACTCTACTCTGGCCCTACCCACCGCGTGTTCTTTCCTCAGTGTCAGAAGCTGCCAGAACTAGGACCTTTGCTTCTGCAGGAACTCTCTTGGTCCTGTGAAATGCTTTGTAGATAGTCTGCCTAGTTGATGGTGTGAATTTAATCTGCAGCCTGTACAGCTGGCAGAAGGGCTTTCGATCCTCTTCCCTAGCCACACTGCCACGGGAGTCCATTTGTGGCTTTACCCCCACCTCTGTGTGGGGGCCATCTACAGGGGTTTGGTCCTGAGGCTGCGCTGGAGGACGTGGGTCTGCCCCAGTGAGGACCAGGTGTGGAGATGGCACGGCTGCCTCGGCTGCAGGGGCCCTGGCAGTGCCATGTATGAAGGGGAGCTGGTGGCCACATACACTGGAGATATGGCACTGTTACGAGTCGGTTCCAGCTTTTAGCAGCTCTGCCCCAGTGAGGAGCGAGCATGGAGGTGGCTGGCTGCGTGGATCACGGGCACCCTGGTGGCGTGTGCAGGGACACCGGCGGCCTCAGGTGTCTGAGCTATGGCTCTGTTAGTCTTTCTCCAGCCTCTGGCAGCGTGCAGAGGGCCTTCCTGACTGGTCCTTCTCTGTTGCTTGGGGCAGCAGGCACTCCAAGGCCCCCCAGCTGGGGTCCTTCTCTGTTATTCAGCGTATCAGGCACTCAAATGGCCATCCTCTCTGGGGTCTTTCTCTGTTCTCAGGGGAGGGGAAGGCTGCAGCGCTGGCTTCACTGACTCAGCGGTATCGCCTGGCCTCCACGGCCGCTGGCCTTTCGTCCACCGTGATCTCCCTCGTGTCTCCTCAGGCCATCTCCCTTCACTGACTCAGCGGTATCGCCTGGCCTCCATGGCCGCTGGCCTTTCGTCCACCGTGATCTCCCTCGTGTCTCCTCAGGCCATCTCCCTGCAGTCAGGAGCCGACAGCTCCCAGCCACCGTGTGCTCCAGGGGACTTGCATCCCTGTCCAGGGTACGTAGGGCTGCAGCAAGGATTGTCCGTGTGGTTCTCACTCCATTCAGACGATCACAGATCAGCTGTGGCACTCCCCAGCAGCCTCAGATGCTTGCCCTGTGTCCCAAACAGTTGCCCCGTTGTGGGGATCTGACCCCTGCTTCCGTTCCCCCACCCTGTGGGTACAGGTCCAGTCCTGCTCACTCTCGTCTTTTTTCCTTTCCTTCCTTTTGCGAGGATCTGTATATTCCTTGCTGGTGGTCAGGGACTCCTGCCTATCTCAGACCTCCCGCATCTGAGGGTGTGACCCTGATGCACCCGTAGGAAGAGGTGTGCCCCGCCCGTGGGGAGAGGGGAGCCTCACGTCTACCCGCTCTTCTGCCACTTTGCCTTTTCTTGTGATCTTACTTTTAATTTGCTCGGAGTCAGTCCGTCTTTGGCTGTTTATTTAAGGTGGATTATTGGTGATGTGATGGGAAAGGTGGTAGATGGTGGGCCATCCCACATGGAGGGTCAAAGGAGGGGAGGGGCCATGTCACTGGGGAATCCCGACATCTGGAAATAAACCTCTTCTCTTGGGTTCATTAAGTTCCTCAGAGACATCTTGAGTTCAGGGTCCCAGTGAGAGGAAGGAGCCATGGTGGGGGGGCAGAAATCCTGCTGTTGCACCCCTGTTCCCCGCGTGGTCCCACCCCCCGCACGTTCAGGGTCTTCCTCGAGGATGTCCACTTTGTTTCATGCGATGGGGATAGGGACAGTCAGCCAGCTGACCAGTGAGAGGACTGGACCCGGAGGTCTGGCTGCTACTGGACAGCCTTTGCACTGGTCTTGTGCCTTCGGCCCACTGTGAGAAGCCCTTGGGTCACTTCTGAGCCCTCCTGGAATTCCGTGCTGCAAGCTGGTACCGGGTCACCCCTGGTGCCAGCCACGCTTGCCAGCCTTCGGTCAGCAAGGAGTGTCTCGTTTGCTGTTATAGCTGCTCCTTTTCTGTCTGTCTTTGTGTTCCTGTGTGTTAAAAACAAAATCACTTTCCATTTTTTGTGGGATTTTAAGGGGAAGCAGGGGTGTGGCCAGTCTGCCCTGTAGGAGTGGAGGTTTGCTTTGTAATGAGGAGTAACTGGGTGACCAGGACAGGGCTGTGACGAGGGGTCTTCTGGAAGGAAGGAGGGGCTGTGTGATGATCCGTCCTCACCTCCCACCCCCAGGATTTCTCTTTTTTTAAATTTTCTCCTTTTTGAATTGAGGGACAGTTGGTTTGCAATGTTGTGCTAATTTCTGTTGTACAGAAAAGTGGTTCAGTTATACACATGTACACATTCTTTTCAGAATTGGTTTCCACTGTGGTTTATTGACAGGATGCTGACTAACACTCCCTGTGTTATGTGGTAGGACCGGGTGGTCTCTCCGTGGACCGGGTTATCTATCCATGGACCGGGTTGTCTATCTGTGGACCGTGTTGTCTATCCGTGGACCGGGTGGTCTATCCATGGACGGGGTTGTCTATCCGTGGGCCGGGTTGTCTATCCCTGGACCGGGTTGTCTATCCATGGACCGTGTTGTCTACCCCTGGACCGGGTTATCTATCCGTGGACAGTGTGGTTTATCTGTGGACCGGGTGGTCTATCCTTGGACCGTGTTGTCTATTCTTGGACCATGTGGTCTGTCCTTGGACCATGTGGTCTATCCGTGGACCATGTGGTCTATCCTTGGACCGTGTTGTCTATCCTTGGACCATGTGGTCTATTCGTGGACTGTGTGGTCTATCTGTGGTCCAGGTTGTCTATCCGTGGTCCGTTTATCTGTTCTGCCTGTAGCACTTTGCGTCTGCTAATCCTGCACTCCCACTGCTTCTCTCTACCCCCACCACACCCCCTTGGCGACCCAGGATTTTTCTCCAGCACTCTACTGACGTGTCACGGGTGGTGACTAGGGATTGTACCAAGCCCACTGGGTTGTAGTTCCAGCACTTTCCAGAGGCTTGAACTCCTGGGCTGCAGTTCGTTTGATCCATGTTGGCGTGTGGGCAGGCGTGGTGTGGTTTATTTCCGCGGGTTGACGGGCTTCTTCAGACATGCCATCGCAGGGCTTTTCCAGAGGCCTGTATCTATTTCAGGTAGGCCCCGCATGTTGTTTTGTTTGTTTTTCTGACTTGGACTTGAGCTGTGGGCTCGTAGGAAGCATTGTTAGATGGCCTAGGGTGGGAACTTGATGTTTTCTTGCCTTTCTTCGGCTCCCACCCTGGCAGGAAATGCAATTTTAACTGCCCAGACCATCAATTAGCCAAACTTGTCACCTCCTCCACGTTTTTGCGTGGAAACTGCTTCCTCTGTTCTCTTTACTTCCACCCTGTACCTGTTGATCAAAAGTACCAGTAGGCAGCATCCGTTTAAATAAAGCAAAGAAAGTCCCACCCACTGTGGCTTGGGGGTGGGGATGTGGTGGGCCAATCTGACTGGGGGGACTTCTGGGAAAAGGATCCCCAGAGCCAATTGTTTCTGCGTCACATTTTCCTGCATAATGGAAATAACGACATTTGTTCCCAGGAACGTCAGCCAAGCTCCCTGTCATCCCCACATTGCAGGGGAGGCCCCGTGCTACCGGGTCCCTAAGCAGAGACCGGAGCAGAGACTGGTGACAGCCTGCACCTCGGGGGCTCTCCTCTAGTGGCTGCCTCTTGTTTTCTGAAGTCTTCTCTCACCGTTGAGTTGTGCTTTTGAGTGTGTGAGTCTTTCACAGACTTTGTCAGGTTTTCCCAAAGCACATCGTATTTTTGGTCAATGTTATAAATGGTATCGTCCTTAAGGTTCAATTTCCAGTTGTTCCCTGCCACCATGTAGAAACACAGTGGGTTGTTTTTTTTTAAATATTTATTCACTTCTTTTGGCTGCACCAGGCCTTAGCTGTGGCGTGTAGAATTGACTTCCCTGACTAGGGGTCGAAGCCCTGTTCTCTGCATTGAACGTGCGGAGTTTTAGCTACTAGACCACCAGGGAAGTCCCCACAATGGATTGCTTTATATTCATCTTATATCTGCTAATTTTGCTTAAATCACTTACTAGTTCTAGTAGTTTTTTTGAGGATTCTGATGAATTTTCTGCAAGGACAATGATGTTGTCTGCAAATAAAGGCAGTTTTATTTCTTCCCTTCACATCAGGATGTGTTTTACTCATTTTTCTTCTTATCGAGCAGAGGCTGTGAAGTTGGACTTCTCTATTTTGTCCCTGATCTTTGGAGGACTTTTTTCAGTCTTTCACTATGAAGTGAGATGTTTGCTGTGGGCTTTGCTGAGATGCCTTTTGTCAGTTTCTTTCTGGCGCTAGTTTGCTGAGAGTTCTTGTCAGGAATCAATGTTGGGTTTTGTCGAATCCTTTTTGTGCAGCTGTTGAATTGATCTTATGGTTTTTATTTTTAGTTTGTTAATATGGTGAACTTCATTGATTGGTTTTTCAAATGCTAAATCAACCTTGCGTTCCTGAAATAAATCACCCTTGGTTATGAAGTATTATATATTTGATTTCCCACAATTTTGCTTAGAATTTTTGCATCAACATTTGTGAAGGCTATCAATCTGCTTTCTGTTTAGTATCAGGGTAGTAATATTGACCTCATAGAATAATTTGGGAAGCATTCTTCTTGTCAGTTTTCTGGGAAAAAAATGTAACTTAACTTCTCTAGGTTTCTTTTGATTAACATTAAACTGGTGTGTTTTCTCCTAGCTTCTTTTCCTCTGTTTTTGTCTTGATTTTTAATGTGCATTTATTATCAACAGTTTAGAGTTGGATCATATTTAATGTGAAACTGGTAACAGTTTGATTTCAGTGTGTCATCTTGCTATTTGTGTTCTTCTTGTCCCGTCTGTTTTTTATTCTTGTCTTTCTGCCTTCATTTAGATTAGTAGAATTTTATCATTCTGTATTATTTCCTTTGTTGATGTATTAGCTATAACTCTTTGTTTTCTTATTTTAGTGGTTGCTTGGGGTTTCTCACATAACGTCTTTGCCTCCTTACAGTCTCTTCAGTGACACCGTAGCAGCTCATGTAGAGTGTAAGGACCTTACGATGATCTGCTGCCTTTTCCCCTTTTCAGCTCTTGTGCTTCTGTTGTCGTATATCTTTTCCTACATATTTAAAAACTCCTAAATATGTATGTTTATAAATAAATACATATTTGTTAATACATATGTTTCAGTTCAGTTCAGTTCAGTTGCTCAGTCGTGTCCGACTCTTTGCGACCCCATGAATCGCAGCACGCCAGGCCTCCCTGTCCATCACCAACTCCCGGAGTTCACTCAGACTCACGTCCATCGAGTTGGTGATGCCATCCAGCCATCTCATCCTCTGTCATCCCTTTCTCCTCCTGCCCCCAGTCCCTCCCAGTATCAGGGTCTTTTCCAATGAGTCAACTTTTCACATGAGGTGGCCAAAGTACTGGAGTCTCAGCTTTAGCATCAGTCCTTCCAAAGAACACCCAGGACTGATCTCCTTCAGAATGGACTGGTTGGATCTCCTTGCAGTCCAAGGGACTCTCAAGAGTCTACTCCAACACCACAGTTCAAAAGCATCAATTTAAAGAGGTTTAAATAAGAGAAACTTGTGTATCTACCCATGTGATTGCCATTTCCTATTGTCTCCATTCTTTTGTGTAATTTCATTTTTTTTTCTGGTATCATTTCTTTTTGCCTGAAATTTCTCTTTGAACATCTCTTTCCAGGAAGACTTGACTTCTTTCAGCTTTTATATATTTCTGAAGAGTCTTCATTTTGTCTTCATTTTTGAAAGATGTTTTCCCTGGTTCAGTGATTCTCGTTTGGTTTTTTGGGAAGATGCTTTAAAAGCGTTGCTCCATTGTCCACTCACTTGCATTGTTTCCAACCAGGAATCTGTTGTCAATCTTAAGTTTGCTTTCTGAATAAAATATGTGTTTATTTATTTTTCTTTGTCTGTTTTTATGATTTTCCTCATTATCTTTGGTTTTGATTTGTTATGATGTGCCTTGGTGTGGTCTTCTTTATGGTTCTTATGCTTGGGTTTCATTGAGCGTCTTGGGTCTGTGGGTTTATAGTTTTCATCAAATGAGTATTATTTTTGGCCAAAATTTCAAATAATTTCTTGTACTCTTTGTCATCAGGAACTCTAGTTCTATATGTATTAAGCCGACGGAAGTTTCATAGCTTCCTGATAATCTGTTCTCTTCTAATAATTTGTTATTTTCTTCATGTTGCTTTTCTACAATATCTTCTATTTCATCATCTTTTTATCTGTTGTCCATTTTGCTGTGAATCTTATCTGGTGTATTTTTCATTTCAGATATTGTCATTTTCATTTTTGAACACTTGGTTTAGTTTTTTTTTTAATCTTTCATGTCTCTGCTTGCCTTTTTGAACATGAAGAAATCAGTTAATATAGTTTTTGATGCTTTTTCTGCTAATTATAACATCTGATTCAGTTTTGTTTAGTTTTAATTGGTTGGTTGTATTCCTCATTATGGTTTGTACTTTCCTGCTCCTTTGCATACCTGATCATTTTTTATTGTTTCATTCATATAGTAATATTTTTATTGCTAAGGTTTGTAAACTGAGGATTTTTCTTGTTGAGTCTATATTTTTGAATTTGTGTAAATATTCTTGAACTTTGTTCTATTGAGTGCTTTGTTAGTATTCAGTTAAATTGTTTAAAGACAGCTGATCCTTTCAGGCCTTGCTTCCTGTACGTGCTCTTCAGGTGGTAGCAGCATTCAGTCTGGGCCTGGGCCTTTCCCACGGTTGAGGCCGGCCCTCTGTGTGTCCTGCGTCCCATAGGTCATGAGGTTTTCCCGTCTGCCCGGTGGGAGCAGGCAGTGTTCCTGGACCTGTGCGATTCACGCTCATTGTGAGCTGCCGTTCCCTGGTAGGTTGGGCACATCGTATGGGCCGATCTCATCCTTCAGAACGTGCCAAGGACCCACTGCAGGTCTCTCGTGGCCTCTGTGTTCCAGTCTGTCCTCTCCTGTTCTCTGTCCTCCTGAGGCGGTTGTCACCTTGGCCCCCCTGAGCTCTCAGCCTGTTGCCTCCGCTCAGGGAACTCGCCCAGCATCACTTGGTCCCTTCTTAGACCGTGGCCCAGACACTGTGAATGCAGGAGGCTGAGAGCAGCCCCAGGACTCACCTGGTCTGTTTCCTGGCTCTCTAGCATCATGGTCCTGCATGTTTGAAAACCATTTAGCATATATTTTGAGCACATTTCGGTGGTTTCAGGCAGGAGACTAAACCCAGCACCTGTTGCTCTATCTGCCTGGAAGTGGAGGTTTCTCTTTCTCTCTCTATTCTGCCTCTTCTGCCCCCGTGTTGAGTTCCTGCCTCCACCTCCCTCTGTCTGGCCTGGATTCTGTTTCTCCCCACTTGTTTGCCTTCCCCCTTGCTCTGTTGTCACATTCCCTCTCACTGCTCCAGTATCTGCATGTCCACCATTGTCAGCCTGGGCTTCCTGGTCACCCCACCTCTGAGGCTCAAGGGTAAGAGGTTTTATATTTTCTGGAGAGAACTGTCCTGCCTCAGTTGTGTTGATTGCAGGTCCCCCTACAGTCCCAGGGAGAAGGAAATGGCAACCCACTCCAGTACTCTTGCCTGGAGAATTCTGTGGACAGAGGAGCCTGGTGGGCTGCCATCCATGGGGTCGCACAGAGTCAGACACGACTGAAGCGACTTAGCATGCATGCATGCATTGGAGAAGGAAATGACAACCCACTCCAGTATTCTTGCCTGGAGAATCCCAGGGACAGAGGAGCCTGGTGGGCTGCCGTCTATGGGGTCGTACAGAGTCGGACACGACTGAAGCGACTTAGCAGCAGCAGCAGCTACAGTCCTGGACCCCATGACTGTTCATATATTATTCTTCAAACTTGTCCTCAGTTGGACTAGGTGCTAAAGAAGCAGCAATACAGAAGGTTCCGTCTTGGCTGTCCTGATGGTGACAAAAAAAAAAAAAAAAACAAAATACACAGGATTACAAAAACCAAGGTGTTTGTTAATTGCAGCCAGGGAAGCATGTGCTGTGATTGTGTGTGTGTTGTAGCTTGAGAAAGGGCAGTCAGGGAAGGCGTTTCTGAGTGAGTGGAAGTGGGAGCAGGGAAGGCTGCATTCCAGGCGGAGGGACCGGCAGCTGTAAAGGTGGATGCACTCACTGCATCCTTGCCCAGGGGCTCCAGCGTTGAGACCCAATCTGTGCAGCTCCCCAAAGCCTGTCTCCCTTCTGCTTGTTTCCGTCTCTGTCACTTTGTTAACTAGTGGCTTCCAAGTGCCTTTTGTTTTTTTTGGCTGCAAGGCATGTGGAACTTCTTTGACCAGGCATTGAACCCATGTCCCCTGTATCAGAAGCACAGAGTCTTAACCACTGGATCACCAGGGAAGTCCAAGGGACTTGATATAAATGCCAGTGTGGTTATCTATTACTATGACTGTCTACTTACTCTGAAGAGGTTACAGGGTGTGCGATTTTGGGTGTGCTGTTTGCCCAAAGAGAATCAGTTGAGAAGAGTTTTGAATGGTGCTACTCCCTTGACTGTAAATCCTTGGCATATTAGTTTTCTGTAGCTATTGGAGTAAATGGCCTGGAGGTGGTGGCTTAAAGCAACAAAAATTTATTCTCTTGACAATTCTGAGGTCATAGTCCAAAATCAAGGGGTCGTCAACTCGTGTTCCAGGGGAGGATCCTTCCTCACCTCTTTCGCTCCTGGTGGTGGTTGGTAACCTTGACCTGACCTTGACCTGTGGACACATCCCTCCAACCTCTGCCTCCATCATCACCTGGCTGTCTTCCTGCTTCTCCTGCCTGTGGTCTGCATCTTCCCATGGCTTTCTTGTAAGGACACCAGTAATGGATTTCAGAGCCACTCTCTTCCCAGGGGCTTCCCCAGTGGCTCAGACGGTAAAGAATCTGCTTGCAAGGCAGGAGACATGGGTTCGTTCCCTGGGTAAGGAAGATCCCCTGGAGAAGGAAATGGCTACGGACTCCGGTATTCTTGCTTGGAGAATCCCATGGGCAGAGGAGCCTGGAGGCTACAGTCTATGGGGTTGCAAAGAGTCGGATGTGACTGAGCAGCTGGCACATAGACTTTCCCTTTCCTCTTGGCTTGGGGGTGTGAAGTAGCCTTTCTCGGGGGTGTTGGCCTGGCTGATCAGGGGAGAGGATCCCACAGTAGTCCCTCCTTGTGCTGCAGCTGAGCGGTCCTGGGGGAGGACTCACTCCCGAGCATCAGGAAGCGGTACAAACGCTGAGACCAGCATGGCAGTCAGCCTGCTCTGCGGCATTTGGGACGTTCATCTTCACTCCGCTCAGAAAGCTCAGATCACCGCGGGCCCGCCCACCCGTGGTCCCAGCTGGACGGACAAACAGATCTCGAATTCTGGAATTGATTTCTTCCCTCTGCCACTCTTTTTTTTTTTTTTTAAAAAACCGTGTCCTCCATGAGTGTTGAGAATGATTTTCCTTTTATCGTTAGTGAAGTTGACAAAAGTCCAAATGCTTAAAAAATTAATGAAGTAGATTTATAAAACACTGTCAAGCAAGTTACCATCACTCTTCCCATGTGGGAGTGACTGTGTGCCGTTGGGTAGGGGCAGCATGCTCACTTCTCAGCCCAGGAGGCGGTGCGACTGGGAAGCACAGCCCTTACAAGTGTCTTTGGAGAGTCCCGAATCCGTGTGTGCGTGCATTTTCCATCACGTTCTCCCTCTGCCCGGGCTCTGGGAGGCTTGTGGAGGGGCCACTGTGCCCGATGCCCGCCTCTTCCTGCCTGCCGTGCGGGGTCAGACCCTGACCTGCAGAGCTGTGCGTTGCCCTAGTGTGAACTGGGGAGTTTTCTGGAAGGCAGCCTGGCTTCATTCTCTCATGCGGGAGCCCACGGAGAAACACACACGCGCTGATAACACAGCTCGTCCTCTTGTAAGAACCCTTTCTGAGGAAGCTATTCGAAATATGGGGGAAGATGCTTAAAAGGCGGTTTCTTTTTCTTAATATATGTATTTTATTGAAGCATAGTTGACTTAGAGTGTTTCAGGTGCGCAGCAAGGCGATTCAGTAACGCATATACATGTGTATTATTTTCCGATTATTATCCGTTATAGGTTATTACAAGATATTGACTGCAGTCCCCGTGCGCCACAGTAAACCTCTGTTGCTTGTTGCGTACCTATTTGCTTAAAATTAGAAGTCTAGCATTCTATTCATACTAAGTCAAACAAGTGAAATGAAAATGTCATAAATTTTTAATTAGGCAAAAATTCATAAGTTTTCTAAAATATATATATTATGCATACTATACTATGTATATATAGTATGTATGTATATGTATAATTAGTATGTATGTATGCAATATATATATACACACAAAAGCTTTTCTACTATGCTTGGTAAGGCTTGAGAAAGAAATAAAAAAAAAAAGAGATGGAGAAATGGGGAAACATAAACTGAATGAAATGAGCTCTGAACATGAAATAGAAAAAGTGAAACAAACGAGATACAAGTGAAAGATCGTCATATAATCCAGTTGTTTTTAAACATGGCTGCTCATTAGAAACATATCTGGAGCTTTGGTGAGGGGAAAAGCAATACCATGGCATCTGTATTTTTCAGAAAGTTCCAGGATAATTGTGATCTGCATCTGGCTTTTTAAAATGCAGTTTCTTTTAAATGAAGTCTCAGGAGAAGCCGTGCTCGTGGCCCCCGTCTGTGTTCTTGGTGTCTCTCCTGGGCATCCTCCCGTCCTCGCCGCGAGGTCAGGCAGGAAGCTGGCAGGTGGGGATGGCGGCTGCCAAGGTGCTTGGTGAGCTCCCTTTGCTCCGGGGGCTGGTGAGCACTGGGCTGGAAGTCCTGAGTGCCCTTGGCCTCCTCTGCTGATTCAGGCACCGCGTCCCTCAGGCATCGAGCCCGTGACGCTCGTGTCCTGTTGGAGCCTCGAGCACTCGTGGGGGTCCTCTCCTCCCGCCCGCTCCTGCAGCCCTGAAATAGGCCTCCCAGTCTAGAGCTCCAGCATGGGCCCCGGGGGTGCAGGAGCTCTGGAGCAGAGGTGGGCCTTCCCAGATGGTGTGAGCTGAACATTTGTGTTCATCAGTTGAAGCCCTCACCCCCAGTGTGGCCGTGTTTGGAGATGGGGCCTCCCTGGATGTCATTAAGGTTCAATGAGGTCACTAGGGTGGAGCCCTGATCCTATAGGATTAGTGTCCTCCCCTGGGTTGGGAAGATTCCCCTGGAGAAGGAAATGGCACCCCACTCCAGTATTCTTGCCTGGAGAATCCCACGGACAGAGGAGCCTGGCGGGCTACAGTCCATGGGGTCGTAAGAGTCGGACACAACTTAGCAAGTAAACCAGCACCACCAAGAAGAGACCCAGAGCACCCCCTCTCTGTGTGGGAGGACGTGGGAGGAGACAGCATCCGCAGCCAAGAGCAGGGTCCTCACCAGGGAGGGAGCACACCAGCTGAACCCTGGGCTGTGGCTGGGCACCTGTTTTCCCGCAGCCCCTATGACTTTATGCAAAGGGCCAGTCCGCACTCCTGGAAGAAGCAGCTGCTCCCCTCTCGCTCCTGGGGGTCTCCGAGCTTTTACACCTCGACTCTGCTGAGAGCTCAGTGTGAGAAGTGGCCCACACGCCACCTCCCAGCAGGCCTGTCTTATTATTCGGGGGCTGGAGCAGGACTCCAGATGGAGTTCGACAAGCCTCGTCCTTCCTATTTAAAAATCATAAATCAAGCTGGCAAGCTGTTAGATAAAATATGTTTTTTCCTTCTGCTTTTCACACATTAACCTTCACAGTGACATAAATTTAAAAGTGTCGACATTTACCCTTTTATATGACTGATAGCTGGCAATATACCAACGTGACTGGAGTTAATTATTATTTGTACACTTGGGTACTAAATTGATGCCCAATGATATTCAGATAAGTTATAAACATCATTTGTTAATTACTATATATTCCATAAAATGTATTTGTCTTCCCTTCTGTTTAGCAAAATTACTATGCATGTTGTTACAATCCAGGTTTTTTTACATAATTTATGTTCCATTGAGAGTGATCATCTGAATAATTAAGACTTGAATATGTTCACAGTATACAGAACCTGGATGGATTTTCATAAAAGTGTAAATTAACATAAATTTAAGCATTGAGCTTTTTTTCAAAGGGTTGCAGACATAAGAGCTCCTAAAATGTCTAATCACCCACTCGGAGGCAAAATACATATTAAAATTAATGACCATGGTAATTTCAAATCACGGTACTTTAACCAGACATATTTAAATTCAGATTTCTGAAAATTTAATGTCGTCGAATCTTTTTACGAACCTAAAATGAGTCAGTTCTGGCACTCGGATGGCGTGTCTTTTACTCGCAGCACGTGAGATCTAGCTCCCTGCATGGGTGTGTGAGCTCAGCTGTGTTTGGCTCTTTGTGACCCCGTGGAGTGTAGCCGCCTAGGCTCCTCTGACCACGGGATTTCCCAGGCAAGGATACTGGAGTGGGTTGCCACTCCCTTCTCCAGGGGAATCCTCCCAACCCAGGGATCGAACCCAGTCCCTTGTGTCTCCTGCATTGGCAGGTGGATTCTTACCTCTGCTGCCACCTGGGAAGCCTATGTCGTGTCCAGGCTTATGTAGACACACGTTTTGGACGCGCGTGGATTCTTTAATATCGTCCGCTGTTCCTCGGAGGCCCCCGCACTGTTGTGGCTGTCGCGTCCCTGTGGGGTGGGGACGGAAAGGAAGTCAGGAGTCATGCCCAGCAGCATTGTGGGTGCTGCCTCAGTGTGCCCGCACTGCTTCCCCGCCATCTGGAGAGACGTGGCTTGTGGACCTGTCTCTTACCTAAGCACTTCCCCTGCTCACGTTCTCTGCAAGCTCAGACGTCCTGTCCGTCAGTCCGTCCGTCTGTGCGGCACTGGAGGGTGTGGAAGAGCCGTCCTCCCGTGGAGGTCAGCAGAGGACGAAGGGAAGGTGGTTATCCGCCAGGGGTCACTGAGATGCTCCGTGACCTGGCCTGGGTCCTGAGAACTGGGAGTGTGGGTTGTTGGGTCAGCCAGAGGACAGTGTTGCAGGGGGGTGCTCACGACGAGGGGTCTCTGCTCTCGGGAAAAAGCTGGATGACATTCTAAGACATGCATTAGATTCTCCACCCTGGTTGGGCATGTGTGCCTCCTGGGGGCACCTGAGGGTAAGTGATTGCAGCATCCCAGGACAGCCTCCTGTTCCCGAATCTCAGTGAGGCTGGGAACCCCTGGGACAGGCTGAGTGTAGGGGTTCCAAGGAGGAGCTCTGTCAGCTGGGTGATCTCTCTGTGGGGTTCCACCAGGCTATGCTGAGGTGAGTTGCACCGAACTTCTGGGCTTGGTGTTTGGACCTCATTCTCCTGGCTGTAGGGGACATGGAAGACCCTTGGGCTGTTGGACAGACGTGTCCACTTAGTGGGGGGCATCCCCAGAGAGTGTGCAGGACCAGCTCACACTGGGAGGGTGGCTTGGTGGCTTTAAACCTCTGGAGGGGAAGGTATTTCTTTAAGATCCTTTCCTGGGAAAACAGAAGAAAATGGAAACCATGGTTGCAGGTTCCCTCAGCCTGGGATGATAGGAATTAAACAAAACCCATCCTCAGCTTAAACACTGTCATTACGTGGGATCGCAGGACCGGGCTAGCTGCAGCCCCACCCAGGCTGCAGCCATGGCCGTCCCCCAGCAAGTGACCACAAAGCTTCCTGCAAGCAGGGACTTGGCGCCTGGACAGAGTACCTCCCCCCATCCCAGGAAGCGCCTGATGCCTGGTGCAGAAAGCTGTTGGGAGCCCCCATGCTGGATCTGAAAAACTGAATGCCTTTCTGTAACAGACTCAGCTGGGTTTTAAGATCTCAGGGACACTTCGTCTCCCCGGGATGTCTCAGCTCCGCAGCCTTGTTTGATGTGCCTGGTTCCCAGACTCACTGCCTTGACTGCCGCTGGTAACCCATAGTTTGGCTTCTCTGGTGGCTCAGACGGTAAAGAATCTGCCTGCAATGCAGGAGACACAAGAGACTCAGGTTCAACCCCTGGGTCAAGAAGATCCCCTGGAGGAGGAAATGGCAACTCACTCCAGTATTCTTGCCTGGAGAATCCCATGGACAGAGAAGCCTGTTGGGCTACAGTCCATGGGGTCGCAAAGTGTCAGACACGATTGACCGAACTAACCCACAACCTGTAGATTAGGAGGGGCCTCTGTCAGCCCTTCAAGCCAGAGCTTGCAGTTGAGCTGGAGCAGCCTTCCGCCAGCCTTCTGTCCAGGGACTCTGCTGTGGTTTGTCCAGACCGAGTGGACAGCTGGGAGGTGGGCCAGGCTGGAGGCAGCTGTTGAGTCTGTTTCATGCCAACACCGTCAGCCAAGCCAGACACGGCTCACATACAAAGAGAAGGCTGGTTAATAGCGAGAGGGCACACACCGTGAACTGGATTCTAAGAGCTCGCAGGCCTGTGGGGGTGCTTTGTTTGGGTGGGTGTCGCCTCCCAGGGGAGCCCCAGGGTGCGGCTGCACTCTCATGGGGTTCCAGCAGGGGGAGCAAGGAGGGAGGTGCCCTGGCCGGGACCCCAGGCCCCTCACCCGCCTCACAGCCCGGTGGCCAGAACTCCCTGGGGGACCCACACCAGCCACAGGAGCCTGGGGGCTGCAGGGCACCAGTGTCTGGAGACCACCAGCCATGCAGGCCGCAGAGGCGTGCTTGGATATTGCCTTTTGTGTTTGATCCCGAATACTCTTCAGAACCAGAGGAACTAGATGGGACTAGAGACCTTTGTCCTGACTTTCAGACCTTGGCCCAAGAGAAACTACCCAGGAGGCTGGCCTGAGGCAGAAATGGCCCAGGAGTTAAAGAGGACCTTGCTTATCTGAGCAGGACCAGGGCGGATCCCTCTGTGCTTTCAGCCCCAGGTCCTCTCAACCTAGGGTGCTGCGAAAAAGAGAATGTCACCCCGGAATATTATACATGTTTTAATATACACGGGTGAAAATTTTATACGTTTTTGTCAGTAATATTTTCATAATATATTTATTTATACTGGGCTTCCCCGATGACTCACTGGTAAAGAAACTGCCTGCCAATGCAGGAGACCCAGGTTCAACCCTGAGTCAGGAAGATCCCCTGGAGAAGGAAATTGCAACCCACTCCAGCATTCTTGCCTGGAGAGTTTCAGGGACAGAGGAGCCTGGCGAGCTACAGTCTATGGGGTTGCAAAAGAGTCAGACACGACTTAGCGATGAAATAAATGATACTGTTTGGTGGTGGTGGTGGTGGTGGTTTATTCGCTAAGACATGTTCGACTCTTGTGACCCCATGGACTGTAGGCCCACCAGGCTCCTCTGTCCCTGGAATTCTCCAGGCAAGAATACTGGAGTGGGTTGCCATTTCCTTCTCCACAGTGTTTGAATGTTTGTTAATATTTAATAATATTATGTATAAATGGCGTATGTAATGTATTTTATATAAACATGTTAGTATGTTTTACATAATACATTTTAATAATATATATTACGTATATGTAGCATTCTGCCCTCTGTCTTCCCTGATGAATAGGAGGGTGCTTGGTTCCCAAGGAAGGAGGTGATAAGACCATCACAGGCAGATGTCATAGTCCTTAATTTTTTTTAAGTTTTTATTTTTAATTAGAAACATTATAAACATGAAAAAGTAGAAAAACATAGTAACAATTCTGTTGTGGTTGTTCAGTCATTAAGTCCCATCTGACTCTTGGGGAACCAAGGACTGCAGCACGCCAGCCTCCTCTGTCCTCCACAATCTCTCGGAATTTGCTCAGATCCACGCCCTTTGAGTCGGTGAAGCCATCTAACCATCTCATCCTCTGCTGCCCTCTTCTCCTTTTGCCTTTAATCTTTCCCAGCATCAAGTCTTTTCTAATGAGTCGGCTCTGCATCAGGTGGCCCAAGTATTAGAGCTTCAGCTTCAGCGTCAGGCCTCTTAGTGGATATTCAGGATTAATTTCCTTTAGAATTGACTGGATTGATCTCCTTACTGTCCAAGGGACTCTCAAGAGTCTTCCAACACCACAATTCAAAAGCATCAATTCTTCAGAGCTCAGTTTTCTTTATGGCCCACCCACATTTCACATCTGTTGATGACCACTGGGAAAACCACAACTTTGGCTGTACGCACCTGTGTTGGCAAAGTGATGTCTCTGCTTTTTAATATGCTGTGTAGGTTTTTGGTCAGCTGAGTCTTGGCCCCCAAAGGTACCAGGCTGTAATCTCTGGACCCCACGAATGGGACATTATAGTAAGTCCCCTGCGTACCAAGGAGTTTCTGTTCTGAGAAACGTTTGTAAGTCCGATTTGTTTGTCGTTCCAACAAAGTTAGCCTTGATACCCAACTCAAACAATCGGTATACAGTCCTGTACTATAATAGGTTTATAATACTCTTCACACAAATAATACATTAACAAAAAAATAAGGAAAATATTTTTAATCTTAACAGTTCAGTACCTTGAAAAGTACAGCGGTAGAGTACAACAGCTGGCACACAGGGGCTGGCATCGGGTGAGCAGGGAAGAAGAGTTACTGACTCAAGGAGGGAGAGGCGGTGGGAGGTGGTGGAGCTGAAGGGTGGTCAGAACAGGAGACGGAGGGCGAGCTGCGCTTTGATCACACCTGACGCTGACGGACCGCACGTGGCATCTGCGGATGGTTGCGCCCTGAAGGTCTGAATGGAGGGGACTTATCATATTATGGCAGAGGGGGCTTGGCAGGTACCGGAGGGAGAAGGCAAGGGGACAGCAGTGCAGAGGCTGTGTGCGCAGGAGCAGGGGCGCCCCAGAATCTGAGAAAGGGGAGACGGGTTCTTCCCTGAACCTCCAGGACGAACCAGCGCTGACCACACCTCGGCATTGGCCCTGTGCGGCTCGCCTGGGACTCCTGCCTCTAGAACTGTGCGAGGATGCCTTTCTGTTTTTCCCAGTAATCTGTGCTCATTCGTTGCAGCAGCACCAGACCCGCGTCTGTCGAGCGTCCCAGACTCGAGTAAGAGATCCTGTGTTTCTCCTTCTAGACGTTTGTAGTTTTGCGTTTTCATGCTTCAGTCTTCAGCGTGTGCGGCCTTGGTGCGTGTGTGGGAAGCGGGGCTCCGTTTCTTATACTTTGCGTGTGAACGGCCCGCGATGTCAGCATCGTGCATTTGTCGGTTCTTTTCCTTCCAACACGTGGACACACGTCGCATTCCCATGCTTGCAAGGCCTGTCCCGCGTTCTCTGCTCTTCCCGTTGCTCTGTGTCTGTCTCTGTAGCAAAGTCATCCTGATCTCGTATTGTAACTGTTCAGGAAGATTTGGCATCTCTTTGTTTCCAAAGTTAGTCCTGGTATTTTTTAAAAAATTAGTTTTTGACCGTGCTGCAAGGCATGTGGCATCTTTGTTCCCTGATCGGGGATTGAACCTGTGCCCCCTGCATTGAAAGGGTGGAGTCTTAACCACTGGACCGCCAGGGAAGTCCCTGTCCTGGTTATTTTTGGTTCTTTCTCCTCTTCTGCAAACCTTAGGACCAGAATAAATTCTGTGAACTTGCGATGTGCAGTCCTGCCAGGGTTTCTGTTGGAAGATACCTCAAATCTGTCTTTTGTGGAGAACTATTATCTTTAAGATATTAAACTCTAGCTTCCATGATTATGGTGGATCTCTCCATTCATCTGGTCTTCCTATGAAGACCTGTGTCTTTCTTTTTTTGTTGTTCTGAATAATGTCTTATTAATTTTCTCCATAAAGGTCTAGCACCGGTTGCTTTAAATACTTTTTCTTATATGTCTTTGGCTATTGTTGGGACTCTGATAGATTGTTAATGTCTTTAAATTATTTATTGCAAATGTAGCAACTTATTTAACTTTGTGTATTAATTAATTTCTTATCTAGCACTTGCTGAGCATTTTCACTGGTTTAAATAATTTATTTCCAAGTGCTCATGGCTTTTCCATGCAGAGAAGCCTAGTATCTGAAAAATAGTTCTCTCCCTCCACCTTTTTAACTCTGAAACAGTGTATCCACGTATCTGTTGGCTTGTGTGTTGGTTATATTGATGGCTGCTACCTGATTGGGGCAGATTCACTGTTCCAGTTAGGTAAATGCTCCTTTATTTTGATCTTCTAGATGTTTGGGGTCTGACTGAAGGGGTTTCCTTTCCTAGCCCCCTGACATCAGCCCTGTGACTGTCAGAGTCCAGGCCTCTGGTACCCGAGGACACATGGGCCTATCGAACAGCAGCTTGGGTTTGAGAAGCGCTGGGTGGGGCTGCCTCCCAGCAGAGGAGGTCGTGACCTGTTAGTCCTCATGTCCTGATCAATCCCAGGGACCGCTTTTCTTCAGAGTGAATGGATTCTTGCTTCTGCAAAAGTGTTAGAGGAGTGAGCCACGTGTTTCGTGATGAGGTTAGGACCAGGGGGCACACTGTTTGGTCAGAATCTCTTCATTTATGCTGGAAGAAAACCAAAATGTGGGCCTATGATTAAAAACAAAACAAAACAAAACAAAAACAGGCCTTCTGTAGAATCGCATGGCCCTTTTTACATTGGAAAAGACCCTGATGCTGGAAAAGATTGAAGGCAAAAGGAGAAGGGGGACAGAGGATGAGATGGTTGGATGGCATCACAGACTCAATGGACATGGTTTGAGCAAATTCTGGGAGATGGTGGAGGACAGAGGAGCCTGGCGTGCTGTAGTCCATGGGGTCGCAGAGTTGGATACGACTGAACAGCATTTGCAGCAGAAGCTCAGATGGGAGCCGCCTGCAGCCCAAACTGGAAACCCAGCTGGCTCTCTGCAGGAGGCGGGGAGCCGGAAGCCGTGGGGACCCCGCTCCTATAGTCCAAGGAGCACAGGCTCCTGAGGGAATTCTGCTGCGTGGAAGGGAAGTGGGTCCATCGTGTGAACCTTTCAAATCCCAGCCGTTCTGTTAACCCACCCAGAATGCCTCTCGATACCTCGCATGTCAGTAACCACACAGAACACGCCAGGAAGGCACGTGATCCTCCTCCTTACTGTCAGTGATCCTCAACAGAGACATTTTAATTCAGCATCTGGCTCGTCAGCAGCTCTTTTTCCGATTTGGGGAGATCGGTTTTGGCCCAAGGATATTGAGTAGCGGTAATACCCCTGGAGCCCTCTTCCTCTGGGCAGAGGAGTGTTTCCGGTTCCCTGCCGTACAGGTCTTTACCCAGTAAGGGTCCAGGGCAGTTGTGCTCGGCAGGGAGCTGGGCTCTGCGGGCCATGCCCTGGAGGCATGGGACACACCTGCTGTGGGAGGTGACATTTGTCCTCTCTAGGAACAGGTGATTCAGGGCTTAAGTGGTTTTGGGAAAATATTGCATCAGCCACTCTGAGAGACGACCCAGAAAGCAGTGCAGGAAATTCTGCAGTGAAGTGATTGTGCTTCCCTGGGGCTCAGACAGTAAAGAATCTGCCTGCAATGCAGGAGGCCTGGGTTTGATCCCTGGGTCTGGAAGATCCCCTGGAGAAGGGAACGGCTACCCACTCCAGTATTCTCGCGTGGCGGAGCCTGGCAGGCTGCAGTCCACGGGGTCTCAATGAGTCGGACACGACAGAGCAGCTAGTGCTTTGACTTTCACAGTGATTGGTGCGTGTTTGTTTAATCTAGTTACGTTTCCCAAACTCCTCTGGGCAGGGATGGACTGGAGTGTCTGTGATGGTGTGGTTTTCGGAACACTAGCTGAGAATCATCAGAGGTTAACGGGGAGGTGTGCACAGCGGAGCTTCCCGGGAGAGAGGGAAGGAGAGTGTGTGTGGTCTGGTGAGCCAGGCGCAAAGGAAGGACTTGGGGAGCTAGGCAGAGAGACTCGGGGCAGACGAGGATACCAGCAGTTCATGGAAGAGAGAGGAGAGCTATCCTTCTTGGAGTTCATCCACAGACGCAGGAAGGGACAGACATGGAGTTTATTCTAGACAGTGGTTTCAGAAGAAAGCCTGTCTCGATGGCGATTCTCCTCAGAAATGTGGTTCGTGCGTCTAGCTAAGAACGTCCGGAGGGCCTCACCCTGTACCCATTCCCTGTGGTTGCCATAGCAAAGGCCCAGAGCCTGGGGGCTTAGACAGCAGACACTGCCTGTCTCCAGGCCTGGAGGCCGGAATCCCAGACCCGGGTGTGGGCGGGGCTGGTCCTCCTGAGGCCTCCCTCCTGGGTGTGTGCACAGCGTGTCCTCACAGGGCCGTCCCTGTGTGTGTGTGTGTGTGTGTGTGTCTCTGTGTGTGTGTGTGTGTGCGCGCGCGCGTGCGCTCAGTCATGTCCGACTCTGTGCGAGCCCATGGACCGTAGCCCGCCGGGCTCCTCTGTCCGTGGGAGTTCCCAGGCAAGAACGCTGGAGTGGGCTGCCATTTCCCTCCCCAGGGGAATCTTCCTGACCCGGGACTGAACTTGTGTCTCCTGCATTGGCAGGGGGGCTCTTTACCACTGAGCAACCTGCGAAGCCCAAAGATTTAAATGAGCGTCGAGACACAGGCGTGCTTTTCTCTCACCTTCCCAGGTGCCTTCAACCTCCCTCTGGCCCACTGCTGCCCAAAGCCCCTGCTCTGCGCCCCCGCTCACTGTCAGCCTGTGTAAGCTGACCGTCATCTGTTAGTGACTTTCCCAGGGTGTGGCAGAACCTGGGTCCCTCCCGAATCTAGTTCTGACCTACCGGTTCTGATGGAGGCTGTTGCCAGTCCTTGGCCATGATCTTGACCTGAGTTCTCACGTCTGCACAAAACCCCAGAGCAGCCCCTGGGCGAGCAGGGTCCCACTGCTTTGAGGACCAGCCGGTTTAGTATATTTGGATGTACAGAGTAAATAAAGAGTCATAAAATCTCGCTTCCACTGTGTTAAATATGTCAGGTGTCTGTTTGAGATTTCACTTGAATAAAAACATTTTTTGTTTGCAAAAAAACTACATTTGTGTGTGTGTGTGTGTGTGTGTGTGTGTGTGTATTAACTGTGGCCCAGCAGGCTCCTCTGTCCATGGGGTTCTCCAGGCAAGATTACTGGAGTGGGTAGGCATTCCCTTCTCCAGGGGAATTTCCTGAGCCAGGGTTTTCTGCATATCAGGCAGATTCTGTACCATCTGAGTCAGCAGGGAAGCCCCCTATATGTATACACACACATATGAAATAAACCAGAGCTGAGGGAACCTCTGCCTGTTTATAGGGTACCTTCATGTGTGTGACTCGTGCAGCTTTGACCTTGGTAAAGTCATTCTGTTTTTACTATGTGTCTTCTGTCTCAGGTCAGCTTTCATATTTTCTCTATGTCTGAGGAGGGAACCAGGAGGAAAACTTAGCCGCCTGTTCCTCATAGGTGTTAGGAGACTCAGGAGACAGTTTGAGATTTTATGTTTTCTTGGAACAATTGTGTGCTTTCTTGGAACATTTCGGCAGCAAAATGTGGAGTTTGTGTTAAAATTGCCTTTCCCACTGTTACTTTCTTTTGCGCTTATTAATAGGTGCCCAGCAGGGCCAGTGAAGCAAACACATTCTGAGAGATGTTGAATTTATCGACTTGTATTTGTATAGCTTGGTATTTTCCCCGAGAGGTTAGTTACAGTAGAAATGTCTGCCCACGAGCGGTGAGTAACCTTCCTTTCCGGGTCCCGCCACTGACATTTCCTGGGGAAGCTGGTTTCCAGACTGAGTTTTTGTCCTTAGTTTCCTATCCTCGGAGCGTTCCCCTCCCTGCCCCCCCCACCACAGGTTGGAGAAGCCCTTCCACCCATCATGGCATTGCCCCATGAGATGCAGGACACCCACTTCTGTGTGAATTTCAGATTGTTAGTGTTTTAGTGTGAGTACCCCGATGGCTCAGCACGTAAAGAATTCGCCTGCAGTGCAGGAGACAAAGAGACGTAGGTTCTATCCTGAGTCAGGAAGATCCCCCGGAGAAGGAAATGGCAACCCACTCCAGTATTCTTGGCTTAAAAAGCCCATGACAGAGGAGCCTGGCGGGCTACAGTCCAGCGGTTTACAAAGAGTGGGACACGACTAAGCACCTTGCACCCCATGTCCTGCCCAGTATTTAGGAAGTACTTAGGATAAAACATATCCGTTGTTTATCCAAAATGCGAGAGTCCCCGGGTGCCCTCTGTGTCACCCGCGTCCCCAACCACAGTTAATAATTAAGTGTCTCCCCAGGTGTTTGCTTTTCCCGTGGATCAGCTGATCGAGTTATGCAAGCTCCTTTTTAAGGTCAGGGCCAGCCCGCTGGGGCTTTTGGCCTGAGCTCCCAGGACGTCTGGGAGGAAGTGGGCAGGGGTCTGCCTTGTCCCCTCAGCCCCGTCCAGTGGGTTTCGGTGGCAGACATGTCCATGTGTGACCGTCGCCCCTAAGCTGGTGCGGCAGCAACGGCGACTCCTTGTGGCCAGGTGAGGACCGCGGGCGGCAGGGCTCTGGGGGACTCAGGGCGCCTTCCCCTCGCTTGTCAGTTCCGTGTGACACAGACATCCTTAAACCACCCCCACCCCACCTTTGGTTTTCTGGAAGGAAGACCCTGGGGTCAGGTACACTTTGCTGTTCAGACTGCGTGTCCACAACGGGTCAGCGGCCTGGGGGCCGCGGCTGCAGAGTCATCCTGGAGGAACAAGGGTGGCCGGCGTTTCCACATTCCCGGTGCTTGCCCATCGTCTGACCTGTCTCAGAACCACCTCTGGACCTGGACCTGCATGTTGTTCCCACGCCCTGTGCGGCAGCAGCGGTTGGTTAGTCGCTCGGTCGTGTCTGGCTCTTTGCGACCCTTGGACTGTAGCCTGCCAGGCTCCTCTGTCCGTGGAATTCTCCAGGCAAGGACACTGGAATGGGTTGCCATTTCCTTCCCCCAGAGTTTGCTCACATCGGTATCCGTTGAGTCCGTGAAGCTATCTGACCATCTCATCATCTACAGCCCCTTCTCCTTTTGCTTCAGTCTCTCTCAGCATCACAGTCTCGGGGCATCTAAAGATCACGTCCATCAGGGGTACTTCCCTGGTGGTCCAGTGGCTAAGGTGATGTGCTCCCAATACAGGGGTCCTGGGTTCCATCCTTGGTCAGAGAACTAGACCTCAAATGCCGCAACTAGGACCTGGTGCAGGCAGATAAATATAAAAAAATAAAGACAACGTCGATGTTGGGGCCTCGCCTAGACCAGTTGAATCAGGCCTCCTGCACCACTTTTTTAGAACAAGGTCCCAGGTCACTTCCTGGTACAGCGGGTATGAAGAGACACTGCTCTGGACGGCTGTGGTTCAGTCGACAAGTCGTGTCCGACTCTGTGACCCCATGGACGGTGGCACACCAGGCCTCCCTGTCCATCACCAACTCCCGGAGCCTGCCCAGACTCATGTCCATTGAGTCAGTGATGCCGTCCAACCATCTCATCCTCTGCCGCCCACTTCTGCTTCTGCCCTCAGTCTTTCCCAGCGTCAGGGTGTTTTCCAATGAGTCGGCTCTTCGCATCAGGTGGCCAAAGGATTGGAGCTTCAGCATCAGTCCTTCCAACGACTATTCAGGATTGATTTCCTTTAGGATTGACTGGTTTGATCTCCTTGCTGTCCAAGGGACTCTCAAGAGTCTTTTCTAGCACCACAGTTCAAAAGCATCACTTCTTGGGCGCTCAGCCTTCTTTATGGTCCGACTCTCTAACCCACGGCAGTGAAAGTGCAGAGTGCTAACCACCGGAACACCAGGGAGTTGGCCTGTTCTAGAGGATATTAAAACCTGGAAACCTTGTTGGAAATGATTTTATATATATATATATATATATATATATATATACTTCCCTGGTGGCTCAGATGGTCAAGAATCTGCCTCCAACACAGGAGACTCAGGTTCGATCCTTGGCTTGGGAAGATCCCTGGAGAAGCAAATGGCAAGCCACTCCAGTATTCTTGCCTGGGAAGTCCCATGGACAGAGGAGCCTGATGGGCTGCAGTCCATGGGGTCATAAAGATTCAGACACAACTGAACAACTAAAGCAACACACACAACAATGCAGTACGTAATTTATATTTATATTATGTTATAATATATGATGATGATTGTGTATGTAATTATCACAATATATTATAATAACATACAGCCATTTCCATATTACAATTATAATTGTAACTGTATTCTGTATTATATAGTATATTTGTGGCATATAATTATGCCAGGCACTCATTTTTTTCCTGTGTAAATGGTGAACGGGCGAAGGCAGGAATGAACGTGTTGGTGGAAGTCGCAGCCAGGCTGGCTGGGACCTTCCTAAGGTAGGACCCGGGGTGGCCAGACCCTGTCCTCGGCCTCAGGCCCACCCCGCCCTCTCCAGTCTGTGCTCTTGTATGGTTGGAAAAATATGTAACCCAAATGACAGAGGCGTTTGTCAGTGAATGCAGGGGTGAATCCCCTGCTGCTCTGAAGTTTTAGTGGAGGATGGGATGTACTTTGGAAATTTTAGGCTTCCCTGGTGGCTCAGATGCTAAAGCATCCACCTTCAATGCAGGAGACCGGGTTTGACCTCCTCTGGAGAAGGGAATGGCAACCCACTCCAGTGTTCTTGCCTGGAGAATCCACGGACAAAGGAGCCTGTGGGCTACAGTCCATGGGGTCACAAAGAGCTGGACATGACTGAGCAACTAACACTTTTTCACTTAGTAATTTTACTTTAAGAAATGAAACCCTTCCTGGGTGATATGGGTAATCTGCTGTCTGAGATGTTTGACCAGGGACCCCTCATGGGAGGTGTGAAGGCAGAAGGCTGAGGAGGAGGCCAGGCTGCAGGGTTGGGTGGATCAGTTTGCAGCTGCTTAGACTTGAGGCCCGCTGGCCAGGAAGAGAGCTCACAGGAGGTCTGACCATGCAGAGTCACTTGGTTCTAGGAGGACCTGGGGAGGAGGGCAGGCTGGCCAGGGAGTGGCTGCAGCTTGCTCCAGGCCTGGGTGCTGCATGGCTGACCTCAACCAGGCCAGATTTTCCTGGTGGTCAGGATGAGCCAGATATCGAGGTTTTCATGTGAAACCTCCGGGTTAGGACTCATTCAGCCCCTCTGCAGGTTGGACATAGCAGCGTTTATGGACCCCATGTCCGAGGACGGTCCAGGTGCTCTTGGCGGTAGGGGAGCCCCCAACCCAGACGTGGTCTTGCCTTTCCCTGGGTGTGTGTGTGGGGATGCATTTTCCGGGGTGGCGTCTGCACTTTGCTGGGCTTTGTGTGTCTAATCAGTGGCTGGGAATGTCCTGGGACCTGGTGGCCCAGAAGGGAAGCACTTCCATGGGTGTCCGCTGACCTTCAGTGAACTCTGGAGGTAAATGGTGGGCATCAGCCTTCTCAGAGTGGATGCCGAGTTGGCACTGACTGAGCTGTGTCCTGCCTGGGACTTTTCTGAGGCTCGTCACCCCAAAATGAATGGCTTCTGGGGCCATGCACCCCAGCCCCTGGGGTAGTCGGACAGGTGGCCATCTTCCTCCCCTCCCTCCCCGTTGCTTTTCTCCCCCCACCTCTACTGTGAAATATTTCCAGCACAAATAGATGCACGGAGAATAGCGTTGCAAGCATCTGTGTCCCACGTTTGTTGAAGTCTGGCTTTCTCTTGTCACCTGGAACTATTTGGAGGAAACCGAAAGTTACAAGTGACATCACAGGTGCTATGACCCCCTTCTTGCCCCCCCACCCCCCACTTGGGCGTTCCTGTTGCCTTGGGTTCCTCTGCCCCATTGCTCACGTCGTGCGCACTTCAGGCTGCAGACGGGCCTGTGTCTTCCTGGCCTTTCTGAACAAGGACACCGTGTCTGAACGGCCCTTTCTCAGGGCTCCATTCAGGGCCCTACGTGGGTCGCTGCGGTCCGCGCTGCTCTCAGCTGTGCTGTCTGTGGGAAGAAGAGACCACACCTTGGTCGGGCAGACCCTGGATGACTAGGGTGGCGTGTGAGCTGGGTTAGCCAGGACACCCTGTTTTGCAGGGAACAGCCTGGGACATCTTTCTTGTTCCGTGAACTTGACCATTGACTTTCTTTACCGAGTTCACACAGAAGTGCAATTGCTGGTTTGGCATGCACCCCCCGGCCCAGGACCCCTGGTCATCTCAGGTTTTAGCCTGACCTTTCTGAGCCGGGCCCACAGTCCTGAGCGTGTCTTGTGGGCAGGTTTTAACCTGACCTTTCTGACCCCTGCCCACAGACCTGGGGGTGTCTCGTGGACAGCCTGCCCCCAGGTCTGTCCTGCTAACGTCCGTGGAATGAGATGGCGGTTGGCCCCCTCACGTGGGTCCTTGCCGGGGGGCTTTTATTGCACTTGGTGAGGAAGCGGCCCTCCCAGCCTCCGCGGGCTCTTGGAGACCCCTGGCCCTCCCCCATCAGCCTTTGGGTTCTGCTGTGCTCCTGGGCCTGGAGATTATCTCATTTCTGAGCCTGGCCGTGCGTGCTGGGTCTATTTTTACATAGTACCTATCATTGCTGTGTGTGAAGCAGAGGGGGTTATTATAGCAGGAGCTTGGTACCCTTCTGACCCAAAGCCTGCATCTCTCTGCCTGCTGCTCTTCCTCCAAGAAAAACAAAGCGAGCTGTTCCTCTTACTCCCGAACGTTTCAGACCGCCCACTGCCCCTTCGGTCCGTCCCCGTGAGCTGTGGCCGCGGCCACAGTGAGTTCGGGCTCCTTTTAAGTGCTGGGTTTCCAAGCAGCGGGGCAGGGCTCTCAGGGCCCCCACAGGTCCTGCCTGGCTCGGGCCGGGAGGGGTGGGGGTGTGTGGAGGTGTGTGTGTGGTACCCACGGTCGCCCAGCCTGTGATTGCGCGTCCGACACCGGCCCCCGCCACAGCCCCGGCTTCCTCCTCGAGCCTCCCCTGATGTCTGTCTCCCTCCTCCCCTCTCCGTGTAGAAACGCACAGCCATGCCACGCAGCCCCACGTCCAGCGAGGATGAGATGGCCCAGAGCTACTCAGACTCCTCGGAGGAGTCGGACTCAGACAGTTCCAAGGAGGAGACCATCTACGACACCATCCGGGCCACGGCCCAGAAGCCGGGTGGCGCCAGGGCGGAGGAGGGCCAGGCCCACGCGCTGGTGCTGCGCATCATCATCGAGGACCTGCAGCAGACGGTGAGCCCGCCGCCCGCCGCCCGCGTTCCGGCCCATGGCAGGCATGACCTGGGCTCGAGGGGCCTCTGCTCGCCCCCTGCCCCGACGGTTCCCGAGGCCCTGCTGCTCCTGCCCCCTCCCCACGAGCGCCCCGCACACCCCCTCCTGCTGGGCCCTCCTCCCCGCCCTCCTCCCTGCTGGAGGCACCTACTATGTGCAGGGACAGAGGCCAAGCCTCTGAGCACAGAGACCAGCCTTGCAGAGGCAGCGAGCACAGTGGGTGCCTTAGTAAATGGGCTGCCTGCCCTGGGCAGGCCCTGCTGCCTCCCCTGGCACTGGGGCTCCCGCTTCCTGGAGTCTGCAAGCTCTGCCCGGCATGCCCTTCCCTGCCCTGCCCGCCAGCAGCCTCTGAGTCGTCCCTTGAGGTCCGAGCCCCATGCTGTCTTATGCACACGAGGGAGACATTCCTTCCATGGTGAATTTGCATGAGGTCCTAGTGGCCACAGCGGGTGCAGGAGAGTGGTCTCCCTGGCTGTGGTGCTGTTTCGGGGGCCTTGGAGAATGCAGGAGGGGCTCCCTCTGGGGTGGACAGGATGCACGCTGAAGCTGGGTGTGTGGGCCTGGCGGGGGTGGGGGGCTGCACCAGGCATGGTGGGGGAACCCTTCGGGCTGGGCAGGGCTGGACCTGAGCCCCCTGCAGAGTCACGTCCAGGGTCTGGCTGGTGGATATGGCGTCCAGGCCTGCAGGGAGGCTGGGAAGGTTCGGTGACCCCAGGAGGGGTTTCTGGAGGCTGGCAGGTGGCGCATAGACCCACATTCGGGCTGAGTGGGCGCCTCCCAGTGGGGATTCTTGTCTCTTGGGATCAGGTGACTGGGGTCTCAGCCCGTGCTGGGTGGGCTCCCCTCCGGGGCATCTCCTTTCTCGTCGTCTCTGCCCCTTAGGTCTCCATGGTGCTTGTGTGCCCGAGAAGACCCCTCATGTTAGAGTTTAGAGAGGAGGTAGGAGAGGCGGGGCTGGGGCGGGTGTAGACGATCCCTGGGAGGCTCCAGCCTGTGAGCTTGAAGGCCCTCCTGGGAAGGGGTCTGGCTGGGGTCAGAGGGACTGGGGAGGCCCGCGGCGCCACCTCCTGGCCGATTGGCAGCAGTGCGGCCCTTGGGCTCTGACCCAAGGTCCAGTCTCCTGCGCCTCAGGTCTCCCAGGAAACCCCCGCTCCTGGGGAGGGGCCCTACCTGGGCCGAGAGTGCTGTGCCCTGGGGTCATCTCAGGGCCAGCTCTCAAGACCCCACCTTCCAGGGAGGGCTCAGGCGGACCCGAGCCCTAGAACCATCCTGGCAGCAGGGCACGCCCAGCGTTCAATATTCTTCCGAGTCATCTGACATCTCTTATGAAAGTTACGTGATTATTATAAAAAGCTTCAGGTCATATGCATTGGAGAAGGAAATGGCAGCCCACTCCAGTGTTCTTGCCTGGAGAATCCCAGGGACGGCAGAGCCTGGTGGGCTGCCGTCTATGGGGTCGCACAGAGTCGGACACGACTGAAGCGACTTAGCAGCAGCAGCAGCAGCAGGTCATATGGAAAAGCACAGACGCCAGCTCCAGGAGTGGTTGTCACTGACGTGTCTCTCCAAGGGGTTGCAGGTAATGGGTGGCCTGGGCAAGCACAGACTCAAAGTACATACGCTGTTAATAAATCAGCCTCATTAAGGTGACTTAATTTGAAAGTAAAGGGAGAAAAGGTCAATGAAGAAAAAGCTGAACTTTAGTATTTTTTTTTTTTTTTTTTTTGCCACAGAGAGACTTGTTTCCAAATGAATCTATCAAGTTAAAGGAAATGATTACAAAAACACTGGGAGGCTGACCTCTTTATTGGTTTTCATTTTTGATTAGTTTTTTTCCTCCTGTTTTTTTATTTTTTGGCTGTAAGGAACTTAGTGTTCTCTCCCTGTATATTGGGGGTGGATTAAGCTAATTGCTGTAATAAACAGCCCTCCAAGCCTCAGGCACCAGACACATAGATGTTGTATTTCTCAGTCCCCTGGGGATTGGCAGGGATGAGGAGGGGCTGGTTCACATGTGCGTCTATGGGGTTGCACAGAGTCGAACAAAACTGAAGTGACTTAGCAGCAGCAGCAAGTCATATGGAAAAGCATAGAGGCCAGCTCCAGGAGCGGTTGTCACTGACGTTTCATGAACATTTCAGACGTGTCTCTCCAACACATGTGTACACGTGAGGCCTCTCCTTCCCACCCACCGGTTCTTGCTGGTGTGGAGCACTCTGCCCAGGGTGTGGAGCATTCTCCACCACCTGCAGCCCTCAGAGCCCTGGGGTCTCAGTCCCTCTCCCACGGTCACCGCTCACTGCCGGTGCACAGAGGCCTTCTCTTGCGCCTGCTCTGCGTGCCGACCCACTTCTTATGTGGGTGGAGCTGACCGTCCAGGGTTTTCTCAGGAGGAGGTCTTGGGGGCAGTGCTTCCCCAGTGACCAGCCCGCTGGTCTCACCGCTGGCGGTCGTGATGCTCTTTGAAGCCCATCGCCCGCGGGGGATGCAATGGGTGAGGGTCCTGAGTGCCTCTGGCTGCATCCTCATCCGGGGGCCAGTGCACAGCCTTGTTGCGTGTGCGCTTTTGTGTCAAGAGTATTATTTAATACATGCAGTTGACTCAGGATTAGCGCCAGGCTCACGGCCAGCAGCCTCTGACTCACACCTGGAGGCGCTCACCTGACTCCTGGTTTCTCCCCGAGGCTCATCACCGCCTTCTTGTCCGTGGACACCAGACCCCGCTTCAGCTCTGTGCCTGGGGGCCATTTTAAACCTCAGGACCACCAACAAAAAGCACCGAAATGCAAAACGGGGCCCTGAATAGACCCGGATAAAGACTGTTGTTTATAAGATCACAGCGGACCCAGAAGGGAGCAGGCTGGGGACTGGCATGGCTGCTGTGTCTGCGAGTGGTCACAGCGGTGCTGCTCGTATTGATTTGGGGTTACCAGTAAATTTTAGCAAGTAGGCAAATCCCCAAATACATAATCCGCAAAGAATAAGAACTGTGTACAAGAGCATGTCAGCTAGTGTGTGGTTTTCCTGTGGAATCTTGAGCCATTGTTCGTGCCCCACATCGCCCCAGACCTGCAACGATGTCATTTGATGGTGTGCTTGCTCTGAACTCGTGCTAGAGGTATCTTGTCCAGGACTTGATTTTTTTTCTTTATTGGATTCCTAAAGCATTGACTTCAGTTACTAACCCAGGTGGCTCAGATGGTAAAGCATCTGTCTGCAGCGCGGAGACCTGGGTTGGATCCCTGGGTGGGGAAGATCGTCTGGAGAAGGGCATGGCAACCCACTCCAGTATTCTTGCCTGGAGAACCCCATAGACAGAGGAGCCTGGTGGGGTACAGTCCCTGGGGTCACAAAGAGTCGGACACGACAGTTGACTAAGCACCCAGGAAGTGTTTGGTGCTGGCCATTCTGTTTTTCCTGAAGAAATCTGTTTCCCAGATTTTTCCTTTTCCCCCTTTCTCTCTCTGGGAGTTCTTCTCTGTTTCAATGACACAGTTTCCCCTTTTTATTGAAATACAGTTGGTTTACAATGCTGTGTTGGTTTCAGGTGTATAGCAAAGTGATTCAGGAATACACATACATGTATCAACATGTATAAATGTCTGTTCTCTTTATACACATACATATATCAATATGTATAAATGTCTATTCTCTTTCAGATTCTTTGCCCTCAAAGGTTATTACAAAATGGAGTATAGTTTGCTGTGCTATACTGTAGGTCCTTGTTGGTTATTTTATATGTGTGTATAAGTTAGTCCCGAACCCTTAATTTATCCCTCTCCCATCTTTCGCTTTGGTAACCATAAGTTTATTTTCTATGTCTATGAGTTGATTTCTGTTTTGTGTATGAGTTCATTTGTATCTTTTCTTAGATTCCACACGTAAGTGATGTTGCATGGTGTTCGTCTGACTTACTTCGCTTAGTATGATCGTCTCTAGGTCCATCCGTGTTGCTGCAGGTGGCTTTATTTCTTCCTTTTTATGGCTGAGTAATGTTCCATCGTATGTGCCACGCCTTCTGTATACACACATCTGTCCATGGGCATTTAGCTCGTTTCCAGGGCCTGGCTGTTGTACATGGAGCTGCAGTGCACACTGAGAGGCATGTATCTTTTTGAATTATGAGCCCAGGAGTGGGGTTGCTGGGTCATAGGGGGGTTCTGTTTTTAGTTTTTCAGGCACCTTTGCACTGTTCTCCATCGTGGGGGTCCAGGCACCTTTAGTATTGGCTTTTCCTCCCCTCGCTCTGTCGTCCTTTCCCCCGTTGCTTTGATCGCCTGTCACTTCCCTGTTTCTCCTTTCTTTACAGTGTGTTCAGGTGCGTCCGTTCTGACTTCTGATTGATCTTTCTGGAAATTACTCTTTCGAGTTGTTGTTTGTAGAGTAGATTTCACGGCTTATTACTTCTCCCCGGCAAAAAGTACTGAGCTCTCTCTTCTTCTGCTCAGGCGTGTTTTCACCCGGAGCAGCTGAGCCTACTGTCTGGCTTTTACCTGCTGTCCTCCTTCCTTTTCTCTGTTCCTTTTCCTGCGACATCTTCCTTATTTCTGCGCTGTTTCTCCTGACCTGTCTCTGTGGTTTGTCAGTGACTTGAATTTCTATTTGTTCTGGTCTCGAGAGTGAGTCAGACTTGGGGGTGTGTCTGTTGGCCCTTTTAGACACAGGCCCAGGGGCAGGGAGTGTTGAGTCTTTTTAGAAGGTCCAGGCGCTGGAGTAGGGACCTGGTGACCTCGCCCCCCCAGCGTGGATGGATCCTCATGCTGCAGGTTTAACCCTCTGAGTCCCTAGATACTGTTACTGTTTATCGATGCTGGAGGATTCAAAGACTGGGGAAGCACTCCCCTCAGATTTCAGACTCCAGACCCGAGACTGAACGGGAAGGCTGAGGGCGGGGTGAGGACGGAGCCGCTAGGGTGACGTGCCCCTTCTCTGCCATTTCCCTGAGGTGGGCTGCCTGCGTCCCCGGGGCTGGTACTCAAGGTCTGCAAGCCTGGGGTCCCCTGGCAGGTATGCAGTGAGCCAAGCGGGCTACAAATGTCTGTGTCCGCCATGGCTTTCCTTGGTCAAAGCCCATCTGTCAGCGCTGTCCACCCAGGGAGGCCCTTTTCCTCACAGTGGGGAGGGGCTGTCTGCTAACCTGGCTGCTGAGAGGTTCCGAGGGCAGCCAGGCGCACATGTGGGATGTCAGGCCAGGCTGTCCCAGGCCTGCTGATGGGCCAGGAGGTGTTCTGTCCTCAGGCTATGGGCTTTGGGGACCCATAGGGGCCTTCCCAGGAGGTGCTAGTGGTAAAGCATCTGCCTGAAATGTGGGAGACACAAGAGACTCAGGCTCGATCCCTGGGTCGGGAAGATCCCCTGGAGGAGTGAATGGCAACCCACTCCAGTTTTCTTGCCTGGAGAATCCCATGGGCAGAGGAGCCTGGCGGGCTTCAGTCCGGGGGCTCACGAAGAGTCAGACGTGACTGAGCCACTAAACTGCCAGACCATCGGGAGTTACTGGTGGAGACACACCAGCTCTGCAAAAGGAAGATCCTTCCCCAGAGGGGGTCCTTTCAGGGTCTGGACTCCACTCCCAGGGGCATAACTGTTTCCAGAAACTTCTGAAGACCACTTCTCTTCTCCTTGCTTTGTCCCGAGACAAACAAAGGCCCTGGAGCCTGAGACTAGATATCCCGTGGGTGTGAGCACTCGGGACAGAGCGGCCCTTGTTCCGATGAGAAGGCCCTTGCCTTGCTGAATCCTGAAGGCGGAGATGCAAGACCTGCCTGGAATCCTGCCTGGAGGGCTCTCGGTGCTGCCGAGCGGGTTCCTCAGCTGAGTGCCCGCCGCAGCTGCTCAGGGGGCGGTGCCGCTTCTGCACCAGGTGGGGTCTCTCCCTGGGTGGGGTCCCTCCCCAGGTTGGGGTCCCTCCCCAGGTGGGGGTCTCTCTGCAGGTAAGGTCTGGACATGCTTTTTGGCCCGCGTGACCCCTCTTTCTGCATCTCAGCGGGACTGGAGTGTTGAGCTTTGGGTGGAGAGCGCTGGTCCTCCTTTCAGGAACACCCCCTCAGATCACTGCACACTCTGGTGATCAGAGTCCCGGGTGTTGGGGGTGCCCAGGCCATGCAGGGTGCCATTGAGTGGGCTCCTGGGCGTGGCGGGCATTCCTGCTGTTCGCTAGAGCATCGCAGATGCACAGGGAGCTCACTGTGGGGTTGAGGGTTGGCAGGCGTCCATTAACCTGGCCTTTTAAGCAGGAGGCATGCGCCAACATCAATAGAAACTGCAGCTCTTGTGTTCTTTCTGTTTGGGGCACAGCAAACAGATGTGGGACCAGCGCTGGCACCGGGGTCCTCACAGTCCTGTCCAGCCCTCCCTGAGTGTCACATCACACAGACGGCACAGAAGAATGCAGAGGGGATGGGGATGTGCTCTCTGGGTTCCCCTGGGTGTATATGGCCTCAGCCCCCTCGCCCACCTCCACCCAAGAGTTGGCACCGAGCAGCTGCAGGGAGCTGCCGGCCCTCGTGTCGGTCCCCACAACCCGCCTGGGCGAGTTAGCAGTGGTCCCTGGGCTGCTCTGCCTGGCAGAGACTTTGGGAAAATGCCTTTGTGCTGGAATCAGCGCTTCCGTCTGTTAGATAGCTGCATCTTCAAGTTTATGTAATTTGGAAAACACGTCTCAGCTGCTCTCCTCACCCCAGGCCACAATTCATCTCCTTTCACCCATGTGTCTCTCACTCAAATTTCTCCCCAAGAGCAGTATCCCATAGCATCCCGCATCCCTGCAGCATCCCGCAGCATCCCGCATCCCCGCAGCGTCCCGCATCCCCTAGCATCCCGCATCCCTTCAGTGTCCCGCATCCCCGCAGCATCCCACAGCGTCCCGCATCCCCTAGCATCCCGCATCCCCTAGCATCCCGCATCCCCGCAGCGTCCCGCATCCCCGCCCACCTGCCTCCCCCACCCAGCCACACATGTCAGCTGACAGCCACACTTCCGGATCCATCACTTGCCTCCAGTCAGGCCATCAGATGGGCTCAATCCAAGGATCTCAGCCCTCCTGCTTGTCACTGAGGCTCCACACAGAACTCCAAGCTGCAGAGGCTTCGCGTCCTCCTCCTTCAGGGTTTTAATCCCTCCTTTATCCCATTGCCGCAGGCAACCATCATGTTTGTTTTTCACATCTGAGGCTTCCTGTGTTGTTGAGTAAGGGGAGGACTTTATCCTGTCCTGGCAGTTTTGAGTCCATCTCCTCCTGCGGTAGCTGAGAATCCAGCCCCTATGGCTGGCCTCTGGCTCTGCAAAGACCGGGAGGTGGGCCCACATCATGAGAGAAGGTTCTGGAAGGGCCTGTGCAGGAGTGGCTGGCTGCCTTGAGATGCTCCATCAGAGCGCATGGCCAGGCAGGCGTCCTGTTCACCACTCTGAGCTCCCTGGGGGTTGGAGTCTCCTTCCAGACTTGGTTCCACTCTCAGATGTGGCCTTGGTTCCCCAAGATGTGTTTTTCCCAGGTGGGGATGAGGTGGGTTGGATGGACCTTCTGCTGTATTCTCTGGACTTGCAGGCGCTGGGTCAGCGGAGAGCGAGAGGCTTGGGCCAAGGGACTGGTTGGCCGAGCCTGGCCACTGCAGCCCAGCCCCTGGGGCTCCCTGCTGCCTGGGCTTGTCTCCTTCAGACAGTATTCCTTTTCAGGGGAATCCCATCTCTCATGACAGCCAGGCTTGGCGAGGCTCTCCCCGGCCGCCCCCTACAGGAGGCCCTGTTACCACCCATGTCTGTCCAGCGTCCTCTGCCCACGGTCACGTCTCTGGCTGGACCTCCCGTCCGGGGCACAGACTTCATTTCTCCCTTGACACGTTCTCAGTCGGAATCTCAGAGGCACCTCGACTCAGATGGTCCAGACCAGATGCTGCCACGCTGTCCTCTTCCCTCTGACCCTCCAAGCCTGGCCCGCAGGGTCCCTCCCCCCCAGTGGTTACCGTAGAAAGACCCAAGCTTATGGAGGTGTCATCACAGGCTACAAAGTTCATCCCTTGGAGGGCACCGTCCAGCGGTTTTCAGTAAGTCTGCTGAGCTGTGCACCCACCATCCGGGTCTGGACTCTGCCCGTCACCTGCGTTGTTTCTCTGTCGCTCATCCTCAATCCCCCTTCCAGCCCTGACGATTGCCGACCGTGTTCTGTCTCCACACACGGAGTCCCCTCTTCTGGACGATCCACGTGAGGAAGTCACGTGGTGTGTGGACTTTCACATCTGGCTTCTCTCACCCAGCAGCGTGGCCGTGAGGCTCATCCACATGGTAGCCTCTGTGTTTTATTTCTTTTTATCGCCAAGTCGTAACTTACTGATCATGTGGCTCGTTCCATCCCCCTGGTGATGGTCAGTTGGGTTGTTCCCACTTTGGGCTGTGAACCTTCTCTGACTCTTTGTCTGAGGCAGAACCCAGGAGTTATCCAGGGCCTGCCATCACCCCTCAGCCCGTGCACTGCCAGGCCCTGCCCTTGACCTTCTGAATCCCTTTGAACCCGCGTCACTGTCTCCCCACCGCAGCCCCATCTCCCCCATCTTCCCTCTGGGGGGCTGCAGATGCCTCTTCTCTCACAAGTGTTCTGCACCTGCCGAAAATGATTTTTTAAATGTGAACCCAGTTGCTACTTTGTTGTAGAACCCCCCTCCCTCCGCGAGGCTTTCTATTTTCAGGGTCAGATCAAGTGTACACAGCAGCCCGTCTCCTGCAGATCCTCCAGCTCCACGTTTAGGACATCATGAATTCATCTCGGCCCTCGCCTGCACTGCACGAGGGGTGACATCTGAGTTGAGCCCCAGGTGATGAGAGATTAGCTTGTAAAGCTCTTTGGCTAGATCTTCTGGGCAGAGGCTTGCAGGAGTGGCATGCCTGAGGTGGGAATGAACAGGCTTGGTGTGTCAGAGCAGAGAAGGTCAAGGCTGCCAGCTGGGTGGGTGCTCGGGGCTGAGGTGGGGTGGGTGTGATTCCCCCTGAAGAACAGCGAGGACTTTGGGAAGGTTTGGTGCAGAGCGTGTGACCTCTTCTCTCAGCTTCTCTCAGGGGAGGACGGAAGGAAGCAGAGGCAGGTAGGGGGTCCCTGCAAGAATCTGGGACCAGGGGCAGCAGGAGAAGGTGGAGACGGAGGGGGCAGGTTCCTGATGACAGGGTCGGGGTCATCACAGCAAATGTGACTCTCGCAGGAGCGTGTGCTCGGCCGGGAGAGAAAGGGTCCTTGAGGGTGACTGGTGGCAACGTGGTTTTAAATGTGCTGCCTGCATCTTTGCACCTTCTCAGGAAAGGAGCAAAAACAGACTCCTTTTGTTTTGAAAATAGAGATGTCATTCACATACCGTGCACAGACCATACCGTTTTCCCATTAAAAGTGTACAATTCAGTGAATTTTAGTTAATTCAGAGGTGAGGGTACCCACCACCATAGTCAATCTTAGAATATTTTTATCACCCCAAAAAGAAACCCCATACCCATTAGTGGGGATTCCCCTACCTCTCCCCCAGGGATTCCCTGCCACCTCCCCCTCCCCCAAGGATCCCCGCCCCCTACCCCAGGGATCCCCTGTCCCCTTCCCCCAGGGGTTTCCTGTCCCCTCCCCCAGGGTTTCCCTGTCCGCCTCCCCCAGGATTCCTCTGTCCCCCTCCCCCAGGGGTTCCCCGCCCCCTCCCCCAGGGTTCCCCGCCCCCTCCCCCAGGGTTCCCCTGTCCCCCTCCCTCAGGGGTTCCCTGCCCCTCCGCCAGCCCCTGGCTACCACTGGTCTGCCTCTGTCTCTGGATTTGCCTGTCCTGAACCTTCTGTGTTGGTGGCATCAGGCAATGTGTGGCCTGGGAGGGAGGCTTCTATTTATTTACTCCTGTTGTCTGCCTCTCCTCTTGGAGAGAAGCCCCTCCCCACAAGTCTTCCCCCCAGAACAACACTTATCCCATTGACGCCTTAAATGTCTCCATTCACTGGCCTCATGGGTCCCCCACAGCCCGGGCAACACAGAGATGAAAACACTCTTGTCTCAGAAAGTGCTTTTGTCTGTCACGCTGCCATTTTATTTCCACGCTTTCCTTCCCTACCTGCTTGTTTGCTGACCACAAGGAAATCCATTGGGGATTTTAGACTTAATTAGAAAGTTAGTTGTGTGTGACCCTGACTTGAGTACATGTTCTGCCCTAAAAAAAGTCCTCAAAGAGGACTCAGTGGGCAGAAGGAGACAACAGTGATCACATCCTTCATTCGAGAACGGTGTTTCCAGCTGTGGAGTGTGGTCCAAGGCCGACGCCCATCCAGCCAGGGAAGCCCTCAAGAGACCGAGAAAGCCTCAGGTTCCAGATGGTTGTCTTTTTTTAATTTAGAGAAAATTGAGAATATAGGAAAAGACAAAGGATGATACCATCCGTACCAGTTTTTATTATTTATTATGCAGAATTGACAGTGGTTAACATTTTGTCATTTTTTAGTTATAGGGTTAGAATGCTTCAGATAAAGCCAGTGTCTCTCTCACCCTCCTGGCCATTCTGCTCAAGGGCAGAATGTTCATTGTGACGAACCCCACTTGTCCCTTGTTCTTATGTGTGTGACGGTCACTATATGGTATGGTTATGCAGAATTGACAGTGGTTAACATTTTGTCATTTTTTAGTTATAGGGTTAGAATGCTTCAGATAAAGCCAGTGTCTCTCTCACCCTCCTGGCCATTCTGCTCAGGGGCAGAATGTTCATTGTGACGAACCCCACTTGTTCCTTGTTCTTATGTGTGTGACGGTCACTATATGGTATGGTGTTGTTGAGTAAAAAAAAGAAATTACAGATAACCTGGCATCATGCTGGGTATGTCATTTGTAACTTATGTTTTCCACTAGAGGTTATGTTTTTAAGGTTTGTCTTTTTTGTTATTATCCACCCATTTATTCATCCATCCATCCCTCCATCTATCCATCTCTCCATACAACCGTCCGTCCATCCATCCATCCATCCATCCGTCCCTCCATCCGCTCAGCCAGTCAGCCAGTGATCCATCTGTCCATCCATCCGTCTGTCTGTCCATCCATCCGTCCGCCCATTTATTCTCTTTGCCTTGCAGAAATATATGGTTTGCATGTTTATCTCTACTTTGAGCCGCCCTGTTTTGTCCTTTGTGCTGTGCATTTGGGTCACTCAGCGGGGACAGAAGCATGGAATCTGGTTTTCCTTGTGGTTTCGTTAATTGCTTGCTAAGGCCAAGGAGAGCCCCTCCCCCTGGTCCCTGACTCCCCTCCCCCCCCGCCTCTAGTTTCTCTGTGACGTGGTGATAATCAGCCTTGCTGTCCTTAAGTGCAGCGGTTTACACTTCACGGTTAATCAGGAGATTGAGGCGTCATCGGTTGTTTAAACCAAAGGGGAAGGTTCAGGGGCTCTCTGGTGAAAGCCCGCGAGAAAGTTGGGCTGTGACCGAGCTGGTTGTCATTCACATCCCGGGGCAGCTGCTAAAGGCCGGGAGGACCTTTATTTTCATACGTATCATTAAAAAATCAAACGCCCGTTTAACCAGCCGCAGCTTTGCCTGTTGTAAGGATTCTGCACTCGTCCTGTTAGATGTGAGGCTAACGCTTCGTCTATGAGCGCGATTGGTGCAGCTCTCTGGAGCTCTGCAGCCCGGATGGCAGACGTCTGGCTTGGTGTGCTCGTCTTCTTAAGCTGTGTGTTAATACCCACTTAAATCCCTTCAAGAAAATAATGCCTGGCTCTGGAATTATTGTACGTCCTGTCAGAAGCCTCGTAAATCCCACATCGTGGTGGGACTTCTGTGGTTCAGAGGCCACCCTGGGGAAGAGCAGAGCTCTCCCCCGTGTCGTGTCCCGGGCTGATGAGAATGGTCCAGAACAGGCAGAAAGAGGGCGCGAAGCATCAGTATTTAATCTTGTGTGTCAAAGCCTAGGGGGAGGCCCTCGGATCTGTGGTTGGAGTTCTGCGGTTCCCAGTTCTGATGCTCCGCTCACACCCTCCCTTCTAGGCGGACGGACGGGAGCTCTCACTCCGCTTGGTGGGTGCAGCGTCTGGCCCCGGGCGCTGGGCCATGCCTCCCCTGATTCCCTCTCTCTCCTGTAATCCACTTCACGGCCCCCAGGTGAACCCTCCCAATTCGCAGCTCCATCCTGTGCTGTGGGGCCAAGTTGAAATGCCTCAGCCCTCAGGTCCGTGCATTCCAGCCCTGCCTCTGGCAGCTGTGTGATGCTGTGGGCAGACCTGAGGGTCCAGGGTGTTCCCTTCTGGGCTTGGGGCTGCTGATACCTCCGCCAGAAGAACACGGGGAGAATGATGGATTTGACGCAGTTTCTTCGCTGGACTGTCGGGCACATGGTGAGCACTTTGTGTCTGTGGTCAGCACGGCTTAATCCTCCTCCTTCTGCTCTTAGAGCTTCTAGGAGGACCTCTTAGCCGGCGTCAGATCCTCCACTTTGCTCTGTGCTTGCCGGAAATCTTGGGGACCAACAAGGAAAATGAACTCACCTCCAGGGAGGGCGGGAATCTCTGGCAGAGCCCAAGCAGTGCCTCTCGGGTGCCGGGACCTTGAGGGCACGGAGGACCGCTAGCTGGGCCCTCAGAGGTCACCAGGTCTGCCCACTGCTTCATCAGCGTCAGGGACTGCTCTCAAACTCTTATTCTTTGAAAAATGTTATTCTGATTGGAAAACCCTAACCCATGGCCACCTTGGCCTTTCTTAGTGTTTAAACGTTCATAAGCACCAGTGTGGCTCCTGGCCGTCACCTTCCTCAGACCAGGCTGTCCTTCTTGGTCAAGGTCACTCACGGTTTCCCCTTCTGTATACATCCCTTTGTGTGTGACCTGTGACAGCATTTGGCTATTCTCCACCACGAGTCCAACCTGATGGATCTTTGTCCACAGCAAAAAGCATCATTTCATTTGGGCAATTGCATTTGGAAACCGTCCCAGTCACGGTTTGAGGGGGCAGAGGTTTGCAAGTGGCAGGTGAACAGCTCTTAGAGGCCAGGCACCCCTCGATGCACCTTTAAATGACTCCTGGCAGGTTCTGTTTGTTGAGAGTCTTTGAAGTGCATCATGAAAGCATTGAGGATGTCATGAAACGTGCTTCTTTTGCAAAGAAAGACGTGCTCAGAAGCAGGGATTTCTTTCAGAATATCCTGCTTTCTTGCTGAAAGCACTGGGCTCTGTGTTTCCAGCTCCGTATCCGGAATGGGGTGATGCGGGGGCCCCCCGCAGCACGATGACCCCCGAAGGCTTTGTGAGTTCCCCTCCCCCCCCGGCTTTTTCCTGGAGAAAGTCAAGAATGAGCTGAATTTAAGTTTCACCTGAGGACTGTGAGCGAGCCGAGGAGGTGATCTGAACAGATACGTAATTCAGCCTGTGTTGTTGATGGTTCTTCCCTTGGCCTGCAGACAGCTCACTCTAACGATGTGTATTTCACAGAGTGTAATATTTACCGTTCTTTCAAGCTTTGTG
Source organism: Bubalus kerabau (assembly GCF_029407905.1). Lineage (NCBI taxonomy): Eukaryota > Metazoa > Chordata > Mammalia > Artiodactyla > Bovidae > Bubalus > Bubalus kerabau. Next base: position 3,066,475 of record NC_073628.1, read on the forward strand.
TGTTTCAAGCTTCTTACTCCTATAGCATCTTAGAAAACAGCCATTGCCTTCGTCTCCGCTTCTCAGGGCCCAGGACAGGTTTGGAGAGCAGTTTACTCTCTTGCATAGAATTCTCTTGCCATGTTTTTTCCTTTTTTTTTTTCAGTTTTGTCTGAGTACTTGTTATTTATTTCTAAAAAATTTAAAATTTTTATTGGCATATAGTTGCTTTACAAAGTTGTGTTAGTTTCTGCTGTACAGCAAAGTGAATCAACTATATTAAGCATATGTATATAACATACATCTATCTCTTCCTTTCTGGATTTCCTTCCCATTTCCGTCATCACAGGGCATGGAGTAGAGCTTCCTGTGGTATACAGTAGGCGCTCATTACTTATCTGTTTTATGTATAGTTGTGAATCGTATATATGTGTCGGTCCCAATCTCCCAATTCATTCCGTCCCCTTCCCCCGCCTTGGTGTCCGTACTTTTGCTCTCTCCATCTGTGTCTGCATTTCTGCTTTGCAAATAAGATCATCTATGCCGTTTTTCTATGGGTGTCCCTGGTGGCTCAGTGGCAGAGAATCCGCCTGCCAGTGCAGGAGATGCCCGTTTGATCCCTGGGTTGGGAAGATTCCCTGGAGAAGGAAATGGTGACCCACACCAGTATTCTTGCCTGGAGAATCCCATGGACAAAGGAGCCTGGTGGGCTACAGTCTATAGGGTCTCAAAAGGGTCAGACATGACTTGGTGACTGAACAACAACAACATACCATTTTTCTAGATTCCCCTCTGCGCGTTAATGTGCAGTATTATGCGGTGTTCATTGTCTCCACCATCAGCACCATCATTACGTCTTCACCACGAGCACCTCCACCATCACCACCAATATTGTCATGGTCATTATGCCCTACTAGATAGACTCGGGGCTCCTTAAGGAGTAGGAACCCTTATCTTTTGGGGGAGGGACACAGTTCAGCCCACAACAGCACATATTATCTGTTCTGTATGATCCTTACAACAGACCTCCAGGTTATGTAGTTGGGATGGTTTTCATCAGAATCAGGGCAACTGCTGAGGGGGTGAGTTTGCCCAGGATCATGAGGTTAGTGTGTGCAGCTGGGTTGTAAACTCAAGCCTTTCTGACCTCCGAGCTCCTGTTCTTTCTAGCAGTTTCTCAGTGGGGCCCTCCTGGCATTTTTGGAGCAGGACACCCTTTCGTTGTGCAACCAGCCCACACAGTGCACAGAGGCAGCCTCCCCAGCTCTGCCCACTGAGTGGCAGTGGGCACCAGTAATCTCTGGGACCACCTACAAACGCCACACAGACCCCCTGGGGCCTGACTCCCAGCCTGTGCTCCGCTCAGCACCCACCTGGTGGCAGGTTCCTTTCTGCCAGCCACAGGGAGGGACCCTCAGGCCCTCTGGACGCTGGTGTCTAAGGGAACTGGAATTGTCTGTGCAGTTGGAACCGGAGGCAAGCAAGGATTCTCCAAGCAGGAACAGCGGAGGGATGTGCAGCCCCACTTGGTCACAGCTGGGAGAGCTCAGATGGACTGGGAGTTTGCACTCGTCTTCCTCAGCCCGAGGTGGCAGGGGGTGGCTGGCAGTTCCCGAAGTGAGCAACCGGCCCCCGACCTGCCTTGCAGCCCTGAGACGAACTTTGAGCCTTACTCTCCAGCCTTTGCCATTGAAGAGGGACAGATGGCATGCTCATGCCCGTGGGGTCAGGTTTCCTGGCAGTGGGATTCCGGGCTGCCTGCTCCACCAACCTCATTGTTGAGAAGCGGGATCCTCTTACCCTCCTGGGAGGCCTGGCCCAGGCGGAGGGTCAGGGAGGGAGAAGGGCCTTGGGGCCTCCTTGGGCATGCGGGCGCCCCTGCGGAGACCTGGTTCCAGGCTCATGCGCTCATCCTGTCTGAATGCTTTTACAGTGACTAAGCAAAGTTCTGAGCCCCTGCCGACTGCGGTGCAGTAGAACACAGCTTTAATTCAGTAAAAACGAGGTTGCAGTCAGAAGTGGATTCGGCCTAGCGCTTGTTTTCCTGGCTCGTGGGTGGGTCTCCCAGACGGGACCTGGGAGTGTGACCAAGTCGCGTGTTCGTGTTCCTAGCGGCGCTGTTCTGTTCTTGAGAAGTGTTGTTCACGGTTGGTCTGCGGGAACCGTCTGTACCATTTAACCTTTTCAAAAATTAACTTTCATGGCACCGGATACAATTTCTAAGTCAAACCGTTTTTCATAATCGCCTTCCTTTATGGTTTGGGAGGGGCACTCTCAGGGTTTTTACAGCCCTGAGGTTCAGAGTTGTGTGGGTGGGGCACAGATGCCTGTACCCCGGGCTCGCCCATCAGTGAGGTGAGGAAAGGAGGCTGTCTGTGAGGTGTCCGTGGAGAGCCTTCGGCGTAGAAATGCAGCCGCACTGCGGTTCTCGAGCCGTGGTCCCCAGTGTTTCCTGGGCCAGCTGCAGTAACATCACCTTGAAACTTGCGAGACATGCAGCTTTGTGGTTGGACCCAGACCCGCTGCATCAGACACTCTTCCGGGAGGAGGCAGGGTCATCCTTGTGTGTTTTAATAATCAGGCAAGTTTGATAAGCTCTGTACAGGTGGGAGAACTGCCCAAGGCAGTCTCTGATGTTAAGTGATGACCAGAAAACGCAGCTGGTCCCGGAGATTGGAGCCAACAGTGAGAGCCGGGGCCCCGGAATCAGTGATTCCATCTGAGCTTTTCCCCTTTCGTATTTGCCAAGGAGACCAGAAGGTCATGGTTTTCACGGTAAAGCCAGAGAGTCCAGAGCTCAGAGGAGGCCTCAGGATGGAATGGAGGCCCCTTGGGCATCTCTGGCCACCTGCTCCGGGGGCTTCCTGCTAACCAGGGCTCTTGTCCTCCCCTGCAGAAGTGCATTCGATTCGACCCGGATGCAACGGTGTGGGTTGCAAAGCAGCGGGTTCTGTGCTCGCTGAGCCAGAGCCTGAAGGACGTCCTGAACTACGGGCTGTTCCAGCCGGCCAGCAACGGGCGCGATGGCAAGTTCCTGGACGAGGAGCGACTGCTGCGCGAGTACCCGCAGCCCGTGGGCAAGGGCATCCCGTCCCTGGAGGTACTGCTCGCCCGCCCAGAGTCGGCGAGATGGGGAGCGGGGTGGGGGTGCCTTCCCAGACTCTGGGTTTATCTCCTCTGCGGAAATCACTCTTAAATCAATAGTTTGCATTTGTGAGCTCGCAGGCGATTCTGTCCTGGTCTGTGGACCAGGTGGCACCCGTGGTAAAGAATCTGCTTGCCAATGCAGGAGACGTAAGAGACGTGGGTTCGATCCCTGGGTAGGGAAGATCCCCTGGATGAGGGCATGGCAACCCACTCCAGTATTCTTGTATGGAGAATCCCATGGACAGAGAAGCCTGGAGGCTACAGTCCATACAGTTGCAAAGAGTCGGACACGACTGAAGCGACTTGGCAGGCACACGTGCAATGCGTAGACACTTGTTTTCTCACTATGGATCGGACGCACCTGTTGGAGGGACGTCCTGCTGCAGGGATGTCTTGCTGTGAGCGAACCCCGGGTCTGACTCAAGCTCATGTCCTCGGGACCTTGGAGTCTGGGGGTGCAGAGTGGGGTTTGCCTCTGCCCCACTGAGTCTCTCCCTGGCATGGGGTGGCCGGCGGCCATCCAGCTGTTGTCAGAAGCAGGAGTCTCGGGAATGACCAGTGGGCTGTTTGAGCCACTGTGGCGGGTCAGGTGCTTCTGGGTGGGTGGGCTGCCTTGTGACATTCATGGGGTATCCACTGGCAGCCTCACATCCGCAGAAGGCGTGTCCCCAGACCCTGCCCCTGGGGAGCCCAGGTTTACATACGGAATTCCCACGTCATGTATTTTTAAAAATTATTTAATTTGAAACATTTTAAAAAATTAATTAAAAAAATTTTTTAAATTATGAAAGTATGGTAACACATTTACAGGAGACTTGGAAAGTACAGAACAAAGTTACATACAGTTCCACAATGTATTACAATTATTTTTTAAGTAGATAAATTAAGATTTTTTAGTTGGAGTTTTAGTATCAAGCTCTCAAAAATTAACAGAATGAATAGACGGCAAAGTAGAAGGATACAGTAAACCTGAAAAGCACCATGACCAAGTCAACATAATTAAGATTTGTCCGATTTTCACACAGCAGCGGGATACAGATTCTATTCGAGTTTTTTTTAATTGAGTTTTATTGAAGTATTGTTGATTTACTGTGCTGTGTTAATCTCAAGTGTACAGCAAAGCAAATCGGTTGTCCATTTACTTATGCCCACTGTTATAGTCTTTTCCCATATAGGCCATTGCAGAGCTCCGAGTAGCATCCCCCTACTGCGCGGTAGGACCTTGTTAGTCATGTGCTCTGTACAGAGGTGTGGACACGTCAGCCTCCAGTGGACCCCTCCCCCCACGTGACGTATTAACACAGAGACACAAGTGGGTAGAAACGTGGACGCTTCTACAGGTGCCCCACACATCACCTCATTATCGAGTGATGGTATTTATTTCAGCCTGATCAACCTCGAGAGCTCGGGAGTGGCATCATGGGTGGCATCTGGGCCACCATAGGGGGTTACTCTGAAGTCAGAGATGCCATGGACTGAGGCCGCAGCCAACTTGCACGTTCCCAGGCCTGATGGGGACTTCAAAGCTGAGGTTCTGCGATCCCCAATGTGCCCTGGGCCAGGGAGGAGGTTTCCCACGGAGGAAAAGCTGACAGGCCTCTCAGGAGTCACGTGGGCCCCTGTCCCGGCCTCGGTTTGCTCATCTGTGAAGTGCGGCTCCTTGACCAGCCCCTTGTTGGGGGCCTGCCTGCTCAGTCCCAGGCCTCTCTCGACGCAGGACAGTCAGGGTTCTGGTCTGATGGAGCTTGCCCTCTGTGGGAGGGGACAGGCCAGGAGCAGCAAACACGCAGCTCCTTTAGGGGCTGACAGTCCGTAAAGACAGTAAAACAGGTGGGGACAGGAAGTCCAGAGCCTGCTCTCGATCGGAAAGCATCCTGGAGAAGGCTGGCCCATCCCACCCCCCGGCCCTGAACAAGAGGAGGCCCGGGAGAGCCTGGTGGAACCGGACAGGGCTGTGTCCTGCTTTCAGAACAGCTGGCAGACGTGTCCTTCTGACGTCCCGCCTGGGGAGCCGGGGCTGTGACCTCAGATAGCCTGGGTCCTGTCCTGGCCGCCGAGGGACGCTCTCTGAGCCGTGAAGGCAGGGGAACGTTCGTGCCACCTTCTCCGTGGCCCTGAGGCTCGAGTGCCTGTCCCACAGCAGCGCCCTGAGCACACGGCCCGGAGATGGGCGAGCCCAAGCGGCCGTGCTGCCGCTGCCGCCTGCGCCCGTTGCCATGGAAGCATCACTCACATCATTCATCTCCTGGGACCTCCGTCCTGCTGGGCGATCTGCTGTGCGGGGCAGACACGCCAGGGGCAGCGTGGATCTGAGCCTTGGCTCACTGCAGTAAGGCACGGTTGGCTACCTATGACACATGGAGAGAAGGGCGAGAAAAGGACTTGTGTTTCTGAGCCTGGGTCTCTCTGTAGCCACATGTTGCAAACGATTATGACTCTGGAAACGGACATTCTCCTGTCAGTGCTCGCTCACCCTCCTGCCGAGAGGTATTATCGACCCGAGCGTGTTTTTTTAATAACTGGAAGAAGCACCCACTGACTTGAAGTCCTACAGATCCATCAAGTTAGCAAGCTGTTACATTCTCTCCTGTTACTCCCACGGGCTTCCTAGGTGGCCCAGTGGTAAAGAATCTGCCTCCTAATGCAGGACACATGAGTTCAATCCCTGGGTCGGGAAGATTGTCTGGAGGAGGAAATGGCCACCCTCTCCAGTATTCTTCCCAGGGAAAATCCCATGGACAGAGGAGCCTGGTGGGCTACAGTCTGTGGGGTCGCAAAGAGTCAGACACGACTGAGTGACTGAGCAGAGGCTCTCGCATACAGCCGCGTCCCCAGGGCCATGGATGAAGGTGGGTGGAGAAGACAGGCCATCTCATCTTGGATGAGGATAGGCAATAGGGAGCCTTCACGGCCTTCCTCAGAATGTGGTGTCTCAGTTGACCCTAGAACCAGAGGGGCAGAATACTAAAATGGCCTGCGTCTCCTCCCATGAGGTCAACTCAAGAGCATGGACGCCGACTGTTCTCGGCAGCACACTGATGCAGGAACTGGGTGCTGCCTGCGTTTCACAGGATTTTCGGATTGCACTGGTTTATTTTGGCACCTAGGAAAAAGAAAAAAAAAAAGAACAGGTTTCAGTCTGTGGCACCGAGGAATGCGGTTAGCTACAGGATTGCTCTTCTGTTTGGAGTCGGGGGGAGGCCACCAGGGGGTCGCTCTGGAAACGTGAATGGAATCAGACATTCAGAGTTAGGTCACCCCCCGCTTTGAGCCCTCATGGCACGTCCATGGTTATTTAAACTCCTCCGAGTGAGGGGGGGGATCAAAGGAAGTGGGGGCAGGAAGGGTAAGACCGTTTGCCCAGCACTGGTTCTGGGCCAGGAAGCTCACATTTCCCTCCCCGGCAGCCCTGGGAGCTTCGTGTGTGACCCCCGTGTGACTGACAAGGAAGCGGGGGCTCAGGTAAGGCAGGTGCTCAGCCCCATGAGTCAGCTGCTAGTGCAACGGGGCAGGACTGCGTGGCCCAGGCCCCCCATCCTCTGCCTGCCTTTTGTTTGTGGAAAAACTTTACCCAAAGAATAAATTTAATCAGAGAAGTGAAAACATGCAGAGACGAAGGGAAACACTCAAAGCAGACCAGATAATAAAGGTTGGTCTCTAAGTGAAGTCAAGCACCTTTAGTTCTTCCTCAAGGACCCTAGTGGAGAGGGCGATGGCACCCGACTCCAGTACTCTTGCCTAGAAAATCCCACGGATGGAGGAGCCTGGTGGGCTGCAGTCCATGGGGTCGCTAAGAGTCGGACATGACTGGGCGACTTCACTTTCACTTTTCACTTTCATGCATTGGAGAAGGAAATGGCAACCCACTCCAGTGTTCTTGCCTGGAGAATCCCAGGTACGGGGGAGCCTGGTGGGCTGCCGTCTATGGGGTCGCACAGAGTCGGACACGAGTGAAGCTACTTAGCAGCAGCAGCAAGGACCATAGATACTATTCTGAGCCATGTCCTGGGAGCTGTCTTTTAGGGACAGAAACCCCTATGAGGTGGAAGAAGTTAACTACACGACGACCAGAATATAGTTGTGATGGGCATCCTTGCACGTGTGTGTGCTAAGACTTCAGTCGTGTCTGACTCTTTGTGACTGTCATCTATAGCCCGCCAGGCTCCTCTGTCGGTGGAATTCTCCAGGCAAGAGTACTGGAGTGGGTTGCTGCGCCCTCCTTCCCGACCCAGGGATCGAGCCCACGTCTCTTGCATCACCTGCACCGGCAGGTGGGTTCTGGTCACTAGCGCTGGGATCAGTGATCCAGAACTGCTCACTGGAAGCCCAGCCGTGACATAAGCTGCCACAGTTCCGGGAACTGGCCTCAAAGAAAGGGGAACTGGAACTACAGACTAGCTGTAGCGAAAACAGCCATATGGTGCTGGTCCGACCACCGATGACCAACTCCAAGATGCCTGTCAGAGCTGGCTGTGCCTGCAGCCCCTCCCTCCGCCGGTGAAAGCTCTTGCCCGCCAACTGTTCGGGAGGGGAGTCCGCCTTTGAAGAGGCACCTGGCCCCCACCCCTGGTTGCCAGCATCCAAAATCAGTCAAACTCCCCTTTCCACCAACCTGGCCTCTTGATTGGCTTTGAATGGCGAGCAGCTGGACCCCACTTTTGGTTACCCTGGGACAGTGGTGGGGCTGGAATTGGAGCCATGTTTCGACCTAGAAACCTAGTGATGCCCAAGCTGCCAGCATCTTCCCAAACCCACCCTAGGGCGTCCGGGGCACCTGGGAGGAGGGGGGGCGTCAGGCGGGGTTGCTGGGGATTCAGAAGCGTGTGCAGCCCCACTGTGCCCTCCTGGGCACATCATTGCACCTGCCCAGCGTGTGCCCTCTGTTCCTGTCTCCTCCAGGTTAGCAGAGGCACTGATGTGTGAGGCAGCGAGGCTGAGCTCAGGCCCCAGGCGGAGGCTGTGCGCAGGCGGCTTCACCAGGCTGGGGCTTCTGTTGCTGTTCAGTCGCTCGGTTGTGTCCGACTCTCTGTGACCCCATGGACTGCAGCATGCCAGGCTTCCCTGTCCTTCACCATCTCCCGGAGCTTGCTCAAAGTCATGTCTGTTGAGTTGGTGATGCCATCCAACCATCTCATCCTCTGGTCTTTTCCAATGAGCTGGCTCTTCCCATTAGGTAGCCAAAGGATTGGAGCTTCAGCTTCAGTCCTTCCAGTGAATATGCAGGGTTGATCTCCTTTAGGATGGACTGGTTGGATCTCCTTGCTGTCCAAGGGACTCGCAAGACTCTTCTCCAGCACCACAATTTGAAGGCATCAATTCTTCGGCCTTCTAATGTGTGTTTAATAAAGGTGGCCGATGCTGGGGACGTGGCTGATGTGAGAAGTAGGTCCTGATTTGGTGCCTCGCTGGCAGCAGGGAGCCTGGCTCACTGGCAGAGGAGGCAGAGGCGAGCAGGGAACGCAAGCTCCCGGGTGCTCGTCCCTCTGGTTGCCCGCGTTTCTCCTGGTGGCTCCCAGCAGCGTCTCTGCAGAAGGCACTTGTGCGTTGTTGCAGTCTCTGTGCTTCGAATACAAACGGTTTATTTAACGCCACAGGGTTTGCTCGGGAGCCCCTGCCGTGGGTGAGATAGCCATGGAAGAGGCCGGCTATTGCTCTCTGTGGCCAGCTGTGTGGAATACTTACCTGGTTTTCTTTCCTTTTTTTCCCCCCCCTGTTTCTTTGTCTGTGTCAGTTTCGCTACAAGAAGCGGTTGTATAGACAGACCAACCTGGACGAGAAGCAGCTGGCCAAGCTGCACACGAAGGTAAGCGAGGAGCGTTTGTGTCAGCTCGTGCTGTCGTTCCTGTGGCGGCGTCCTCCGCGATCAGGGCGGTTCTCGGACAGTGGTTCTTCTTCCCGGCAGATGCTGGGGCTGAAGAGGCCCCTGCGGCCGCCAGAGCCCCGTTAAACAGCACCGACGTCTCCTCCTGTGTGAGGCAGGCTCGGTAGGTACCTGTGCGAAAGGGAAGTAACGTCACTGAGAGAGAGGAGACTGGGACCGTGCCTTCTACTCACCTCCCCCGGTGTTTCTGGAAGGAGGGGTGGCCATTCCCTCTGAGCTGCTGCTGCCCAGACAGGGGACAGCACTGCAGGAGGTACCTGCTGCTGCTGCCCTTGTAGTTAAAGTGCTGTTTACATAAGCTGCTCGGAGGCCAGACCGCTGCGCGAGGGCGGCAGGGGAGAGGGAGCGGGTTAGCAAAGCTCTGTGGGCTGCTGTGCAGACACGGCTGTGCCCTGCCAGGGATGCTGTGCGTGTCCAGGGTGTGCTGGAGCTGGAGCGTGTGGCGGGCACCTCGCCCAGCACAGAGGACGTGGTGTGATGCCCAGGGATGCCCTCCCTGCCCCGCCCCACCCCTCCCCAGGGAGCCCGGAGCATCTCCGGCAGTGCTCAGGGAAGGCCAGCGTCCGGTCGCTGCCTGACGGCTTCTCCGAGCCGGCCCTGACCTGCCCAGGTGAGCTCACCTGGAGCCACAAGCACACAGGGGGCTTCCCCGCCCTACAGGGTCCCCCTTGTTTGTGCTTCGTCCCCCATTCGTATCAGGAAGGTCGTGAGGATTTTCATCGTGTTCGGCGAGTTGTCGCCCGCCTGTTGTGCTATTTTTGTGCTCGAGTTCTCCAGGCGTGGCTGGTGGCCCTTCCGCCTGGCTCTCCACCCCCTCGGCACGTCCACTCTGTGCTTCAGCTGGCAGTTTTCAGGCACAGGACAGTCAGGCTGCTCTTGGATTTTCTCAGCCCAGCCCTGGGATCCGCCCGCACAGGCGTGTTTAGACTCCAAGTGTTGGCACTTTTGGTTTTTAATAACCCTCCAGTGTGTAGATGAAAGTGATGAAAGTGTGTTTGTGCCTTTAAAATAATGTCGATTAGCGAAAAGCAGTGAAGGTGTTCCGTGTGACCACGTGTGCCCTCTGCCTTTGGATAGTTGTGAACTTTTATTCCCACATTGTACAGAAAGCATCCAGGTGGAGATCCAGCCTGCGTCCCTGGGCTGAAGGGTCCAGGGGCTTTGGGGTGTTTGGGGAGGAAGGGTGTGGAGTGGAGGCGGAGGACTGGCCAGCCAGAGCCTTAGGTTCATCCGACAGAGCTATCTCGGATTCCATGATTACGATCAAACATCCAGGCTGTCTGCCAGACAGACGGCTGATCGTCATTTCCCGGCAGGTGTGGCTGGGCGGCCCCGTCAGGGCTGAGCCCCAGGTGGTTCTGTCTTTTGAGGAGTGACTGTCTCCTTCACCTTGACTTGCTTGGATTAAGCTGAGTGAGCTGTGCCCTTTTGCTCCCGCACTGAGCCTGCCGCTTTAGAGATTAAGAAGCACAAATGCCAATCCCTGGGCCTCGCTCACCAGGAATGAAGTCGGAAGACCTGGGGTGCGCCCTGGGAAGTGTTGTTTTCAAAGTGGTCCAGGATGCTCAGCCTTCTGAAACTGAAGAAACGTCCTGTGACTTTAGGCAAGGACAGGAATCGGTGGGGGGGGGAGGGGTTTCTAGAACATTCATCCAGGGTGGGCTGATGGCATTTTCCATGTACTGGGCTCTGAGCTTGGCCCTGGGGTTCCAGACACAGAACGACGCTACCCGGTGGGCCTGGGGTCTGCAGTGGGGCCCTATCGAGGGGTAGCTCTCTTTCCTGTAGAGGAGGCCAGTGTGTGCCCCACAAGGAGCCTTCCTATGGTCTGTAGAGACGTTTCTCCCTAAAATCACTTTTACTTTTCTGTCCAGACCAATTTGAAAAAATGCATGGATCACATCCAGCATCGGTCAGTGGAGAAGATCGTCAAAATGCTGGACCGAGGCCTGGATCCGAATTTCCACGACCTGGAGACCGGAGGTAGGGCTGGCTGGAGAGACTTGGGGAAGGCCCCCTGAAGCGTGGGCTCAGGGAGAAGAGGCGATGCTGTCGTTCAGCATCAGCCTTCACACGCAGCATCAGCCTGCACACGCATCAGCCTGCACACGCAGCATCAGCCTGCACACGCAGCATCAGCCTGCACTGGGTCTTAAACACGCTTTCTCCCCGTCTGAGCGCCTGTGCTGTTCCCGGAGTGGCCGGCACTTGGCCAGCACCTGGCAGGTGGAAGGTGCTCAGCGCGGACCTGAGTTGAATGAGTGAATGAATGGATAACACAGAGCTGCTGTCTCCTGCCCTGGAAGACAGGCGTGCACTCACAGGTGTCTAGCTCCCCCCGCTGGAAACCAAGCCTCTGTGCGCAGGGCCTCGGATCACGTGTGGGATAGACCCTGCCCGCCGCCGTCCTCCGGCCTGCTGACCTTGGGGCTGGGCGAGCCTTTCTATTTTTTACCAGTCCCAAATGGGCACTTTTATTTAATCTTCTCTTTTCTCTTTTGGTTTCCGGCTTTATGGCTGAGCAATTTTCAGTGTGCGGTATAACGATTTGGTTTGTGGATGCACTGGGCAATGATCACAGCAACACGTCTAGTTAATATCCAGCCCCACCCACAGTTCCACTTGTTTTTTCTTACGATGAGAACTTTTAGGAGCTAGTCTCTCATTGGCGTTCAGTTGCTAAGTCACATCCAGCTCTTTTGCAACCTCATGGACTGTAGCCCTCCAGGCTCCTCTGTCCATGGAATTCTCCAGGCAGGATACTGGAGTGGGTTTCCATTTCCTTCTCCAGGGGATCTTCCCAACCCAGGGATCGAGCCTGCTTCTGCTTCGTTGGCAGGCAGATTCTTTACCACTGAGCCACCAGGGGGAGCCCATCTGCTTTCTTAGCCACTTTTAAATATACACAGAGTATTTTTTTTTCTTAGCCATACAATGCCGTGTGGCATGTGGGATCTTAGTCCCCCAACCAGGGCTTCAGTCTGTGTCCTCTGCATGGGGAATGCAGAGTCCTGACCACTGGACTCTCAGGGGCCTCCTGACAGCGCAGCATGGTTAACTATCATCCCCACACTGCCCACGGCATCCGTGGCACGCACTTATCTTACAGCTGGAGGTCTGGACCCTTTGCTGCCCTCCGCCTGTCCTGCCCTCCCTGCCTCCTGCCCGGGGCAGCTGCCAGCCTGCTCTGTGTTTCTGTGAGCTCTGTTGTTTTGGACTCCATGTGTCAGTGAGATTGTTCAGTGTCTATCTTTCTCCGTCTGACTTCTTTCACCACAGTGTCACACCCTCACAGTCCATCTACATCCTTGCAAATAGTGGGATTTCCTCCTTTTTCATGGCTGAATAATATTCCATCACGGGCCCAGGCAGTTCTTTATGCTGGGGGCTGCCCTGTGTATCATGGGATGTTTATGGCTTCCTTGGCTTTCACCCACGAATGCCAGGAAAGCCCTGACCAGCTGTGGCCACCAAAGATGTCTCCAGACGTTATGCAGTGTCCCTTGGGGGGAGGCACCATCACCCCAGGGAGAGCCCTGTGCCCACGTGACACGTGATCTCAACCAGCGGAAGTGAGGCTGTTGTGAGAGCTGAGAGCAGCTCAGGTGAGGGTCTCCATGGCAACTTAGGGCTCCCCCCCTCCCCCCGGCAGGTGGGTGATGCTGAGCAGAGAGCGTTCGTCTTCGACTCAGCAAGCAGGGCCTCCCTCCCCTCTCCTCCTGGGATGGGGCAGCCCGCCCACCCCATGTCAACATCGCATACACACGTGGCCCTCACAGTTCCTGAACCCACGGCAGGTGTGTTTGTCAGCTGAGGAAGGGAACTTTCTCATCACTGTGGGGGCTCCTCTGACCCCTGATGCTGGGCAGGACCCACCCCTGTGCTCCTCCGGGCGTGGCAGTCCCCGTCCACACACAGGTGGCCATGCTGTGACCACTGTCAACTCCTGTCCCCTAAATTGAGCTGTGCCGTGTGAGTGCAGGGCTGCTGGCCCATCAGTGACGCAGCATCAATGCCCGAGATGCCAGGGCACAGGACAGCGTGAGTGGGTACTTGGAGGGGTCAGGAGATCACAGGCCTAGACAGGGGTGAGTGCAGAGGCCTGGCTGAAGGTGAGCAGGTTACCAGCCCAGCGGACGTGGTGAGACGGGGAATCTGGGGGTCTGTGTACTGGGGTGGGGGGCAACATGAACAAGCCGGGCTCCCGGCCGTCCTGATGGGTGATGTGGGCATGAAGCTGAGGGGGACTCCTGTGGGTGGGGACTCCTGGAGGAGGAAGCAGTGCCATGCCTGCAGGGGGCTGACCTTCCAAGGGCAGGGTTGGTGAGGTGAGGCCCCGGGGCTGGGGAGAAGGGCGTGTCCCAGGCGGTAGGTGGGGGAGCGGCCTCTGTGAAGAGTCTAGATGGGGAGCGGGGGGGGGGGGGGCCAGGGCTGGGCATTCCGTCCGCAGGGGCAGCAGGGGTGGGCACCAGGGGCTCTGACTCCCTGGGTCTGAGCACCAGGCTGAGGTTGGGGGGCAAGCAGTGAGCACATGCTGGTTCTGGCCCCGTGGTGAGCAGGCTGCTCCTCTGGGCCTGGCCATCTAGGCTGGCGCCCAGCTCGTGGCGGGGTGGTGGGGCTCGGTTCATCATGGTGACATGGTTCCCGGCACTGAGGCTTGAACCACAGACGGGTCCGTGGGTTCTTGAGCGTGAACCTGAGCCTCCGGGGACAGTCACAGACCTGAGCCAGGCCTGGGGTCTGTGGTCCCTGACCTGGCTTCTCTCCTTGGGTGGCCTTTGGCCCCTCTTGACCTGGCTGCATCCACGGCTATTTCTGGATGGTTCTTTGGGCCGAGTACCGCCCCTCCCACTGGCTCCTTACCACCGTGAACCAAGCCCTCCAGCATCTCAGGATTCCAAGAGTTTGAAGTGACTGTTATTCCAGAGCTGACCCTAACGGAGCTTCTAACAACATGTCAGCCTAGACCCCAGATTGCTTCCAAACCGGGGTCAGTGGACATGCTCTTGGCCTCCCACTGGAGTTTAAAATGCTGCCCTTGGATTTCTCTGGTGGTCCAACAGTTAAGAATGTGCCTGCTGATGCAGGGGACACAGGTTCGATCCCTGGTCTGGGAAGACCCCACATGCTGCGGAGCAGCTAAGCCTGTGCCACAGCTACTGAAGCTTTTATGAGCCTGTGCTCTGCGAAGAGAGAGGCCACTGCGTTGAGAAGCCCACACTCCAGAGCTGGAGAAAGCCCACGCCCAGCAACGGAGACCCAGCCAGAGATAAATAAAGGTTAAAAAAAGCAACCAAACCAAAAAAAAAATGTCCTTGTGATGATGGATGGAGTCATCGAGAGAGCAGATGGATTGGAGCCTCGGGGACCCAGGAAGGAGGAAGACAGAGGAGGATATTCCCCACTCTCCCCCGAAATTGAAAAAGGCTCGATCCGCCAGCAGCGACCCATGGAGAAGGTGGCACTGGGTCAAATAAACGTTGGGGTTTCCTGAACCAGCCCCGTAATGACGGCCTCTGGACTCACTGAGCTGGAAGAGCCGTTTTCTGAGAAACCCGTTTTCCCCTCAAGTCCATGTAAACTAGCGCCTGGCAGAGCACAGACTTAAGAGCAGGGGCTCCAGCAAAGGCTGAGACTCCCCCGCCTGCAGGTGGGGAGCAGGGGCAGGACCCCATCTCCTGGGCAGACGGTCCTGTTCCAGGATGTTCCAGGGTCTCACCCAGTAATTAACAGTAATCAGAGGATTTGGGGTGGGTGGTTTCTGGGGGGAGTCTGGGTAGATAAATTATAACTTTTTATTTATTTTCACTTTCAACATTAAAAGCAGAATTATTGAACAGCTCTCATGTGGAGACTGCCAAAGGGTACCTTTCTACATCAGTTGTACTTCTGGTAGCTACTAGTCTCTGTACAGCAGAACTTCCCCTTCCCCCTGAAAGTGAGAGTGTCAGTCGCTCAGTCGTGTCCCACTCTCTGCGGCCCCCCATGGACTATAGCCCGCCAGGCTCCTCTGTCCGTGGGATTCGCCAGGCAAGAATACTGGAGTGGGTTGCCATTCCCTTCTCCAAGACATCTTCTCAACCCAGGGATCAAACCCGGGTCTCGTACATTGCAGGCAGATTCTTTACTGTCCGAGCCACCTTGGAGTTTATTTTTTAGAGTAGTTTTAGGTTTACAGAATACTGAACGGAAGGAACAGGGGTTCCGTGTAACCGCCCACCTCCCAGGCTCCTGCACGGCTAGCGCCTGACATCAGCGTGGCCAGCAACACCGTGCTGAGTCAATGCCGATGCACTGGTGTTAACTCACATCCACTTTCACATCAGGCTTCCCTCGCTGTTGTACATTCCGTGGGTGTAGGCAAGCGTGTAAGGACACGTATTCACCATCAAGCAAGTTTAGCTTTACTGCCCGAAAAACCCTCTGTGCTCTGCCTGTCCCTCCCTCCCGCTAACCCCTGGCAACCACAGTTCTTCTTACTGAATGCACAGTTTGGCTTTTTCCAGAATGTCATGTAGTTGGAATCACCGAGTGTGTGGCCTTTTCAGATTGGCGTGTTTCACTTAGTCATAGGCACTTACATCTCATCCGTGTCTTTTCGTGGTTTGATAGCTCATTTTTTTATTATAGTCGATCTACAATGTTGTGCCAAACTCTGCTCTCCAGCGAAGTGACTCAGTTTTGCACATATAGACATTTCTTTTTTTATATTCTTTTCCATTATGGCTTATCCCAAGATATGGAACACAGCAACAGCTCCCTGTGCTGTACAGTGGGACCCTGCTCTCCTGTCCTATGTGATGGTCTGCCTCTGCCAGTCCCAGGCTCCCAGCCCTTCCCTCCCTCGTCTGTGCCTTTTTAGGTCCAAAGAACATTCCACTGGCTGGTACTCCACAGCTTTTATCCGTCCACCTACGGAAGAGCACCTCGGTGGCTTCCAGGTGTTAGTGATGAAAGATGCTGTGAACACCCGTGCAGGCTCCGTGTGGACAGATCTGACAGTGATCAAACACACTGGGTTTTTCTTTTTTTAAGTCAGTGGTCTAGGGCCATTTTTAAAAAATTACTTCTTTATTTAATTTCGGCTGTGCTGGGTCTTCGTTGCTGCGCGTGGACTTTCCCCAGTTGCCGTGAGCAGGGGCTGCTCTCCCGTTAGGGTGTGTGGGCTTCCCGTTGCAGTGGCTTGTCTCCTTGTGGAGGACGGGCTCCAGAGCGTGGGCTTTAAGTAGAGTCTCCAAGCTCCTGGAGCCAGTCATCCACTGCAGCCCGGGGGAGGCAGAGCCGCTCCCCCGCTTCCCCGCGCTTTACTCCAGATGCTGCGCGGTCGTCCTCCGCAGCTCTGATGATCCCAGGGTGAGCCTGTGTCGTGGCGGCTCCTAGCTGAGATCTATGACTTCCTCAAAAGCCAGCCGCCAAGAAGCAGAGTCAGACTGAGAACCAGACTTCACTCCCGGAGCAGAGAGCTGGAAGCGGCTTCCTTCCCAAGCGCAGGAAGCGCAGAGAGGCTCGCAACACGAGTGCTGCATCCCTGCATGTGGGATGCGTGTCCTGGGGGCGCTCCCGGGCTGAGCGCGGGGCCCCACGCGGGGCAAAACGGCACTCCTGGACTAAGGGACGCACCAGAGATAATTAAATCCTGGAGGAGCGGCCTGTCTATTAAAACAAAGCAGCCTGGTTTATTCTGACCGTCTGGTCCCCGTTCAGATGGAAATTTGATTAGGTAACAGTGAGAGTAGCCTAAAGAAATAGACTCGTCCAGTGGGGTCTTGGCTCATCTCCTGCTTTGGTGGGAACCTCTGGGACGAGACGGATGGTGTTTCGAGCCCTGAAAAGGAAGCGAAACTAACAACTGGAGCAAAACTTGGGGCTTTTATTTTGTGCTGTCTTCCCAAACTGGAAAGTTAGCCCAGGCACAGCAAAAACAGGGCCGTAATAAAGCTAGAAACGCCTCTCAGCCCTGGAAGAATCTTGATGAGAAGTAGAAGTTGAATATGCATTGATTGGGCTGGTTTTGCAGAGCCCCCGTGGTGAGTCCCGGCCTCGTTTCTGAGCTCCAGTGATGCCATTAGCTTCCATGCGGTGGTAGCTCATCATCTGGGCCAAGACGTGCCCGGCGCTGCCGCGCGCCCCTGCCCAGCTCCCGCACGGCCCATTAGAAGGGGCCTCGGGCGGTGGGTCCTGACTTAACGATCGTGGCCCTCCGGTGTGTATGCTGCTGTCTCGTCCTTGCCCCTGAATGAGTCCGGCGAAAATTCCCCAGAAGTAACAGCACCGTGAGGACGCGGTCCTGGGGCCTCGTAAACGTCGGTCCGCAGAGGGTCCGAGATGCGCCAAGTAGCGCTGCCGATGGAGGCCGCGTGAGGGCCACCGAGCCGTGGCCCCGGAGACATCGGGCGCGTGTGGCTGGTCACGTGCGGTTCCTGGTTCAGAGAGACCTGCGTTTGGGTGAGCAACGGCACATGCGATCCTTGCCGACGTTTTCTCGTTTGTCACCCGCCGGGTTTCAGAAAGGACCATAGGTGGCCTCACGAAGTGAGACCCGTATGTCGCTCATCTTTCCTTGGTCGTTACTGAATGTCCTCTTTCCGTTTCCGGATCCCTCGTGACAGCCAGTCCTCCTGTCTCTGTAAGCCCCCTTGCTTATGACGCTTTGCAGGGCTTTCCTTGTTTTCGATGACCTTGGCCACCTGGAGGAGAACCGGTCAGATGTTTTGTGCATGTCCCTCTGTTGAGGTCTGTCTGACGTTTGGGTCATGATTACAAGGGGGCACGCAGGTTTGGGAGGAAGGTCGCAGAGGTGGACCCCTTCTCATCACATCGTATCGAGGCACGGTCATCACTGGGATGTGGACCTTGCTCCCCTGGCTGAGCTGTGCATTCAGGCTTCTCCGCTGTGGTTCCTCTTTTTCCTCCTTTATCGACTGTCTTCTGGAGAATTACTGAGCCCCGCCCACACTCACAGATGAGGAGTTCTGCTCCGCCTCTTCCTGGGCAGAGTGAACTCCATAAACTACTTGGAATTCTTCAGCAGATGAAATTTGTCTCCTCTCTCCCATTCATTTATTTTTACTCATTTATTTTTACCAGTGTGGACGCATGGATATGCAATTTAAGTCTGAGTTATAATATAATACCACTCGGGCTTCCCCGGTGGTGCGTGTGCTAAAGAACTCGCCTGCCAGTGCAGGAGACATAAGAGATGTGGGTTTGATCCCTGGGTCGGGAAGGGCCCCTGGAGGAGGGCATGGCAACCCACTCCAGTGTTCTTGCCTGGACAACCCTATGGAATGAGGAGCCTGGTCCATGGGGTTGCAAAGAGTCAGACATGCCGGAAGCGGCTTAGCACGCACGCACGCACAATGCTACTTTATATATTTTGTTGTTCAGATGGCTCCAGCCTTGACCGCTGGGGGCTCTTGCATTTGGCTCCAATGTCCACGTGGATTCTTCTTCTCTTTCTCCTCCTCCCTCCTGCCCCTGCCCCCCTCCTCTTCCTTCTCCTTCTTCCTCTTCTTCTCACACCACTTTCTTGCTTCTGGGCACCGGAAGGTGTTCCAGGCTCATCCTGGGTGTTTCCTGCTCTAGTCATGCAATCTGCTGTTCCTTCAGCAGTCCTGGGAGGGTGGTCTTAGAGACCAAGATCTGGGCGCTGGGTGTGCTCATCACTTCTGGGGAGTCATGGCTTGTGTGCTTTCTCAGAGGAAGGAGCAAGGAGATACGTGTGTGAGCACTTGTGCGTGAATAGATACAGGCCAGTTTCCATGTGTACCCATCTGAATCTAGAGTAAACCAACCATGAATTCATACTGATGTCCCCAGTCCTCATCGGTCACCATAAGGATCATTCCAGTCCCCACCCCTTGCTTTTCTGTAACAGCCCATGCAGATGGTGAGAAACCTGGCTCTGTTCTCAGCCGTCTGTGTGTTTAACTGCTCTTTTCCAGAGTAGAGATATAGTGGTTCCCGGGTTGTTGACCTGCACCCACAGTGGGAGACAGCTTCATCCACTAGAGATCAGTACTTGTGTGATTTCTTCTGCCTTTGCTCACTCCCGCAGTCACCTGAGGTCAGCAGTTTATTCCCCCGCCTCCTCCAGTGAGGTTGTTTTTACATTTTTAATACAATTAGACTCTTTTGTCACAGTCTGCATTCCATCCTGGGATCCCACATCTCCTAAATGAACTCTTAAGCTTTATTTTAAAAATTTGCATACCTTGAGCATCCCTCTTTGTCGAGTTTATGGTTTTGACAGATGTTTGAATCTCGTATTCACCATTACAAAATCATACAGAATGGTTTTGCAACTTAAAAAAAAAAAAAAAATCCCCTGTGCTTTTTGTCAGTTCAGTCCTGCCTCTCTTTAGAACCCCTGGCAACCACTGATTGGTTTAGCATCCTCATAGTTTTGAGTTTTCCAGAATGTCTTGTAATTGGAATCATGCAGCACGTAGCTTTTTCAGACTGGCTCCTTTTGCTTAGCAACGCACACATATAAGATTGCGCTGTATCTTTTTAGGACTTGATACACTTATCTTTTTAGTCACTAAATAATAATTCGCTGTACAGATTTTCCAGTTCTGTTTATCCTGTCCACCTCCCGAAGGACATTTTGGTTGCTTCCAGTGTTTGGTGGTTAGCAGGAGTTCAGAGCAGAGGGCCTCAGACTCAGCTGCAGGTTGAGAGCCACTTGGGGAGGTTGTAGCACCTAATTCTTGGGTCATGCACCACAGCGGTTACATCAGTGTCTGAGGTGGGAACCCACGATGTCGCTGTGTAGCTGAGTCTGGGAAGCCGTATCCTCCAGCAGAGCGTGCCCTTGGCCCACCAGCGTCACTCCTAGAGCTGCGGTTTCTCAGCCCTTCAGTCCCATCGCACCATTTCTGGGAGCGGAGCCAGTACCCTTTGCATTAACGAGCCTTCTGAGTGATGCGCATGCCTCATCACTGAGAACCGTTGCTCTAGGTGATGAGCAAGGGCTCCCTGCCACGTTTCCGCTCGCTGGTCCTGGGGAGTTTTGAGGAGTCGCTGAGGTCCCTGGATTCGTCACAGAAATGTGGACATGTTCCCCTGTGATGTTGTGACTTCGGGGCCGTGTCTGAATTTTGCTGATGTGGAGGAGAGATACGGGCAGAAGGGCAAGGCCAGGAGTGTTGCCCCCAACTCTCTGCTTTTTTGACTGTATGAGTTTCTGAGGTCTCCCTTTCCAAGGAGACACCTGCATTGTGGGGACTTCTAGAACATTCTAGGCTACTTCTCCCCGGGTTTGGCAGCCACAGTCTTAGATGGGAAGGTCTCCTGGGTCACTGTCCGCAGTTCTGCATTTGGGTGGCAAAATTTCAGCGTGTCTTAGAAGGGATGTGTTGTGTTTTAGAGATGCGAGTTTTAACCAAATGCATTGTTTTAGGAAACTGAGGTTGTATGAACGTGAGCGAAGGCAGAAGCCCCGAGTCCACTGGAATACTGTCCCTCTTGCGAGTGTTTCGGGGACTCAATTTCCAGGTTAAACTGACACCGTGATACTTACCTGTCCTGTCATTGTGCATCCTTTGCTCACTCAGGTGGAGCATATTCAAAGCCATGGCTTCCTGTGACCCTTTGTGTGGGCGGAGCTTTGCAAAACAGATGGGGAACCCACGGCCTGTAGGGGTCAAGGTTTCTGTCAAAGTCATAGCTGAGCCCAGGCTGGAACTCAGTGGTTCCACCCCAAGGTCAGGCTTTGCTGGCCTGTGTTGTTCTGCACGAGGCAAATGGGCCATGGAATGAGGTGGGCGTGATTTCTCAATTAGGAGTAACTCACTAATGGGTTTTATATTCAGTGATGGGTTAATTATTTACAAAGGTAGATTGAGTGCATGGTTTATGTTCCCTCAGTCTACCCTGAGACTAAATATTAGTCCTCTGTTGTTCTGTTCAGCTCATTCTTAGCTGTGCACGTGTGTGGCATCTCTGTCTGTATACCATCGGCCGGCACTTTGCTTTACCCACCCCTCCCTCCCACTCTCAGATGTACCCACCTACCCGTCCACCCACCTCCCTGCCTGTCTGTGTAGCCATCTGTCCTGTGGGAGTTCGAGGAGACGCACCTGGTCCTCCCCTCTGGGGCAGCTGCTGTCCCCCCCAGGGCGGATCACTTACTAGGTCTGGGAATGTTCGTTTCACTTGTCTGTGTCCTGGGACACCATGACTGTCTCTCGCTGAGAAAAGAAACAAAGTCTCCTGGGCTTCGTGCCTGTCCAGGGGGCGGGGGGACGTGGAATAAGCATTGGCTTCATGGGCCATTTTAGAAATTACTTTTATGATTATATAACAATAAAGGCATTGCATAGGTTTTAAAAAATACTGAAAAAAAAAGTAAAACACTGTTGTTCAGTTGCTCAGCCATGTCCATCTCTTTGCCAGGCTTCCCTGTCCTTCAGCATGCCAGGCTTGCAGCATGCCAGGCTTCCCTGTCCTTCACCATCTCCTGGAGTTTACTCAGAGTCATGTCCATTGAGTTGGTGATGCCATCTAACCATCGCATCCTCTGTTGCCCCCTTCTCCTCCTGCCTTCAATCTTTCCCAGCATCAGGGTCTTTTCCACTGAGCTGGCTCTTCCCATCAGGTGGCCAAAGTATTGGAGCTTCAGCTTCAACATCAGTCCCTCCAATGAATATTCAGGGTTGATTTCCTTTAGCATTGACTGATTTGATCTCCTTGCAGTCCAAGGGACTCTCAAGAGTCTTCTCCAACACCACAGTTTGAAAGCATCAGTTCTTTGGTGCTCAGCCTTCATTATGGTCCAACTCTCACATCCATACCTGACTACTGGAAAAACCATAGCTTTGACTAGACGGACCTTTGTTGGCAAAGTAATGTCTCTGCTTTTAATATGCTGTCTATGTTTGTCAAACAATAATAAAGAAAATAAAACCCATTTCTAGCCAAATCCCCTGGAGAAACTCTGACTGTGGGCCAAGCACTGCCCTAGCATCAGATGTGGCCTCTGATCCTCCCAGAGCCCCACGAGGTGCTGGTCCTACTTTTATTTCTGTCATATGGGTGTAGGAGGGCTTCCCAGGTGGCTCACTGGTAAAGACTCTGCCCGCCAACCAGGAGATGCAGGTTCGAGGATCCCTGGGTTAGGAAGATCCCCTGGAGGAGGAAATGGCAACCCATTCCAGTATTCTGGCCTGGGAAATCCCATTGACAAAGGACCGTGGCAGGCTACAGTCCTTGGGATGGCCAAGAGTCAGACATGACTTGGTGACTAAACAGCAGTAACATAGGTGTGGAAACTGAGGCCCGGAAGGTTTGGGACACACGCTGGAGGCTGCCCAGGCTTTTGGGGAGCAGAGATGGGCAGCGCTGCCCCTGTGGGAAGTTCTCACCAGGCTCCCATCCTTCTGAGGTCCTGGCTGTGCCCCCTGAACCGGGGGTGGCGCACACTCCCAGCTGCAGGGGTTGTCAGATATCCCGTGCCTGCACAGCGTCCTGCCACCTGCCTTCCACCCGCCGGGCCTCACCCCACCTCCAGATGGACCAGAAGGCCTGTAGTTGGTGTCCTCCTCCTGGGCTTGTAGGCGTCTCCCATGCTCACGGCTGAGAACCTGCCTTTCAAAGCACGTCCCGGTCATTCCTGGAGCCAGAATCCCATCAGGCAGTTTGTAGGTTTAGAGGGGATGCTGTCTTCAAAGTCACCTCCAAAGATGAGAGAGACTGGTCCCCTGTGAGGTTGTATTCATGGAGGTTCTGGTGCATTTTTTAAAACTTAGAAAATTTCAAAACGCCAAAGCAGAAATATTTTAAACTAGGGTGCCAGTTGATTGCCGTTCCCAAGCGTGCTGGAGGCGGGATCACGATACCTGGTTATAGTGCAGTCGTGTAAGGGCCGCATGCACGTTACTCCATTAATAGCGCAGTCTTGTAAGGGCTACACGAGTGGGCTGGTTGACGAGCACCTACTTGCTGCTCCCATCCGCCCACGTGGGGTCTCACTGGACGCCCCCTTCCGGAACGGGAGTCTAAGCTGGGGGCTCTCCTGTCCTCGCCAGGGTGGGTCCTGGCTGGGTCTGAGCATGCCGAGTCTGCGGTGTCGGTCGGCGAGGGAGGGCCTCTGAAATTCTTAGGACATGGCCACGTGTCATTCAGTGTCCCTGAAAGGCATCCAAGGGCTGAGTCCTGTCTCGTGCAGGAGGCACGCAGGCCCTGACGGGGTGTCTGCTCCCCTCCACCTGCCTGCGTGCCCAGCGCTGGCCCCCCAGGGGCGGCCGGGCCAGAGGGCTCTGTAATTTGGAACGTCACCATTTACCAGCACCTCCCTCTTAGACAGTATTCTCCAAGTAAAGTGACATTGAGGTTGTCAGCTGTGAAAACAGTGTCGCAGAAACAAAAACTTTCTCCTTTGGACCGCCTGGCTTTGGCGTCGGCCAAGCGCAGACCGTCAGCAAGAAAGGAAAACCCGAGTCATTTGGAAGGTTGACCTTGCCCTGGGCTCCGTCAGCACAGATGTGCACTCACATCACACACGAGGAGCTGCTGTAAGAGCCTTGACTTTGGAGGGTGGCTGCCGGCGGCTCCTGACGACCCCATCCTTACGCCCTTCCCGGGTCACCCACACCCTCCTGCAGCGTCCTTTCTCTGCCAGGGAGGCAGACCCTCGGGCGTGGTTGAGGTGAGGCAGTGAGGGCCTGGCCCTTCCTCTCCCGTCTCGGGCGGCTGGGGGTCTCTCTCTGAGTCTCTTTCTCTCTGCCTGTCGGCCCTGTATCCACACCGCTGCCCATGATCCCAGCCGGTGTGCATCCCCAACACCCTCTCCAAGTCCTGACTTTCTTGCCTTGCTGATGTTTTTTGTGTAGGAATGTTCCCACTGTCGCCACGGTCCTTTAGTTGTCCTAGAAAACTCCTTCGTTTAAATATCTCTGCTTGTGAGGGTGCCTCTGGTAGATTTACAGCAAGGATGCATCTGTGGCATTCGTGAGCGTCATACCATTTCCCTCGGAAGAAAACACATAAGTTGTGTGTTCACGCACTCTGGGGTGTGTCTACCTGCTGCACACAAGTTACGAGGAGGAGGTTAAACCCGTGGGTCTCACCACGAAAAATCAAGGCACAGAGGGATTCCAGCAGTGCATTTTAAAAGCCCCCCAAACAAAGCCCATTTGTGGATAGATCAATGTCGGAATTACAAACAGAAGGGAGTCATCAATCTGAATTTGTGATGAAGTTGCATTTTCTCAGGGTCCTGTGACGGTGACAGGTGGTCCGAAGGGAATTCTGCCTCCGGGTGATAACCCACTTCTCTTACTCTCCAAACTTGCTCGAGGCTAGAACGACTCATTATTAGCTATCAGTGTTTCAGGGGAACCTGCGTGTTGTCATATTACTCTTTGCCCTTTACTGTAAGTGAAGAGCCTCTCAAATTAGCCACATCAGAGTCATGCAGTCCGCTCGACAGGGGTGATGGCGGGAACTCGAGGGACGCTGAGCAGAGCCGTCTGATGACAGAGACTCGTCCTCAGCCACAGCCCCCGCAGACTGGCCCACCTGCCCAGTGTGGGGCCCCTTCCTGACCCTTGTCCCCACGCAGGCGGACTTCAGCCTTCTGTCCCCGGGCTTTGTAGATTGGTCCTTGTTTGCGTTGGTCCCCTCCCATCACGATGATGGTCGGGGTCTCTGTGCTGGCTCAGTGGAGACCCCTGGGGGGCACGAGCTTGTGTCTTAACCCACGTTTGTTTCCTTTCAGCTCAACCCCTGGCATCTCCCAAGGTGTCTGTAGAAGTCGTGAAACTGACATGAGAAAGGCGGGCGTCTGCCTTTCCAGTCTTTTAATTTTGTTTTTATTGATTTATTTTTTACTTTCTGGCGGCACCCTGCCTCACGTGGGATCTTAGTTCCCCGACCAATGATTGCACCCGCGACTCCAGCAGTGGAAGTGTGGAGTCTTAACCACTGGACCGCAGGGAAGTCCCTTCCTTTGCATCTTCACCTGCAGCCCTAGCTGACCTATGGTTCCTCCTGTAGGGAGGCGTCGGCTGGGGCTGTGGGATTCTGTGTGCCGAGGGCAGAGGCGGCAGAGGCCGCTTCTCAGGCTCAGGGCCCACAAAGCCACGACGTTGAATGTTGCCTCTCCTCCCGTTTTGGTTTGCACGTGACCCTGAGAGTCCCTGCCGTCATCTCTAGGGTTGCCAGAGCCAGGCTGGAACTGTGTAGATGGTTGGGGTCGGCAGGTGGGTGGGGGCCGTGTTACTCTGAGGGAGTCAGTTTGTTGAGCTCTTTGGGATGTTTGAACTTGGCCATGGGGATGATCTGACCTGGCTGGTTCTAACGCATGTGTGTTCGGGCCCCTAGAGACTCCCCTGACCTTGGCCGCTCAGCTGGACGACCCCGTGGAGATGATCAAGGCCCTCCGGAACGGCGGGGCCCACCTAGACTTCCGCGCCAAGGATGGGATGACAGCCTTGCACAAAGCCGCCCGCACCAGGAACCTGCTGGCCCTGAAGGTAACTCAGGGCCCATCTCACACCGGGCCGCCCCTCGCCTGACCCCCTGTGTCTGCCCTGAACCCCTTCCTGCCCCACAACAGCCACCCCAGGGTAACCCCAAAGTCGTGTTCCCACTGGAGCTTGGAAGTGCAAGCTGATCACAAAAAGTGATCTTTCCCTTGTTTCAGCCAAAGGGCTTATATTTTCAGCTCAAACCCACCTCTCTCCATAGAAAGGGGGAGCCGATGCTGGGGCAGGGGTAGGGGGTGGGCCTCAGCCCCATCTCACTCCCCACACGGTTATTCAGGCACGCTCTACCAGCCCAGGCTCTGAGCCATGCCATGGAGCGCAGGACAGCGGGGCTCAGGCCCGCAGGACAGCGGGGCTCAGGCCCCCAGCCCTCTCTCTGTCAGGACGAGGAGGGGAGGGGACCCACTGCTGGGGGCGGAGGACCCACAGATGGTGCTCTTGTATAAAGCAGATTTCTTAACTTCATAGCGGCTGCCCTTGTTCAGCTGGCTTCCTTGGAAATCAAGTGTTTATGACGACTCTGGCTCGTTTCGCCCCCTGCGGGACGCGCACAGAGATGGTTTACACTGTACCTTTAGGTTCAATGGTACAACTCTTTCCTGCAAATGTCATCTCCCCCCTTACTCTCCACTGGCCCACAGGGGTCAGCCGGGCAGCAGGTAGTGCCCGAGGGTCACCTGTGCAGAGCGCCTCCATCCCCCGGGTGTGTAAGCCTGTGCGTGTGCCTGGCATCAGATGCTATTTCAGTTCCAAGAGGCCAGGAAAAGTACAGGAACCTGGGGCTAATGGTCACCTTGCCCAGGAGTGGGGAGCATGACCCTCCTCTTCCTTCTTGATTGACTCACTCCTGTAGAAGGGGCCATGAGACCAGTGACCTCACGTTTGGTGTGTTTTGTCTTTTTTCAGACCCTCTTGGAGCTCGGCGCATCCCCGGATTATAAGGACAGCCACGGCCTGACCCCGCTGTATCACACGGCGGTGGTCGGGGGCGACCCCTGCTGCTGCGAGCTGCTGCTCCACGAGCACGCGGCCGTGAGCTGCAAAGACGAGAACGGCTGGCACGAAATCCACCAGGTGTGCGGGGCTGCCCTCACCTGCCAGCTGGTGGGCGGGCCTGGGGTGCTGGGCGAGCGCCCCTCCATAGGAGCCATGGGTGCTCCGGGCGCCCCCCAGCCTGGGCTCCCTACAGAGCCTGGGACCAGGGGCTTTCTGAGTGCGGGTGACCCGGCAAAGGGCCCGATGTCCTTGTACGAGGCACACGTTTCCGAGATCCCCCTGCAGTAGCGGGGCTGGGGGAGTGTCGGCTGCGGTCGTGGCAGAAACAGAATCCACCTCATGGCTCCGATGAGTCATCTCTAGTGGACAGAGGGCACGGAGAGGAGACTATGTTCGCCCGCGGGGGAGGGCGCCGAGAGCTGGGCAGAGTCACGGAGGATGCGCAGAAGAGGTACCTGCGCTCTGTCCTCCCGCCCTCCCATTGGCTGAGTCCCTCCAGAACCAGCCAATCAGAGAGCCCAGTGGCGCAGGGGTGGAAGTGAGGTCTTCCCTGAGGATGGAGGGGGTTTGGGAGAGAGGGGCAGGGATATCCAGCCAGGAGGTCAGGGAAGAGGCTCTGATGTTCTCACACTCGGCCTTTACATTGCAGTGACTTTCACTGCTTCTCAGGCTACCTGTCTTTCCCTTCGACACCCTCGCCTTACACACCTGCCCATCTCAGCAGGTTGACGCACCCACCCACTGCGGGCGGAGGGGTGCAGAGGTGCAGAGGTGGGCCCACCCCAGTCTGGCGTGCCTAGCGTTCAGTTCTGGCGCGTCCACGCAGTCTGGAGGAGCACCCGGTTCCCTTCTGTGGTGTGAGTCGGGGGTGGCGGGCCTCTGCGACCCTGCTCACCAGGCCTCCGTTTGCTCATCTGTGAAGTGGGCTCAGTAGGGCCTCCCACACCCTCAGGCAGTAGAAAGGATGGAACGCGGGCAAGACCCAATGTTTTCCAGAAAGGTCCCACCTTCCTTCTTTGCCCTCTTGGCCGAAGCAGTTGCTTCTGCCGGGAATGTCATGACCTGGGCCCCCCAGCTCCCCCAGCAAGGCTGCGAACAACCCCGAAACTCACGTTGCTGTGTTTGCAAAGTCCGTAGGAGCCGAGGGCCACGATTGTCCGCAGTAACGCTGGGCTGTGGATGGCATTTTTCTGGGCGGGGGCAGGAGGGGGCTGAGCTGCTCAGGGGACATGAGGGATGGGGGAGGGAGGACCCAGCATGGACCTCGCCAGTGACCGACTCCTGGTCTCCAGGGCTTCACCCTGGAAGGTTCCGGGAGGAGTCACCCCTCCCCTGGCAGTGTTGTCACTGGGCACCTGGCCTTCGGGCTGGAGGCTATAGTCCTGGCACTAGAGCTCCCAGTGGGTGCGGCAGGCCTGGGCAGGTGGGGTGGGCTGCCCTCAGGCATCCATGTGCTGGAGGCTTTCCGGGCCTAGAGGAGGTGAAGTAGGGATGTGGGCCTCTTGCCGAGGGCCTCAGGGACGCTGGGGTCACATCCCCCAGGAGGTGGGGGCGGGTGGCAGGGAGGGAGGGAAGACCGCATCCGAGATCCCCCCTCAGCAGACACCGCCTTCTGAGCTGCTGTCTCTTTTGGGTTTGGATTCGTCCTGTGAAAACACCGCGTTCTCAGGGGAGCCGTGGGTCCTGTCCTGTGACCCGCTCACCCCTGGAGGAGGCACGGGTGTCTCTTGATGGCCAGAGGGTCAGCTATGGGGGAGAGAGGGGCCTGGGAGGCTGGGGGGCGATGGGCAGAGCTGAGGGGCGGGCGGAGGCTCCGGTGACCTTGGCTGGGGGCTTTGCCGATTGCGGGACATCTGGCCCCCTAGGAGAGGATCGTGCTCTGGGAGTCTGCTTCCTTTAACTCGGTGAAGCAGACAGATGCTGGAGACCCCGACGCGCCCGGGACCTAGACCCTGACTGTCACGGAATCGGAGTTTTCCGTAACCACTCCCGGGCCATGGCGTTCGGGTGCCAGGCAGCCACCGTGAGCCCCTGAGCCCAGGGCCCTGGCTTTCCAGCCACACCGCAGACCACCCCCCACCCTGGCATGGGTGTCACCTCCTGTGTCGTACCTGCCAGGCCTGCTCAGTGTCCTGGACGCTGAGCCCAGTGGTGAATAGTAAAGCCCCATCCTGTGGGTCTTAAGTCCGTGTGGCGGGGCCGGTGAGACAGATAGATATGAACAAAGATCACAGATCCACACATGCTCACTCGCACACACAAGTCTGCCCGGCCATGCCTCACATCTACCTGGGAGAGTTCCTGCCGTGACCAGGCTGGGGCAGGCCAGCGGTCCCCCAGATGCGAGCGGCGCTCTGTCTGTCTGCTCATCTCGGCTCGTAGCTGCCCTCGGCCCTCAGCTTCGTGTGTGTGTGCGTGCTCAGTTGTGTCCGACTCTTTGTGACCCCCGTGGACTGTAGCCCACCAAGTTCCTCTGTCCGTCGCATTTTCCAGGCAGGAACACTGGAAAGGGTTGCCATGTCCTTCTGTAGGGGATCTTCCTGACCCAGGGCTTGAACCTGCATCTCCTGTGTCTTCTGCATTGGCAGGCGGATTCTTTACCAGTGCCCCATTGGGGAAGCCCCCTCAGCTTGCTGCTGACCATTAAAAGACCAAGCCTGTCATCATCACACGTGGACTTTGCTGAAGATGTGAAAGGGGACAGTTTCAGGCTCTGCCAGCAACTCCCAAGGGGGTCCCAGCCCTGTTGGCAGGGCAGCCCTGGGGGCCATTCTTCCCCCGGGTGACCTGCGAGGAAGGAGGAGGTGCAGGGCCGGGTGGTGGGGCACCATCACCAAGGACAGAGCGCCCTGTCCTCCTTGCGACCCTTAGGGCCTCGGAATAGCCGCTGGCCCAGGGCACCGGGCTGAGCTGTGAGTCCGAGGATACAGGGTCAAGTGGAGTGCCCCCGGGTTCAGCTCCCCCCCCAGGCCCATCCCCCAGCCCGGCCCCCTGGCCCATCCAAAGGAGGGACTGGGCAAGGTCAGCCCACGCATGATGCTCCTTTCAGTGACGCATCTGAGAGCAGCCCACCCATCACAGAGAGGAGCGTCCGCAGAACAGTTTTCCTTTGTCGCCTGAGCTGCCCCAGGACGTGACAGGGGCCAAATGCACATACAACTTGGAAACCAGAACGTCCTACCGGAAAACACCTGCGTGCTTTTTCTCCCAGGATTTACTCACCCTTTACACATCATTATTTCCGTTGTTTAGCAGAGTTTTCTTTTTGAACTCCAAAAATGTGCATTCAGAATATAACATCCTTAAGTGTGGGATTAGCGAGGGACACAGGGGAGCGCGTTTGCCCCGAGTGGTCACGACACTGGGGCAGAGTCTGTGTCCCCGGGGTGGCAGGACCGGTGCCCTGGGTGGTGGGACAGACCTCAGGCCTCACTGGCACAGATGGAGTTTTATCGGTGTGTTTTGGAAGACTCCCCAGGGACCCTCTATGTCCATGTGCTGGGCATCTGCTTCTCAAGCTGCATGTCTCCCCTGCTCCCATTAAAGTGTAACTTTTTCCTGTTTAGGTCTGGTGAGGCCAGCCCATCGGGACATGGCTGCCGGTGAAAGATGGTTATCACTCACAGACCTTAGAGGAGGGACACAGCCTGCCAGGCACCACCATGCAGGGAGGGCAGGGGGGGCCTGTGAACAGAGCCTTTACTGTGGTTTTCAAGGGAAGGAACGGGCGAGGCCGGATGAGCAGGCTGAGGGGCCCCAGTGGCCCTGGGGCGCAGGAGCTGCCCCAGCCATCTGGGACCCTGCCTGGGTGGTTAGGGCAGGGTGAGGGCCCCGAGTGTGAGCGCCCCGTGGAGGAGGGCCGGCGAGAACTCTGCAGGGCGGCTGTGCATTTGTGCTCCTGGCTGCATCCTTGTCCATTTCTAGGAATCAGCTCTCCCTGGCAGGGGAGCCCCTCCAGTGCCTGCGAGACCCCCGATGCCAGAGCATCAGACACCCGGAACCGCAGAGGGCACTCAGCTCGGATCCGGCCGCAGGCTGGCTCCGCCTCCCGCCTCCCTCTCCCCTCCCACCCCATCCCTGGCTGGGGCGGCCTCACCCTAAGCCCGATGCCTTTTGTGGCAATCTCGCTTGTCTCCTGGGAGGGCTGCCCCCGTTGGAGGGAGGGTGACTGTGTATGTTGGGGGCGTGGAGGTTCACTTCTGTGGTGCTGCCTCCCATACTTGTGGCCCCTGAGAGCCCCTGCATGGATTCCAAGCATCTGGCACCAGAGGCCACCCAGCCTCGGGGGTTTGCAGCCCTGCCCCCAGCAGTGCGTTTGGAAGGCGGAGGCATCAACCCCGGCCATCACATCCTGCTCTCGCGTCATCCAGCAGGGTCCCTACACCGTCCTCCGGTGGTGGCTTTCTTTTCCACGCGAGTCCTGCGGAAGCACCTGCTTTATTGGAGCTGCTGGCCTTCCGCAGAGCCGTGACCTTCAGCAGGGGTCGCGCAGGGTGCTTTAGCAAGTAACTCAGCGCAGGGCGGCCCTCCCTCCCCGATTATCATCCTCGGTCAGGGAGGGCCCCGTTCACCCAGCGAACGCTGTCCTCCCCATCTTTTCACACCCCTCCCGCAACCCTGGCAGACCCCTGCTGGGCTGTGAGTTAGCCAGACCCAGAGAGGGTGGGTGACTTGCCCGAGGTTCCCAGCGCGCCCCGCACTGGAAGCCTGGTTCTGTGTCCGGCCTCCAGGGCTCCCGGACGAAGCCACCCCTCCAGCAACAGCACCCTGGCGGTAGAAGGAAGTCGAGGGCAGGCGGGTTTGCATCGCCCAGATTCTTGGAGAAGCACCGCGGGGTTCTGGGGTCTACAGTCCCCTCTGCGTGGCACCCGACAGCTCCTTTCCGCCTGCTCCCAGGTATTACCGGCGGCTCGGTTGCCTGTGTGACCGGAGGCTGATGTTGACCTGCAAAGCGAGGCCTTCACAGCCAGCCCCCAGGCCTCGCGACTGGGAACACACGCCCCCTTGCAGGCTGATTTTGGAAGAGCACACGTTTTTGACATGTCTGCAAGCCTTTCAACTTGCGTTCACGTTAGTCTAATGTTTTTCTTTACTGAAGAAGTACCTGCTCAACGTAGAATTCTTTGAAAATATGAAGAGTCATAAAGAAGTAAAAACCACCCCAGTACATTCCCACAGCCTAGGCAATTGGTGGGTTGGATTAGGGGGCTTCAGTGCAGTCTTGTGTTAGTTGCTCGGTTGTTTCCGACTCTTTGCAACCGTGTGGACTGTAGCCCACCAGGCTCCTCTGTCCATGGAATTCTCCAGGCAAGAATACTGGAGTGGGTTGTCATTGCCTCTCCAAGGGATCTTCCCGACCCAGGGGTCAAACCTGGGTCTCCTGCCTTGCAGGTGGATTCCTTACCATCTGAGCCACCAGGGAGGCCCAAACTTCAGTGTAGTTTTAGTTGCTAAGTATTGATGCTTTCACTTCCACCAGCGCAGCGCCAGGCATCTTGCTCTGACCTGAGTGACGGGGGGTTGGTTGGCTATCTCAGGACTCGAGAATGTGTTACTGGTGAGCTGAGGGCCCAGTGAGAGGACAGCTGCTTGGTGAAGGAGTCTCGTGTTAACACACACCTTCATGAGCAGCTGTGCCCACAGGACCGGCCCACGTGGGGCACCTCGCTCTCTTCCTCCTTCCCTGGACCGGCCCACGTGGGGCACCTCGCTCTCTTCCTCCTTCCCTGGACCGCCCCATGTGGGGCATCTCGCTCTCTTCCTCCTTCCCTGATTCTATTCGGGAGATGTGAGATCTCTTCCTTGAGTCGTCAGTACAGTTTATTCTGGGCTGGGCTTTCAGACCCCCCTCAGCATGGCCTGGGCCACCTGAGCAAGTGGTTTAGCCTCTCTGAACTTCTTTACTAAATCTCTGAAGTTGGCTCAGTAACAATTCATAGAGCTCTTGAGACGGTAAAATGACACACTTCCCATAATGCCTGGCATCTAGTAAGTGCTCAGTAAGTGCTGGCCACGCCCCCATCACTATCATCTGGCCACGCCCCCATCATCACATCATTATCACCTGGCCACGCCCCATCACCATTATTATCATCTGAACACGCCCCCATCACCATCATTATCTGGCCACACCCCCATCATCACATTATCACCTGGCCACGCCCCATCACCGTCATCTGGCCACGCCCTACATCACATCATTATCGCCTGGCCACGCCCCCAAGCTCATCCTCCCCGTGTCCTCTGGCCCTGTCTGGGTTTATCTCTGAGGAATGATACTTGACAGAGAGCACCTAACCCGTTTGCTCACAGGCCTTCACACAGATCTCATTTGATTTCCTGCAACAATTTTCTTAAGGATGTTTACCGTTCGGTCTTAATTTGTTATTGGTCGCTGTTTATTATTTATCATTTTCAAATGAGAAGCTTTCGCCTTAAGGAAGTCACAATTTCGGGCCACTACGCCCTCCCGTCCCTCTTCTTCACTGGGCTGACACCTGCTCGCCCTCAGACCTGGGCTCCAAGTCCTTAGTGCTTCCCTGACCCCACAGTGATGGGACAGGCCCCCTGGACGCTCCCTGACAGCACTCACCGCAGGGCGTGTTCTGGGTCTGCCTGTGGGTGTTGCATGCTGACTGTTCTGTCACATCTCCAGCTTGTCTGGTAAAGCACGTGCTGTAGGAGAAATGCCTGAGTGTGGCGTGGACTTAGATTGCTTGAGGCACAGAACCAAGCAGAAGCGTTTGCAATGCAGTCCCCTCTGCATTGCTCTGGTTGCCCTGCACAACCCCGGGGGCGCTGTTCCTCTTGCTGTAAATTTAGGCTTGTAGCTGTATCACAGCAGGTGCCCAGCAGGTGGCAGTGCAGTGCCTGGAGGAAGCAGCAGCCTTTTTTTCCCTCATTTACACGATTCATGGGTTTGGCTAGTGATGGGGGGAGGAGGGCGCTCAGCATAGGTGAGGGAATCCCAGATCCCAGATTCTGTGGGGAGTCTCCTCCAAATGTACCTGCCCTGGAGATTTGCAGGAAGTGGTTGTGGGATGGGGCCCCAGACACATGCATTTTCCAAAAAGCATCTCAGAAGAAAATGGTTATGCTACATGAGTGTAGGGGGTGCTGTTTTACATTCTAGTTACTTTCTGACCTCTGTCAACCCTTTTAATCTGTCTCCCAGGGGCCAGAAAGTACAACACCCTTTTCAAATAAAGGACAAAGGGTTAGCACGACTTATCTTGGGGGAAGACACATTTCTAATAAGCTTTGAGGTCTTTTTGTCAAACAAGTACTAATTGCTCTTTTTTAAAAACTGAGTGAATATTTTAATTTCAAACTTAAAGAGGACTTGCAGAAGCAAATACAGATAATTCTATGTATGCAGAGACCACATTTGAGTTTTTCCATTGTCCCAGTAATGAACAATATAGTAAAAGGATGTGGGGCTTCCCAGATGGTGCTCGTGGTAAAGAGCATGCTTGCTGATGCAGGAGACGTAAGAGATGCGGGTTGATCCCTGGGTCGGGAAGATCCCCTGGAGGAGGGCATGGCAACCCACTCCAGTATTCTTGCCTGGAGAATCCCGTGGACAGAGGAGCCTGGAGGGCTACAGTCCACAGGGTCACGAAGAGTCAGACACGACGGAAGTGACTTGGCATGCACAGTGAAAAGATCCGGTCTTGGACCCCGCACGAACCCTTCTACCTGGCAGAGTTCATCGTCTTCCCTTGGTTCTCTCAGGGGCTTCTCCCGAAGGTTACAGGGTGGGCGTGTGGAGCCTGTCGCCTGGTGTGCATTTGCTCAGTGTTTCCTGGTGATAAGATGCATGATGCGCATTTGTGCAGGAAAATCATGGAAGGGACGGAGAAGGCAATGGCACCCACTCCAGTACTCTTGCCTGGAAAATCCCATGGATGGAGGAGCCTGGTGGGTTGCAGTCCATGGGGTCGCTAAGAGTCGGACACAACTGAGCAACTTTCACTTTTCACTTTCACGCATTGGAGAAGGACATGGCAACCCACTCCAGTGTTCTTGCCTGGAGAATCCCAGGGACGGGGGAGCCTGGTGGGCTGCCGTCTGTGGGGTCGCAGAGTCGGACACGACTGACGTGACTTAGCAGCAGCAGCAGCAGCGTGGAGGGGCTGTGTTCCTGGTGGTCCAGTCGGGGCAGTGGTGACCATTTGCTGTCACTGGTGATGTCCGCTCTGGCCCCCTGTTCACCTGGAATCTGCCAGGCTCTCCACCGCAGTTGCCTCTGCGCTTTGCAGTCAGGGAGTATCTGAGAAAGCCCCTTTCCCCATCTCCCTCTCACCTGCTCGTTTTAGCATGCATAGTCTTTCTTGCCTGAATTAAGTAAGTAACTGCTAAGTGGAGATTTTCCTACTTCCATCCTTACTGCTCACACTGATTAGTTGGCTTTCTGTCATCAGAAGGAGCTTTCTCTTCCTGTTTGTTCACTTACTTATAGTACCGTGGTATCGTGGATTTCTGTTTTTTCAAGAGGTCTGTTACTGTTATCCCCCTTCGGGTCCAGGGAGCCCCTTCAGGATGGCCCGTGTGTCCCGTGCACGCGTCCTCATCCTTTTTCCTTCTGGCTCAGCAAGGTATTCCAGGCTCATCCTGTTTTTTCATGCCTCAGCCCTCGAATCAGCCGTCTCTGTCAGGAGTCCCGATTCTTTTGAGTCCAGAGTGGTATTTAGAACCCAAGGTCTGGGTAGTAAGGGCGCTCACTGCTCCCGGCCTGTTACTGACTCCAGGCCCTCTCAGAGGGGTTGTTGTTTAGTCTCCCAGTCATGTCTGACTCTTTGCGACCCCATGGATTGTAGCCCACCAGGCTGCTCTGTCCATGGGATTTCCCAGACAAGAACGTGGACTGAACCTGCATCTCCTGTGTTGGCAGGCGGGTTCTTTACAGCTGAGCCGCCAGGAAAGCTCCTGCTCTTCTGTCCCACCTCTAAGTGGTGGGTTCCCAAGGCTCTGCCCCTGTTCTCTCCCGTGTAAATGCTCTTCCTAAGCGACTACATTCACACCTGTGGGTTTAAATATCTTAGACTCTTAGACTGAACCAGCGAAACCAGCATCGTTCAGCCATTTTTGACTAAAAGTGACAATTTCACACGATTTCAGTCCACATCTGCCAACAGATTCCATTCAGTTCAGTTCAGTTCAGTTCAGTCGCTCATTTGTGTCCAACTCTTTGCGACCCCATGAATCGCAGCACGCCAGGCCTCCCTGTCCATCACCAACTCCCGGAGTTCACTCAAACTCATGTCCATCGAGTCAGTGATGCCATCCAGCCATCTCATCCTCCATCGTCCCCTTCTCCTCCTGCCCCCAATCCCTCCCAGCATCACAGTCTTTTCCAATGAGTCAACTCTTCGCATGAGGTGGCCAAAGTACTGGAGTTTCAGCTTTAGCATCATTCCTTCCAATGAACACCCAGGGCTGATCTCCTTTAGGATGGACTGGTTGGATCTCCTTGCAGTCCAAGGGACTCTCAAGAGTCTTCTACAACACCACAGTTCAAAAGCATCAATTCTTCGGTGCTCAGCTTTCTTCACAGTCCAACTCTCACATCCATATGTGACCACTGGAAAAACCATAGCCTTGACTAGACAAACCTTTGTTGCAAAGTAATGTCTCTGCTTTTCAATATGCTATCTAGGTTGGTCATAACTTTCCTTCCAAGGAGTAAGCGTCTTTTAATTTCATGGCTGCAGTCACCATCTGTAGTGATTTTGGAGCCCAGAAAAATAAAGTCTGACACTGTTTCCACTGTTTCTCCATCTATTTCCCATGAAGTGATGGGACTGGATGCCATGATCTTCGTTTTCTGAATGTTGAGCTTTAAGCCAACTTTTTCACTCTCCTCTTTCACTTTCATCAAGAGGCTTTTGAGTTCCTCTTCACTTTCTGCCATAAGGGTGGTGTCATCTGCATATCTCAGGTTATTGATATTTCTCCTGGCAATCTTGATTCCAGCTTGTGCTTCCTCCAGCCCAGCATTTCTCATGATGTACTCTGCATATAAGTTAAATAAGCAGGGTGACAATATACAGCCTTGACGTACTCCTTTTCCTATTTGGAACCAGTCTGTTGTTCCATGTCCAGTTCTAACTGTTGCTTCCTGACCTGCATATAGGTTTCTCAAGAGGCAGGTCAGGTGGCCTGATATTCCCATCTCTTGAAGAATTTCCCACAGTTTATTGTGATCCACACAGTCAAAGGCTTTGGCATAGTCAATAAAGTAGAAATAGACGTGTTTCTGGAACTCTCTTGCTTTTTCGATGATCCAGCGGATGTTGGCAATTTGATCTCTGGTTCCTCTGCCTTTTCTAAAACCAGCTTGAACATCTGGAAGTTTACGGTTCATGTATTGCTGAAGCCTGGCTTGGAGAATTTTGAGCATTACTTTACTTGCATGTGAGATGAGTGCAATTGTGCGGTAGTTTGAGCATTCTTTGGCATTGCCTTTCTTTGGGATTGGAATGAAAACTGACCTTTTCCAGTCCTGTGGCCACTGCTGAGTTTTCCAAATTTGCTGGCATATTGAGTGCAGCACTTTCACAGCATCATCTTTCGGGATTTGAAAGAGCTCAACTGGAATTCCATCACCTCCACTAGCTTTGTTCATAGTGATGCTTTCTAGGGCCCACTTGACTTCACATTCCAGGATGTCTGGCTCTAGGTGAGTGATCACATCATCGTGATTATCTGGGTCGTGAAGATCTTTTTGTACAGTTTTTCTGTGTATTCTTGCCACCTCTTCTAAATAGCTTGTGCTTCTGTTAGGTCCATACCATTTCTGTCCTTTATCGAGCCCATCTTTGCATGAAATGTTCCCTTGGTATCTCTAATTTTCTTGAAGAGATCTCTAGTCTTTCCCATTCTGTTGTTTTCCTCCATTTCTTTGCATTGATCACTGAGGAAGGCTTTCTTACTTCTTCTTGCTATTCTTTGGATAACTTGACTCAACTCTGACTCTCCTTGAAACTCCAAACTGGCACATGCAAATACCTACGTGGCACCACCACGGAGGAGTCTCATGAGCATGGGATAGCCTGTTTTGGTTGAAACAGGAATTTTGATTTATCGTTTCTCCGGATCTTCAGTTCTCATTTTCCCCGTGTAGGTTACCACCACCCTCGTCCAGCCTTTTGCTGAAGCCAGAAACCCCGGTGCGTATGTGTGGCCAGAGTCAGGGGTGTGTGTGCACTCACGTCCAGGAATGCCTGCACAGTCCCTCTCTTGCTTTTCTGCTGAGACCGAAAGCTCATACTGGAGCGCCTCCAGTGCCACGGAGGAGTTTCCTCTCGTTTTGTCCTGCGCTGCGTCACTGACTCCCTTCTTTGAACCGGGAAACCTGCTCCCGCTGTCCTTCGTTTATTCACCTGTTTCTTGCCACCCTCCCACACTGAGTGCAGCCGGTCTGCTCACCCCTCTGGCCACCGCCTTGCCCAGATTCCCTCCTCCCTTTCCCGCGTGCCAGGCCGCTTCTTCAGCAAACATAGCTTCTGTCGCATAACAGTTCAGATCAGTCGCTCAGTCGTGTCCGACTCTTTGCGACTCCATGAACCGCAGCGCGCCAGGCCTCCCTGTCCATCACCAACTCCCGGAGCTTACTCAAACTCACGTCCATTGAGTCGGTGATGCCATTCAACCGTCTCATCCTCTGTCGTCCCCTTCTCCTCCTGCCCTCAATCTTTCCCAGCATCAGGGTCTTTTCAAATGAGTCAGTTTTTCACATCAGGTGGCCAAAGTCACATAACAGCCAGTGGTTTAAGAGAAGAGACGAGCAAAGATGATCCTTTAGAAAAGCGATTATGGGAGTTTGTTGTTGTTGTTCCAGCACGTGTCTGAATTTTCTGGTTTTGCTTGTTTTCAGACACTGGGCTCTGAGAAAGACGGGGGTGGGAAGGAAGCCCTTAGACTCAGCGGTGCTGTTTTATCTCTTCGCGTTGATCATGTCGTGACCCTTGGTGAGGAGAGCGAGACACGATCCCATAACGTCACAAAATCTCACCATTTCAGGTTAACCGTGGGAAGGGGGAGGATGGGTGTGCAGTGATTGTTAAATGTTTTTTATGCCAATGCAGCTCTCTTCGCTTCTGACTATAGGATAGTTAAGCCGAATCCAGTCTTGCTTCCTGGAAGGCCTTTGGAGAGAGTGGTTTGGCGAGGGGTCCTTCAATTTGAGGGTCAAAAATCTCAAGCTGATACAAGGGGAAAATTAAAATTATACCTAGGCTTACATCCTGAAGAGCCCAGGCAGCGTCTTCACTGAGAGAGATTCACAGGACATTACCTTGGCAACGTCTGTGTGTGTGTGTGTGTGTGTCTGTATGTCTCTCTGTGCCTGTGTGTGTCTGTCTCTATTGTTTGTGTCTGTCTCTCTGTGTATGTATCTGTGTGTCTCTGTGTGTGTGTGTGTCTGTGTCTCTGTGTGTGTCTGTCTCTCTCTGCCTGTATGTTTCTGTCTCTGTTGTGTGTGTGTCTCTCTGTGTCTGTATGTCTCTGTGCGTGTGTGTCTGTGTGTCTGTCTCTGTTGTGTGTCTGTCTATTGTGTGTGTGTGTGTGTGTGTGTGTGTGTCTGTGTCTCTGTATCTATGTGTCTCTCTGTGCCTGTATCTGTCTCTGTATGTCTGTGTGTGTGTGTCTGTCTCTATTGTGTGTGTGCGCGCGTGTGTGTCTTGTTTTCTCTCTCCTGCCTTCAGCTCCCACTTCTCCCTTCCTCTGCGTTGGTGGCCCCGGCAGCTCTGAGCTTCCGTGGCTTTTTTTGCCGACCCTCCTGGAGGAAAGCGAGAACTTCATTTTCTCCGTTGTTCTGACAAATGTCTCAGCCTCCGGCTCCGTGGCTCCCGAGAGTCACTTGGGCATCCCCAGCCCACGCCCGTGGCCAGAAGCTCGAAAGTTCTGGGTGTGCTGTAGGCGTGGGGAGGGGCGGGCCCCTAGGCCTCTGGGAGCGGGCTCGGGGCCCCAGAGGAAGAGGCAGGCGCTGTTGCCATGAAAAGGGAAGGTGGGGCAGGCAGGTGGAAGCAACCTTATCTCTGGTGATGATCTGCTCTGTAAACGGCAGCACCGGGGTTGAACGTGGGTGTTTCTCAGGGTTTTTTTAAGGTCATCCGATTACTAAGCCCCTATCCTCCCGTCCTCTCTCCTCTGTTAATTGGTGGGGTTTGGCGCTCTTCTCTTGCACAGCACAGAGGTGGAGGTTCCGCTCAGTCTGTCTCAGTTACCAGAAAGGCAGGGCTGACGAGCTGCGTGCCAGCCCGACCCCGACCCCCTGCGGCTGCCCGTCCTGGCCGGGCCAGCTGTCTGCTCTGTGCCTGGCGCTCCCCGCCCTCCGTGTACTCAGCCCTGGGTCAGGACCCCGTTCCCTGGCCTCTCGTATCTCCCCGTCTGCGTTTCCGCCCCAACACGGGGACAGTGGGTCTCACCACCCCGGCGCTGGGCACTGCTGCATCACAGGCGGTTCTGGTGGATGGGGTGCGCTTAGTCGGGTAGGACCTGCTGCCCAGGGTCAGGAGACCCCCCCCCCCCAGCCTCTGGATCCCCCGCTGGAGCTGAACGGCCCCGCCCCTACGCAGTCTCAATGCCAGGTCTCCCCGCTTGCTGTGGGGGGTGGGGGGCTGGCCCGTCCCTGAGCATCACTGGGGGTCTTTTCAGGCCCCGTATTCACATGACTCATGAGAACCCCTCGAGGGGCAGGGTTTCTGTTGGCACGTGAAGACATAGGCTCAGAGTGAAAGTTCTGGAAAACCAAGCCAGATCTGGTGGACCCCAGAACCCTGTTGGCTCATAAATCCCACGTCAGCCCTAGAAGGGCTCAGAAAAGGGTAAATCACGCTGTGGGGCCACCTCCCCTGCCTCTTGTGCCCCTTCAGGGTGGGTTCATGTTAAAGTCTCAGCGGGGCTGCCCCTGCCCGGAGGAGGACAGGTCAGGTGGCGGGTCTCTCCCCAGGACACAGCAGATCCTCGCACACCCACAGACATCCTCATGCGTCATCCTGGGATCCGGGGGGCTTGGATTAGCAAGGCCAGGCATGGAGCATCCTGATCCGCGTTTCCTGGGCGGTTGCTGAGTTCAGGGGGCAAAGACTTGCCATGGTGTCTTTGGGGTTCCCCTCCTGCAGGTCCAAATGAAAGGAATGGGTGGCCCCTACGCAGACCCACCCCTCTGTTGAACAGCTGAACACAATCCTCAGTCCCATCACGAGGCCCTCTCTTGCTTCCCACCCTGGGGTCTGTCCTGGGGGGCCCGGTGCAGATGCAGGAGCAGGCTGTGAGCTGTGCTGCCCACACAGTCAGTTCTGGGGGAGCCAGGCGTGTCCGGGCAGTTCCGCTCATGCTGTGGGCGGCCGCATCGTCAGTCCTGGAGGAGCCAGGTGTGTCTGGACAGTCCCGCTCACACCGTCAGTTCTGGGGGAGCCAGGTGTGTCCGGGCGGTTCTGCTCATGGTGTGGACGGCTGCACTGTCAGTTCTGGGGGAGCCAGGTGTGTCCAGGCGGTTCTGCTCACGGTGTGGACGGCCGCCCGTCAGTTCTGGGGGAGCCAGGTGTGCCCGGGCGGTCCTACTCACACTGTCAGTTCTGGGGGAGCCGGGTGTGTCTGGGCGGTCCTGTTCACACCGTCAGTTCTGGGGGAGCCGGGTGTGTCCAGGTGGTTTTGCTCATGGTGTGGATGGCCACACCATCAGTTCTGGGGGAGCCAAGTGTGCCCGGGAGGTCCCGCTCACACCATCAGTTCTCGGGGAGCCAGGTGTGTCCGGGAGGTCCCGCTCACACCGTCAGTTCTGGGGGAGCCGGGTGTGTCCGGGCGGTCCCGCTCACACCGTCAGTTCTGGGGGAGCTGGATGTGTCCGGGCTGTTCCGCTCATGGTGTGGACGGCCACACCATCAGTTCTGGGGGAGCCAGGTGTGTCCGGGCGGTCCCGCTCACACCATCAGTTCTCGGGGAGCCAGGTGTGTCCGGGAGGTCCCGCTCACACCGTCAGTTCTGGGGGAGCCGGGTGTGTCCAGGCGGTTCTGCTCACGGTGTGGACGGCCGCCCGTCAGTTCTGGGGGAGCCAGGTGTGCCCGGGCGGTCCTACTCACACTGTCAGTTCTGGGGGAGCCGGGTGTGTCTGGGCAGTCCTGCTCACACCGTCAGTTCTGGGGGAGCCGGGTGTGTCCAGGTGGTTCTGCTCATGGTGTGGATGGCCACACCATCAGTTCTGGGGGAGCCAGGTGTGTCCGGGCGGTCCCGCTCACACCATCAGTTCTCGGGGAGCCAGGTGTGTCCGGGAGGTCCCACTCACACCGTCAGTTCTAGGGGAGCCGGGTGTGTCTGGGCGGTCCCGCTCACACCGTCAGTTCTGGGGGAGCTGGATGTGTCCGGGCGGTTCCGCTCATGGTGTGGACGGCCACACCATCAGTTCTGGGGGAGCCAAGTGTGCCCGGGCGGTTCCGCTCACGGTGTGGATGGCCACACCATCAGTTCTGGGGGAGCCAAGTTTGCCCAGGCAGTTCTGCTCACGGTGTGAACGCCCTCACCGTCAGTTCTGGGGGAGCCAGGTGTGTCCGGGCGGTCCCGCTCACACCGTTAGTTCTGGGGGAGCCGGGTGTGTCTGGGAAGTCCCACTCACACTGTCAGTTCTGGGGGAGCCAGGTGTGCCCAGGCGGTTCTGCTCACACCATCAGTTCTGGGGGAGCCGGGTGTGTCCGAGTGGTCCCGCTCACACCATCAGTTCTGGGGGAGCCGGGTGTGTCCGGGCGGTCCCGCTCACACTGTCAGTTCTGGGGGAGCTGGGTGTGCCCGGGCGGTCCTGCTCATGCTGTGGACTCTCGTTTCAGGCCTGCAGGTACGGCCACGTGCAGCATCTGGAGCACCTGCTCTTCTACGGGGCCGACATGGGGGCCCAGAACGCCTCGGGGAACACCGCCCTGCACATCTGCGCCCTCTACAACCAGGTCAGTAGCCGTGACTGTGCCCCCGGGCCGGGGCTGTGCTCAGCGCTTTGTGGGCGGGTGTCCGGCTCCAGGTGCTGTAATGAAGCCCTGAAGACGGGGCGGCTTAAAC
Organism: Bubalus kerabau; assembly: GCF_029407905.1. Classification (NCBI taxonomy): domain Eukaryota; kingdom Metazoa; phylum Chordata; class Mammalia; order Artiodactyla; family Bovidae; genus Bubalus; species Bubalus kerabau. The sequence goes on from NC_073628.1 coordinate 3,109,018, forward strand.
AGCAGACACTTACTTCTCCCAGTCCTGGCTGCACGTCCCAGACCGCGGGGCCACCCTGCCTGGTTCCAGGGGAGGCTGTCCTCCTGGCTTGGGTCTCCCTAGCCCCTTTCGGCTGTGTCCTCCCATGTGCAGAGACAGAAACAGCCCTTGGCTGTCTCTTCTGCCAAGGACGCTAATCCTATCAGGTCAGGGCCCCACCCTCACAACCTCATTTAAACTAATCACCTCATAAAGACCCATCTCCAGACACAGTCACACTGGGGGTTAGGGCTTCAAGGTAGGAATCTGGGGAGACACAGACACTCAGTGCTTAGCTGGGGGAGCTCCTCACCAGCTTCTTTGAGGATGGTTATCCCTATCGTACGAGCTTTCCAGCTGGTGCTTGTGGTAAAGAACCTACCTGCCAAATGCAGGAGACATAAGAAAATCAGGTTCCATGCCTGGGTTGGGAAGATCCCCTGGAGAAGGGAATGGCAACCCACTGCAGTGTTCTTGCCTGGAGGATCCCATGGACAGAGGAGCCTGGTGGGCTGTAGTCCACAGGGTCACGACTAAAGAGACTTAGCACGCACGACACACATCCCTGTCATAGAAGGAGAGCTTGAGTCACAGGAAGTGAGAGGAGGGTCCTGGACACAGCTGGTGCAGTCAGAGCTGGGCACAAACCCCCCGTGGCAGAGTCTGCAGGTACCGTGTCACACGTACCCCAGAGCGGGTCTCCCCTGGGGCCTGGAGGGGGCAGGTTGGAGCCATGAAATGGGGATGGGAGCTGCTGACAGAGCCCCCAAGACGATTATGGCACCCCACTGAACGCCAATGGGACCGCCGTGTAACAACAGCAAGCCTCCCATCACATGTACACACATGTCCCCAGTGGGCTTTTCCTATTTAATTCCTTCTTGCATGCTAAGTCGCTTCAGTCGTGTCCAACTCTCTTGTGACCCCATGAACTATAGCCTGCCAGGCTCCTCTGTCCATGAGATTTTCTAGGCAAGAATACTGAAGTGGGTTGCCATGCCCTCCTCCAAGAGATCTTTCCTACTCAGGGATGGAACCCACATCTCTTATGTCTCCTGCACTGGCAGGCGGGCTCTTTACCACAAGCGCCACCTTGGAAACCTAATTCCTTCTTCACTGTGGGTAGATAAGTAAAACAGAGCGAATGTTTGACCGTCTTATCTATGCAGTTAAGGTACGCGTCTCAGCAGCGTTGGGTGCATTCACATGGCTGAACAAGCGTCACCCGCCTCTGTCTTCAGAACTTTCCGTCTCCCCAAACTGACACTCTGTCTCCATCAACCCACTCCCCGTCCCCTCCCCCAGCCCCACCGTCTGCTTTCTGTCTCTGAACTAGACAGTTCCAGGGACGTCCTGTGAGTGGAATCGCGTGGCATCTGCCCTTTTGTTTCTCTTACTTCACTCTGTGCTGTGCTCGGGTTCATCCAGGTTGCAGCTGTGTCATAATTTTCTTCCTTTTTAAGGCTGAGTAATGTTCCCTCGTCATAGCTTTAAAAGCTATGATAAACCTAGACACCATATTAAAAAGCAGAGACATCACTTTGCAGACAAAGGTCCTTCTGGTCCAAGCTGTGGTTTTTCCAGTGGTCATGTATGGATGTGCGAGTTGGACTATAAAGAAGGCTGAGCGCTGAAGAATTGATGCTTTTGAACTGTGGTGCCGAAGAAGACTCTTGAGAGTCCCTTGGACTTTGAGGAGGTCAAACCCAATCAATTCTAAAGGAAATCAACCCTGAATATTCACTGGAAGGACTGATGCTGAGGCTGAAGCTCCAGTACTTTGGCCACCTGATGGGAAGAGCTGACTTATTGGAATAAGACGCTGATGCTGGGAAAGATTGAAGTAAGAAGGAGAAGGGGACAACAGAGGATGAGATGGTTGGATGGCATCACCGAATCAATGGACAGGAGTTTGGATGGACTCTGGGAGTTGGTGATGGACAGGGAGGCCTGGTGTGCTGCAGCCCACGGGGTCACAAAGAGTCGGACACGACTGAGCAGCTGAACAACGGCAGCAGTTTTGCCTTGTGTAGGTGGACCACGTTTTATCCTTTCACCCGTCAGGTGACACGGGCTGCCTCCATCTCTCACCTGTTGTGAACAGCGATGCTGTGAACACGGGAGTGCCGATCTTTTTTCAGGACCCCGCTCACTTCTTTTTGGCTCCACGAGTGGAGCCTTGACGTGAGCAAGTTGATATAAAGCCCTCGCTCTCCCGTGTGAGAAGGACTGAAAACTCAGGCGAGCTGGGTGCAAGCGTGCCCAGAAAGCAGCAGGGGTACAACACGACCCCCGCCCTCCAGGCAAGACTCCTAAGTGACTGGAGTCACTTTGCCCTGGAAAACCCCTATGCGCTCTTCAAGACCCAGTTGAACCTGCCCTCAGTCAAGCCTTTCCTTGATGAGCCCCTGGTAGAGTGAGCTGTGCTTTTCACGCCACAGCCCTTTGCAGTACAGCCCAGGGGAACGGCCGGGCCCAGGTCATTATTAGGCCTTACCTGTCGTCCCTGCTGGCCTCCGCTTGCCCCTTAGGCCCACCTTCTCAGGGACACAAACCGCCATCTCTCAGGGTGTCCCCTGCCCCTGGCACAGGAGAGCAGCTCGGCCAGATGGGGCTGGGGAAGCATTTCAGTCTGGCTTCAAGGGATTTCCTGAAAGCTGCTGGCCAGCTCCTTAATGAAAGCATATTGATGGGATTTGCACACAGCTGGGGCCCTAGGTGTTCCAAGGCACATGGAGGCTGGAATGGATTTATGAGCGCAGGGATATCTTGCTCGGCTGGGCTAGAAAAACACACGTCAGGAGGCTTGGCTTTGGCTGGTAAAACATCTGTGCCAACATGTGCTTCTTAATTATTGCCTTAGACAGGGAAAGCATTTCTTAATTTTCCTTGGTAGATTTTAAGCATATTTTATCATGGGGGGGGACCTAAACAGAAAACCATGTTTTCTGTCTCTTGAAATAATGGAGGACAGGACGATCTTTGAAAGTGTAACCTTTTTTATTAGAGTGTCGGGAATCTGTATTCTGAGTTATTTGTGGGCCTGGGTTCCCTCTGTGTCCTCTGGACCTATCCTCACCCTCGGCTGATGGCTTTGGGATGACCCAGAGCCGCCCAAGGCTCATAGGAAGACCCTGCCTCTCTTGCCTTGGGTTAGAGAGGCCAGCAGACTTTTCCTATAAAGAGTCACTGAGTGAATATTCTGGCTTTTCAGACCACATGGACTTCTTCACAGCTACTCCACTCTGCCTCTGCAGTGTGAACTTAGCCACAGACGATATGCAGATTAATGTGTGGCTGTGCGCCAATAAAACTTTATTTATAAACCAGGCAGGGGGCCAGTTTAGCCTGTGGGCCCCGGTTTGCCAGGCCCGGGCGCAGAAGGCTGCATCTGGTCTCTCACCAGACGTAAGTTAAGGACAGACTCCCTGCTCCCGGCCGAGTGCCTTCCTCCCAGCATGCTGGGGAGCCTGGCCAGGGTGTGAGAGCTGTCCCCTGTCCAGGGTCCTGGGACCATTGCGGCCCGCCTGCTGCTGTCCAGCCCTACCCACCTGACCCTCCGCAGCAGCACGGGTAGAAATGCTTTTGGGGCCCCTCCTGTTTTGGACACCCAGCCTTGCATTCATCATGGAGGGTCACAGACTCACTTGGTGGCCCATGGGTTCTGGACAGCATGTTGAGTTGGGAGTCAGCAAGTGTTCTGGGATCCAGCCTCCTGAATCCATCATGGCCCTCCCTGGGATGCTAGTGTGACCTTTAATCTTTTCCCTCAGCGCCGACCCCCTTCCCAAGCAGTGAGAAAAGCCAGTGCAGACGGCATCTCTGTGTAATTCAGAGACGCACAGCTCCGTGTACACTAGCATCCTTCTGATGAGCTGTCCTCGGGGCGGATGGAGGGGTGGATGGAGGGATCGAGGGTCCCCCAGCCTCTGTCACGCACCCCTGGCAGTTGTATTGATACCTAACCTGAGGCCCTGCCCTCCCCAAGTAACCAGCATGCTGGCCTCCTCTCTGAGTCCACTTCCGCTTCTGCACACACGGGGTGTGCGAGGCTGGGCTCAGGGCCAACGAGAAAAACTCCTTCAAGCAGAAGGAGGTGTCATATAGGGCTCTCTGGAGAGTGATGCTGAGAAACAGACTCTCCCAGGGCGGGGACCTGGTGCCTTTGGGTCAGGACAGGAGCCAGGGAAAGGGATTAAGAAGCCGCCTCAAGACAGAGCTGCAGTGCAGGGAGACATGGCAGTCTGGGTTCCAGAAAATCCCTCCTCTGTAATGTGGAGATAATTATACCTAACTGGCAGGGCTGCTAAGAGGCTTAAAATAGAAAACAAACATATGGTATGCCTGGCATGCGGTGGATTTTCAGTGAAAGTGACTATGACGGTGATGATGGTGATGATGGATGGTGACTGGTGATGATGGTGATGGATGGTGACTGGTGATGATGGTGATGATGGTGACTGGTGATGATGGTGATGGATGGTGACTGGTGATGATGGTGATGGATGGTGACTGGTGATGATGGTGATGGATGGTGACTGGTGATGATGGTGACTGGTGATGATGGTGACTGGTGATGATGGTGATGGATGGTGACTGGTGATGATGGTGACTGGTGATGATGGTGATGGATGGTGACTGGTGATGATGGTGATGATGGTGACTGGTGATGATGGTGACTGGTGATGATGGTGATGATGGTGATGGATGGTGACTGGTGATGATGGTGATGATGGTGACTGGTGATGATGGTGATGATGGTGACTGGTGATGATGGTGATGGATGGTGACTGGTGATGATGGTGATGATGGTGACTGGTGATGATGGTGACTGGTGATGGCGATGATGGTGACTGGTGATGATGGTGATGATGGATGGTGACTGGTGATGATGGTGATGATCGTGATGATGGTGATGGATGGTGACTGGTGATGGCGGTGATGGATGGTGACTGGTGATGATGGTGATGATGGTGACTGGTGATAATGGTGATGATGGTGACTGGTGATAATGGTGATGATGGTGACTGGTGATGATGGATGGTGACTGGTGATGGCGGTGATGGATGGTGACTGGTGATGATGGTGATGGATGGTGACTGGTGATGAGAGTCAGAGCCATGGTTTTCCCAGTAGTCACGTACGGGTGTGAGAGTTGGACCATAAACAAGACTGAGCGTTAAAGAATTGATGCTTTTGAATTGTGATGCTACCGAAGACTCTTGAGAGCCCCTTGAACAACAAGGAGATCAAACCAGTCCACCTTAAAGGAGATCAGCCCTGAATGTTCATCGGAAGGACTGATGCTGAAGCTGAGGCTCCAATACTTTGGGCACTAGATGCCAAGAACCGACTCGTTGGAAAAGACCTGATGCTGGGAAGATTGAGGGCAAGAGTTAGAAAAGGGGCCACAGAGGATGAGGCGGTGGGACGGCGTCACCAGCGCAATGGGCATGAGTTTGAACAAACTCCAGGAGATAGTGAAGAGCAGGGAAGCCTGGTGTGCTGCAGTCCATGGGGTCGCAAAGAGTCGGACACAACTGAGTGAACAACAGCAAGTGGTGATGCTGATGGTGGTGAAGGCGGTGCTTAGGATGGTGAATGTGAAACCACGTGTACTGCTGTTAATTTAACAAACTTCTCATTAAATGTGAAAACATCAGCTTTATGGATTGATCGTGTGTTTTATCAGTTTTAGGCAGACCTCATCCGTACACTTCCAGTAAAACACACTATGATCAGAATATTCTCTCTTCTTCTCTTATGAAGTCAACTAATTAGGGCTTTGATTGTAAGCAGCAAACTGCATCTCATCTTCTGGCTCCCTTGGTCTGTTGGCTGGCTTTCCAGGAGCCCCAGAGGGAGGGGGAGAGACAGCCTGGTGTTTGTTTTTCTACCCTGGATAATGAAGGAAGGAAGGGAGGGAGTTTGAAATATCAAAAGTTACTAAGCCAGGCAAATTTGTCTGGAAGGTTAAAAAATAAGTAAACCCTGCCTCTCTGGAGCCGGCCTCTGGAGACAGGCTGTGTTCTGTCTGGTCCGTGTGCCCTTTCCACAGCCCACACCGTGGTTGTCAGCGTCGTAGCCAGTGGCAGCCTCTGCGGGGGCCCTCATGGGGCGATCGCGCCCTGGGCGTTGAGCGTGTGCAGAAAGCTGTCCCGTAGTCACTCCGCTTAGATTCCCCCAACGAGCCCTCGGAGGCTGCTGTTGGTTGGCATTCCCTTGAACAGGCCAGGAGCCGCAGGGCTCAGTCCAAGCAGCTCAGCTGTAAACGCCAAAGCCGGGCCCAAAACCCACCCTGTATCTCTCCTCCCCCAGGCCTTGGGGACGGGTTCCTGTAACCCCTTGATTGGAGGTAGGCAGATACGCCACTGGGCACGAGTCAGGTGAAGCCATGTGTCAGGGCGCGTGTGTGGTGTGGTCCTTGGGGCACCGGCCTTGAGAGCGGCTCGGTCTTTGGGGCCAGGTTCCAGCCTCGCCCTGGTGGCAGCGGCGTCCCCGCTCTGCGCTTCACCATTTTATTGATCGCACGCATCCGGGCTCTTCCTAGATTTATGTCTTCCGGGACAGGCTCATTTCAAGGGATCATTTAAACTGGAACGAATTCCTGACTCATGATTTGGAGTGCTGAGGACTCATGATTTGGAGTGCTGAGTAGTTCCTGTCTGTGACATTTAAGTGACTGTAGTCACGTCTCCAAAAGTCATCCCTGGATAATAATTGGATATTCTCCCTGATGCTTTGGCCCTCAAAACACGCAGGGTGTGTCTGTGTCTGCACTTGATGGGCTTCTTTAAAATGATGAAGACACGCCTCAGTGTGTCCTATGAGATCCCCTCGCAGGGGGACCCACAGGGCAGCCAGCAGCCACGCACGGGCACCACGGGGCTCCCACTAGCAACTTCTCTGGGTCAGGACTGCTCCTTTTGCTCGCTTTCTGGAGCTGCAGGTTTTCATTCACGCCTTCCTGGCCTCCACTGCCTTATCTGTGAAATGGGCCTCCTACTACCTCTGGCAAGGAGGCGCTGAGGGTGGAATCAAGGAGTGGAGAGGTGTGTCTTCTGAACTGTAGAGCACCCATGTGTGTACACACATACCTGTGCTCACATGTGCACACATGTGCACACAGACACATACACCTGTCTGTACACACACACACACACACACACACACACACACACACACACACAGTGTCATTGTTATAAAGTCACACGAACCACTTGCCCTTCGGTTTTGAAATCTCTCCCCCTTCCAGGTCTGGCAGCTCTTAGAATGACGGGGTGTGTGCCTTGAGCTTGGTTAATATTGACTCAGAGCTGTCCTTCTGTGGGTGAGTGGAGGAGTTTTCTGGGATCCTGGCTGGCTTCCTTCTGGGAGGGTATGACTGGCAGTGCTTGGCAAGGGTTATTCTTAGCTTCCTAGGAGATAAACCTCCTGGATGGGAGCTTTCAATGGAAGTCCTTGTGGAGCAGTGGGGAGCAGTTACACGGAATTGCCGGGCCAGACTCTTGCCCTGGGTTCTGATGGGCCCCAGTGGCTCCGGACATCTGGGACGGTCACCTGGCGGGTCCTCCCCGGCCGCCCTGGAGCCGGGCCAGGGCACACTTAGCCCAGTGCAAACTCAGTTCAGAATGAGCCCCCAGGCAGCCTTCAGGTCCCCGAGCCCCAGGGGCGTTGCCCTGGCTGGCTGCCCCCGGAGTTCGTTCTCCCTCACCTGCTTCCCCCACACCCCAGATGGTAACCTGCCGAAATCCGGCTCATCCACGGGCCCGTGTCCCCTCAGGGCCAGGGCTCTCTCAGATACCCTTTCCTCTTTTCTCTCTTTGCAGAACACTGCTCACTGAGGCAAGATAACGCTGTTGTTTTAAGTAACTAACAGTTTGGGTCATCATGAATGAGCCCCAGTTGGTGGGGTGGGTTCTGGCGGCCCGACCAGGGGCCTGGAGCCTGGGGCGGGACCCGGACGCTCAGGAGCCCGAGTTCCAGTAGAAGCCATTTCACAGAACCAGCAGGGCAGGAGGTGAGACCCCAGAATCAGATGACAGGACCAGCATCAGGCCGGGGTGTGTGACCTTGGGCCGGGATCCAGGGCTCACCTCCCCTGGAAGTAACACCCGGGGCTCTTCTTTTACAGCCTGGGATTAGCTGTACCCCACACGTGAAAGGTGTGTTTGCCAAGCATAGGTCCATCTTTTAAATTTTTCCTGTAAGTGTTTTTAGTTACTCAGAGCACCGCCTGAACGCAGACTCATGGAAAAGGTGCAGACGCGTAGCCCGAGACTGGGGTTTCCCTGCAGTTTCCACCCGTCAACGTGGTGTGTGCCAGCCCACGGTCTGAACCAAGGGCATCACATGCTCACGGCCGTTTCAACAGCGGGCTCCCGGCCGTGTGTCCTTCCACCCTCTTTTTCTCTCCTAACCTCTATCTGCGCGTGTCCTTCTTGCCACCGCGGAGCCTCCCCTCCCTCCCAAGGGCCCCCTGTCTGTCTCTCTGCCTGCCTGTGGACCCAGCCTGAAGTGATCCCCAGGTCCTCTCTCCAGCCACAGCGGTCCCCGAGGGCAGCCTCCCTCCAGGCCCTGCAGTGTGCACCCTGAGTCTGCAGTGACCCTCACGGCCACTCAGGTGTGCCTCTGAGGCCCGGGACCCCGGCTGCCCGACAGCAGTCTTTCCTGTAGAACTCGGAGCTGTCCCGCCTGTGGCCGGTGGGTTTGTGAGTAGACCCCGCCCTGTCCCGTGTGTCTGCCGGATCACAACTCAGAGAACGAGGGTCGCGCTGCCTTGGCTCCTGTTTGCTCCGTGCACAGATGTCCCCCCCCCCATTAATATCATTGTCCTGTGATAGAGGCCCCGGGGCCCTCACCCAGGTCTCACACAGCCCCACCATGCTCCGGGCTGGGCCTGGTGGGCACAGAGCCAACTTGCTGCCAGCATTCTCTGTCTGTCTCTCTCTCTGTCCCCCTTGGTGTCTGTGTCTCCTAGTCTTTCTGACCCTGTGTCTCTCTCTGTGTCTCCCTTGGTCTCTGTCTCTCGTGGTCTCTGTGTCTCCCTTGGTCTCTGACTGTTTCTCTCTCTGTCTCTCCCGGTCTCTGTCTCTCATGGTCTCTGTCTTTGTCTCTGTGTCTCCCTTGGTCTCTGTCTCTCGTGGTCTCTGACTGTGTCTCTGTCTCTCTCTTGATCTCTCTGACTCTGACTCTTTCTTACTTTTCTGTTGATAATATTTAACACCTTTATTGAGATCTATCTCACACACCATACAGTTTGCCTATCTGAAATATGCAATTTAGTGGTTTTCAATCTGCTTGCACATTGGCTAACCACCCCACAGTTACTATCAGAACGTTTTCATTGCCCCAAACCACTCCCCACCCGCAGCCCCCGCCCCGGGCAGCGCCCACCCCTCCTGTCTCCAGATCTCCAGCCTCGTCTCCAGGCTGCTGTTCGCCCAGGTCCCCCGCCTGTGTTGTGTGTCCTGGTCTCGGCCCCTGCCCTTCCCAGGGCAGCGGGTCCCCCGGAGCTGGGGCGGGACTGCTGGCCGGGCCCCGTAAGCAGGTCCCTGGGTGGAAACCCCCGTCGGTTGCCTCATGGACTCTTCATTCAGCAGTTACTTACCAAGCGTCCAGCCTGGGGGCCCATGCCTGTTGCCTCTGCTCTGGACTCTGTAGATGGCGGTGGACCAGGGCGATGGGCCTGGGGCGGGGGCTTGCCGGGGGAGACAGTGCAGCCCCCCTGCATGAGGCGCCTGCGCCTGTGGGCACTTGAGCATCTAAAGACTCGTCCCCAAAGGTAACCTGCTCATTCGTAACGGCCCAGCTGCGTCCAGTAGGCAGAGGACTCGTATCACTGCTGCTTCTTCATCAGTCTGCTTCCACCTGTCTCTCTTTCATTTCACTTGGTGCTCCATGTGGCTCCCAGGATCTCAGTTCCCCGACCAGGGATTGAACCTGGGCCCCAGCAGAGAACGCACAGAGTTCTCACCACTAGGCGACCCGGGAGCTCCTTCACGTGCCTTTTTCTCTGTGGGTATTTGTCCCCACCTTCCCCATCAGGACTTCCAAGACGGTTAGCCTCTCCAGGTGAATAGTAGAGGCTCACTAAATGGACAGGACTAGATCCCTTTTCATTGTACAGATAACACGAGAAAAAAACATTGGCTGCCTCTTAAAGACATTAGAAAGTGTAAGTACAGAAAATAACAACAGAAGATCCCTGCTGTTTGTTCCCCCACCCTTTCTCCTTCCTGAGAAAGCAATTCCTGTCAACGGGTAACTTCTTTTCAGAATTATTCATTGCTTTCTAAAATACAGACTTTAAAATGGAAGTGAAATTAAGCTACATTGTTGTTCTGAGACTCATATTTTCTAGTTAGACATTTTGGATTTTTTTTAGTCAGTGTATTATCGGCGTGTGTTGTTTTTTTTTGTTTTGTTTTTGCTATCACTGCCTTGGCAAAGAATGTTCTGTGGAGAATATTATGGAAGTTCCTTAAAAAACTAAAAATAGAGATACCAAATGATCCAGCAATGCCACTCCTGGGCATATATATGGACAAAATGCTAATTGAGAAAGATCCCTGCACCCCAGTGTTCATAGCAGCACTCTTTACAATAGCCAGGAGATGGAAGCCACCTAAATGCCCATCAGCGGAGCAGTGGATAAAGAAGTCGTGGTACATATATACCACGGAACATTCTGCTGCTGCTGCTGCGTTGCTTCCGTCGTGTCCGACTCTCTGCGACCCCATAGACGGCAGCCAAAACAGTGAACTGATGCCATTTGCAGCAACATGGATGGACCCAGAAATTATCACACTAAGTAAGCCAGATAAAGATATGTATCACTTTTATATGGAATCTGAAATCAACTTATTTACAAAACAGTCTCATAGACATAGAAATACACATGGTTACCAAAGGGGAAAATGGGAGAGGGATACGTCAGGGATTTAGGATGAACAGATACAGGTCCTGCTGAACAGAAAACAGATAAGCAACAAGGACCTACTCTATGGCTCGGAGAAGCATGTCAGTATCCTGTGATGGCCTCTGATGGAAAAGTATCTGAAACAGAACGTGCGTCTGTGTGTGTCACTGGATCGCGCTGCTGTGCGCCGGGAACAGCGCAGATCAACTGTACTTCAATAGAAAGTTGTTTTGAAAACAAAGAATATTCCAGAATCATTCCCACTTTTCTTTATTTTAGAGTATTTTTGCCATCTCCACATTTTCTCTTCTTTCCTTTTGAAGTTTACTTGTGGTCTTTCAATTAGTACATATTTTATATGTACGTGCAAAGCTCTCTATAAAGGTGCTCAGTTGCTCAGTCATGTCTGACCCTTTGCCACCCAGTGAACTGTAGCCCACCAGCCTCCTCTGTCTGTGGGATTTTCCAGGCAAGAATACTGGAGTGGGTTGCCATTTCCTTCTGCATGCATCAATTCAGTCGCTCAGTCATGTCCGACTCTTTGCAACCCCATGGACTGCAGAATGCCAGACTTCCCTGTCCATCACCAACTCCCAAAGCTTGCTAAAACTCATGTCCATTGAGTCGGTGATGCCATCCAACCATCTCATCATCTGTCATCCCCTTCTCCTCCTGCCTTCAATCCTTCCCAGCATCAGGGTCTTTTCCAATGAGTCAGTTCTTTGCTACAGGTGGCCAAAGTATTGGAGTTTCAGCTCCAGCGTCAGTGAATATTCAGTGTTGATTTCCTTTAGGATGGACTGGTTGGATCTCCTTGCAGTCCAAAGGACTCTCAAGAGTCTTCTCCAACACCACAGTTTAAAAGCATCAATTCTTCCGCACTCAAGCTTTCTCCATGGGTATAGTCTTAAAAAGAATCACTGGCCGTGGGGTGTGTGTATGTGAAATTTTTGCAGATTCTGCTGAGTCGCCGTCCCAAGTCTTTGCAGCAGTGGAGGTTCAGCTGGCAGCGTCCGGGCATCTGCCCTCCTCCTGGTCGCTCCAGTGAGCAGAAACGCCCTCCTGTTGACTTTGCGTTTCCATGTCTCTGAACTCCTGCAAGCTCACCCTGTGAACAAGCTCCTTTGCAAGATGTATGTGCCTTGATTTGCAAACACATCTCTTCTTCCCTCTGCAGGACAGCTGTGCTCGCGTGCTTCTGTTTCGAGGTGGAGATAAGGAACTGAAGAACTACAACAGCCAGACCCCGTTCCAGGTAAGCAGGCTCCTCCAGCCCCCGCGACGCCCCCAGGCCGCACGCCCTCTCCGTGTTCGGTGAGCGCTGGGCCCTGGGGTCGGGGGCGGGGTCTGTGTTTGGAGCGGGACCCTCTTTGAGTTCGCCTGTCCACACCAGCTTCCTTCCAATTAGAACAAACAGCTAAGGCAGCCATGCCTCTGGGGGGCGATTCACGAAGGCAGTTTGGGAAAAGCAGAAAGACGCGGACGTTGCAGCTGCGGGCAGTGCTGGCTTCGCTGCCTATCGTGTGAATGAGGACAGTCTCCTGGGGGCGGGGGGTGGCTCACCATCCGTCCGGTGCCCCCACCTGGCCTGCTGTCCTGGGTAGATGGTCAGCAACCCAGCTCGGAGCGGCCACGGGGTTATGAAGTGGAGCAAAAAGCCAGGGTCCTGATTTGTAAACTGTGGTAAAGTATGTGTTACACAGAATGCACCGCCGCAGCCGTGCAGGTCAGTGGCCGGGGGCGTGGCACCGGGTGGTCGCATCCCCTCTGTGTGGCTTGTCATCAGCGCAAGGGAAACTCTGGACCCGGAAGAGTCACTCCCTGCTCCTCCCTCCCGAGGCCCCTGGACAGCCTCTCATTTCCCGCTGTCCCTGGGGATGAGCTGCCTCTGGACGTTGCAGAAGCGGAGGGGCTTGTGCCGTACGTGGTCTTTTGTGCTGAGCTTCTTTCGCTCAGCACGGCCTTTTCAAGGTCCATCTGTGTTGGGTGTAGCGCTGCTTCATCCCTTTTTATGGCTGAGTAATACCCCGTTTTATAAACGTGGGGCTCATTGAATTTTGATGCAGCTGACCAGATGGTTTAGGATGAAAGAACTTTTTTTTTTTTTTTTTTTTTTTTTTGGCTAAATGCCCGAAGTTGCAGAAATGCTTTTTCTTCCTAAACACAGTCGGCTCTCTCTCTCTCCTCAAACTGAACATTGATGTGACTGTGATTCTTTTTATCTGGAAAGACTTTTTACACCTTCCTGAGCAGAGAGAGGTCTCACGTTTAGACCTGGTTTCCAGGGGTCACTCGGCTCATCCTCTCCTTGCCATCATGTCGCGTCAGCGCTCAGTCGTGCCCGACTCTTGTTGACACCGTGGACTGCTGCCCACCAGGCTCCTCTGTCCGTGGGATTTTCCAGACAAGAGTACTGGAGTGGGTTAACCATTTCCTCCTCCAAGGGGTCTTTGCAACCCAGGGATTGAACCTGCATCGCCTGTGTCTCCTGAATTGCAGGCTGATTTTTTACCCACTGAGCCATCAGGGATTCCTCCGCTAAGATATTAGTAATATAGATGGGTTTGATATCTTTTTAAAAATTACTGTATTTTTGGCTGTGCTGGGTCTTCATTGCTGTGTGTTTTTGTCTGTGTCTAGTAGAAGGCAATGGCACCCCTCTCCAGTACTCTTGCCTCAAAAATCCCATGGACGGAGGAGCCTGGTGGGCTGCAGTCCATGGGGTTGCAAAGAGTCGGACACAACTGAGTAACTTCACTTTCACTTTTCACTTTCATGCATTGGAGAAGCTAAAATAGCAACCCACTCCAGTGTTCTTGCCTGGAGAATCCCAGGGACGAGGGAGCCTGGTGGGCTGCCATCTCTGGGGTCGCACAGAGTCAGACACGACTGAAGTGACTTAGCAGCAGGGGCAGCCGCTTGCTAGTTGTGCTGTGTGGGCTCCTCACTGCAGTGGCCTCTCATTGCTGAGCACGGGCTGTAGGCGCGTGTCTTCAGTCGTCACAGCACGCAGGCTCTTGAGCACAGGCTCAGTAGTCGTGGTGCCCGGGCTTCATTGCTCCAAGGCGTGTGGGACCGTCATGGCTCAGGGATAAAACCCGTGTCTCCCGCATTGGGAGGCAGATTCTTTACCACTGAGCCACTGGGAAAGCCCTTGATGGCTTGAAAATGAGTCAGCTCAATCCCCAAATGAAGCTGGGTGTTTAACAGTCATCGTTAATAAGTTTGCTCAGTTCATGAGCAGCGGCAGGCTTGGGTTTCACTCTGCATCTGTGGCTTAAAGGTATTTAATGTGAAATGGGTCATGGAGGTGAGTTCCTGGTGTGCTATGGGGTCTACAGAGACTATGCTTTCTTCCCCAAAGCATGTCCTCTTCGCAGTGGTGATCATGAGGGAATGCGGGCTCTTGCCACTTCGTGGTGGGACTCATCCATAGGTCGGTGGTCTCTGTTTAAATATCTTGTTGCTATTAAGTGATGCATTTCCGTGGCCCTTTTTTTGAAGTCAAACAATACTTAAATTGCTTAGAAAACAGCAGCTAATGCCCTTGGCTGGGAAAGATTGAAGGCAAAAGGAGAAGAGGGCAGCAGAGAATGAGACGGTTGGATGGCATCACCAACTCAACGGACATGTATGAGCTTGGGCAAACTGGGAGTTGGTGAGGGACAGGGAGGCCTGGCGTGCTGCGGTCCATGGGGTCACAAAGAGCGGGACACGACTGAGCGGCTGAAGAACAACAGCGGTGGCCTTTGATTTGGGTTGGCACGTGGACGGCACCACAGGGCCATTGCTACCCTTCTGGGCAGAGGTTTGTACCCGCCACCTGACTCCCCAGGGGAGTGAGTTGTGCGCGGCATCCAGGACAGAAGGTCACTGTTGGCAAACACCACCTCCCCCCTGGCCCCGTGAGTCCCCACTCCTGTCCTGTGCCCCCAGGCAGCGACCACCTGGGGGGGACGCCCCCTTCTTCCAAGAGTCCTGGAAGGAACCCTTCTGCACCCTCCCCACCACCCCCTACTGCAACAGATCCACCCCAGCTCACCCCCAAGGCCATCTGTCTCGATTTTGCTAACAATAATCAATCAAGAGCCCCAAATGGTTCAGGAAGACAATTACGCCTGAATAATGGGCCTTGTGCCCTGCAGACATTGTTCCTGGTCGGGGCAGGATGAAAGCCTGGGATGCGCTCGGCACACCCAGTACAGCTCTGACTGTGTGCGTGGGAGCTGGCGTCCCTGCCTCATGTGTCCGCACCTCCTCGTGTTTTCATGGTGCAGAGAGACTTACTTCAGCCTCTGGAGCCTTGCCTGTGAAACGTCCCCAGCATTCATGTTGCATTCATGATCCTTCCCCTCCCGGTGATGAAAAATGAACCCCTCCCTGTTGATTTCGGGGGGAATGTTCGCTTGCCACATCATTTAACAGGGCTCAAGTGTGTCCACCTGGGAAGCCTTGATGGTATTCAGCTGCTGTTGTGAGCAGGGGCTTTTCTAACAAACCATGGGATATTTGACAGACTTCATCCGGCCGAACTTTGCTTGATGATTTAATCCAAAGGCTGGAGCAACGGCAGCAGGACTCAGGAACTGGAGAGAAATGCAGGTTCTCAGGCTTCCCTTTCACTACCCTGACTCCAAAGCTTGGGGGCAGGGCTTCGGGTCCTAAGTCCTCATAAGTCCCCTAGAGACCTCAGCATCAGCTCAGGTTTGAGAATCGTGAGAGACAGAGGCGACGTTTTGAAGGAAGAGAAGGAAGAGCAGAAGGAGCGTCTACAACATTACTTGGACGTTTCTGAAATAGCAGTGGCCGTGATTGTGATGGGGGTGATGGTCTGAGTCACCCTGGGCCGCCATAACCAAGTACATGGACTGCGGCTTAAACAGCAGGCGTTACTCCTCACAGTCTGGAGACGAGAAGTCCAAGGTCAAGGTGCTGGCAGATGCAGTTTCTGGGAGGGCTCTCTTCCTGGCTTACAGACAGGCGCCTGGTCACTGGCGTATCTTCAGTGTACTGTGAAGACAGAGAGAGAGAGAGAGGCTTCTGGTGTTTCTTCCTCTTCTTGTAGGAACAGTAATCTTTTCTGATTAGCTTCCCACCCTTATGACCTCATTTAGCCTTACTTACCTCCCTGGAGGCCCTGTCTACAAATATCATCACAGTGGGAGACGCAGTTCAGTCATAGCATCAATGATGATGGTGATGGTGGTGTCTAGTGTGTTGACGATCATGGTGAAGATGACTCTCCCCAGTTGCACAGAATCTCAAAGCTCACAAATGCTCTTCTGTACATTTTCATTTAATGTTTGACAACCCAGCGAGGTGGGATTTTCATGCCCAGTTTATGGGAGACATGGACTTGGGGATGGACGCCTAGGCTTCCTGAATCAGTCAGTGGCCGTGTCCGTGGCCTACAGGCCGTAGAGTGCCATCCCGGGCTCTGGTCTGGGGAGAAGGCAGGCACATCCTCTGGCCCATGACTGGTCTTCCATCCTGGCGTGGAGCGAACAGCAACAGGGAATCCTTTGCTTTCTGGATCACTCAGTCCAAGGAAGCAAGCATGTCCTGGTGCTGAAGCTAAAGGGAAATGGGGTGGAAAGAATTCTAAGGAGGTGAAGGTCTAAGTGAAGAGAGTGTGCAGCCAGTGGGGAAGTGAGGAGAGGAACGGCCGTGGTGTCCGCTGGGTTAGACTCTGGTGCTGTGATGTTACTATAGGTTCAGATCGGCACTCAGTTGACTCAGTTGAGGAGGTGAACCCTCCATGATGTGGGTGGGCCTCTCCCATCAGCTGGAGGCCTTGGGAGTAAAAGCTGGGGTTTCCCAGAGAAGAAGGAATTCTGCTCCAGACTGTAATACAGAGACCCCGCCTGTGTTCCCAACACTGGCCCGCCCCAGACCTCACACTTGCCAGGCCTCACCATCTCAGGAGCCAGTTCCTTAAAATAAATCAGTGTGTGTGTGTGTGTGTGTGTGTGTGTGTGTGTGTGTGTGTGTGTACACATCCTCTATGTCTTTCCCTGGAGAGCCCTGGCTGGGCCCAGGAGGATGGAGTTGAACCCTTCCTGCCCGCCAGTGGCTCCATTCCGCGGGGGCTCCGTGGTTCTGGAAAGCAGGCCTCCAGCCCCTGTGTGTTTGGAGAAGCAGCTTCCCCCCACCCACGCGTCACCGATGTGTTGGTCCCCAGGCTGCCCTCTGCAGCTGCTCTCAGATATCAAGAAGCAGAGACAGGAGAAAACAGGAGGAGAGGCAAGGCAGTGAGAGTCATTTCGGACATCGGACGTCCGGCTGTCCTCCAGGGAGGGACTTGTGAGAAAGGATCAGAGGCAGGAGTTGGGTGGAGGATACAGAAGGCCCTGCTGGGGGTCTTGTTGGTGAAGGTCGTGTGCAGGGGGCAGAGCTTTTGGCCCCACCAGATGCTCGGCCTTTAACACACGTCACTCGTGATGCAGGTCTCCGTCGTCCCCTCCGAATGGAGAAGTGGGTGGACGCTGGGGTCCACAGCTCGAAGGGGATGGTGAGGGTCGCTCACGGCTTTGGTTCCTGAGTCCTTCCTCCACCGTCACTTGGGATATGACGGGACAAGAAAGGCCAGCACCAGGAAGGAGGGGGTTCCCATCCTTGGGTCTCGGGCGGTAAATCACCAAGCCAAGCCCAGTGCTGGCAGACGACAGTAAAGTCCATCTCCTTGAGCCCTTCCTTCTGTGACATGCTCTCTGATGCCCAGGATGTGGCCGTGGTGCTTTGGGGTCTTGGGGGACACATGGTTCACGGGAATGACCTTGGGTCCCCCCTAAAGTGTCAGATCCTAGCTCTTGTCCTTCAGACCTACGAGAATCTCCTTCAGCTCCGACTTGGCTCGCTCATCCCGGGACACAGCCAGAGACGGATGGACATTCTCCCAGGTCACATTCGATGTTGGACACGGCGGTGACCCCTTGCTAGTGACCGAGTCTCCTGTCCTTCTCTGTGAGCTTGGAGCCACTGTGTTGGGGGATGGCCCAGCGACAAAGGCAGCCTGACATTCCCGCATCTGGGTTCCAGGTGCTGTATTTTTTCTGGGAAGTTGATGAAATCCACTCAGCAGGCACTTGGATGCTGTTTCCTCCGGGCGCCTGTTCGCACTTCTTTCCTTGTTAGTGACTCAGCAGTAGGACTGTTCGGCGGTGTGGAGTCTCGTGGCAGTCCACACAGACTGTACTGCAAGGTCAAGGCGGTGTTCTCTCCCACGACCTCGCATTTCCCTGGTGCAGGTCCTGGGCAGGGTCCCAGCCCCGCTCCTGTGGGACTGCCTTCTGCCCACAAATGGAATGAGGTGATGTGGGGGAAGTGCAGGGTTGACGTAAAACTATGTCAGAGGCACAGGGACACGCAGACATACACGGACATGCACACGCTCATGGACGCGCACACTTAGATATAGAGACTGCACACACACACGTGCACACAGAGGCACACAGCAGCACACAGACACATGCACACGCCAACACAGAGACACACGCCTGCACACACATGGACACGCACACATAGATACAGACACACTGCACACACGTGCGCACACAGACACACATGTGCACACAGACACATGAACACACAGGGCACACACATGGAGATGTACACATAGATATAGATACACACTGCACACACAGAGACACACAAACACATAGACACACATGTGCACACACATGGACATGCACACATAGATACGGACACACTGCACACACGTGCGCAGACACACATGTGCACACAGACACATGAACACACAGGGCACACACATGGAGATGTACACATAGATATAGATACACACTGCACACACAGAGACACACAAACACATAGACACACATGTGCATACACAGACACACAGAAACACATGTGCACGCACACAGACACACACATGCACACCGGCACACACATAGACACACACCACATAGACACACACATGCACACACACAGGCCCTCTGGAGGAGCTTATCTAGTTGAGGGTTCAGAGTCTGCGGCCATGCCTGTAAATTCAATTTCGATGGCGTCCGTACAGCATCATCCCCCTGGGCACACAGTGGCTCCTTCCCTCATCCTTGGAGGTGGTCACGGGTCCTCCTCCTCCCCATCCCCAGCTCAGAAGGACCACCACCCACGTGACCCCTGCCCACCACCCAGCATGGACCCAAAGAGCAATCCCAGCTTGACCTTCAGCTCACCGGGACCAGTGCCCCTGAGCCTCGGGGATGCCCTGGGTCTGGCGGGCAGAGGGCTGGGGAGCAGCAGGGAGCATGGTGAGAGGGGAGGGACCAGCCCCACGTGGGCACGGCCGCCCCCAAGTGAGGGGGGCATATCATGGCAGGTGACAAGATGGGAAAGCAGGGCCGAGTGGGGGGGCCGAGGACCCCGGTGTGAGGGGCCCACACGTCAGACTCGAGCCGAGACGCAGCCACTGCTGGGGATCGGGCCCTGCTCTCCGGGGGACGGGGCAGGAGCCGGGGCCCAGGCCGTGGGTGCTGTGACGGCTGTGGGCCCGGGCACCCCCGGGGGAGGTGCATGGCGGGTGCTGCAGGGCCCCCCCGCAGGGCAGGGGGCCTGTGACGGCTGTGGGCCCGGGCACCCCCGGGGGAGGTGCATGGCGGGTGCTGCAGGGGCCACCCCGCAGGGCAGGGGGCCTGTGCTGGGCTAAATAAAGGCCCCAGGAGAGGTGGGTCCTGACCTCTGGAACTTGCGGCTATGACCTCGTACAGCAGGGACTTTACCAAGTGGCTAAGTATCTTGAGGTGGCGGTTAGTCTGGATTATCTGGGAGGGCTCAGCATCATCTCTAGGGTCCTTCTATGGGGGTGAGCACAGGGGAAGGAGCCCCATGAAGATGAGGAAGAGACGGGGGATGCAGCCACGAGCCCAGAGCTCCTGCAGCCGCTAGAAGCCGGAAGAGGCAGGGAGGACCCTGGCCAGGAGCCTGCGGAGGGAGCCAGCCCTGCCCACAGCCCGGGTTGGGCCCTGCGAGCCTGACTTTGGACTGTGGCTTCCAGAACGGGGTGAGGCTCTGCTGCTCGGAGCCCACAGTGTGTGGTCCTCTGCTCCAGCCCCTGCGGGGGGCTGCCACGAGAGCTCGCCGGTGGTGGGCCAGTGGCCAGCTCACCGGTTCCCACTGCCCACACCCTGAAGCACTCAGCCCAGCGCCCTGCCACCCGGCCCTGAGCCAGGCTCCCACCTCGGTTCCCATGGTTTCCCCTCTGCCCTCTGTGAAGACTGTCACCAGCTCAGGCGCATCTCTGCTCCTTGCTACCAAGGAGAGCTACTGGGGACACCACGGTGTGGGAGCGGGACCCCACAGCTGCGTGATCATGGCCTGTGTGCTGCCCGTGGTGTGTCCGTCTGGGCCGCTGGGACAGGTCCCACAGACGGGGTGGCTCAGACAGCAGGGCCGGAGGCGGGGGAGGCCAAGGTCAAGGTGCCGGCCCTCCGGTTCCTGGTGAGGGCCCCTCTTCTGGGCTTGCAGACAGCTGCCTTCTCAGCCTCTCCTCTTTGAAGCCCCCTCCACCTGCGCTCCGTGAGAAGCAGCATTTAAACCCTCGCAGGATGAGTGATGAAATGCCAGGTTTCATCTGAGCCCTTTCCATGAGTGACGACAGAAAACTGTGTTATTCGGTCCGACCGGATTCTCTTCTTTCCATTGGGTGTGTGTCTCTGGGGTGTTTAGAAGCAGCTCAGTGGGGCAGGAGCTGGCATCGTAGATGCCCGCCTCACGGCTGGTGATCTGCTGACCTCGCACAGGGCTGGGTACCCAGCTGTTAGTGAAATAAGCCACAGTCTGCAATTCGGGGGGTGGATCTCAACCCAGAGACTTAGACTGTGGCCTGCCCATAGTTCTGCATCTTTATCTAAGTTTTCTGTTTTGTTTTTGGCCAGGTCACGTGGCATGTGGGATCTTAGTTCTCTGACCAAAGATCAAACCCATGCCTCCTACGTTGGAAGTACAAAGTCTTAACCCCTGGACTGCCTGCCCAGACTTTTTATTTTTATTTATTTATTTATTTATTTTTTTGCCCAGACTTTTTAAAAGCTAGATTCTTTGCCAATATTTAAATATCCTCCAATTTCTTATAAAATTCCAATTTCCAGCTACCCTCGAATAATTGGGGAAAGCAGGCACACCCAGGCAGTTGTCGTGTGTGTTGGCGTTTGGCTGGCGTGGGGAGCTCTGCCTCTTTGGGAAGCTCTGCAGTTGCCCCCCTGGCCCAGTCCCCGCCGCTCCTGACTGCCCGCCCCTGCCTGCCTCTTCCGCTTCAAGGCCTGGCCCTCTGAGCACTTCCCCGGATCCCTGCTTAGGGCATGTGGTCAGGGAAGCCATTCATTTTTAAGTCGTTTCTTTGAAAAATTCTTATTTGTGATTCAGACTCTGAGTTCCCATAGAAACAGGGAAGAGGAAGTCGTGTCTCTGGATCAGGGTGCAGAAACCCAGGAGACCCAAGTTTGGGGCTGATAGACCGTGCTTATCTGTGATGGAGAAGGATCAGGTTTCAAGTTCATTATTCCAGACAGCACACGCCGAGTTCCCAGGAAGAGCCACGCTCTCATCTAGGTGCCCGGAGACACATCAGTGAACAAGGATGCCCCTGCTCTCATGGAGTGTGTGTTCGTCAGACTGATGATTAACAGTTAAACAGATATGCGCATACTGCGTCAGGGTTGCTGAACTAGTTGAAGAGAGAGAAGGCATGGTGAGTGAGTGGGTAGAGAGAGGGGGTGGAGCTTCAGGAGCCAGTGTCTTTAGTGATGGGAGCCTTGCAGGACCTCTGACATTTGAGCGGAGGCCAGGATGGAAGGAGGGAGGAAGCAGGGGTCCATGCAGATGCCTGCGGGCGAGAACCGGTGAGAACTGGTGCACCCAAAGGCCCTGGCATCAGCGCACACCTGGCCAGTGTGAGGAGCAGAGCAGATCAGCCAGCTGGGGTGGTGGGTGAATAGAGACCAGGGAGGGCCCCCATGACTGGGAGAGGACTCTGGGTTTTACTCTGAGTGAGACGTGCGGGTCCCACAGGACAGAAGGAAACAGACAGACATCAGCCCGTCCCATCCCACCGCCCGTTGTGGTCCCAGTGGCTCAGCTGGTAAAGAATCTGCCTGCAATGCAGGAGACCCGGGTTCGATCCCTGGGTCAGGGAGATCCCCTTTGGAGGAGGAAATGGCAACCCGCTCCAGTATCTTGCCTGGAGAATCCCAGGGACAGAGGAGCCTGGCGGGCTGTCATCCATGGGATGCAAAGAGTTGGGGATGGCCAAGCGACTAACATGCACGCACACACGTGATCCCGTGTGAAAAGCAGGGCTGACGCTTGCCGCTTACGTGGCATGAGGAAGGGGTGCCCCATGAACTGATCCAGCTTGGGGTCAGGAGATTCTCCTCATTAACTGGTTGATTTGCAACAATGAAGGAGGGGAGATGAAGTGGAGCCCAAGGCTGGAAAGGAGCTGGCTTGAGGTCAGAGCCATCAAACCCGGGGACTGAGGGCTCCAGGGAACCCCAGGTGGACGCCTGGTCTGGGTAGGGGAGGTCGAGTCCTCGGAGCTCTTCCCCGGAACCCTTGCACCGCGAACCCAGGTTCCACAGGTTTAAAGTTACGGTGCAGGCTGTCCCCCTAAACAGAGCACTGTGCAGCTGGCCTTGAGACCCCCGACCCAGGCACGTGGGCAGGGCTGGGCTGGGTCGGGGGCTCGGTTTGCAGATGCTGCTCTTCACGAGCTGAGAAAAGGACCGTCAGTCACCAGGGAGCGTGTGAAGGTCAGGATGCACGTGGGTGCCTGACCCTGTTATATAAGAACAAAGGAGAGGCAGTCACCAGTCCTCAGCTCCAGGAAGGGGAGAGAAAAGAGGTGAAGAGTGTTGGGGAGGCCACCCTGCCTGCCACCAGTGGGCAGAGCTGGGAGCTAGCCAGACCTCAGGTCAGCACCCTGGAGACCCCGAGGGTTGGAGATGCAGGTGAGACTGGACATGGTGTTTCGGTTGAACCTGCTAGGCCTGTAGGCCCGGCTTGTGGGGTCCTTGCTGACCTGGTGTGTGCTAAGTTGCTTCAGTCGTGTCTGACTCTGTGTGACCCTAGGAACTGTATCCCAGCAGGCTCCCCTGTCTGTGAGATTCTCCAGGCAAGAATACTGGAGTGGGTTTCCATGCCCTCCTCCGGGGGATCTTCCCAACCCACAGATCAAACCCACGTCTCCTACGTCTACCCACACTGGCAGGCGGGTTCTTTCCTGCTCGTGCCACCAGGGGAACATGTTGCCCACTGATGTCACAGCCCCCGGCCACTCCCTCTGCCCCAGACACCCAGCCTCCTGCTGCTCCTCAGGCAGCCAGACACCTGCTTGCCCCAGGGCCTCTGCACCCGCTGTCACCTCCGTGACTAGAACCCCTCCCCCAAGCACCCTGTGTTTCATGAGGCCTCCCCGGGGCATGTCCTCCCACCGTAGGACCAACTCACCACATCCAGTTTCCATCCAATGTGCAGACGCGTCAAGCTGAAAATGGAAACAGAACAGACAGCCGAGCATCTCCAGTCATTAAGGAAAAACCGCCATCGGGAAAGGCAGACATCAAACAGGCACAAATAAAGACTCTAGAAAGAAACTGGGCAATTGAGAGAACAGGAGGGGACTTCAGGACATATACCCCGTATCCACGGTGTGATAAGAGAGGCTAGAACATGGTGAAGTGGGGGTTCAGGGAGCCCATGAAGAGTCATGATGGCAGGAAAGCCGTGAGCCCAGAATCGCTGAGGAGATGGACAGAAGGTTGGGGTTCAGGTAATCGAGGAGTCGTGAGTAGGTTTAACACCTGAATAATGGAATCTCTGAGAGAGCAGAAGTCAGCAAAGATATCATTCAAGACAGTGCTGCCAATCAGGAGGAAACGAGATCCCCCACTGGAAAGGCCCCTGCGTTTACATGTCAAATGCGACCAGTTGTCAACAGCAAGGACAGGGCTCATGAGAGCTCAGAACTTCGGGAAGAAAAATAAAACTATGGTTCCTAAGTTTCAAGAAGGAAAAAAGCAATTTCTGTATAGAGGTCCGGGGGTCAGGCATTTCTGCAACATCCTGGAAGCTCACGGACCGTGAATTTCATTCTCCAGGGCACACGTCACCTGGAAATGCAGGCGGCAGAGAGACGGCTGAAGTGTTTGCACCCAGAGAGGAGGCTGTTGTCAGAACCTGGTGACCCATCGACTATAGGTCAATAGAAACGCAGATTTTTAAATGCTGCTCTTACTCCCTCGAGGGAGGGAGACTCATAGTTGGCTGGCGCTCCCAACTGTGGGGAAGATAGACTTAGCCATCCTAATGTAAGCACGGCGTGATGATTAGGCAAAGCCGGGACCCGCCCGTGTTGGGTTGTGTGACAGAGGAGCTGAGCCCTTTCTTTCCTGGCAGGACATCAATAACTAATATTTAAATGGAAAGAAATCATGGCAGAGCACCAGGAATGTGCTGGTTAGAAGCAGGGGGTCCAGGGGTTAAGACTCCAGATGTCCACTGCAGGGGGCACAGGTTCGATCCATAGTTGGGGAACTAAGATCCCACATACCATGAGGCGCTGCCAAAAAAAAAAAGAGAACTAGGAGGCAGAGGAGTGAGAACGCAAGCAGATGTGGGTGTGGAGGAGGCATGGGTGTGCAGGTGGTGGGGGCTGTGGATGGAGCGCTGGTGGCGGGGCAGGTGGCAGGGCGCTGGTGGAGCGCAGGTGGGGGGGCACGGATGGAGCGCAGGTGGGGGGGCACGGATGGAGCGCAGGTGGGGGGGCGCGGATGGAGCGCAGGTGGCGGCCTGCGGATGGAGCGCAGGTGGGGGGGTGCGGATGGAGCGCAGGTGGGGGGGCACGGATGGAGCGCAGGTGGGGGGGCACGGATGGAGCGCAGGTGGGGGGGCGCGGGTGGAGCGCAGGTGGCGGCCTGCGGATGGAGCGCAGGTGGGGGGGTGCGGATGGAGCACAGGTGGCGTGCAGGTGGCGGGGCGCGGGTGGAGCGCAGGTGGCGGCCTGCGGATGGAGCGCAGGTGGGGGGGTGCGGATGGAGCGCAGGTGGCAGGGCGCGGGTGGAGCGCAGGTGGCGGGGCGCGGGTGGAGCGCAGGTGGCGGCCTGCGGGTGGAGTGCAGGTGGCGGGGTGCGGATGGAGCGCAGGTGGTGGGGGTGTGAACAGCCATGCAGAAGGGTCTGACTTTTCATACCGCCCATCCAGCTGTGTGGCGTTGATAAAAGCAAAGCATTGATTTCATTTTTGAAAGACAGTCTTTCCCCCTCCCCCTTCCCCCTTCCCATGAGCTCCCCTCTGCCCAGTGAACTCCTATTCACCCTTCAGAACCAGAGCTCTTCATCTGCAAGCTGTCTCCCTGCAGCCTTGGGCAGTCCACCGGGCTGCTTTCCTTTTGGTTCCATGTTACTTGATACACATTTGTCACATGTTGTATCAGCGTGGACGGTTTTGGCATCAGCCCCCCAGCTACACTGTAAAGCCCGTCTCTTCGATCTTTCAAGTCTGAGTGCCCAGCACCACACCAGAAACAACCTAACTGGAGATGAAATGAGCTGTGATTCATCTTTGTTGTTATTCAGTCGCCAAGTAGTATCAGACTCTTTGTGACCCCATGGACTGCAGCACACCAGGCTTCTTTGTCCTCACTGTCTCCTGGAGTTTGCCCAAGTTCATGTCCGTTGCATCCACGATGTCATCCAACCATCTCATCCTCTGTCACCCTCTTCTGCTGCCTTCAATCTTTCCCAGCATCAGGGTCTTTTCCAATGAGTCAGCTGTTTGCATCAGGTGGCCAAAGTATTGGAGCTTCAGCATCAGTCCTTCCAGTGAATATTCAGGGTTGATTTCCCTTAAGATCGACTGGTTCAGTCTTCTTGCTGTCCAAGGGACTTTCAAGAGTCTTCTCCAGTACCATAATTCAAAAGCATCAATTCTTCAGCACTCAGCCTTCTTTTTGGTCCAGCTCTCACATTCGGACGTGACTGGAAGCCCCTGTGGTGTAATCCTTGTAATTCCTCACACTGGCCACTAAGTGGCAGTGTTGTCTTGGGACAGCTCGGTCCAGGAGTGCAGGTTGGGGAGCCAGGGTGCTCATGATTGATGTTTACTATTTCCGTCCTAAAGAGATATCTGTCCTGAAAGTCAGTCCTCGGATCGTTCATCAGTTCGAAGTAGGAACGACCCTGTATCAGTCAGTTCAGCCGCCATAACAGAGGATCACAGACAGGGCGGCTTGAAGAACATTTGTCTCTGTTGGCTCTGGAGGCTGCACGTCCCAGACCAAGATGCCCACCCCGCCAGCGCCTGCTGAGGGCGCTCTTCCCGGCGTTCGGATGGCCGCCTTCTCACTGTGTCTTGCAGAGGGCACTGGGGTCCACTCTTATAGGGACACTGATGCCATCGGGGCCCCCTCCAGCCCTCATTCCCTCCCAAAGCCCCACCCCCAAACACACCCCGCTGGGGCTTAGAGCCTCAGCTCAGGGATTTGCATGGGGAGGTCACAGTCCTTAAACCCAAACAGCAAGATGGGGAGATGTTTTGGGCCAAGGCTGTATTAAGGCTATAATATTTCTCAGTTTGCTGTGATACTTCCGCTACCTCTAGTCTCCCAGTGTTTGAACAGCACCTTGGTGTCTCTCTGCGAACATAATTCTGGGAGCAGACGTGCACACATGTGTGTGTCAGGCTAGAAGACTATGCAGTCTGTCAGGAAGCGCCCGGCAGCTCTCTAGAGAGAGGGAGGAGGATGGAGAGGCTGGTGTTTACCGAGCGTCCACTGCGGGCCAAGTGGGAGCCTTTTGTGGGGAAGTGTCATCTTTGGATACCCTGCGGGTTTAAATACCGTGAACTCCTTTTACAGATCGGCTAGTAAAGGCAGAAGTGACATTTGGGGCTCTCAATCTCCCCATTTACATCTCACTTCTAATCACGCCATCTGCCTACTGGGATTCAAGCCGATGTTCAGTTCAGTTCAGTCGCTCAGTCGTGTCCAAGTCTTTGTGACCCCATGGACTGCAGCACGCCACGCCTCCCTGTCCATCACCAGCTCCCGGAGTCTACCCAAACTCATGTCCATTGAGTTGGTGATGCCATCCAACCATGTCATCCTCTGTCGCCCCCTTCTCCTTCCACCCTCAATCTTTCCCAGCATCAGGATCTTTTCAAATGAGTTGGCTTTTCGAATCAGGTGGCCAATGTATTGGAGTTTCAGCTTGAGCATCAGTCCTTCTAATGAATATTCAGGACTGATCTCCTTTAGGATGGACTGGTTGGATCTCCTTGCAGTCCAAGGGACTCTCAAGAGTCTTCTCCAGCACCACAGTTCAAAAGCTGATGACACCCTGTTAACCTTGGCCTTGGATTTCCCTGGTGGTCCAGTGGTTAAGGCTCTGCACTTCCTCTGAAGGGGGCGTGGGTTTGATCCCTGGTGGGGTTGCTAAGATCCCACACGCCATCGTGGCACAGACAAGTAAATAAACAAATGAAAATCTGAAAAACAAACAAAAACAAGAAAGATGGGAATTCCACGTCAGTCCAGGGGTTAGGGTTCTGTGCGTTCACTTCCAGAGACCCAGATTCAACCCATTGTTCAGGAACTAAGATCTTACAAGCTGTACAGCATGGTCAATAAATAAATAATTTAGAAACATCTTGGCCTCCCCCCAGAATGAACGCAGCCTGGCCGTGACTGTTGCTCCCAGGGGTGCACTTGCAGGCGGGCTCACGAGCGAGGGGCCGTGGGACCCCCGCTTGCGCTGGTTCGTCTAAGTTGATGTTTCTCCCTTTCTTTCCTGATTGCTGCTCGCCGCTCCCCGCCATGACGTGTCTACACCGCAGATGTTCTGTGAATCTTCTCAGATGCTGTCCCTATGGCTGCACTTTATGCTTGAAAAGAGGAAGATATACTTTGCACTTCTAAAAACCAGTCTTCACCTCCTCTGAGAACGGCTTAGGGCATCTGAGCTTTCCGTTGGGGGAGAAAGTTAGTGTTTGTACACAGTCGAGTCGCTTTTGGGGATCGTCAGAGAGGAAGGAGGAAAGCAGGAGCAGGGCAGAGACGGGAGAGCTCCTGGGCTGATCCTCATTGCCACCCGCTGGGTGATTAGGAACAGCACAGGGTGTCTCCTCACAGTCTGGAGGCCAGAACTTTGAAATCAAGGTGTTAGCACGGCCACACTCCCTCCCAGAGCTCCGGGGGAGGGCCCTTCCTGCCTCTTCCAGCTCCCGAGGTCTCCAGGTGTTCCCGGGCGTGTGGCCACGTCCCTCTGGCCTCCGCCTTCTCCTCGACTGTACTCAAATCCCCCTCTGCCTCTGTCTTAGAAGGACACCAGCGATGACCTCAAGGGCCCGCTCGGATCATCCTATGTCGGCATCTCAGCATCCTCAACTTTGTCACCCCTACAGACCCCCATTTTGCGGTGTGAGGTCACACACCTGCAGACCCCGTTTTTGCCATGTGAGGTCACACAGGTTCCAGGAATTCTGACCTGGTATCTGGCGGTGCGGGTGGTGCGTTATTCTGTCCACACAAGAGGGACAGAGTACCAAGCGGAGTAGAGGGTTTCTGGGAGGACGAGGGCAGAGGGACCCCACCTTGGAAGTGTCTTCCCGGACCTGGAGTGGGTCGGAACAGAGACATGAGCGGTTCTGTAGGTCTGGGTGGAGCAGGGAGGTCAGAGTGACTGACACCCAGAGGCCTTGAGGCATGGATGGAGCCCCAGGTACCGAGGAGGCCCCGAGGTGAGCAGGCAGCGCAACGGCCCCTGAGGCATTTCCGGGGAAGCCTGCAGCCAGGGATGGGAAGCCCCGAGGAGCTGCCTGGGGCCTTGGTCACGTTTAGGATGCAGAAAACCACCCCAGGACCCTCAGAGTGCCTGCCGCCCTGGAGACCCCTCCTTACCCCTCCCTCCTTCTGTCCGGGCTCTTGGACCCGCAGCCCTGAGCCTTAATGTGACTCCCGGATTCCACCAGCCTCTCCCCGCCCCCACCACCACCCTCCACCAGCCTCTGTCCTGCTTGTACCTCCGCCTCCTTCCACCGCCCCCACCTCCCTGCCCCGTGTCGGCCTCTCCAGAGGCTCATGGACCAGGTCCTTCACCTCCCCTCTCCTCCCTGGTGACCCTGACCTCTGGGACTTTGAAGCTGCTGTCCCTGCTGCCTGGAGCTCCCCTCTGTCCCCCACTGCCCGCCCCCCTGGCTCATGTGCCCACGTTTCCCCCGGGGAGGCTCCAGCCCTTCCCTGAAGTGGGGTGCGGTGCCCCCAGGGTCCTCCTCCCTGGCATCGTCGCTGCCTCTGGGGTCTCCGTCTGCCTCTCCCATGAGCAGGACCTCGTCTCGTCCCCTTGGGTCCTTGGCTGACCTCCCCACTGGCCAGCAAGTGTCCGTTGGTTGGCTGAGTGTCAGTGAACCCAGCTGACTTACCTGGGCTTTTACAGGTGCTCTATTGGCCTCTGCCCTTTAAGCCGTGTGATACGCTGACCCCCCGCCCCCAGAGTGAACGTGAGTGTCTGTTTTGAGGGGCTTGCCCTTCCTTATGGGGGAGGGAGCCCTCTGTTCCAATAGGATCCCAGAGCGTTAGCTCGATCGATGACATTCACGAGAGCTGCCTGCCGTCCATGTTCCTGCTTTAGTCGCTCAGTCGAGTCCGACTCTTTACGACCCCCTGGACTAGAGCCCAGTAGGCTCCTCTGTCCATAGGATTCTCCAGGCCAGAATGCTGGAGTGGGCAGCCGCTGCCTTCTCCAGGGGATCTTCCCGATGCAGGGCCTGAACCCGGGTCTCCGCATTGCAGGCGGATTCTTTTCCGTCCGAGCGCCCCTCCCTGCTCGGCGTCGCCCCGTCTGGCCGTCCCTTCCAGGCACGGGGGTCACAGGTGTGCCTGGGGCTCTCACCCCCTGTGACGCTGGTCTCCTGGGATTCTTCTGGGGTTCCATTCCCACTCTTCCCCCCACCCTCCTCACACACACACAGCTGTTGCCTCTCCCAGTCCACAGACGATTGGCTGACTCGGGGCCAGTTGGATTTTGTCCCCTAGGAAACTGGGATGAGGGGGGTGAGGGCAGGGTCCTAAAGACCCTCTGGCAACCCTGACCCTCAGGGAGCAGCAGGAGTGGGTGGAGGGACACCCCGAGTGGAGGAAGGCAGCCGAGATGGTGTGGATCAGGAGTAAGACGGACACAGACACACGAGTGTGTGCACACACTCCCGCACACACACGCAGGTGAAGAGGTCAGGCGTCCTGCCTCAGGTTTTCCTGGGATTCCCCTGAAAGCTCTCTCTCTGGCTGAGCCCCCCGTGGGATTGTGTTCGTCAAGGGCAGGCAGCTCTGGGTTGAACAGGGCAGCGTCTGTGGACCCAGAGTTCCTCGTCCGAGTCCCATCTTTGCTCCCCGTGCCCGCCTGCCTCTCGGCTCACACATCTTTCCCACAGCCGTCCAGCGAGCTGCACCCAGGGCCAGGCTCGGAGGGTGCTCGGTGGGCGCGTGGTCACCTGGGATGAGAAGTAAAAGCCAGGTGAACAGAGGAGGGAACAGACGAGGCTGAAGGTCAGCCCCTGTCACCCCCAAAGGCGGCCCCAAGCCCGTGTGGCCACAGGAAGCTCTCCTCCAGGGCATGTCCGGCTCCTCCAGAGGCTCAGGGTCAGGGAGACACCCAGGGGCTGATGATGACCCGGCCGTCTGCATCCATCCGGGGCTCCTCTGCCGAGGGTCTCATTCAGGCCCAGGGGCAGCACGCTGGGTCCTCGGCACAGCCAAGCGACAGGTCTCGGAGGAGCTCTCTGCGTTTGCTCTGGGGTTTGCTTGGCC
This sequence comes from Bubalus kerabau, assembly GCF_029407905.1. NCBI lineage: Eukaryota > Metazoa > Chordata > Mammalia > Artiodactyla > Bovidae > Bubalus > Bubalus kerabau. Next base: position 3,139,767 of record NC_073628.1, read on the forward strand.
ATGTGGCGTCAGGACTTTTGTAAGATATCTGGGCGCTCCATCGCCGGTTCTCCTCGAGGGACGCATCAGGACTTTTCTAAGATATCTGGGGGCTCCATCGCCGGTTCTCCTTGAGGGATGCTGTCTTCCACCCCCCTCCGTTTTGATCTGGTGTTTGTTGTTTTCAGCGTTCCTTCCAGATGTGAGCAATATTGATCCTATTGCTTTATTAAAAGCCCGGAGCCCCTTTGCATAGCGTCTTAGCTCGTTCAGGGCCGGCACGTCCTGTGCCAACACCAGGCGGAGAAGCGGGGTTTGGGCCGGACAGAGTGCTGGTCTAATGCTGCAGATGCCAGCAGTTTAAAAGCTGCAGCTTGCAGCGACATTTCAGGAAAAGTCATACCAACCAGGAAATCCCGGGGGAAGAAAGCGACGTTGAAGAGAGAGTTCCTACACGGATGGAGGTTTCTCCCAAGAAATGCAGTGTGGACTGAATCATGTCAGGGACCGACAGTGGGCACCGTGTAATTTGCCTGCCGTTTGGGTTATTCAGGGATTTTCACTTGCTCTTCATCTCTGGACCCTCTTATTTAGGGAGGGCTGTCGGGGGTGGGGGTGAGCAACGGGGCCCAGGGAGGTGGAGGCGGACAAGACACAGGCCCCCCAGGGCTCTCCCGGCCAGCACCAGTGGCCCCGCGGTGGAGAACGGTTTTGGTCATGCCGTCTGGGTACTGACATGGTCAACAGAAACCAAAAGTATTGCCAACAAAACAGATAAATAGCCAAGACAGACAGAGGCGGGGCTCTCTCCTTTTGCCGGTTGCTTTAAAGGCGTTTTTAAAATTTCAGGTTGGTTTTCACACTAGGATTCTTCCCCTGACGGTTTTTAACGTTTTGGGAGTCAGCTCTAGAGAGTTGGCATTTATGGAAGGATGTTTATTCGAAAGAGAGGAAACTCAGCCAGCTGTGACACTGATAAGGCCAAATTGATCTCAATTCGTGTGCGACTTGAGCCCGGGGACCCAGGAGCGAGTCCCAAGATGAGGTTTTGCCTAGTGCCGCTGGGTAGGGGAGCCCTATTGCACGTCAGCCCCCAGCTGTCTGTGGCGGAGACCTCCAAACCTGTGATTTATCAGGGACGGTTCACAATAGAAGGGCCAGGCTACAGTGCCTGTTAGCATCACAAAGAAGAAACTCGGTATAAAGATTCATTCTGCTTTTCAGGACTTGCAGTTTTAAAGGTGTCTTGGAATTCGGGGGAAAATGCAAATGCCCAAGTATTAAAAAAAGAAAAATGTTAGGGCAAAATACAATCTCACATATATATAGGTTTTATCAGCAAATGGTATATTTCATAAGCATATGGTATTAGTTTTGTTATATTGATGAATGATGTCTATTAAAAATGCGTACTCAACAGCACATGTAACCATGCCCGCGTGCTCAGCCGCTTCAGTCGTGTCCAACTCTTTGTGACCCCATGGACTGTAGCCCACCAGGCTGCTCTGTCCATGGGATTTCCCAGCAAGAATACCGGAGTGGGTTGCCATGCCCTCCTCCAGGGGATCTTCCTGACCCAGAGATCAAACCTGCATCTCTTGTGTCTCCTGCGTTGGCAGGTGCCACCTGGGAAGCCCATGGTCCCCCACAAATAAAGTTAAATTAAAAAATGAAATAAAATAAGCTTTACAAACAAGTATATCTTACACAGCAAAGGGAATATAGCCAACGTTTTATGATAATTATAAATGAAATACAACCTTTTAAAATTGTGAATCACTATGTGTAGTATATCTTAAACTTTTGTAATATTGTACATCAACTATACTTCAATAAAAACAAATTAATTTTAAAAGGGAAAATAAATAAAAGTATCATCAAGCTGCCTTCTCGCGGCTGGTTTTCTCATCTTAGAAAGTCGCCTTCTGGGGCAGATTCTGTGTTTTTTTCGTCTCTTAATTAAAGTGAAGGACTCGGCTCAGGGCCCAGGACAGAGTAGGGGTTCTTGTTGACTGAACCAATGAATAAGAAATAAGTTAGCATCCTGGGTTTGGAGACGAGCTCAGGCCCAGACAAAGTGGAATTAGTTGTCGCTTTAGATTTTGGGGTGTTGGGAAGATAGGCGTGACCCAGAGTGACCTGCTAAGATGGATTCTGAACAGCTCAGCAGTGCCTTTGAGCCCATAGGCCTGGCTGGGATTCTTACTGTTGCCCCCAGCTAGCCTTGTCATCAGGGCTAGTTACTAGTGTGGGACTCAGTTTTTCTACCTGTGAAATGGGGCTAGTAAACACTGGGGTAAGTGGAATAGGGCAGCTGACACGGTCCACACTCCAGCTTCATCACTTTGGTTTATAGACCTGGTCCCAGCAAGATGCAGGCAGCTCAAGACAGGAAGGGTCTAGAAGGTAAGTCCAGTTGTCAGTGTGACTGGCCTTTGGTGAGTTGGAGCAGCTCGTCTCCTTGGTAACGTGCATGCGTGCTACCTTCTGAGTCATGCGCTAGGTCTCCTCCGCGCTAAGGGGCCCCTTCTCCCATTAAATCATCGCCATCCGTGCTTTTCGATTTAGCCTCTTTCCTGTCCTTGAGCACATAAAACGACGAGCATCGTGCGGTTGGAGGGGTGTTGTCTTTGAGGAAACACATCATCACAGTGGCCGTAGACCTGCTGGGGGCGGGGATGTTTGCAAGTCACTTGGTCTGGGGTCTCAGCAGGCTTCCCTGGGGAGGAGCATGTTCTCCAGCATCTGAAGCCTGAGTCGCAGCTCAGAAGCAAGAAGGCCAATGGGGGCTGTGTGTTTGGAGGTCCCTGTTGCGAAGATGCCGGCTGTACCATTGTGGGGGGCAGGGGGGTGAGCGGGGGAGGGGGCGCTGGCGCGAAGCGGGGCGTGTGCCCTGCGGTACTGAACCTGTGGGCGGGCGGGTTCGGGATTTGCAGTAGGGAGTGAAGGCCTGGTTTTTGTATGTTGCATTTTTTTTGTTGTTTTGTTACGCCTGCTCTTTGAAAATTATGGTAAAACGCATCCGGTGTTGCTAGATCGTCCCGCTTTTCAAGGGAAGTTAGAAATTCAGATTCTTTTCAGTTGTGGTAAAATATACATAATGTAGAAATTACTACCGTCACCGTCTCTGAGCACACAGTTCAGAGGCGTTCAGTACATGTACGTTGCTGGGCAGCCACCCCCATCACCCAGCTCCACAGCCTCTTCATCTTTAGAAACAAACTCTGTCCCGTGATGCAGTCACTCCCCAGCCCCAGGCACCCACCTTCCTACCGTCTCTCTATGAATTTAATGCCCCCTGGGGACCTCACATGAGTGGAATCCTGCAGGATCTGCCCTTCTGTGTCTGTCTTATTTAACTTAGCATCATGTCCCCAAGGTTCACCCACGTCATGCCGTGTGTGTCAGAACGTCCTTCCTTTGCAAGGCTGAGTACTGTTTCTTGGGCTCTGAAATCACTGTCGATGGTGACAGGAGCCATGAAATTAGAAGATGCTTGCTCCTTGGAAGAAAAGCTCTGACAAACCTAGGCAGCATATTAAAAAGCAGACACATTACTTGGCCAACAAAGGTCCGTCTAGTCAAAGCTATGGTTTTTCCAGGAGTCATGTATGGATGTGAGAGTTGGACTATAAAGAAAGCTGAGCACCGAAGAATTGATGCTTTTAAACTGTGATGTTGGAGAAGACTCTTGAGGGTCCCTTGGATAGCAAGGAGGTCAAACCAATCAATCCTAAAAGAGATCAACCCTGAATATGCATTGGAAGGACTGATGCTGAAGCTGAAGCTCCACTACTTTGGCCACCTGATGCGAAGAGCTGACTCATTGGAAAAGACCCCGATGCTGGGAAAGATTGAAGGCAGGAGGAGAAGGGGACGACAGAGAATGAGATGGTTGGATGGCATCAGCGACTCAGTGGACATGAGTTTGAAAAAATCCAGATGGTGAAGGACGGGGAAGCCTGGCGAGCTTCGGTCTGTGGGGTCGCAGAGTCAATGTGACTGATCAGCGGCAGTGACCCATGTCCAGATGGACCTCATTTCATTTCTCCACTGTCCATCGTGGACACTTGGCTTGCCTCTACCCCTTGGCTACCAAGAGTAATGCTGCTATGAACACAGGTGTGCAAGCGTTCTTGAAGTCCCTGCTTTCGCTTCTTTGGGGTAAATATCCAGAAGTCAGGTTGCAGGGTCACGTGGTGATCGTATGTTTAACTTTCTGAGACCCCTCCGTACTGTTTTCCACAGCTGCTGCTCTGTTTTGTATCCCCACCAACAGTGCACAAGGGTCGTTTCTCCACATCCCTGCTTCTGTTTTGTTTATATAACGGCCATCCTGTCGGGGGTGAGGTGGTGTGGGATGTGGTTTAAGTGATTCTATGCCAACTGCCAGGACAGTGTCGTAAGGAGGCAAGAGCCACAGCAGGGGGCTGGTTAGGAGACGCCCCCCCCACCCCAGGTGGTGGAGCCCAGGCGGGGTCTTAGAGGGCCTGGTTACCTCTGTACTAACAGAAGACCCCACACCTGTGAGCGGAGGCATGCTCACACCCTGGGGCTCAGTGGCCCAGCGGCCCGGCTGGGAGAAGTGGAAGATGGAGCTGACTTCCTGGAAACTGGCAGGAAGTTGGTGACGCGGGTGAGCCCTGCTCTCTGGCCGGCTGCTGTGCACCCGGGGCCCCCTGGCTGGTACAGCAGAGGCATGAGACCTATCAGAGCCTCGTTGTTTCTGCTGCTAATTGGGTTTGTGACCCCTTCTTCATCCTGCTCCTGGGTGGCTAAGGTGATGCCCCGCTTTGTGAAGGGGTTCCAAGGTTCAAGTTAAAAACTGGTGCACCTGGAAACTAATGTTTCCCATAGCTTCTGTCAGAGACAATGATTTTGTTTCCTGAAAGGGACTTTGCTTTTGTGGCTGAAGCTCAGTCTCCAAAGCAGAGCCAACACTTCTGTCTAGAACCAGATGTTTCCAAAATGTTGTCTTTTCTTCCAAGAACATCACAATTTCAGTTGGAAAAAACCATTTCCAATGGAAACTACAGTGTCACAGAGATTATGGTAATTCTAAGAAGTTTTGGAGGGGCCTTATGGAAGCAGGTAATAAATATTTAGCATATAGAGACTCTTACAGAGTTTTCTAAGAGTAATATTTGTTATGGTAATTTTGAGTCACCAGGGTTTCTGCCGGCTTGAAAACGGGTGATGTTTTTCGTTCTCTTTTGAAACTGTTAGGAGGATGATTTTCACTTTGGAAAAATAATTGGTGTAGTTGAGAGCGTGTATCTGTGCAAAGAGGCCTGCCCACCAGACAGGCAGCAGCTTCAGCCTTCGAGGGACTTGGGAGGGGGTTCGACGTTAGCCCAGCTCCCAGGCCAGCAACAACCTTTTTACAGATCCATTCATTCGTTTATTTAACTGCACCGCGTCTTAGTTGTGGCATGCCGGATCCGCTTTTCAGTTTGCAGCACACAAGATCTTGAGTTGCGGCTTGCTAACTCTTAGCTGGGCCGTGTGGGATCTAGTTCCCTGACCAGGGATTGAACCTGGGCCCCCTGCATTGGGAGTGCAGTCTCAGCCACTGGACCACCAGGGAGCACCCCAGCAGTGACCTTTAACTCAGCAGCTTCTCAGGATACTTTCTCTTCTAACTTTGAAAGGGGTCGGTGAGGTCTTAAAGATGACCCAGAAAACACTGACCGCTGGTAAAAGGCACCTTGAAGCCAGAGCACCATCCTGACTTCACCTGCCCTTGTCTCCCACTGCTGAAGCCGAGTCAGCAGGTTCATTGAGATGCAATTCGTGTGCCGCACAACTCGCCTGTTTACCGTGTATAATTCAGCAGTTTTCAGTATGCTCACAGAGGCCTGCAGCCCTCACTGTGGGCAGTGATAGAGCACGTTCCACGCGTGAAAAAGAAGCTCTTGCCTTGTCCTTCCCCTGACCCCACCCCGAGCCCCTGGCCGCCGGGAGCCCCCTTCCTCTCTGTGTGGCTCTCCAGCTTCTGGACATTGCATACAAACAGTCTCTGTCCGTCTTCTTCACGGAGCAGCAGGTTCTCAAGGTTCATTTGTGCTGCAGCCTGTATCAGGGCGTCATCCTTTCCGCAGGAACGGTGTTGTGTTGTGTTGAGGACCGTAGTTTGTGTATCCATTCGCCAGCTGATTGCTTCCATGCTTTCTTGCTGTTACAAAATGCTTTTAGTTTGGCTGGATCAGCTTCCATGGACAATGACCTCTTCCTAGACCTGCAAGTTGCTTGGGAATGGTTAAGCCTCTGCATCCAGTGCTGGCCAAATGGGGTGATGGAAAGAGCCAGAATAAAACAAAAGCAATGAGCAGAATAATCCTGACTAGCACGTGTCACTTGCATCAGTCAGCTTAGACTAGATTGTGTGCAGTAATATCTGCACATTTTCATTGGCTTCCAGCCATCGGGGGACGATGCTTAAAGGCTTCACCCCAGTTTAGCCTTGTCCCAGGATCCAGACTGAAGGAGATATGGTCATTCTCTGGGCAGAGGGATGGAGCACAGAAGGCATCAGAAGGGCCTGGAAGGACGTGCCTCCATTCCCGGGGAGGGGGTTGCCTTGCTAGTCACCTGCAGTGGGCACAAGCCTCCTCCAGGCAGAAATGGAACGACTGGAATCAAGAGAACTCTACCCCAGGCATTGGGCCAGCTGCAGCCACATCTGGCCCACTGCCTTCTCTTTGCCAATAAAGTTTTATTGACAGCTGTGCCTGTTTGTGTACGTGTGAGCTCTGGCTGCTCTTGCCACATGGCAGCCGAGTGCGGTAGTCACGATGGAGATCCTCTGGCCTGCAGAGCTGGAGACATCTCCTGCTGCGCTCACCAACCCCGTCAGCATGGTGTCCCCATTGTCCCTGGGGCAGGGGCAGCTCATGCGTCTGTAGCCAGCCCGTCAGCATGGTGCCCCCGTCGTCCCTGGGCAGGGGCAGCTCACGTGTCTGTAGCCAGCCCGACTGCTCTGTGCTTGTGTTGTTCAGTCGCTCAGTCGCGTCTGCCTCTTTTGCGACCCCATGGACTGTAGCCCGCCAGCCTCCTCTGTCCATGGGATTCTCCAGGCAAGAACACTGCAGTGGGTTGCCATTTCTTCCTCCAGGGGATCTTCCCAACCGAGGGATCGAACCCAAGTCTCCTGTATTGGCAGGTGGATTCTTTACTGCTGAGCCACCAGGGAAGCCCGCCTGACTATTTTATATGCATGTAAATATATATGGATCTGACTGCTGTATATGCTGTGGTCAGCCAAAAAATGATAATGATCCCCCAATGATGCCTGCATCCTGATCCCCAGACCCTGTGATGTGACCTTAACATGGCAGCAGCAGCTCGCTGAGGTGCTGAAGTTCAGGATCTTGAGATGGGATGACCTGGGCCGACTCAGCATCAGCAGAAGGGGCCTTAGAAGAGGGAGGCAGGAGGGTCAGAGTGAGAGACGGTGATGCGATGGTGGGAACACAGATCGGAGGGAAAAGGGATCTGAAAGCACTGAGCTGCCGGCCGTGTAGCTGGAGGAAGGGGACCACATCCAAGGATGCAGGTGCCTCTGGAGGCTGGAAAAGCAAGGAAGCTGATTCTCCCCTGGAGTGTTCGCCTGGAATCAGCCCTAATGATGCCTTGATTCTAGGACTTCTGAGCTTCAGAACTGGAAGGTAATCAGAGTTGTTTTGAGTCGCTGCATCTGTGGGCCTTGGTCTCAGCTGCCACAGGAAACTCTTGTCCCGGTTGCTGAGTCCTCACACGGCCCTTTGGGGAGGGTCCCGTCCTTGTCCCCCGTGACCGGGGAAGAACCAGCACTGGGACGTCAAGTGGCCCCATCAAGGGCAGAGCCGTGTTCACACCCAGGTGTCCTGCTGGCTCCAGGGCACCCCTCAGATTTCTCTGTAAAAAGTTACTTGCTCGTTATGATCCAAGCTAACGAACGGTGACTGTGGGTAAAGTTACACTGGAGAAGATTAAAGACATGATGAGCCCTTGGACACAGGGCTCCTCCCGTGGATGCCATTTCTTTTAAAAATAAGTTTTAGCTCCTTTTACAAAAGTGCTTACTTTTATGTATGTATTTGGCTGCTCCAGGTCTTGGTTGCGACCTGCAGGATCTTCAGTTGCAGCATGCGGGATCTAGCTCCCCAAACAGGGATTGAACCTGGGTCCCCTGCTTTGGGAGCCTGGAGTCTTAGCCTCTGGACCCCCAGGGAAGTCCTGATGCCATTTCTTTTTGCACCGGAAGCTCCCTCTCCCTCTACTTTGCTTCAGTGAGCTTCCCCAGGGCTGTGTTCCCCTCAGAGTCCCTGTTAGAATCGGTCTGCTCGCCCTTCCGCCAGCTCCACCCACCCAGGAGGTACTGGGAGTCACTTTGGGGTCACCCTGCACTTGCCCTCCTGTGTGGAGTGCTCTAACTTCCATCTCTGGCACAGGCTGGGTGTGGGGGTGATGAGGGACTCACTGCCCATCCAGGTTCGGGGTCACAGGCAGAATCCCACCTGCCGGCATGTGAACCTTTGGTGACGTGCCTATGAAGTTTCCTTTCCTTGCTTACGATTCTGCCCCGTGGGTGACTTCGGAGGAAGCTGGTTCTTGCCCCAGGAAAGGGCACCATGGGGGGTGCCCCCACCCTGTCTCAGCTCCTCCCAGGGATTGGCTTTGAAACAAACCACCTTCACCTTCTGCTGTGCGATTTCTCTCCATCTCGAGGCTCTGAGGTCCCATTCCATGTTCCAGATCAAAGCAGGCGGAGACCCCTGCAGCATCGCTCCCCAGGAGGGCCCTTTCTGAAGGTGAGGTTGCCATGGCAACCACTCGGCTTCCCATCTCGCGAGCACACCTTGGGCCTGCCCCAGCACGAGCCCTCCGTCCGTGGCTAGTCCACCCGGGAGCTGGTTCTTTGCTGAATTAGATGTCCTGGCTCTTTGGCCAGCTGTCTCTGGCCTCAGTTATTCTCCCTGCAGATAGACAAACCTTTTCTTCTAGACATAATGGAAACACAAGGGTTGGAGAGGACAATGCCAGGCTTCTCCGGATCTCTCCTGAGTGACTAAGGACTTGTGGAATCTGAGCCATCTCCAGAGATGGGGACGGTATTGGTAGGAACATCCTCATTCACCTGAGTCTCAGGACTTGTGATTCGTGGTGTGTAGATGTCTTGAGGACCACCTGGACCTCCCTGGTCTCGATGGCAATTACCATATCCTTAAGAGCCTTTCTCCCTCACTTGAACCCCTGCAGAGATGGGGCACTCATGTCTTCCCCAGGGGCCTGCAGCCAGGCTCTCTTCCCTGCAGGGACTTGCACTCTGCCTCCCCCTTTTCCCCCATCACTCCCGCCTTGGCCCAGACTTATCAGTCCCACGGGACAAGCCCACCCCCTCTCACACCAGGCAGTGCCATGACCCAGAACGCACAGGGAGAGGGAAGGCATAGCAGGAATATTTAATTGTGAAATCTTTTCTTGAGATAGAGTTCAGAATCCTCATGAATATTTATTTAACTGGGATTCAGAGTCAGTGTTCAGGGATTCTTACTCATTTTAACACCCTGGGAAGTTTTAGTGTTTATAAAATAGATACAAAGAATCTTTTGTCTCCATGTGTTTCTTCTGAGTCTATTTCTCCTTGTGAGGCCTTATTTTTTTTAAACAAAGAAGCTAACATATTGAGATGCCTTAACAAACATATGATGTGTACTTACCTGGGGCTCTCCTTCCCAGCCACATGATGGAGCAGAGGGTTCCCGTCACGGGTTCTTACCTCTCCGTGTTGTAAGCGGGTGGGGAGGAACCAACCAGGAGACAGAACAGAGACTAGTGATCGATAAGAAATAAGGCTGAGAGGCCACCTTTCATCAGGATGGGCCAGACCAGGGGATCTCGCAAACCTCTGTGCCTCCTGTCTTGTTATGCATCGATTCTGTATTTGCAAATTCACCTGCTTGCTAAAATTTGTGTTTCACCCCACACATAAAAACTTGCAGCACTTTTCTCATTTCTGTGCTTTTTATTGGTGATGTGAAGTGAAAGTCGCTCAGTTGTGTCTGACTCTTTGCGACCCCGTGGACTATACTGTCCATGGAATTCTCCAGGTCAGAACGCTGGAGTGGGTAGCCTATCCCTTCTCCAGCGGATTTTCCTGGCCTAGGAATTGAACCGGGGTCTCCTGCATCGCAGGCGGATTCTTTACCAGCTGAGCCACCAGGGAAGCCCTTTGTTGGTGGTGGTGCTGCGTAAGATCGCCCCAGCTGTGGTGCTGAAGAGCTGTCTGGTGCCCGAAGTGCATGAAGCCTGCCTTGTGCCTTATGGAGAAAATATTAACACGAGCGTTAGATTCTAGGAATCAGAGAACTAAAATAGACTGGAATGGGTGAATTTAACTCAGATGACCATTATATCTACTACTGCGGGCAGGAATCCCTCAGAAGAAATGGAGTAGCCATCATGGTCAACAAAAGAGTCCTAAATGCAGTACTTGGGTACAGTCTCAAAAATGACAGAATGATCTCTGTTCATTTCCAAGGCAAACCATTCAATATCACAATACTCCAAGTCTATGCCCCAACCAGTAACGCTGAAGAAGCTGAAGTTGAATGGTTCTCTGAAGACCTACAAGACCTTTTAGAACTAACACCCAAAAAAGATGTCCTTTTCATTATAAGGGACTGGAATGCAAAAGTAGGAAGTTAAGAAACACCTGGGGTAACAGGCAAATTTGGCCTTGGAATACAGAATGAAGCAGGGCAAAGGCTAATAAGAGTTTTACCAAGAAAATGCACTGGTCATAGCAAACACCATCTTCCAACAACACAAGAGAAGACTCTACACATGGACATCACCAGATGGTCAACACTGAAATCAGATTGATTATATTCTTTGCAGCCAAAGATAGAGAAGCTCTATACAGTCAGCAAAAACAAGACCAGGAGCTGACTGTGGCTCAGATCATGAACTCCTTATTACCAAATTCAGACTGAAATTGAAGAAAGTAGGGAAAACCAGTAGACCATTCAGGTATGACCTAAATCAAATCCCTTATGATTATACAGTGGAAGTGAGAAATAGATTTAAGGGCCTAGATCTGATAGATAGAGTGCCTGATGAACTATGGAATGAGGTTCGTGACATTGTACAGGAGACAGGGATCAAGACCATCCGCATGGAAAAGAAATGCAAAAAAGCAAAATGGCTGTCTGGGGAGGCCTTACAAATAGCTGTGAAAAAAAGAGAAGCGAAAAGCAAAGGAGAAAAGAAAAGATATAAGCATCTGAATGCAGAGTTCCAAAGAATAGCAAGAAGAGATAAGAAAGCCTTCCTCAGCGATCAATGCAAAGAAATAGAGGAAAACAAGAGAATGGGAAAGACTAGAGATCTCTTCAAGAAAATTAGAGATACCAAGGGAACATTTCATGCACAGATGGGCTCGATAAAGGATAGAAATGGTATGGACCTAACAGAAGCAGAAGATATTAAGAAGAGATGGCAAGAATACACAGAAAAACTGCACAAAAAAGATCTTCATGACCCAGATAATCACGATGGTGTGATCACTGACCTAGAGCCATACATCCTGGAATGTGAAGTCAAGTGGGCCCTAGAAAGCATCACTACGAACAAAGCTAGTGGAGGTGATGGAATTCCAGTTGAGCTCTTTCAAATCCTGGAAGATGATGCTGTGAAAGTGCTGCACTCAATATGCCAGAAAATTTGGAAAACTCAGCAGTGGCCACAGGACTCGAAAAGGTCAGTTTTCATTCCAATCCCAAAGAAAGGCAATGCCAAAGAATGCTCAAACTACCGCACAATTGCACTCATCTCACACGCTAGTAAAGTAATGCTCAAAATTCTCCAGGCCAGGCTTCAGCAATACGTGAACCATGAACTTCCAGGTGTTCAAGCTGGTTTTAGAAAAGGCAGAGGAACCAGAGATCAAATTGACAACATCCCCTGGATCATGGAAAAAGCAAGAGAGTTCCAGAAAAACATCTATTTCTGCTTTATCGACCATGCCAAAGCCTTTGACTGTGTGGATCACAGTAAACTGTGGAAAATTCTGAAAGAGATGGGAATACCAGACCACCTGATCTGCCTCTTGAGAAATTTGTATGCAGGTCAGGAAGCAACAGTTAGAACTGGACATGATACAAAACAGACTGGTTCCAAATAGGAAAAGGAGTACGTCAAGGCTGTATATTGTCACCCTGCTTATTTAACTTATATGCAGAGTACATCATGAGAAACGCTGGACTGGAAGAAGCACAAGCTGGAATCAAGATTGCCGGGAGAAATATCAATAACCTGAGATATGCAGATGATACCACCCTTATGGCAGAAAGTGAAGAGGAACTCAAAAGCCTCTTGATGAAAGTGAAAGAGGAGAGTGAAAAAGTTGGCTTAAAGCTCAACATTCAGAAAACGAAGATCATGGCATCTGGTCCTATCACCTCATGGGAAATAGATGGAGAAACAGTGGAAACAGTGTCAGACTTTATTTTTTTGGGCTCCAAAATCACTACAGATGGTGACTGCAGCCATGAAATTAAAAGACGCTTAGTCCTTGGAAGGAAAGTTATGACCAACCTAGATAGCATATTCAAAAGCAGAGACATTACTTTGCCAACAAAGGTCCGTCTAGTCAAGGCTATGGTTTTTCCTGTGGTCATGTATGGATGTGAGAGTTGGACTGTGAAGAAGGCTGAGCACTGAAGAATTGATGCTTTTGAACTGTGGTGTTGGAGAAGACTCTTGAGAGTCCCTTGGACTGCAAGGAGATCCAACCAGTCCATTCTGAAGGAGATCAGCCCTGGGATTTCTTTGGAGGGAATGATACTGAAGCTGAAACTCCAGTACTTTGGCCACCTCATGCGAAGAGTTGACTCATTGGAAAAGACTCTGATGCTGGGAGGGATTGGGGGCAGGAGGAGAAGGGGATGACAGAGGATGAGATGGCTGGATGGCATCACTGACTCGATGGACGTGAGTCTGAGTGAACTCTGGGAGTTGGTGATGGACAGGGAGGCCTGGCGTGCTGTGATTCATGGGGTTGTAAAGAGTCGCACACGACTGAGCGACTGAACTGAACTGAACTAGACAAGCTTCATCCAGGCATGAGCTGGTGCTACTAGCCGTGAGTTCAGTGTTAATGAATCAACAGTGTGTGTTAAATATGGAGTCTTTTAACAGAAACACACATAAAGCCAGGCTATGTCATTATCATTTGATGAAAATGTGACCGTGAGCCTGCAGGAACCCAGCCTTTATCTCTGTGAGGAGCCCTCATTCAAGGGTGCCTACATTTCTGTTTTCAGTGACTTCATGGGACATAGCTACCATGAGTGTGAGACAAGGGACTGTGTGTGTCCACAGCCTGGTAACAATCTGGGCCTGGCCCACGTGGCCGGACAAGCAGGGGAAGCTCAGCTCCCCCGAGTTTACAGTGACGTCATACCTCATCCGCTCACCTGTTGAGGATCCAGCCTCTCTTCCCACCAGGTTCGATCTGCAGGGCAGGTGGTGTAGCTTTGCTTTTATTTTTGAACCATGACACAGGCACGTGGGCAGCAGGGGTCTGCCACAGATGTTTTCTCTACCAGGTCTCACATGTCTGGCTTTCACACAGGGATGTGTCAGATGTCTGCTCCGTGTTGACTGTGGGTGCAGCGAGTGGGCACAGACGCAGCACAGGATGAAGGGACCCGTGCCGTGAACAGGCTCTCTCCTCGTTAAGCGGCCGGAGAGTTCTGCGGTGACCAGCACCTCACGTGCAAGCGTTAAGAGGATGTTCTTTGCATCGGTGGGCGGTCTTCAATGACATGCATGCTTCTTAGGGTGGACTCAGCACAGCAGGATCCCCTAGAAATGTTTATTCCAGAACGTCCCCGATGAAATGGGGCATCTGTTTAACCATTGCTTTCTTGAACCTACAGAGACAGCTTGAGGATGTTGATTCAGGTATAAATAGTGGCCCCACTGTGAAGCCCCATACACCTTCCCTCTGGGCTGTGGACCGTCGTCTCCTAGCTGGCCTTGCTGGCTTCATTACCCACTGGTGGAGGGAAGCCTAGGAGAACAGCCTGGAGTGGGCAAGGGTGTAAAATTCCAGTTGCCAAGATTCTGCCCTCCTCGGGGGCTGAATGGCGGTGGGAGGGAGGGTTCGGTGACCTTGAGGACTGGGGGTGGGCAATGGCTAGAGATCAAGAACTCTAGAGAACACCATGTCCCCAGAGTGTTGAGTTTGGGGGTAGACAGAAGCCAATCCTAGAGTTGCTTGGGAGAAGTGCCGTTTTTCCAAGAAGACTGTAGCCTGCCTGTGTGCGTGGGGTAGGGAGTGCTCAAGGAAGTAAAGAAAGAATGTGAAACAGAGGCTGATGCAACATACGCAGACCGGAATCTCAAGGTGGTCTTTGAGAATCATGAGCCATCTATGGTGACATCTGCTTGGATGAAACTTTCTGGCGTGGCTGCCCACAGGAGCCACGTGATGGATGGAAAATGCTTCAGCCAAGAACCTGAGCCCCTCAGCCAGGCCCCAGAGGGGAGGTGGGAGGGATCCTGACCCTTGCACATCTGAAAACCAGTGTTTCTCAAGAGCACCCGAGAGCTGGTGGGTAATCAGCCAGCTTCACGCCTCCTGCCCCACTGGGCACAGGCATGGCTCCCTGCACCTGTCACTGGATGATGATGGATGAGTCTGCCTTCTCAAGGCTGGATGTCAAAGGCTGGAAGAGAGGGGCTGCTGACTGAGCTCGTCAGTTCCAACAAAAGGATGCCCGTGCTCGGGAGTACAAATGAAAGCTGAGGGTCCGGGCAGGCAGCAGTGTGGGGATCACTTCACCAGCTGTCACGTCCTGTTCCGCCACACACACACCCCACACTCACCTCTCATCAGCCCCTCCCACCACAGAGTGCAGACTTTTTTCTGCCCCCTTGAATGGTTCTTACCACCCATTTGGCACCCACTGACTGTTTGGTATGGAGATTCCCCACTGAGCTTTGCCTGTTTTGGGGTTTGGGTTTAAGCCTCTTTGTTAGGTTTATAATCATGTAAGGAATATTCTGCCTCTTACCAATCAAAGGTTATAGGTTTTTATCAAGTTAATATTTTTCTTTGGCTTTCCTTGTCTTTTTCTTTAAGCTCAGAAAATTTTGTTATGTTTTGTTTGCTTTATTTTTTAAATGTTTTTAAATTTTTGTTAAACAATTTGAGAGGAGAGCCGCTCCATGTGGCATGTGGGATCTCAGTTCCCAGACTCGGGATGGAACCTGTGCCCCTGCATTGGAGGTGTGGAGTCTTAACCAGTGGACCACCGGAGAAGTCCCTTAAAAGTTTCTTTTTTAATTGTGTTTATTTTTTATGTCACCAAGTCAGCTTTCTCCTTGTCTCCCAGCCCTGGTGACACATTTGGAAGTTTTCCACCAATGCGTTTGAAGGCTCTTTATCCCCTGCTCATTTATTTCCCATTTGCTCCTTTTTCATTCTTCCCTGAGCCTTTGGGTTTCTTGTGGCAGCATTTTCCTTTTGCTAAAAGGAGCCCCTTTTCTATTTCATGCTATTTCATTTATTTTTATTTCAGTCCCTATTTTATTTCAAGCAGAGAGATAGACTCTCTGCTCTGAGTTTTCTGAACACAATTTGATTCTCTCTCGTTCCTAGAGGAAATCTGTGTTAGGTGTGGGTTCTACCCTGGCCATTAATCCTAACGTGTTAATTTTGAAAAGAATTCTGCCAGTGTCATGGTAGATAACGGTCATTTGCTACAGCTACTTTAGAAACCTCCTCTTTGTCCCTAGTTTTGAGCATTTGTGGGTCTAGGTGTCGTTTTTCCTGTATTTATTTTGGTTGAGATTCATACAACGTTTGGAGTCTTTGGGTTTGCGTGTTTCATCAGTTCAGGCTTCATGTTAAATGACACTTCTTCCCCTTTTCTGTCCTCTCCGCTCGGTGTCTGATCACACAAGCGTCAGAGCTTTCCATGAGTTAAGGTCTCCTTCCCGTGTGTTCCGCTCTTTCTTCTCTCTGTGCTGTCAT
This sequence comes from Bubalus kerabau, assembly GCF_029407905.1. Taxonomy (NCBI): domain Eukaryota; kingdom Metazoa; phylum Chordata; class Mammalia; order Artiodactyla; family Bovidae; genus Bubalus; species Bubalus kerabau. The sequence continues at coordinate 3,155,773 of NC_073628.1, forward strand.
TGGTACATTTTCTTTTGACCCGTGTTCCAATCTCTTTATCCATCTTCTGTGTGTGATCTGGTTCTAAGTCTGCCTTGTAGGTTCTTAATTAGAGATACTGCATTTTCAGGTCTGGAGATCACAGTTGACTCTTTTTTTTTTTTTTTTTGGTGCATTTCAATTATCTGGCAACATTCTCCCAACTTTTCAGCTTTTTTTTTTTCTAGTTTTCCCTTTATTTCCTGGAAGATATTAATTGTTTCAAGGGGTCTCACAGAGTCGGACACGACTGAAGCGACTTAGCGGCAGCAGCAGCTCATGCCTGGGCCACCCATGGGTCTGTTTCTATTGACTGTTTTTTCCCTTTGTTTTCCAGTGTTGGTGCTGTGTCTGGGAATGACTAGTGCTTGTTTATGGATTTACAGAACTATAGGGACTCCAGGGGACGTATTTTCTTTCAGAGAGGATTATCCTCTCTTGTGCAGGGTGGGTGCTTTGTGGGCTTCTCACCTTCATCTGGAGACTGGTCTGAGTTGAGGCTGGGTTGCAGTTCTCCAAGGATCCATCCTCCTCGGGCACTCCTTTTCCTCTGAAGGTGCCCTCAGCTGAGCCCTAAGATGTCCCAACCGAGAGCCTGGGGTGCCTCCGTGCCATGCTCCGTGGTGGGCTGTGCCCTCCAGCTCTCATAAGTAGATTTTTAGCCCTCTGTGCCTCTCAGGCTCAGAGTTTGCTAAACGTCTCGAGAAGACAGCAGCTGCATGTCTCTCTCAGTTTCCCACCCGTCCCTTCCCACCCAGACTTTGGCGCTTTGGGTCTGCGGTTGACTATTGGGCAGCCTTACTCGATGGCTGAAACCTTCGCCGATTTCTCTGCATCCAGCAGGGACTGGCCTTCAGATCTTGGCCTCGTTACCGAGTCTAGAACGTGTGGGTGCTTCACGTGGGTGAGGCACGTGGATGAGGCACGTGGATGCTTCACGTCACTGCTGCCCCCTCTCAGAGCTCTGCACTCTGGCCTCTGCCGCTTCTGTAGCTCTCTGATGCTTTCCAGAGATGTCTGCTGTGTTGCATTCGTTTCTTTTCTTCTGTTCTTCTTGGCAGGATCGTGCATCGGAAGCTAATGACTTCACCCTAACCTGTCTGTGCTTGGTGGAGGTTTATTCAGATTCTTTTCTGAGTCCTTTTGACCTGACCTCATAGTTCTTGATGGCTTCCTTATTTTCTGGTGTGACCAGATGTTTCATGCTCCTAGTAAATTTCTTGTCTCAGACATGGCATCAGCGATTTTTCTGGGGATGTCTCATTCCTTTTATTGCAAATGGGTGTTAGGAGCCATGCCAGGGGGGGATTTTTAAATTGTATTATTAGAATTTTTTTGATGTGGACCATTTTTAAAGTCTTTATTAAATTTGTTAAAACATTGCTTCTGTTTTATGTTTTGGTTGTTTTGGCTGCGAGGTGTGTGGGATCTTAACTCCACAACCAGGGCTTGAACCCAGACCCCCTTCACTGGAAGGCAGATTCTTAACCACTGGACCACCAAGGAAGTCCCGGGGTGGGGGCTTATTTTAAAGGTTATGAGTATTACTATATTGTAGTCTTATATTGTAGTATTATTATCATGGGCTTATTATAAAGGTCATGTATTTAAAGGTACATCATGAGTCTTCCTACAGTTACCGATCCTAATTCAGGACAAGTTTATACTTACTCTCCTTGAACCTCCGTCTGTGTCTCCTTAAGCCACACCAAAAGCTGCAAGTTTTATCAGTCACATCACTCTTATCCTGGTTTCTTACACCAGGCACACACAGAATTCTCCTGGTCATCATGCCAGCACTTCCACCAATGATATCATGCTCATGTGGTTTAAGATTTTCATTTGCAGTCAGGTTTCTTCTATCAGAGTAGCTCTCATTGGGGATGTGCAGTAAGATTACTGTGTTTAATCTCTATTTGTGTATGCTTTGCATATAGGTTCCTTTGTTTTTATTCTGTAATGATTGTTTTTTAAAGTTTTAATTTCTTAATAACGATATAAAATTTTCATATCAAATCTATTAAACAAGGTCAATGCAAAGAAATTCATCATTTCTCCCTGCCTTTTCTATTTTGTTCTTTTTCTTCCCATTAGGTAATAATTTTTTAAAACTTGTCCTTCATTGTTTACAGAGAGTGATCTTTGCTGCTAAGTCACTTCAGTCGTGTCCGACTCTGAGTGACCCCATAGACGGCAACCCACCAGGCTCCCCCGTCCCTGGGATTCTCCAGGCAAGAACACTGAAGTGGGTTGCCATTTCCTTCTCCAATGCAGGAAAGTGAAAAGTGAAAGTGAAGTCGCTCAGTTGTGTCCGACTCTTAGTGACCCCACTGACTGTAGCCCACCAGGCTCCTCCATCCATGGGATTTTCCAGGCAAGAGTACTGGAGTGGGGTGCCATCGTCTTCTCTGGAGTGATCTTTAAACTAATAATTATTAAGTGCCTACCATTTATGGAGTATGTATATGTTAGATGGTGCAGCCAATAGTCTGCAAGCACCGTTTTATTTTAATTGACAAGATGCCTGTGAGGCAGGCTCTGATATTCCTCCTGTTTACAGATGAGGAAACCGAGGCTCAGAGAGGTTAAGTGACACAGGCCAAGTCACACAGCACACCGACTGCGCCTTGGAACTAGAAGCAGGGTCTTCCCCCTACGTGACCGCAGAGCTGAGTTTCCACAGCTTCGGAAACTGTCAGTTACCAAGCTGTAGCTGGTTGCTTGTGATGAATGTTTTAAAAGACCCACATGGTCTTTGGCACTTTCCCCTGATTGCTATTCTGCTTCCGAGCCTCCCAGGCTGTACCTGGCGTGGATGATGAGCTAGGAGTGGTTGGCCGCCTTCTGGTTCCAGGACACAGCTGTGTCAGTGAACTTGGCACCACCGGCTCCTCCCGTGGAGAGAGGAAAGCTGTGACGATTTATCCAGAGTGCGTCTGACTTGTGTCCTCAGAGCTGCTGCAGGAGCCTCGTCGGGCGCCCGCGACCTTCCCGCCTGAAGCTCCTCCCCCGCCAGCCGCACTGCCGTCCCGTGGCTGCAGACAGATTCGTCCTGCCAGCTTGGCTCTCGTTGGCGGAAGTGGGTGGGCGCCTGTGTTCCAGCACCTGCTTTTCTCTCCTGGTTCTCACAGCGAAGCAATTTAAAGTGTGGGCTGGCCTGACAGCTTCCAGGGCTCACCAGGTGCGACCTTTGCAGCGGGCGGGACTGCTGAGCTGTCTGAGGCCCGCGCGGGACCGGCTCCCTCCGCCTGCCTTGCTCGCTCACTCTCCCCTGTCACCCTGCTTTCCCGCTTCCACAAAAATGAAGTAAGGCAGCCCAACATACTGGCCGGGTGTCCTGAGCGCCCCCACCTCCACAGGCATGCACAGATACCTACACACACACAAATACACACACACACATATACCCCCTCACGTACACACAACCCCTGCACACATGCACACACACATATACACACATATAGATGCACACATATACATAAGCAAGTGAAAGGCACTCAGTTGTGTCTGACTCTTTGCGACCCCATGGACTATACAATCCATGGAATTCTCCAGGCCAGAATACTGGAGTGGGCAGCTGTTCTCTTCTCCAGGGGATCTTCCCAACCCAGGAATGGAACCCAGGTCTCTCATTGTGGGCAGATTCTTTACCAGCTGAGCCACCAGGGAAACCCAGGAATACTGGAGTGGGTAGCCTATCCCTTCTCCAGGGGATCTTCCCAGCCCAGGGATGGAACCCAGGTCTCTCATTGTGGGCAGATTCTTTACCAGCTGAGCCACCAGGGAAACCCAGGAATACTGGAGTGGGTAGCCTATCCCTTTTCCAGGGGATCTTCCCAACCCAGGGGTGGAACCCAGGTCTCATTGTGGGCAGATTCTTTATCAGCTGAGCTAACAGGGAAGCCCAACACATAAACATATACACGTGTCCCCATATACACCATGCACATACACATCCCGCACATACACACCCAAATATACATACACAGATGTATACACACCACACACACACACACACACACACACATTTACATGCATATGCACATATGGACATATACCCACACACACATACACACATGTACACAGATACCACACACACACACACACACACACACACACACACCCCTTGCCCCAGGAACCATGGGGGACTTAGAAGCGAAGCCCCATTCTGAGGCAGACGCTTGGCCCCCTGGCACCACCAGTGGGCCTCCGTTTCTCCCTGGACCCGTCTGGTCCTGGCTCACCTCTCCCCAGGCTGCCATCCCAGACTGCACATGTGCAGGCGGAGAGGAGGGGCAGATGCTTCCTCAGTCCTCCACGCGGACAGCAGGGAGATGCTGAATGGGTATGCAGGCTGCAGGGGGTGGGGAGACCCTTGCCGTGTGAATGACACACGTGGATAATTATATCCTGGTCCTCCTGCCAGTGACTCAGACTCCATTAGAATTCTGGAAACCACTTCTGCAGCTTGCTGTGTTGGGGGAGGGACGGGGCAGCAGGGTGTGTGTGTGTGTGTGTGCGCGCGGCTGACGCAGGATTGAGCATCCCTGGTCTCTGCCAGCCCTGTGTTCAGAAGCCCCGAGGATGTATGTGCCTCCGTCCAGTCTGACCACGTGACAGGTCAGCAGAGGAGACGTGGGTGGGCTCTTCTATTCCGACTCCCACCCTTGCCCTTCTCAGTTGCTCTCACATCCTCCAGCCTTTCCCAGAACAGCGCCCGCGAGGATGACACCTGTCAGGAAAGGTCCCAGGGAGCCAGAGCATGTCAGCCCCTGTCTGCCCTCTGCTCCGGGGCGGTGGAGGGGTAGTTGTCCTGCAAGATTCACAGGAACACGCCCCGCTCACCTTACAATGCCTTTGGGCAGACCGCTGATGGGGTGACATCTCCTTTAGTTCTTCCTTTTCTGCGGAAAGTATTTCTCCACCACATAGACCTCCCTGGACGTATCACTTCCGGAGAAGAAGGGCCGTGGTGCCTGGCAGAGAGCATGCAGGGAGGCCCAGTGGACAGAGAGCATGACACAGGTGTCTGTGGTCCTGTGTGTTCTGAAATAAAAGGGTACAAGAAAGAGGGTGGAGTTTATTTTTTAGGAAGTCGTGATTTGCCCCAGGGTGATTAGTCAAGTAGTCCACAAGGCTTTGCAGCAAGACCTTGAGTTTACAACCTCCCTTTCACCGCAAGCTGGGCTCCTTCCTTATGGACCCCCTTGACCCTAGCAGGCGGGCAGGCAGGGTGCCAGCCCCGTGTGGGGGAGGCCTCCATGGGTATCCCTCCTTCCCGGCCTCCCGAGGCCCCATGCGGGTGCTCTCAGGATCTGAGGACGGCTCACAGAGACGGGCTCAGAACCCCAGACCCTCTCTTCCATTCCGCCGGGTGCAGTGCCCCCCGTGGACCCGGGCCTCCCCATAGGTGGGCTGCAGCTCTGCTGAGCCAATGCCTCAGAGCTATTCTCGGATCATTGTCTCAGTATCTGTCCACAGACGGCACCGTGAATCATAACTGAAGAATTAAAATGTGTGGCACCGGCATGTCGTTGCTAAGGGATTTTATTTCTGGTGGGGGGGGGGTGGAGAGGGTACAGTCTCCTAACACGTGCGGGCAGATATGGGAACAGCAGCTGTGTACGTCTGAGACGAGAGTCCCAGGGGCAGCAACACTGTCTCCAAGGACCGAGGTCTACATTTAAAAGAAGGCATCTGGATTTTGATCCGTAGTACCGAGACCAAGGATGGTCTTGTAATGTAAGAAGCAGTACCTGGACCCCACCCAGAGGTAACGGTGAGCTTGAGCCGATGGTGCGGAAAAGCCAGCTGACCCTGCAGTGTGGCGCAGAGACGAAGGAGGCAGAGGCCAGTGCTCAGATCACAGTGGGTAAAAGATGTTTCAAGAGTGGGCGGAACTCTGATCTCAAGGCTTCCTGAATGCTTTGCTGTTGTTCAGTTGCTCAGTCGTGTCCGACTCTGCGACCCCTGGGACTGTAGCCGCCAGGCTCCTCTGTCCGTGGAATTCTCCAGGCGAGAACAGTGGAGTGGGTTGCCATTTCCTTCTCCAGGTGATCTTCCCGACCCGGGGTTGATTCTGTGTCTCCCACGTCTCCTGCGTTGCAGGAGGGTTCTTGGTCGCTGAGTCCCCGGGAAGCCCCATCTGAATGTGTCCAGTGACCAGGTCTTCTTCCCTTTCGTGGACTCCCCTTTCACATTTGCTTGCAAGACAGTTACTTCGAGGGGCTGTTTGGTGCCAGCGTGGAGTTTTTGGTCTCACTCTGGGTTTTCTTGTGACTCAGATGGGCAGGTGGGGAGATTTTCCTCCAGCCCTGCCCTGGGGAGCTGCCAAGTCCCCTGGCCAGTGGGCTCTGCCCAAAAGAGAGACCCAGAAAGTCAGGGAGAACTACTGCTGATGCCAAGGATGACTTTGTTCAGGTGGCCCTGTGTGAGCCAAGCTGCTGAGGCCGACAGGAGCCTGAGCATCTCCAGGTCCCCAAATGGTCTCGGAGGTCGCGCGGGCAGGCGAGCGGGGTGCCCGACGTTAACCCTTCATGGCCAGGGCTCCCTCTGTCGGCGGCACGTGTGTGTGTGTGTGTGTGTGTGTGTGTGTGTGTGTGTGTGTTAGTTGCTCAGTTGTGTTCGACTCTTTGCAACCCCGTGCACTGTGGCTCGCCAGGCTCCTCTGTCCATGGGATTCTCCAGGCAAGAATACTGGAGGGGGTTGCCAGTTCCTTCTCCAGGGAAGTGCACCCATGTAAATATGCTAAATCACATAATTGAAAAGCAATAAACTCTTTGTTTTGAAGTGTGGTGCTGGAGAAGACTCTTGAGAGTCCCTTGGACAGCAAGGAGATCAAACCTGTCAATCCTAAAGGAAATAAACCCTAAATACTCACTGGAAGGACTGATGCTGAAACTGAAGCTCCAATACTTTGGCCACCTGGTGGGAAGAGCCGACTCATTGGAAAAGACCTGATGCTGGGAAAGATTGACGGCAGGAGGAGAAGAGAATTACAGAGGATGAGATGGTTGGATGGCATCACCGACACAATGGACATGAATCTGAGCAAACTCAGGAGATGGTGAAGGACAGGGAAGCCTGGCATGCCGCAGTCCATGGGGTCGTGAAGAGTCAAACACGACTGAGTGACTGAACAACAGCAACAAAAGCCTCACGTGGCTGCTCTAACATCATCCAACATCTAACATCATCAGGATGGCATCCTGATGTCAGCTGCTTTCCCTGAAGAAGCAGAGTGAGCATCACCTGAGCACTTCTCAGTGGTCCCCAGCCTTTCTGGCACCAGGGACCAGCTGCGTGGAGGACAGTTTCTCCCCAGACGGGGGCTTGGAGGTGGTTTGGGGTGATACAACCACATTACATCCATTGCACACTTTGCTTCTGCTGTTGTTGTATCAGCTCCACCTCACGTCATCAGGCACCGGGTCCCGGAAGCTGGGGACCTGTGACGGTTAAACCAAGCGGTGTGTCGAGAGGGGAAAGGGCTGCTCTAACCGGGCCAGCCAGCAGCGACGGCAGGGCCCCGAGTGTGTCTTCCCAGCAGAAGACCCTTAGGGGTTATAGTTCAGTGTGAGTTCTGGGACAAGTCTTAAAATGCACCAACATCCAAACACAAAATCATCTCCTTGAGACCCCAGACCCCAGTGTGGGAACATCTGAGTCCTGAGCGTCTCTGTTTAGTGCTTTGAAACAAGGCTTCTTTAAGAAAACCGCCCCTTTCTTCTTTGCCATCTCTCCCCCTTTCCTCCCTTCTGGCTACGCCCTCTGTGTTTTTCTTCCTTCTAGACTTTACCTGCTGTTTACAAAGAACAGAAGGCACCACCCCCAGATTTTCCCTAATACAGTCAGTGTCTCATGTTACACTGCTGTCCTGTTTTATTCCTAAAGGTATTTAAATGCAATTTTCTGTCATTTAATCGCGTTGAATTTAATTCACATCCATCCCATGCATTTAGCAGGTAGAGTCCTCTGGGTATTCAGTGTATCCTCCCCTGAGTGGTCCACGTTTTAATAATAGGAACTGTCATGTAGGATGCGTGTAAGAAAATCGGGAAGAAAGCACTCTTTATGTACTGTTTCTTCTGAGGCAGTGGGAATCATTGTCCATTGATGGCTTTCTTGTCTAAAGGACGTGACCTAGGCTGAATGTATCTGTAAACACGCTGGGAGGAGTTGGAGGGAGGGAAAGAGGAGATGTGAGGGTTTTGCTTCCTTTTTCATTTCCCCGCTGGAGAGGTGGGGCAGCCCATGGTCTGAACCTGGAACTTGCCTTTGAAGGTGTGTGATGAGACCACAGCTGCTGGGGAGCTGAAGACACAGGGCAGGTTCCACCGAAGATCTTCAGGCTTCGACGGGAGCGCTCAGTTCAGAGCTCAGAGCCTTTCCCCCGTGTGACCCGTGACAGCAGTTTTAGTGAACATGTTCGCTTGTTTGTTGTAGAAGGCGAGCCAGTGAAATTTCTCCTGAAGACCAAAGCCGGTCACTTCCCTTACAGCCTTCTGTTACCACAGAAGCACGATTTTTAGCTTTTATAGTTTAATTTGTTAAACTTTCTTCACATCCCTGAATAAAATGAAGCATTCTGTGTGTGTATACGAGGTCAACTCGGAAGTCTTACCGCCACCTTCATAAGCTGACCCTGCTACCGCTGCCCTCTCTCTTGTTGCTGGAGTTGGGGGTAAGAAGCGAGGTTTCTGGGGAAAGAGCGCTGGCTTTTCTTTTTTTCTCACACCCCCAACCCGTGGAAGCTGCAGGGACAGTTTATTAGCAGCGGCTTAAGTGAGGTTGAGTTTTTCAGTTCTTGGTCTGAGTCTTGGAGTCATCATCTTTGCAAACTTCTGGGGAAACGGGAAGTTCTTTTTATTTTTACGGAAGTATAGTTGATTTACGGTGTCGCACCAGTCTCTGCAGCGCAGTTAGACACGTCCAGACATTCTTTGTGTATTTTCTTTTCCACTGTGGCTCATCACAGGATGTCTGCTGTGGCCTCCCGTGCTATGCGGGAGGACCTTGGCGTCTGTCCGTCCTATGGAGTGGTTTGCGTCTGCTGACCCCACCCCAGGCGTCCCTCCTCTGCCCCTTGGCAACCATGACTCTGCTGTCTGCTTCCATTTCATACATTCGTTCTTTTGTGCCGTATTTACTGCTCAGCCATAAACAAGAACGAAACAATGCCATTTGCAGCAGCAGGGATGCAACTAGAGAGTATCTTACTAAGTTCAGTTCACTTCAGTCGCTCAGTCGTGTCCTACTCTTTGCAACCCTGTGAACCACAGCACACCAGGCCTCCCTGTCCATCACCAACTCCCAGAGTCTACCCAAACTCATGTCCATCGAGTCGGTGACGCCATCCAACCATCTCATCCTCTGTCGTCCCCTTCTCCTCTTGCCCTCAATCTTTCCCAGCATCAGGGTCTTTTCAAATGAGTCAACTCTTCACATGAGGTGGCCAAAGTACTGGAGTTTCAGCTTCAGCATCATTCCTTCCAATGAACACCCAGGGCTGATCTCTTTTAGGATGGACTGGTTGGATCTCCTTGCAGTCCAAGGGACTCTCAAGAGTCTTCTCCAGCACCACAGTTCAAAAGCATCAATTCTTCGGCGCTCAGCTTTCTTCACAGTCCAACTCTCACATCCATACATGACCACAGGAAAAACCACAGCCTTGACTAGATGGAATTTTGTTGACAAAGTAATGGCTCTGCTTTTTAATATGCTGTCTAGGTTGGTCATAACTTTCCTTTCAAGGAGTAAGCATCTTTTAATTTCATGGCTGCAATCATGATCTGCAGTGATTTTGGAGCCCCCAAAAATAAAGTCTGACAATGTTTCCACTGCTTCCCCATCTATTTCCCATGAAATGATGGAACTGGATGCCATGATCTTAGTTTTCTGAATGTTGAGCTTTAGGCCAACCTTTTCGCTCTCCTCTTTCACTTTCATCAAGAGGCTCTTTAGTTCTTCTTCACTTTCTGCCATAAGGGTGGTGTCCTCTGCATATCTGAGGTTATTGATATTTCTCCCGGCAATCTTGATTCCAGCTTGTGTTTCTTCCAGTCCAGCGTTTCTCATGATGTACTCTGCATATAAGTTAAATAAGCAGGGTGACAATAATACAGCCTTGACGTCCTCCTTTTCCTATTTGGACCCAGTCTGTTGTTTGATGTCCAGTTCTAACTGTTGCTTCCTGACCTGCATATAGGTTTCTCAAGAGGCAGGTCAAGTGTTGGTGAAAACGTGGGGTAACCAGAGCTCTCTTATGATGCTAATGGGGGCACAGAACGGCACCCTGACTTTGGAAGGAAGGCAGTTTCTTGTGAAGCCAGAGCTGTACCGCCCCTGTCCCCAGCCATCACCCTCCTCGGGAGGCTGTGGACCAAGAGAACCAAAGCTGCGGTACCCAGCAGGCTGAGTGATGCTCGTTGAATGGTATGCTAAGTACAGAAAACACAGTAGAGAGCACACAGTAGGTGACACGTGAGTTCACGTGTGTGGCATCCGTCACACAGACATGAGCAATGTGTGGTCACCTGTCATCTCGGTTGGTGAGGGAGAGGGAGGAAATTGACTGGAAAGGGGTGAAGTAAATGCTCTATTTCTTTTTTAATCTAATTTTTATTTTATATTGGAATCTAGTCGACTTACAATGTTGTGTTAATTTCAGGTGAACAGCAAAGTGACTCATGCAAATGCTTCTATCCATTCTTTTTCAAATCCTTTTCCTGTAGGTTATTAGAGTATTGAGTAGAGTTCCCTGTGCTCTACAGTGGTTCCTTATTGTTTATCTGTTTTACACACAGTCGTGTGTGTGTGTTAATCCCAAACTCCTAATTTATCCCTCCCCCCCTTTTCCTCTTCGGTAGCCGTAAGTTTGTTCTCTTTGTCTGTGAGTCTGTTTTTTGTTTTATAAATAAGTTCATTTGTATAATTTTTTAGATTGCATGTATAAAGGATACCATATGATACTTGTTTTGCTCTGACTTACCTCACTTAATGTGCTAATCTCCAGGTCCATCTAGAATGCTTTATTTCTTGACGGGAATGGTGATTGTGTGTGTGTGTGTGTGTGTACACGCACACACGCTCAGTGACTCAGTCATGTGCGACTCTTTGCGACCCCGTGGACTGTAGCCCACTGGGCTCCTCTGTCCATGGGATTTCCCAGGCAAGAATACTGGAGTGGGTTGTCGTTTCCTCCTCTAGGGGATCTTCCCGACCAGAGACTGAACCCATATCTCAGGCAGATTCTTTACCACTAGCGCCACCTGGGAACTCCCATGCATTCATCAAATTGTATATGTACCTTCTGAGCATTTTGCTGTATGCACTTCGACCTAAATGAAAACAATATGAAAACTGTGGAGAAAGAGGCCCTTGGAGAACTCTGGGTATGGAGTGGTCACTAGAGGATGATCTGAAATGAACGCTGATTTTCTGATCGTGACCGTACGTGTAGGAGGAGGTCCTTTGTCTGTGAAGACGCTGGGATCGTTTAGAAGGAGAAGCATCCCAGTGAGTTAGCCAGAAAAACATGGTGAGCACACCGTTGCGAGTACATTCGCCACACCAAGCAACACGGAAACCATCGTGTAACCTAGCTGTGTTACACGGCGCACAGATTCTCTTTGCTGGATTCCTTCGGCTTCTTAGATGTGTTTGAGAATTTTCTTACTGTAATTTTGGGGTGGGGGAGACAAAGGCTCTGTGTGAAGGTTAGAGGACGCAGTTTCTGCTCCTGCATTTCCTCCCGGGTAGTCACCCCAGCCCCGCCATCCGCATCCTAAACACAGGCCATGTGGAGGGGATTCTCCAGCCGTGTATGCGCCTGACACAACCGATCCGGGCATTTGCCGGGGGAACGTATGTGTCCGGGTGAAAGGTAGAGACTCTCCCTGTGTGTGCTAATTAAGCAAGGTCTTATGGGCTGAGCTGTGTCCCCTTCCCCAAATACCTGTGTGGGCGTCCTAACCCCCGGACCTCAGAATGTGGCTGTATTTGGAGCTGGGTCTTTAAAGGGGTGATTCAGGTAAAATGAGGTCACTAGTGTGGACACTGATCCTACGAGTGTTTGCTGTGTTCAGTTGCTTCAGTCGTGTCCAGCTCTTTACAACCCCGTGGACTATACAGCCTGCCAGGCTCCTCTGTCCAAGGGATTTTCCAGGCAAGAATACCGGACTGGGTTGCCATTTTCTCCTCCTAGGGGTCTTCTAGACCCAGGGATTCAACCCATGTGTCTTACATCTCCTGCATTGGCAGGCGGCTTCTTTACCACTGGCGCCACCTGGGACTCCTATGAGACTTATGTGCTTATAAGAGGAGGTCAGGACTGACACACACAGAGGGACCCTGTGAGGACACCGGCAGGAGACGGCCGTCTACACGCCCAGGAGAGAGGCCTCAGGAGGGACCGGCCCTGCCCCCCTGGGTCTGGGGTTCCAGCCTCCAAGACTGGAGACGTGAACGCCTGTTGCTTTCGCTGCCCCGTCTGTGGGGCTTCGCTCTGATGGCCCAGCTGATTCACTCACGGGTGTCTGGTGGCCTCAACTGTCAATCCTTTCTTTGGTTGCCGACCTATGGAAAATGGTGCTGAATTTCTGCTTCTGAATCAAATCTCATTATTCATCTCTCCTGGACCTCTTTTCAAATGAGAGGGTGTTTCAAGTGAGTTGGCTAAGCCCCGGTGCAGGAAAATTTTCAGGGATGAAAGCCATGTGAGGCTGTGTCCGTACAGCCACTGGGCTGCACCCCCAGGTCTTTGGGGTCAGATGATGAGGTCCACCTTCATGAAAGGTACACATCTGACTCCCTGGAGCTCTTAGAATCTGTCCCTTCAGCTGGGAAATAGAGGACACAGCAGCCCTCCTTCCCAGACGTGAGGATTAAATAAGATCCTGCATTCAGATGCTCAGGCGAGTGTGTGTGTTAAATCAACGTGAGCCGATTTCATTGCCGTTATATTCGCTTGATCACTGTGGACATCTTTATTACAGCATGGTAGAGGCCAATCTCGGAACATCTGTAATCCCCTAGATCTCAGATTCCCACCAGACAGTGGTCTCATTCATTCTGCCCCATGGGTCGGGGACTGAGGGGCCAAGTAGGAAAAAACACACATACCCCGTGAGTTCATACTTTCCTTCCTGCTGGTCCCAACGGGAGCTGCTCTCTTGCAGGTTTTTTTGTTTTTTCTTCTTTCAAACATTGAAGAACTGTTTGCTTTTTATCGAGATTCCTGGAAGCAGACGGCGCCCTCCACAACCACTGTTGCTTCAAAGAAGAAATTTGCATTTTATTGGCAGATCCATCTGGGACGATGCGCTGGGTCCATAGGAAGGAATCTGTGTGCATGGTAGACTTTGACACCTCTCTTGAGATGCCTTTCAAGTCTGTTTTCCCTTGACAACCATGAATATTTTATGCAGCTGAAGACTGGAAAACCCTGCATCGAGGGTCTCTTCTGCATCAGAGGAGCTGGGGTCGCAGTGGCAGTTCCTCCCCAGATGGAGCCTGGCAGCTTTCTCCCTGCTTCGGCATTGCCACGGCTGGCAGCTGAAGCTAAAATCAAGGTAGACCAGTTGGATCATTGTCCCACCTCCCGTGTTGACTGTTAAGCTACAGCCTTCTGAACATTGAAGATGGGTTTTTCCCCATAAGTGTGAATGCTCAGCATCAACCTTGGGGCTCAGCACGTCCCTTGTGAGGGGGGCCGTCCTGCTGCTGGTCCTCAGCCTCCCTGGGTGATAACTCACAGATGCCAGGGCTCTGGTTCCAAGCAGCTTTAACCTGCCAGCACGGTGTGCAGCACCTAGGAGTGTAGACTCTGGAGCCCTGAAGCAGATCCTGAATGCTGTGTGACCTTGGGGACTTCCACCTGGTCTCCGGTGCAAAAGGACAAACCAGACCATCCCGTGGGACCGGGGAATGTGCCCATGCTGTGGTCACTGGGCAGGAGTTGTTGTGGTTCAGTCACTAAGTCATGTCTGACTCTTTGTGACCACATGGACTGCTGCACACTGGGCTCCTCTGTCCTCCATTATCTCCCGGACTTTGCTCAAACTCATGTCCATTGAGTCAGTGATGCCGTCAAACCATCTCATCCTCTGTCGCCCCTTCTTCTCCTGCCTTCAATCTTTCCCAGCATCAGGGTCTTTTCCAATGAGCTGGCTCTTCGCATCAGGTGGCCAAAGTATTGGATGGAGCTTCAGTTTCAACATCAGTCCTTCCAGTGAATATTCAGGGTTGATTTCCTTCAGGATTGACAGGTTTGATCTCCTTAATGTCCCAGGGACTCTCAAGACGACAGTGCAGAGTGGAATTTTAGGAGATTGTGGAACACACAGCGCCATGCAGCCCCTCCCACAGAGAGGAGGAGTGTATTTCCCCTCACGCCTAGACTCTGGTTTTGCGCTTTGACCGGTAGAACATTCTGGAAGCCATGCTGCAGACTGATGTTCCAGAGCCTGCCCTCTGGAGGCTTCACAGCTTTAGATTTTGCCCATACAGAACACTGTCCTGAGGCCCCCGTGGAAGGGAGCCAGTCAGCTCTGCTGAGGCTGGGTGGGCTGGTGGAAGCAAACACGTGAGCCAAGGTCAAGGCCAAGGCACCCACCTGCCGGCCCACCTGGACACCCACTTAAGGCACAGGGAGCCCACACTGGGGGTCCTTGGAGCCCTGCACCACTTTGCTTCCCGGAGGCTTCTTAGCCAGGGGGATCCTTCATTGTGGCGAAGGCAGGTTGAATTCCCTTTTATTCCTAGTCTGTTAAGTTTTTTCATTAATTAAGTTTCATCAAATGATTTTGATAAATTGATAACAGTTGCTGCAGCTATCAAGATGATCCTGTAGAAGGACTTCCCTGATGATCCGGTGGCTAAGATTCCGTGCTCCCAGTGCAGGGGGCCTGGGTTCAATCCCGGGTCAGGGAACTAGATGCCGCATGCTGCAACCAAGACCCAGTGCAGCTGGATTAATTAATTAATTTATTAATTAAATAAAGAATTTAAAAAACAGAAATAAATGCTTTTTAAAATGATGACCCTGTAGATTTCCCCTTTTCTTTTAGTGCGGTGGAGTCCACTGATGGCTCCTTTATTCTGTAAGAAGCCTGCACAGTGGCGTGGTCCTCTTCTTTGAACAGATTCCTGCATTGATTTATGGGCTTCCCCGGTGGCTCAGTTGGCAAAGAATCCACCTGCAATGCAGGAGACCCCAGTTTAATTCCTGTGTCGGGAAGATCCACTGGAGAAGGGATAAGCTCCCCACTCCAGTATTCTTGGGCTTCCCCGGTGGCTCAGCTGGTAAAGAATCCACCTGCAATGCAGAGACCTGGGTTCAATCCCTGAGTTTGGAAGATCCCCTGGAGAAGGGAAAGGCTACCCACTCCAGTATCCTGGCTTGGAGAATTCCATGGACCGTATAGTCCATGGGGTTACAAAGAGTCGGACACGACTGAGTGACTTTCATTCATTCACTGCATTGATTTGCTGTTGTTTGGTCAGGATGCCAACCTCTGCGGGGAGAGGACTCCCACTCCTGTGGACCCCTAGGACTGGGGTCGTGTTGTCCTCATCCATGGGGTTGGAGAGTTCTCCCTCTTCATTCCCTGGAGGAATTTGGGTGAGACGGGTGTTAGTTCCTGCTTATGTGTTTGGGAGACTTCATCTGAGAAGCCCCGCCAGGCCTGGGTTTTCTTTGTGGAGTGTCAGGCTCTGTTGTGTGCCATTTATCAGTATGAACGGTTTTAATCCTCCAGGAGTCACAGAAGGGCTAGGCTTTCAATGATCCCCAGTTACAGAGGAGGTGGTGTGCCTTGTCTGTGGTCTCCATTCTGGAGGGGTCCACCACGGGGAGGCTGTGGCCATGACCACGGCACCATGCTGCCCACGTGAAGGCTGACCACTGCCTAGGGTGTACCCTTCATTCCTGGGCTAGGGGATGAGGAGGCTGTTTCATCCCCAGCCTTGAGGGTCCAGCAAAGGTGAGGCCTCGCCTGGGCAGGTCTCCCAGGAGTCCTCAGGGTCCCCCTTTAGCCTGGAGAGGCTGTTGGGTCACCAGCATGGTGCTGCCCGTGTGGCAGCCTTGGTGGTGCCCTGGCTGCTTCCTCTGGCTTGGGACCCAGCCTGAAGCCCCTGGAGACAGACCTTCTGGTGGTACTGATGCCGCTTGCCTCCACTGCCCACCAGGCGCTCCCTCCAGGCAGCCCATCAAGGTTGGCATGGGGTCTCTGAGCCCCCAGGTAACACATCAGTTTGCAAAGGCTCCTGGCCCCCTGGGATTTTCCGAGGCCTCGGGGCTGTGGTCTGGAATCTGCACAATTGCCCACTGCCTGTCGGGCTCCGAGCTTCAGCCTAGAGATGATGGACACCCCCTTGGAGTTGGTCCGGTGGAGTTTGTGACCTCTCACCCCTAAGCCTGGGACCCACTTCCTCCCCACATGCTTGCAGATGCTCAGAATTCTGACACCTTTCCAGGCTCCTGGGTCTCTGGGTGTTGGCCACTTCCCGATTTGCCATAGGAGTCCGGAGCAGGGGACGTGGTCATCTGGAAGGAAGACCAAAGAAGGGGGCGGCCCGAGACCACAGTTTCCGTCACTGTTGCACAGAGCTGTTTTGCAGTTTTGGCGAGGACGTGCCACGCTCTCAGAGCGCCTATAAATAGCTCTCTGTGTCGGGAGGCACATTTGGTTTTGGCGAGAGGAGGCGGCTTCATTCGGGATGGGGGTGTGGGTTTCCTCCACATTCTGGCTGCGGAGCCCAGGTGATGGCGGTTTCGCCAGTGATGAGAACAAAAGCAGCTTCTCCTTCAGCCTGGTTCCAGCTGCAGTGGGGTTACAGCAGCACCCCACTCAGAGTACACACACACACACACGTGCGCATGCACGCACACACACACGCGCGTGTGCACACACACACACACACGCACAGATGCATTATGGGGCCAAGGAGTCCAAGATCTGAGGTTGTAGTGAACTGAAGGTCCAGCATTCCCAGTGATGTAAGTTCGGATCCAAAAGCCAGCAGGCTCAGAACCCAAGAAAAGCTGATGTTGCTCTGAGACTGAAGGCTGGAAAAGACAGATGTCCCAACTCACAGGTGGGCAGAAGTCTCCTCTTCCTTGACTTTTCTGTTCTAGGCATGTCGTCAACTGATTAGATGAGGCCCACCCACGCTGGGAGGGCAATCTGCTTTACTCAGAAACGCCCAGGGTAACTTTTGGCCAAATGTCTAGGCCGTCTGTGGCCCAGTCAAGTTGACATGAAGAATTAACCATTATTCCTGCTTTCAGATCCCCCGGGTACAAATCCCCAGAAGCAGAGCTGCTGGATCATGTCTATGTAGGATTTTTTTTTGAGGAAATTCAACACTGTTTTCCACAGCAGCTGTACCATTTTACATCCCCACCCTCGATACACAAACCTTCCAATTTCTCCACATCCTTGCCAACACTTGTTATTTTCTGTCTTTTGATAGTAGCCATCCTGATGGGTGGGAGGGAGTTTTACCTTTGAGAGTTTGGCTGGAAGACAGGGAGTGATGCTTTTTTTCTTTTTAACTGTGCTGTGCAGCTTGCAGGATCCTGGTTTCCTGACCAGGGATTGAACCCAGGTCTCTGCAAGGAAAGCGTGGAGTCCTGCCCACTGGACCACCAGGGAATTCCAACAAGGAATGGCTCTGACCAGTTGTCCCCTAGGTGACATTGGGTCACATGTCATGGGTCACCCTGTGGACCCTTCCTTTTGGGATCATGTCACAAATGGTAGCAGACTAGGTCGCTGGCTTCGCAGGGCCTCTGAGGGCCTCCTGCTTAGGTTCCTACCCTCTGTCCCTGCTGTGTTTCTTTCTTTTTTTCTATGTGGACCATTTTTAAACTCTTTATTGAATTTGTTACAATTTTGTTTCTGTCTTACGTTTTGGATTTTTTTGTCTGAGAGGCATGTGGGATCTTAGCTGCCCAACCAGGGGTCACACCCACGTCCCCCACATTAGAAGGTGAAGTCTCAACCACTGGACCACCAGGGAAGTCCCCCTGCTCTGTTTTAAGGATCCACCGTATGAAGCCTGCATCCCAGATGGACGGTCACCCTCAGGAGGCTGGTGAAGTTCCGTTCACCAGGTGCTTCTAAACCTGCTTCTGTGTCTGCAGAACGTGTGTGTGTGTGTGTGTGTGTGTGTGAGAGAGAGAGAGAGAGAGAGAGAGAGAGTTGCTCACTCGTGTCCAACTCTTTGCAACCCCATGGACTGTAGCCCACCAGACTCCTCTGTCCATGGGATTCTCCAGGCCAGAATACTGGAGTGGGTTGCCATTCCCTTCTCCAGGGGATCTTCCTGACCCAGGGGTCGAACTCTGGTCTCCCACATTTCAGGCAGATTCTTTACCATCTGAGCCCCCAGGGAGGCCTCACAGGGCCTGTCGCTGAAATGGCCTTTGCTGTCCACCCCTAGGACCCTCGCCTCATGCAGACAGGGGCTGCCGTGGCTCCCCTGACGTTAGCAGACCGGGGAGGAGGCTGAATTTGTCTCCAGGCTGTTCCAGTCAGTGGCATCCTTGCAGGACACCAAGCATTAGGTGATGCCCAAGAGTCGAAGTCAGTGTCACTTCCAAAGACACCACAGCCCCCTGGCCCCCACAGGAAGCCGCGTCAAGCAGGTTTCTCCAGGGAAGCAGCACTAGCAGGATGCAGACACGTATGTTTAAGAAATTTCTTGCAGGAATTTGGCTCCCAAGACTGTGGGGGCTGGCAAGTCTGCAGTCGGAAGGGCAGGCTGGGAACTCAGGCAGGAACTGGTGGTGCAGCCTCGAGGCGGAATTTCTCCTCCAGCAAATCTCAGCTTTTGCTCTGAAGGCCTCCAAAGGATCGGGGAAGGCCCACCCACATTATCGCTGCCAGTAGACTGACGGTTGACGTGTGTGTCTGCAGGCTGGCGTCTGAACACCCGGCTCATTTGAGGGTGGAGATGGCTGCCCCCCTGTGCCCAGGGCACCCCACTGGGGCACGGAGAGCCCTGCCCACGTGAGCTCTGTATCAGGTCTCCCCGGGGCCACCCCCAGGGCCTTTGTCCTTGCCTGCCTGGCTGCCTCAGTGCATCACGGACCACGTGGCTTCTTCGCGCTAGTCACTGTCTGCGTGGCTTGAGCTGGACCCTTGCGTGTAGTGCTGGTTTATGCTGTGCATAGGTGGAGTTTTTTCTGCTTCACTGAAACTCAGTGAAGAGCTGTGAGTGCTTTTTGAGATTCCCCATCCCTCTAGCTATGGGGACCAATCAGAGGAATGGATGCCTCCCCCTGCCCCCCACCTCCAGGGAGCATTCTGGGACCGGTCAGGACTGGTGGGCATGCGGCACGCCGTCCGGGGGGTTTCCAGGCTCAGTGCCTTGACCCGCCCCCTCCGTGGCCTCCTGGGCAGAGGACTGTCTCACGTAGATTCTCGCGGAATGATGGCCTCGTGGTGGAAGAATGGCCAGGGCCCCGGAGAAGGGGACCAAGCGGGAGGAGCTGCCTCTGGAGGGGCTGCTGGGTGTGGTGGCTGCTGTTCCAGTAACTCCGACCGTGCAGCGTGCAGGCCTTGGGCCAGGCTGCCTGAAAGCAGACAAAGACAAGCACTGTAGCTCCACTTTGTTGTGGGGTCGAAACAAACTCATAGAAAAAGAGGTCAGATTTTTTGTGGTTCCTGGGGTAGGGTGGGGGCTGGGGAAATGGGTGAAGACGGTCCGGATTTGGACTTCCAGTTACAAGGCAAACTAGCCCAGAGGACGTCACGTTCAGCCATGTGGTTCACTTGAAAGTTGGTAAGAGTAGATCCTTCAAGTTCTCATCACAAGGGGAAAAGAGTTTGTTTGTTGGTTTGTTTTTTAAAGAAAATCTTCAGGATAAATTGTTCACATGTGAAGAAAGGTCACTTATTTGGCTGCGCTGTGTCTGAGTTGCAGCACGCGGGTTCTTTGACCTTCCTTGCGACACGAAAGATCCTTTCTAGTTGCAGCAAGTGGGATCTAGTTCCCCGACCAGGGACTGAGCCCCATCCCCCTGCACTGGGAGCGCAGAGTCTCAGCCACTGGACCACCAGGGAAATCCTAGGGAAGAAACTGCGTAGCCTTATGAGGTGATGGACATTAACTAAACTCACCGTGGTCATCGTTTCACAAAATAATATCCAAGTCAGGTCATCAGGCTGCACACCTTCAGCTTAGTGCTGTGTGTTGACTATCTCAGGAAACCCGGAAGGGGGGAATATCTCTTATTTTTGCAAAAGAAGCTCTGACTGGACTTTCGCTCGTAGGCCGTCGGGATGCGTAGCGTGCCCTGCACTTGGTGCCTTAACGTGATTTCCTCTTTCGGCAGGTGGCGATCATCGCCGGCAACTTCGAGCTGGCCGAGTACATCAAGAACCACAAGGAGACCGACATTGGTGAGTAGGCTGGCTGGCTGCCAGTGAACCACGCAGGGGCCCTGGTTGGTCACCTCGCCGGATTGGTTCGGAGTCTGCTTTTAGCCACACTTAACGGAAACAGAGTCCGAGCATCTTCTCCACCTCTGTTGCTGCATCTTCTTGACGCGTGGCGGGGTCGGGGCACGGAACCCCTTAGATGTCAGGCGAGGGCGCCGGCGATGGCTTCAGGGCCTTGACGTCCAACCGGAGAACCAGATTACCTTGCGACCGATTGAGACGGGTTTGCGGGAGGATTCTGTAACACACGCGATTCCATTTAAAGTCGGAGATGGCGATGAAACGGGGCAGGAAGAGCCAGGGGTGTCCCCCTCCCCCTCCCGCCTCTGCGTCCCTGGCTCTGCCTACTGATGACTGCTCCCCTTTTCAGTACCCCTCGTGCCAACCAGGAGGACTGTCCCTACTGCTCCTCCTCTGTCCCGTCGCCCTGCCGGCGGCTGGGCCCAGTCTTGCATCTTGGAAGAGCCCTCTGGCCTGTTCCCTCCGGCCCCGGGCTTACACCGGACGTGCAGCGGGGAGCAGGCCCACTGGACCAGCAGCGGTGAGATTTCCAGATGGCGCCATCCCATCCAGGGGGTGGGCAGCGAGACTCCAGGGTGCCTGGAGAAGTCGCTGGGTGGCCTCTGTGTCTTGTTGCCTGGATCGCTCCCCCCGTACTGGGCACTGGGGGGTGAGCGATCCCATGCGCCTGGCTGTCTGGTCTTTTCCATGTTGAATGTCTGGCGGGCGCCCAGCTGCCTCGAGAATCGCACGAGGATGCGGAGCCAGGTGCCTTGCTTGCCTCATCCGGTCCCCTGTGCTGAGCATCGGGGCCTCCTGCGCCCAATGTTGATGCGAGTCCTCCCGCGAGCCGGGGCCAGACCTCCTAATTGCTCTGAGATCCGGGCGTCCTGCAGGGCCGCGTCAGCGTCTCCCTAAGCACACTATGCAGATGGATGAGTTCATGTCTGCAAAGCACTCTAGAGGATGAACTGAGCCCTCCCAACTTTTCTCCTCCCACCACCCGCTGATACGAGAGAGCGGTACAAAAATACTGGTTTCCGTGAAGGGAACTGGGACTCTTGTCGAGCGGGCAGACTGCCAGGAGGAGATGGGCAGGCCCCACCCAGGACCCTGGGGTGGTCAGTGGTCCCCCCCAGGATCCAGGATCTCTGAGTTCCTGTGATGTTGACACGCTTGGGGCTACCATCCTGATTTCCCCTGAGCCAGGGGAGGCGTGAAGGGACCTCCTTTCCCTGGCTGGCTGTCGGGAGGGAGACAGGAGAAACTAGACTCTGCCTGCCGACCCCCTACACATTCACTCCCCTCCTCGCCCCAGCCACAAACTCAAAAAGTGCCGATTTTAAAACCCAGATCGAGGAGGTTTCTGGCTTGTCTCTCCCATTCCTTATCTGGGACGTAAACGCCTCTCTACAAACATATTTTCTTATTATAAGAAGAATACCTGTTTGTTGGGTGAACACATGTTAATTACCACTCACCCACTCCATTCAATGATTTCTTTAAACTGTGAGGGCTTGCCCTGTCAAGATATGGGACGGTCACGGCAGGCGCGTGTGACGTCCGTGGCTCCGGCTGTGGGGAGTGAGGTTGGAGGCCTTCCTGCTGCACCTGTGTAGACAGACTGGGGCTCCAGGAGAATGTGGGGTGGCGTTTACGATCAGCCCATGCTCTCTGCTACCTGCGCCGGGGCCTTTCCCTGGTGTGTCCTAAAGGGAAATGTTAGTACAGGAAATCTGTGCTCCCACGCTGGGTCCTTTCAGCATCTCCAAGGGAGAGGGGCGCGGAAAAAGCCTTCTTCTTTCCTCTGCATCGTCTGACTCAGCATCTCTGACTGGGAACCAGCAAACTGTGCCGCTTAAGTGGGTTCTGTCGAAGGCCTCGCAGAGAGGCTGCAGGTCCTTCGCGGGCGCAGACGTCACTCGGGGTGTTCGTTCTCGGCCTCGCAGTAAATCAGTCCATGCTGAGGTCTCGGTTCAGCATCCCGTGAACTGAACCTCTAGGTTTGCACTCGTCGTTTGCCCTGCGCCCCGTGGCCACCCAGCTTTCCATCTGCCCTTGTTACCGGCGGGGCCGGATGCTGGGTGTGTGCCGGGGAGCGTCTGGCCCTGTCCTGTGCCCCGAGTGGGTCTCGCTGAGTCCTCTGTGGGGGTCTGTAGCCCCTGCCTCAGAGAGCCGTCCTGTTTCTGGGTGGATGAGTAACCCCAGGCAGACATCCGACCCTTGCCAAACCTGCATGCCCAGCGTCTCACGTTCCGTCGCTCCTCCAAGGACGTGTCGCTATCTGTGTGACCGAGGGCGGATTTGATGTAGGATACATGGCATTTGGGTCGAGTTTGCCCAGAAGCAGACCTTGGGGCAAGGATGTGAGGGGTGGTTTGCCATGGAGGGGGTGCCAGATATCAGTGGCGGGAGCACAGTCAGTCCGGGCGGACAGAAGGCCGACCCGGGGCCTTAGTGAGCAGGTGCTGCAGGCAGCTGAGGCCGGGTGTTGTCGGGACCCCGGGGGGTCGTCTTGTCTCACCCTAGGGTGAGGCAACCTGTGTGTGTACCCACCGCCTCAAGTTTCTGTTGGTTCAGGCTTGCTCTGTGCCAGGGAGGACCCTCCTCTGGGCGGTGCAGTGCCTGTGGTCACGCTGAGTGCCAGGGGGTGCGGGCAGGGTCCAGGGGCATCTCCTAGGCAGGACTCCCCCAGAACCACGTCCCAGAGTGATGGGCTGAGCCAGGCTTTGAAGCCAGGCCCATCTGACTCTGGGCGGCTCTGGGCTCTTCACCACCAGGCTCCCCATCTCCCTGTGCACCCAGAGAAACGGGGCTGCACTCGAGAGCTTCAGGCAGCAGGGCAGGCTGGGCCGAGGAGCTCGGGGGTCTTCACACAGGCTGCTGTTGGAACCAGGGCTGGACGAGTGGGTGGAGGGGAGGAGAGCGGGGAGGAGGGTTCTTGGGTCCAGACCACTGACAGCAGCATCACCCTGCAGGGAGCTCTCTGCTCCCCTGGTCCCAGTTCAGGGCTCTGTGGTCTCCAGAGCGGAGTATCTGCCCGCTGAACTCTGCTCCCAGACGGGCTGAGAGGGCAGGGGTGGGCGGAGGAGGAGGGCCCTTGGGAGACGGCTTGAGGCTGGGCCTGGGGGCTGCAGAGGGGTCGTCAGAATCAGTAGGATTAGGACTGGGGTACAGACACTGCGGGGGCTTCCAGGTGGCTCAGCGGTAAGGAACCCACCTGCCAACACAGGAGACTTGGGTTCAGTCCCTGGGTCGGGATCCCTTGGAGAAGGGCCTGGCAACCCACTCCAGTATTCTTGCCTAGGAAATTCCATGGACAGAGGAGCTTGGCGGGCTACAGTTCATGAAGTTGCAAAAGAGCTGGACACAACTGAGTGACTAAGCACACACAAATACATACACACACACACACACACAGGATCCAGGGCTGCCATCAGCCCACCAGAGGTCACTCACAGTGCTGTCTGGCCGTCCCTCTGGACTGTTCCCTGCCTGGTACACAGCTGTTGTTTAATCGGTCAGTCGTGCCCAACTCTTTGCAACCCCATGGACTGTAGCCTGCCAGGCTCCTCTGTCCTTGGGACTTCTCAGGCAAGAATACTAATGTGGCTTGCCACTTCCTCCTCCTGGGGATCTTCCTGATCCAGCCATGGAACCTGTGTGTCCTGCAAGCCTCCTGCATCGCAGGCCGGTTCTTCAGCACTGAGCCGCCAGGGAAGCCTGGTGCACAGTGGGGCCTTGGTAAATGTCAGCTGAGTGGGTGACCCTCCCTCTGCCAGTGTGGCGACTCCACCTTCAGCCCCGCTCTGTCTTCTCAACGTAAAATCCTGGCCTCGAGGCACCTGGAGTTGGAGTCGAGGAGCTGAGTCCCGTGGGCACGTCAGTGCTGGGTTGGGTGCGTTTGCCAGAGTGTAATTAATGCCCTGATCCCCGTGAGTGTGGTCTGAGTGAGGAACACGGGGCAAGTGGGTCGTGTGGGGGCCATGTTTCCACCCACAGCAGGTCACTCTGGGGCCGTGTGAGATTGGGGGTCTCTGGTGGGTCGTGTGTGAAGGTCTGTGGCTACGTGGCTTTCGCATTCCAGCTTCTGTGAGGGTCTTGGCTCCGGGACCCCACCTCCTGCGTGACCTGTGGGGGTGCTGTCTGTCTGTCTCCGTCGGGGTGACCTTTCGTCTGCCCCAGACTCTCGGGTGTTGGGCGTCTGGTGTGATTGCGTGGGGAGCTCCAGGGGCCATTTGCCACAGCCTTGGAAATCATGGTAGGGGTGCTGGGGAGGGGTGGGCGGGGGCCTCCTTTCTACTTTATGATCTTCAGCAAATTTTGACTTCTGAGCTACACCATGGTGTAGACAGTTTCAGGGGAGCGGGGCCTCAGGTCCTGCATCTGAGGCTTTGGGCTCTTTACTCTGCCAGAACGAGCCCATGGTGCTTGCTGCCAGGGTTGTCAGACATTTAGTGGGGCTCAGCGGGGGCTGGGGCAGTGTTTCGGGGGACCCAGCTCCACGTGTCAGGATCCTGAACTCAGAAGAGATGAAGGTAAGACTCAGCATTGCCTCCGTGGTGTTGGGTTGCATTTTTGAAGATAAAGCATGGCAGAAGGATCCCCGGATTCCAAGCTGGGTATGGGGTTGATTTTGACTCTTCAGAATGAGTCCATTAAAATGTTGCTGACTTTCTGCCTATAGCCCAGTGAGATGCCTTCCTGAAAAAGTCCCTTAAACAGCTCAAGTATTCCCCCCACCTCAAGCCACGGAGCCTCTGTTTTCTAGACACAAAAGTGCCCCGCCGAGAAATCGGGGTCCTTCAGAGGCTCTGATGTGGCGTTGGGGGGAGGACATTAAACCTGTTGGGTCACAGCGAGCTGATGAATGGGCCTCCGAGGTCTGCGGGATCTGGAAGTGGATCGGGCTCGCCGAGTGGCTGCCACCCTATCCCTTTAAAAGAGAGATTGCCTCTTGTCGTGAAGCGTTCTGTTCACAGCCTGGCCAGCGTGCAGGTTTCTGCTCACCGGTGCTGTGCTTCCATTTTTTTCTTTCTTTCTTTTTTTTTTTTTTTTTTAAAAAAAAACCAACCCCCTCCCTCTTTTAAAAAATTAATTGTGACCTCCATTGGGTGGTTTTATTTGCCCACTCGGAGAAAGTGATGGTTTAAAAGCGACCGTGAACACCAAAGTTAATCCTGCTTGTTGTGATCCACAGCTGAGCTGCGGCTGAGTCCATGAGCCCAGCAGGTCTTAAAAGCTTTTGCCATCGAGCGTTTGCGATGGCTCCTGTAGGATGGAGGTCCCCGAAAGCAAGGCTGTCGGGGAGCTGGGGAGCTCGAGTCCGAAATAGTCATGCAAAGATTAAGCGTGTTGCAAGCTGATAAGCTTTGGACTGAGATAACCTATTTTTTTTTTTTTTTACCACCTTTGTTATTTTTGTTTTTGCCTGGCTCTATGGGGACATGCACGGTCAGATGGACTAAATGCCATGGGTTGTTCTTCTTCAGCGGAACAAGGTTTGTTTTCCTATATCTTGTCCTTCCGCAGCTACGGGGGAGAGAAGTGAGAGGTTCTGGTTTTTTTTTAAATGAAGCCCATTGAGCTGATGTGTGAGTTTGGGTGTCTGATGAGCCGCCCGAGGATCGCTTGGATACTGTTGCTAGGTTTCGAGACCGAGTGTCTATGTAATTACGCTTTAGATATGTATAGACGATGAAGAGAGGGTGGTGTTTTCAAACAGATTTGTTAATGTATTATTTTGGGTGTGTGTGTGTGTCTGTGTGTTTATGTATGAGAATGTAAAACCCAGGCTGATACGGAGCCATGATGCTTTGAAGGAAAAAAAAAAAATACCTGTTTGGTAGCTGTCACTTGCTGTGAAATAAAATAGATCCGATTTGAAAGACTAGTCAGGTTTCCAGGCATTCGGACTGTAAAATGTGCCACTTACCATGAGACGTAGACAATGGTATTAAGTAAACACAGCATCCTTTGTTGCACGCAGAGCCAGCAGGTCCTGGGAACACCCAGCGTTCTAACCTGCTTCATGTCATCAGGTCGGCTCGTTCCGGCCAGCACTGCCGTGTGTGCCCGCTCCTGAGAGTGAGGAGCGAGGCTTCCCCGGGCTGGGCTGTTCCCCGGGACGCTGCGGCCATCACAGCTGCGGCCCACATTCCCACAGAATATTTTCAAAGCACGTTGCTGAGGGGAGGAGGTGCGATGGAGCCCCAGCAGACGCGGCCGCTGAGCGGATGTGAGCAGCCCGCCGTCAGCCGTCACGGCTCATGCGGCTCCCCGTCGCCTCCCTCTCGGGGCCGGGGGAGCTGTGGCGTGCGTGCTGGCCGCCCGTGGGCGAGTGGCTCCCTGCGTGCCGAGTCCCGTCCGCCGCCGGGGTCTCCGCTGTCCTCCTCCTCCGGGCTGCGGTCATGTGCCCGCTGCTGCAGCTCCCCTCCCCCACGCTTACCATCAGGTATATGAGTTTATCCCCAAATCCTGGGAGGTAGCTGCTGCCCGCTCGTGACCCTGCGCACCGGTCGCTCTTGGGTTCCGTCGGGATGGGGTTTTCACGGGTGGCCGACGGCTGGTGAGCGTCCGCTCGGGATGCACGGCGGCCTCGGTCTGTCCCAGACGCTGTGTTCACTGGCTTTTCCGGGACGCTTGTCTCAGTCCTGAGAGGGCGCAGCCGCGGCCGTATGGCCTTGACCTCCTGTGCCCAGTGTGCGTATAGATGTCACACACTGCTGGTGTCCTGCCCCTGGGACTCCCCTGGGCCTCCCAAGCCACCCCTTCCCATGCACTCGGCCTGGGAAAGCTTCTGGAGGCAGGCCCAGCCTGGGGACGCGTCCCCCAGAGCAGTGTCCCCTATGCAGGGGACAAGAGTGGCTGCTGGAGCGCCTGTCCCACCAGAGGTGCCTGAAGGAGCCGCCAGCGGCCCGCACGCATCTACTGCTTCTCGCCATCTGCGTTGAACAGGTCTCCAAACCTGAGTGTTTTCGGGCTCTCTGCTTCCCAGTCCCGAGCCGCGTGGGCCCCTGGGGAAGACCCCTCCCCTGCTCTGTCCCACGAGGAAAAATGGCAGTCCCCCAGTCCCCCCGTCTTCCACAGCCTCAACCGCATAGTCTCTGCGAGACTCCGTTCAAGGTGAGCCCGGCCCTGAGCCCTGGCCCCGAGCCCTAGCTCCCGAGCCCCCGAGGCCCCGGTGCCTTTGACAGCCTTCACGGTGCAGCCCCACCCTCACGGTCCTCCAGTGAGATTCACAGACGAGATAACCTCATGCGCGCGGGATTTTTTAAGATCAGCACAGCATCCTGACTGTCCAGGAACAAGAAGCGGAGAGGGACAGCCGGGCAGTGACCTGAGTGTCTCTGAGAGCGTCCCACGCGGGAGGGCCCAGTGTGGGCGAGGGGGCCGGCCCCCTCCGAGCGCACTCGCCCTCAAATCCCAGAGCGCCCCCATCCCACCCTGGGCAGCCGGGACACGCCCAGGGCAGGCCCTGCCAGCCCCTGCGGTTTCCTGGCGTCGTGTGCTCCGCTTAGCAAAGTTCTGAACCAAGCACCACACACGCTCTTTCACTCACACGACGTTTGCGTTTTGGGAAACATTCAGCAGATACCTGTGTGGAAGGATCTGTGTCTGTGAGTTGGGATGGGGGTACGGTTTATGCTCTGCGTCTACATGAATGTCTGGTGATCATTCATAATTCATCCAGCTGTCCTGTGATAGCTAGACATTTAAGGAGTCTGGCCCTTGCCCACCCCCTTGACAAATAAACCCCCCCACCCCCCAACTAAGGACACGGCCCCCAAGGCCCCCTGCCAGGGTGGACGCCAGCCCATGTGGGAACCACAGCTTCGGTGTTGAGGGGGTGGTCCCAGCACAGGTGGGGGGCGGCGCCTGACCGCAGGCTGCCTTGCCCCTGCCTTCCCGCTGCCCAGCTGCTCTCCACCCTAAGTGCCCATGAACACCCCTCCGCCCCCCGGGTCTGGTCCTCCGCCCCACAGCCCCTCTGCACGCCTGGGATGGCTGTTCTCCAGCCAGGGGTTCCCTAACCTGAGGGCCGCCTCTGACCCTGTGACCTGGAGTCCCCATCCAGGGCCCTCTGCCCGTCATAGGGACGCCGGGATGCAGGGAGTGGACAGTGCGAGCACAGATGCCCTTCCCGAGGGCGAGGTGCGTGATGGCTGGACACGGATGGTGGCGAGTCTGTGCTCGCCCACCTCCCGCTGCCTGGGACCCTTCTCCATTTTCCGATCTGCCCCGGGGCCCAGCCCATCCCCGCCAGGCCCATCCTCTCCTCCTTCTGCGGCTCTGCCCTGGATGCGGGTCCCAGAGAGGAGGAGGTATAAACATACCAGGCTGAGTCTCTCCCCTGCTTCCTGCTGCCCCGCCCTCTCCCTGCCCGCTCCCTGCCCCTGATCCTCTGGGCCTTTCTCCCTGCACATCATTCGTCTCCCGCCACAACTGCCTTCCTGGTAGACGCCCTGGCCCAGGCTCTGGGCAGGGTCAGGGCCAGGACTTTGTGTACCAGCTGGAGGACTGGACTTTTGGTGGCCAGTTCCCTTAAAGATGGAGAAGGTCTGGGCCTGTGGGAGGGAGTAGGGAGGGGCTGGGGTCAGCATTAAGGGGGCCATGGAATCCCAATGGGCTGTAGAGTCGGGACGGCTTCCCGCAGGAGGAGGCCGCAGGCCGTCTTGATCTGAACGGCAGAAGCAGTGCGGTTTCGCCGCCCTTTCGCGCCTGGATTGCACTCAGTGCTTTTGTGCGATCCCTGCCGGGGAGGTGGCGCTGTCCCCATTTTACAGGTGAGGAGAGTGAGGCTTCAGGCGCAGACGTGAGTTCCACGTCCGGGTCACGGGGAGCTGGGGTTTGGACCGGGCCATTCTTTACCCACCACAACGCTGCCCTCCAGCCTTTGCGCATCTCTCTCCTTGCCCCTTCAGTTCCTGGACTCTCCCCCAGCCGCCGCATTGCGGTGCCCCTGCAGTCCTGCCTCCTGGGGGGTCGGCAGGTAGATCCCCAAAGCTGGGCACAGAGGCGCTCTTCCCCGAGGACCAGCTGCCCCTTCCGGGAGGTGCCAGGGGCACCATACCCCCTGGCCCCCGGCCCGTGCTCTTAGTTGACTTTACTAACGTGTCTGGGTTCTGCTGGCCGAGCCCATGCTCCTTGACGTACTGCAGCCCAGTTGCCCTGGCCCCTGTTGTCCTGTCTCCTGATGACACCAGGTCGCCAGGTCCCATCACAGAGCCTGCTGGTAGCCATGGAACCTTCCAAGGAGAGCATCCTCACACCCCGACCACTTCCGGGCTGGTGTCCAAGCCATTTTATCCAGGAAAACCGGTTTCCCGGCTGCTCCAAGATGCACTGAATGAGTGGCCTTACCCTGGGCTCACCAGCCCCCCACCTCCCCATCCCTGAGGCTCCCCGCCTCTTCCCAGGGAAGCAGCCCCTTCTCCTCCTCTCCCCCTCCCCCACCTCCTCCAGGCCGGCTGACCCGTGCCCCAACCCCGATCTCAGGGTGTCCCTCTGGGGTTCGTTTTCAGAGCCCCCATTAGCCCTGGTTAGTTAAGCGTGTCTGTGTCATGGACGAAAGGACCAGTACATCGGAAGGAGACCAGGTTCTGGGAGTCCCTGCCCACCCTCGATCCCCATGTCCGGAGAGAAAGTCTGGCAGGGCCTCCTGGGAGGAGGAGAGGCCAGGCTCCTGGGAGAGGCGACCCCGTCTTAAGATTTGTGCACCCCCCTCCCTGTCTTCATGGTGAGACCTTAGAAGGTCGTGTTTGGGGAAGTAATTGTCCCCTGAGGGGTGACAGCTGGTGACCCCAGGCAAGCCCGGACTTCCATGTGAAGGAGTCCATGTAAACGCCTTTGGAACCCAGGCCACCCGGGGAAGTCGTGGGCCCAGCCTGAGTAGGGGGACGGGAAGCCCCCTTCCCCACAGGAAGCAGTGGGACCCCGCCAGGTGGCCCCACCTTCTGGGGATGGGAACCTGCAATTCTGAGTAACAGGGCTCTCAGGAGGCCGCTCAGTCCACGGCCCTGGGCACTGAGTCATTTCACCCCGCCTGGGGCACCCCCGTGGGGTGGACGGACGGGCCAGACCAGGGCCCTCAAGCTGCCCCGGGCCCACACCCCCAGGCGCCTTCCCTTCCAGGCCCTTCCACGCAGATCAGACAGCAGCTGCCCGTGCACCCGCCATCCTCTGTCCAAGCTGCAAGCTTTCCCGCAGCACCTAGCCGCCTCCACGGGTCACCTCCACCTTCCCTGTGGGTCTCCCAGCAGATGCCCCCCACCTTCTCCTTCAGCGTTCAGTGAGTGTCCAACTCTTTGCCACCCCATGGACTGTAGCCACCCAGGCTCCTCTGTCCGTGGAATTCTCCAGACAAGAATACTGGAGTGGGTTGCCATTCCCTTCTCCAGGGCATCTTCCTGACCCAGGGATTGAACTTGGTTCTCTTGCATTGCACGTGGATTCTTAAATGTCTCCAGCCACCTCGAAAGCCCATTCAGAGTAGAAGCTTGTTTCCAGAAGTCGGGGTGCACGGACCCCTGGATTGGATGGGGAACCCCCGTCCGCAGCTCCTGGGACCTGACTTGTGCCCGCAGAGCTGCCGGGCACACAGTTGTTGAATGACAACAGAGCAGGTGGAAGCAGGCAGGCGTGTGGCAGGCGGCAGCTTCCCAGATGCCTGGCGAGCCTCAAGCCCTGGAGCCTCCCTCTGCCACCACGGCGAGAGTGCGGGGTCCCATTGGGGCTGCGCTCCGCCCTGACCTCCCACCTACATCCTTTCATCGCGGGGTCCCTGACTCACCAAGTCTGGGAGGGACGACAGGACCCCAGACAAGGCCCAAGTCAGGCCAGTGTCCTGATGCCCGCAGAGGGGGTCCCCACCCCCGTGTCCTGCTTTTAAGGACCCATCCATTCTCAGCGAGCCTGGCAGAGCCCCAGGCGGCCTTCAGGGAAATACGCGCAGCCTGGAATCTTTGGACTTTGTTGCGTAGAACCACCTGGAGCGTGTCCATCTCAACTATGTCAGGAAGTAGGCGCGGGAAGTTTCCTTGTCGTGAAGGTGTGAGGGCGGCTGTGTAGGGGGACCAGAAAAAAGCATCAGGCCAAATGCCAGAAGGACGTGGGTTCTATCTGGACTCGTCCCCGAGATCCTGGGGGAGCCCCGAGTGTCTCTGCCATCTCAGCAGCCCCTGCAGACGTGAGCACTATCTCCACTCTGCACCACGGCTATGCCCGGGACTCATGACTAGGCCTGGATTCAAATAGATAGAACCAAGCGTCTTTTCTTGAAGTTCCTCGGGGCTTTGCAAGCATTTGAGCCTCATATGCGGGCGGAGGGTTTGGAAGACTATGTGGGGTGGAATTCAGCTGAATGCAGAGAAGGTTTCTATTCTGGGTTTAATGAGCCTGAGCGGAAAGGCGCTAAGGTGGTTTTTGAGAAGGAAGAAGCCGTCCATGTGGGTACAGAAGACGTGTCGATTTTATCCAAGCTAGAAGGGACACGTTGAGGAGCTGAGGGAGCAGCAGGTGGGCAAAGATGAGGCTAAAGAAGAGAAAGGTCATCCCGTCTTGGTTTGTGGGTGATGATGTCCTTAGTCATCCAAGTCTAGGCACAAAACAGACTCCAATTTGCACTCATCTCCAGGGCCATCAGGCTGCACTGACCAAGGAGGCCACCCAGGTGGAGGTGTTTCCAGGAAAAGGACCATAAGTAGCCCCAGAAAGTGTCTCCTAGGGAGGCCCACAGGGGTCTGGAAAGGGAAAGCAGGACAGATACTGTGGCCTGGGGAGTGGGGGGGGCAGGATGTGGCTGGACCCAGGCTGGGGGCAGGGCCAGCCCTTGTTTTAAACTGTGGTACCTTCATTCATCGCTGGCCAGTGGCCAGTCCTAGGTTCTGTGGTCATCCTGTGGCCAGCAGGGTTGGGGAAGGATGCTACACCAGAGAAAGGCAGCAGACACGCGGTGCTGGGCACAGTGGGTGGTTCCTGGAGAAATTTGGTCCAGATCGCTCAATCGCTTGTCAACTGGGGTGAGCTCAGGGTCCAGCCCAGGTCTCCCCACTCTACCCCTCGTCCATCATGGGCCCAGCTTTCTTGTAGATGTTTTCCGTCAAGTGGAAGACAAATTCGACATGGATGTGCTTCAGAAGGGGAAAAAAGTGCTCAGAACACTGTGCTTTGCTCCTTTTGTTGCAAATTTAGGGCTTCCCAGGTGGCTTAGTGGTAAAGAATCCACCTGCCATTGCAGGAAATGCAAGAGACTTGGGTTTGATCCCTGAGTCGGGAAGATCTCCTGGAGGAGGAAATGAATCCCTGGTCACACGTGTTTCTCCCACCAGAGGAGCCTGGTGGGCTGCAGTCCATGGGGTCACAAGGAGTTGGACACGACCTAGAGATTGAGCACGCATGTTACAACTTTATCAAGATCCTTCTCAGTGCCCAGAGCAGATGATGAAATAGCGATGAGGAAGGGCTGACAGGATTGTGTGGCCAAGGGCTTGGGGTGGGGGCGGGGAGCAGGCGATAGTCTTTGCTCATTTCTTATGGAGCCGTGCTGAGATTCCAGTTGTTGGCATCTGTGCCCCTCTGCCAGGTGGACAGATCCTAGACAGCACCAAAGCCAGTGTGAAGGACTGTTGAGTCCTTCTGGAACTCTCCAACGCCTGGGGGTAAGGGTCTTTGTCGGTGTTCGGATGGACCAGGCTAAGCGGCGGTCAGAGCTTTGGGGTGGCCAGGTCCGTGGCCCTGAGAGTGGAAGTCTTGCCTCTAAACGCTTGCTCAGCTGAGCTGCTCCAGTAGAATTGCACCACCGCCGCTCAGAGCTGGGGACGCCTGTGGTTGGCAGCAGGGTCATGAGTGCCTTCTGCCTGCAGGGCCTGGGACAGAGTGGGCACCGGATAAACGTCGGGAGAGATGTTTAGACGTGTATTTTCTTCATTCCATCGCAAGCAGGCCTTGTGCTGAAGCCCCGCCTCCCAGGCCCCCTCCCCAGACCCTTCTGGTCACACGTGTTTCTGTCATGGACCATCCGGGGCCGGGGAGGACGGTGTGTCCATAGGCTGGCCACAGGTTGCGGATGCTGGGAACAAACCCAATTGTTGACATCACCCGTTAGTGTCCTGATCCTGTGAGGCGTTCGTGGACAACAGCAAAGTTTTATGTGAACTGGAAAAAAGTTGGGGAGAACGGTGAGAGTGAGGGGTCATGGTGGCTCCGTGGGCACTGCCCTCCGCTTGGGTCCTGGCAGTGATGCTGAAGAAGGGCCGGCTCCCGGGTGGTCCCGCTCAGCGTCTCTCGTGAAATAGCCTTGGGTGTCTGCAGCATCTCCCACCTGCCCCGAGCCATTGGCTGAAGGGTCAGGGATCCTGCCCACTTCCGGCCTGACATCTTTGCCATTTCCGTTTTCTTACTTCACTCATTCTGTGTCTGGTGCAGCTGTATCCATTTGTTTCGTGAGCACAAACCGCTCCTGGGGGGCTTTGTGAGTGTCGGCCGCTGGAAGACTTCCCTCTTCCGGCTGCTCAGGGGCCTTGCTGCAGAGCGTGAACACCGCCGAAGCCAATCCGATCAGATGCATGTGAAGGTAGAGCTCACGGCTCAGTGTCTCAGAATAGCCCCTGAGCTCCGGGATGCTACGGTCGTCATGGCAACGGCTCTTTGTTTGGGGAACCACGAGCTATTGGCCTGTGAATAGCATGGATCCAAGCTGCAGGTTTTGGCTTCCTTGGGGGCCGAGGTACCAAACGGACTTGGGGGACTGTCTGCCACCTCCCCTTTCTGGCGGTGTCTGTGAGTGTCTTCAGTCTTTCTGATGTTTGGGGCTGAGTGGAGGATGGTGAGTGCAGTGAATGACCGTGCAGAAGGGATGAACAGCAGAGGTGTGCTCGGCCTGCCCCAAGGAGACGGGTTCTTTGGGGTATCGTGGGTTCCCTTCCTGAGCCAAGAGATTCCCACACTTTGCCGGCTCGAGTGTGGCCCCAGATTTCAACACCAGGCAGAAGAGCCCACGCATGACACTTAAGACAGTGATGGAATGAAAATGGCTACAATTCAGTCTGAATTGGCCCTGCAAGGAGTGAGGAGGAATCAGGTGGTGTCTGGGGCTTGGAGGACACAAGCCGGAGGCTTGGTCCTCACGTTGCCCAGGGGCTGGTCACCCTTCCCCGTGGCCCCTGTGCACCAAGACTATGGTCTGTGCAGGGCATCTGTGTGGCCCTCGGTGTGCCTGTGGGGCCCTTCCTGGAGAGTCCTTGTCCTCCCACCCCGAGCCCTCAGCTCGCTGCCGCTCCCACTCGTGTTTCCTCTTCACTCACTTGTTTTCCCTCCCTTTCTGCTGTTAACGCTCCTCTGCAAGCTTCAGGGTTGGAGTAGGGACCTCTAGGGTAGGGTGTCTCCGCTCCCACACCCCACTGTCCATTTCACAGCCCGAGCTCCCTGCTGGCTCGCGGAACAACCATCAGAAGACACAGGATCCACACCCTTCATCCGAAAAAGGATCTCAGAAGTGAGAGCTTTGTTCCTGCCTCATCGGCAGTCAAACTTGACCTGAACTGATTTGAGGCTATTTATAGCCTTTATTTACCCTACTTAGGGTGACGATCCATCCATCCACACCCTGCAGGAGCCCGCCTGTGACTGATGACGGGACTCGGCCCAGACCCACCAGGGGTGCCGCGTAATAGACAGCATATGGGCTGCATCGTCATGACAAAGCCAGCAACTGGAAAATACCCACACACGCCCACCCCACGTTCCTCAGCCACGGCGCCCTGGATTTGTATTTGCTGAATGAACAAGTGTTCTTAACCTCAAAATAACCCGGGTCTACCTTTTAAGGGTTTCAAAGGATCCTTTCAAGATGGTGTTGTCTCTGAGGATGGGGTCGTCTTTGCTTTAAATATTAAAGGGAGTCTTACATGGAAATCGCAGAGGCCTTCAGATTCTCTCCGTCAAGGTCGGACAAGGACCTTGCCTCACTTCCCTGTGTACCCTCAGCCCCCTCCTGCCGCACGTGTCTACAGTTTCCCATTAAACCCCAAAGGGGCCCGGGAGGGCTGGTCGTGGCTCCCTCTGCTGGGTTCAGGGTTTCTTCTCTTCCCTTCAGAGACATGGTCATCTTTATTTCTTCAAATGTCTATTTCCTCTTTTCTTGCCTGGCTGGTTCAACAGATGGGTTAGAGGATTGCCAGGGTCTGGGGTCCTAGTGGCCTTGGTACGAGCAGCTTGGCCCACGCAGGCTGCGTCCTCCTCGGTCTGCCCTCTGTCCCTTCCTGGCGCCCCAACCCTCTGTGCCTGGGGCTGCAGAGCTGTCCCCTGACCCCTGTGGGACCCACCCACCAGGTAGCCGGGCCCCTCAACCCCAGGCTGCCATCTGTAAGGGGCTGAACTGTGTTTCATGTTAAGATCCTGACGCCCCATGCCTCAGAATGTGGCCTTCTTTGAAAATCGGGTGTTTACAGAGGCGATTAACTTAGGCTGTTAAGGTGGGCCCTAGCCCGGGAGGACTGATGTCCGTATCACTGTGGAGACAGGCTTGCACACAGGCAGAGCGGCCTGTGAAGACGGAGGCCAAGATCGGGGTGATGCCTCTATTGGGTTGTCCAAAAAATTCATTCCAGTTTTTCCATTGGAGGGCATCAAAAACCCGAACGAACTTTTTGGCCAATTCAGTAGGCGCCAAAGATCCCCAAATGTGACCCAGAAGTCTCCAGCAACAGCAGGGAAGAGATTTCCTGCCCCCCTCCCCGCCCCGCTAACTTCGGACTTCCCACTTCCAGGACAGAGACGATGTGTGTGTTACTTGCTCAGTCGTGTCCAACTCTGCAACCCCATGGACTGTAACCCACCAGGCTCCTCTGTCCATGGGATTCTCCAGGCAAGAATACTGGGGTGGTGGGGGTTTGCCTCTCCCTTCTACAGGGCATCTTCCCCACCCAGGGATGGAACTCGTGTCTGCGGCATTGGCAGGTGGATTCTTTACCACCTGAGCCACCAGGGAAGCCCGCTGGGACAATACGTCTGTTGTTTAAGCCCCAGTCTGTGGGGCTTTGTCCCCGCAGCCCTAGAAAACAGACGCACCGTCTCCCCGGCCAGCAGCCCCTCCTCCTCGCATCGCTGTCTCAGTTAGGGCACCGGGCGCAGATACCGTGACCGCCCCAGATTCGCCCTGACAGCTCATCCACTGGACTCCTGTCTGCCTTCCCTCTGAATATCTCCCGAATCTGCCCCCTCGCCTCCCTTTGGTTTGGGCCTGTTTTTCTGTCACCAGGACCCTGGCAGCGGCTACTGGTGGTCTCGGCTCTGGTTCCATCCCCCTTTGCCGCCGAGCCCTGCAGCCTGAATGCATGTCCAGCATTCAGATCCTGTGGTTCCGCTTGACCTAAAATCCCCTCCATGGTGCCCCGGGCGTCCTCCTCCTGTCAGGACACCAGTCACGGTGTCAAACTGCATCTCAACTAAATCAGCAGCCAAGACCCGGTTTCCAGATAAGGTCCTGTCACAGGCTCTGGGGGGACACAAATTTGGGGAGGGGGCGACAGTGTCAGACCCAGGACTCAGCGTGCATCACGTGTGGAGGTTTCCTAGAGGAAGGGGCCCAGGGACTTTCAGCAGAGGGATGGGATACAAACCGCTGGAGGTAACAGGCGACCCCCCCGCAGCGGTGGTGGAGCTCCAAGGGGAGCTCCCATCACTCGGCAGCCCGATGCCCTGCTCACCCCACGTCCAAGACAATGACTTGGGCATGATGTGCCCAAGTCACTCAGCGGTCTCTGAGCCCCAGATTCAGGGCAGGCGGCACACCCGTCACCCTCAGCAGCTCTGTGCCCTGGAGCCTGGCTGGGAGCGGATGCCATGGGCATCCAGGTGGCAGAGGCAGGTTGGGTGGCCCACAGGTCTGCAGGGAGCTTGCTTGGCCCCTCACAGAGCAAGCCTGGTCTAGAGCATCAGTCCCACTCCCCAGGTGAGACACATGAAGTTGTGGGTCCCAACAGGTCTCATAACTGCAGGGTGGCACATTCCCTTCGTCTGTGCCTGGGGGCATGGTCCCCGTCCTTCCTGTGAGTCCAAGGCTGACCCAGACCCTGGGGTTCTGTGGCGTACCGATCAGCTCCAGAGGCCACCCCACAGTTCAGACAACAGGGTTTATCCCTCCTGGTCCTGGAGGCTGGAATCCGGCATCCAGGCGAGGCCGGTCCCTCCTGGGGCCTCCCTCCTGGGCGTGTGGATGGCCGTCTCCTTCCCATGTCCTCCAGGGTCGTCCCTCTGAGTGTGTCTGTGTCCTGACCTCTTTCTATGAGGACCCCAGTCCTGTGGGGTTAACGCCCACCAGTATGACCTCATAATTGACCCTAACCACCCCAGGAAGGGTGTGACACCCCCGAGTAGTCAGAGTTGTAGGTGCCAGGGTTAGAGCTTCAACAGATGAATTTCAGGGGGTTCAGCCAGTAACACACGGTGCCTCCCTGGACACGGCCTCTTCCTCTGAGAGCCCCGCCCCCCAGTCCCAGGACACTGGCACTTTGGGTGGGAAGCAGGTGGCTGAGCGGAAGAGACCTGCTAAGGATGAGAAGGAGCCCCCGTCATGTCCAGGACTGTCTGCCTCGGGGCCCCTGGCCTGCAGTGACGCCCCAGGCCTGGCACAGGCCGTTCCCAAGAGGTGGTCCTCCTCCTGGATGGGGGGAGCGGATGTTCCCCTCAACCAGGCATGGACACAGCGCAGCTGGACTCTCGAGCTATGAGCACAGACTCTGGAGCCCGTCTTGTCCATCTGCATCTCAGCTCTGCCCCTTGGGAGCTGTGTGACTTTGGACAAGTTACTCACCCTGCCGGTGCCCCGGTTGTCTCCTCTGTGTCTCGGGGATAAACAGCTACCAGCCCCCTTGGGTGGTTCGAGTTGCCGGAGCCCTGCCTGGCTTGCAGCGGTGGTGTTGGAGGGACTCGTCATCGTAGTATAAGCCCCACTTCACAGATCGAGAGACTGAGTCCTGAGCGTTGGCACGACGTGGCTTGACTCCCCCGGAGGGCGTGGGGGGAACCCAGGCTTGTCCGAGAGCAGGTTGCACAGCTCTGGGATCGGGGCCCGTGTTGCTGAGTCACCCTGACCCTGGGCAGGCGAGCACCCACCTCCTGCAGGCTCTTGGCCATGCAGTTGACAGTAAGAGAGGCGCAGTCCTCCTGTCACGCTGGCTGTTTGTGTTTTCATGATGCCATCCAGTGCCCGCAGGCTGCTGGATCTGCATAATTAGCGTGGGAGGGTGGAGGTCCAGCTGGCAGTCCCACCCAAGTGCTCACCCAGAGTTGACACGGATGGAGCCAAGTGATGACAGACAGGCCGTCGATGTGGCATCCAGGTGGCGGGGAGGTGGGAAGGAGGGCCAGTCATCGCTGGCGCCACTGAAACCCACCAGCCGCATCCCTGCACGTCCGCCAGGACGTGGTGACATTCGGTGGCCATCGGCAAGAATGGGCAGTTAGGAGCCTTGTGCCCGCCTGGTGCTGCCCTGGCTAGAACCGCCCACACCGCTGGGAACGACTCGGGGGCTCCATGCTGCGCGCTCCTTTCTGCAGAAGCTCGGGTATCGGTGGTGACCAGGCAGACCCAGGAAAACCCACACCCAGAGGGGTCCGCAGTGGGTTGGTTGGGTGGTTGGCTCCCGCCTCCGTTCATGAACTGATAAGAAGTTCTTGCTCAGCTCCTGTTGATGCCTTTTTGGCTGTGCTCGGTCTTCGCGGCAGCGCGTGGACTTTCTCCAGCTGCAGCGAGCAGGCTTCTCTTGCTGCAGAGCAGAGGCTCCAGTGCTTGGGCTTCAGTAGTTGTGGCGCATGGGCTTAGTTGCCCCAAGGCACGTGGAGTCATCCTGGACCAGGGATCGAACCCGAGTCCCCTGCATTGAGAGGCGGATTCTTAACCCCGGGACCACCGGGGAGGTAAGACTTGCTTTCATCGTCCCTCCTTGGAGGTCGCTGCCCTCGAATCCTCAAACCAGCCGAGGTCAGCAGTAAACCATGATTGTGACTTTCTGAAAATCCAACGCAGGGGAACACTTGGAACTCTTCGTAGCCACATGTCAGCCCTGGATGTTCCTGGGTCTTATCTGCCCGCTGGTTTGCGTTTCCATCTCGTTGGCCCCAGAATGCTAATCACCCACTTCTCGCAGAGGTGGGTCTAGGCTCCTCTGTCCCTTCTCCCATGTCTCAGGTCCTCCAAAAGCATCTCCCCACTCTGGTGCCAGAGGGAAGCACGGCGCCCTGGCCCCGAGTTCTCCCCTGTTCCTGCCTTCCTGTTGGCAGGGAGCGCGCAGCCTGGCTATGCCGTCTGCGGTTGGTGCCCGTGTTTGGCTGAGAGGCTGTGGACCCGGACGGCTCCCTTGTGATGTGTGCCTCGGAGTCCACTCCAGGACACGGGCCGTGCAGGGACTTCATGCAAGGCAGGGACCGCATCATCAGTGTGGCCCCCTCCCATGGTAACTGCCGGGCGAGGGGCAGGTGATGCCGGAGCGGCTGCTGGGGGAGCCCCTCGAGGGCTGGGACCCCGAGGAGAGGCCCCCTGACCAATGCCCCCAGGTGTTCCATGGTAACTGCCAGGTGAGAGGCAGGC
Source organism: Bubalus kerabau (assembly GCF_029407905.1). Lineage (NCBI taxonomy): Eukaryota > Metazoa > Chordata > Mammalia > Artiodactyla > Bovidae > Bubalus > Bubalus kerabau. The sequence goes on from NC_073628.1 coordinate 3,195,830, forward strand.
GATGCCAGAGCGGCTGCTGGGGGAGCCACTTGAGGGTCGGGACCCCAAGGAGAGGGCCCTGACCGAGCCGGACGAGGGGCAGGCGATGCCGGAGCAGCTGCTGGGGGAGCCACTCGAGGGCTGGAACCCCGAGGAGAGGCCCCCTGACCGATGCCCCCGGTGTTTTATTTGGTGACTAAAGTCTCAAGGCGAGAACCTTGGGCATCATCCTTGCAGACCCAGAGGGTCCTCGGGGCTGGGCAGCCCGTGGCCCAGGTCCCTTCTATCCCCAGGTCCCGTCCTCTGACTCGGGAGCTGCCTGCGATTTGTGATGGCGGCTGCCTGCCCCCCGCAGTTCTCCTCCGGGTTAGATCACTCGTTTGCTCTTGCTTGTTCATGATCTGATTCTCAGAACGGGGCCACGTCCGGCTTGCTCCCTGCCCTGACCCACTGGCATGAGTCGGCCCTCAGCTGGGTTCTCCGTGATGAACGGATGCACGCTGCCGCTTGCAGCCCCTTTTGGCCTGGAGTCTGCACCCTCGGCTCGTCACGGGGCGTGGCCCCTGCGGCGATGCCTGCGGGGTGCTGGGTTTGCTCCCGGCTGGAAATTCAAAGACAGGGACCCCTGGTTCTGAGCAAGGAAGAGTTAACTGTTGTTGAAGAGGCCAGTTCAGGGCAATTACTCCCAGGAGTGGGATTTTAACACCAATTCTAAAACCTATTTTCCACCAAATAAGACTTCTGATGAGCATTTTGATGGAATACATCCTAAGGTGTGTTCAGGTGTGGGTCGGGCTGGGAATTTCTTCGCAGTCCGAGGGCCCAATTATTCTGCCTCATTTCAGAGCCCGTTTTGATGCTGTTGATGTAGGAAAACGTATGAATTTCTATCTCGATACACTTTTGAGGCGTCGGAGCCTTCCCAGACCTTGTTTTGTGGTATTTTTAAAGCATTAGTCCTCACGACCCATTTTAAAAGGACGTTTGGAGGAGTAAAACCGTTAGTAGATTTGGGACCTATTTACTTCCAAGTAGAAGCAGAGGCTTCATAGCAGGGCTCACTGTGAAACACGGTGCTCCAAGAGTAGGCTTGAAACTCGTAGGCGAGAGGCAGGACGTAGTCCCCGGGGTCCAACTGAGATGCCTGGCGGGGTTGCCACCTCGGACTGGCAGGGCTTGTGTTCTCCGCACATTGGCCTCTCCCCTGAGCACGTGGAGCCCAGAGGGCCCACACTGTCCTCGGGAAGGCCTGCAGGGTGAGCACACCGGCTGTGTCATCTCCCGGGTCCTGAGGCAGAGCCTCGTCTGAGCTGCGCTCGGCCTCCCCGAGAAATGAGCCATCTGAATGCGGGGAACGGTTCGCATGCCTGTTTTCTCTATTGGCTTTCCCCTCCCCTCACTAGATGATATCCTCCTTAAAAGGTGTATCATTCATGACTTCATCCTGAGTGCTTAACACAGGGCCTGGCGCACAGTAGGGGCTGATTCATTATTTGCTGGATGAGTGAAGGATGGGTGGGTGGACGGGTAAAAATTAGATGGACAGATGTGTAGCTGGATGGATGGAGGAGTGGATAAGTGGATGGGACGGTGGATGAGAACATGGATGGAGGGAAGAAACGAAGGGAAGAGATACTGTTGATGGTTGAACCTGGTACAATTGGGCTAGAACACAGCTTCTGCCCAAAGTTACAATGAGGGAAAGGAGTGGAGGGAAATACAAAAAGATTCAGCAACTAAGGAACCTGGCCAAACTTCTGACACTCCCACACACAGTAGGTACTGCTTCATTGTCTCAGAAGAGCGTTGCTGCTGCTGCTGCTGCTAAGTCACTTCAGTCGTGTCCGACTCTGTGCGACCCCATAGACGGCATTCCACCAGGCCCCGCCATCCCTGGGATTCTCCAGGCAAGAACACTGGAATGGGTTGCCATTTCCTTCTCCAATGCATGAAAGTGAAAAGTGAAGTCGCTCAGTCGTGTCCGACTCTTAGCGACCCCATGGACTGCAGCCTACTAGGCTCCTCCGTCCATGGGATTTTCCAGGCAAGAGTACTGGAGTGGGGTGCCATTGCCTTCTCCCCAGAAGAGCGTTAGCAGCCACGACCTTGTCTCAACATCAGCACCTTTCTAAAACTAGTAATACGTGATTTTGTGTCCCTTTTCTACTCTTAGCCTGACTCCGCGTAAGGGCTGGTGATTATTCATCTACGTATGCTTTTGTCTGTCCACCTGCCCACTCTCCTGTCTGTCTCTCCATCCGCTCGCCCATCCACCCTCCTAACCACCCATCCATCTCTTCATCCGCTGACACAGAGCAGTCGGTACTAAGTTCTGTTGACTGCCTGGCACAGTGTTGCGCTGAGAGCGAGCACAGCTGGAAGTCACAGGCAGAGAAGACTGCCCCCCGTTCAAACAGAATCCTCACGGAGGGCTTTACGGGGGGCGCCGTGTGGGCTGGACGCGCTCTGGAGGGAGGAGTCAGCCACGCGCAGACGTGCGGTCCCACATTGCTGAAAACAGCTTTTGCCGACACCGTGGTGGCAAAGAGCTGACTTGGGCTGGCCTGAGTGCCTCGGGGAGCCAGGCGTGCGTGTCTGAGAGGGGCAGGGGTCCACAGTCCTGGGGGAGAGGTGGGACATAGGAGCTGGGTCCTCAGGGCCTCCTGGTCCAAAAGCGGTGGTCTGGGTTTTGTTCTAAACCTGACGAGAAACCCTGGAGGGGTTTTGACGAAGGAGTCACCCCGATTTGTATTTTCACAAAGAGCCCATGGCTGCTCTGTGGACAGTCGGCCTTTGGGGAGGCGAGGGAAGCAGGGTCTGTGTCCGGAGGCTGCTGTGTCCTGGGAGATGGAGCGGTGGTGGGCTTGGAGGTGGGGAGCAGGGGCAGGTTGGGGGTCTGCCTTGCTGCCTAGGATGGGGTGCGCAGGGTGACGCCTGGGCGGGCGGCAGAGGCTGGAGGAAGCAACGGGCTTGGCAGTGTGCAGACACGTGTGTCGTTTTAGACCCAAGTCCCCACTGCCTCTGCCCACCTGACGTGGCACGCTAGGGTTAAATGAAGAAGCAGCCCGACCCCACAGCGCTCGCAAATTTTGTGGCCCAGGCTGCCGATTATTTTTTTACTGTGAACGTGGCACTGAATTCTGATGGCTGCATTTAAAACGTGTCCCGAGCAGGGGACAGGGAGTAGATGCTCCGGGTGTCTTCTGAGCAGTACCCACGCTTGCTCTCTCGCTCTCTCTCTCTCAGAGCACAGGCCGGGTACAAGCCACACCCTAATGTTACCTCCTGGCACAGTTGGGCTGGGATGAAACCTGAGAAGCACAGGTCATGGGTGTGCTCTGATTTGAGTAACTCCCCATCCTGCCAGCATCTTGCCACCCGCCCTGACAGTCCACGGTTTCAAGATGCGGAGATGGGGCTGGCAGGGCTGCAGACATCCCCTGACCAGCCATGCTTTGGTCCGGGGACCCCTGCGATCACTGGCCTCAGTCACGCAGCACTGGCCTGTGGACATGCCCCCCCCCCCGGTGCCACCTCAGTCCGACCTTCAGGTGAACTCGCAGCGCTCGGAGCCCACCGTGAATGGGGTTCCGGTGTCTCTCCAGGGAAACACGTCGCTGCGGCTCACCTCTCCTGCCATGTGTGGAGGCCGCCATGCCTCACGACTCCTCCTGGGAGTCCCGACCCCCCAGGCTCAGGTCTCTCCGTGGTGCTCCATGCCATCCTGGGCAGCACGCACTGGGCCCCGGCATGGACGCAGTGCTGCGGGCCTTGAGCAGGGGGCGTGCAGGACCCCTGACCACCCACCAGTGAAGGTGCTGGGTGACCAGAGGCCCCCAGGGAGACCGAGGACAGTGGGCAAAGTAGTGATAGAGGTTCCAGGCACAGACAGACAGACGCGGGTGTGTCTGAACCCCAGCTTTGCCGGTGGCTTACTGCGTGGATTGTCTAAGCTTCTGGTAATGGTGATTCGAGAAAGCAGGAATCGGGCGCCTCATCGTAGGACCGAAGGCACACTTGCAAACAGCGGGGACGGGGGAGGCCGGCCAGGCAGAGGGCAGCGTTCCTTTGCACACACAGCTGCTCTGGGCTTGTTCTTCCCTCTTTTGAGAGAGACATGGAAGTACAGAGTCTTTCCCCCTCTTCCTGATGCTACAAGCTGCGGAGGCATAGTGAGGACCCACTTTTGGGGGTGGTCACCGGCGCCTGGCTCCGGCTGGTGGGTGCCGTGCAGGCGCGTGGCGGGGTGCCCCCACGTCCTCTAGTTGTACAGGTATGTCCAGAAGCACAGGTTTTGTGCATGGAACGTCTCAATTTGTATGTATTAGTGACTTATTAAAATGAAGCTATTGGATTTGGCCTCGGATCTCCTATCTGCAACCCCTCTTGAAGATGTTAGCGTAGAGCCTGACACAAATAATACTGTCATTTTTAAAGCACTCACCCTCCCACCCACTCATCCATTCATTCACCTGCCCACCCGTCCCTTCATATCCATGCGTCCATTTACCCACCCACGTACTCATTCACTCTTCCAACCATCCATTCAGCCCATACACCCATATTCCATTCATCCATCCATCTATCCTCCCACCCACCCACCCACCCACCCATCCATCTTCCCACCCACCCACCCATCCATCTTCCCACCCACCCATCTATCCATTTGTGTTCACCCATCCATCTGCCTATCCATCCCTCATCCATCCGTCTATCCACCCATTCATTCTCCCACCCATTCATTCTCCCATCTGTCTGTCTGTCCACCCACTTATCTATCCTTCCTGCTTTCCTTTCTCCCTTTTCCCCATCATCTACTCATCCATCCATCTCCCCTTCCTTTCTTATTCCCTTCCTTCATGCTTCCTGTTTTCCTCTCATCCACCCACCCATCCATTCATATTCCCACCCACCCATCCATCTATCCATCTGTGTTCACCCATCCATCTGCCTATTCATCCTCATCCATCCATCTATCCATCCATCCATCTATCCATCCACCTGTTCTCCCACCCATTCATTCATCTGTCTGACCGTTCAGCCACTTATCTATCCTTCCTGCTTTCCTTTCTCCCTTTTTCCCATCATCCACTCATCCATCCATCTCCCCTTCCTTTCTTCTTCCCTTCCTTCATGCTTCCCTGTTTTCCTCTCACCCATCCACCCATCCATCCATTCATCCCACACCCGCTCTGAGCTTGTGGCCACATCTGCCAGGCCCTCTGCTCAAGGTTGAGGCCACGCCCTGTACGCAGAAGGCAGCTCTCCTGCCTTCAAGGGTGCCCAGTTTATCTTCACCCACCGTCTGCTGTGAGCTTGGGGGCCAAGAATTGAACCCAGGAGTTCCTGCACTCCTATTTTCTCACCACTGTTCATGCCCAAGGAGCCTCCTCACAATCCCCGGGCCCTGGACCAGCGGGAGGCTGGGCTGAGCGGTGCCCGGCATGTTCTCTGCACACGGCTTCCCCCTTGCTTTCCCAGCCAAGCTTTGACCTGATCCACAAACATGATTCCCAAGATCTCTGCCCATCAGGCTGTGTGACATGCGTGTGGCCCTGCTCGGGCCCTTTGGGGGGCAGAAAGAGAAGCCAGCAGGAGAAGGGCGCTGGGTCCCACTGGGCTGCGTGTTCTGAGGGTTGTCCAAGGGCCAGCCACGGTGCCCACTGCCAGGTCCTGTCCTGGTGGTCGTAGGGGGCCAGGGTCAGGGCCCGCTGAGCTTCTGTACATAGAGGAGGGCAGTGGGGACCCAGGCGGTGGGGACTTCTGCTTCAGGAGATGCCGAGTACCTGGGACCCCTCGTGGGATGGTGCGGTACGGGGGTTGGGATTCATACCCCTCCCCAGGTTCCCATGAGGGTCAGTACGTGTGTAGATGCTAGAAACGTGCCTGACCCACCACAGGGCTCAGCATCTGTTACTGTCTCCTCAGCGTTCTGGGGTGTCTCTGGCTGCAGCATGGGGCTCACTCACACAGGGTGGTGGTGGTGTGCAACGCTGTCCCCTCATCCAGGCACCCGTGGAAGATAGATGGCACCTTTTGTGAATGGGGAGAGGAGCAACAAGCAGGTGGGTGGGTGGGGCTGGGCAGCGGGAGCCCTGGGCCATTTCTGAAGCGGTGCCCTGGTTGGAGCTGCATTTGAGGGGCTCTGGGCTCAGCTGGACCAGGAAGGAACATGGCCTGACTGAAGGGCCACCATCCACAGGCTGTTGGGATCGTTGCAAGGACGGGACCTGAGCCGGGGCCTTGGAGGGTAGAGAGGTCCCGCCGTCGTCCGTGACTTGGGGGGCCTGAGCCATCGGGTTTCCAAACTTCTGCACCTGGAGCTTCCAGCAGCCAGGCTGATTTCTCAGCCAAGAAGAAGCCGCCAGTCTCCTGGGCTCAGAGCTTTCCTCTGCCTCTTTCTTCACGTGACCAGGGTGGATGGGGGAGGAGGCGGGAGCAGGGCAGGCGTTTTTAATTATCACTCATAATGAAGTCGGTGGCAAGCAGGCGAGCCCACCATGCGGACGGCCAGGGCCAGAGGGCCGTCCTTTCCCCGAGATGGGCCACCTGAAGCATCCGGTGTTCTGGGACGGCGGGTCCAGGCCCCAGACCACCACGCTGCTTGGATGGTAATTAGGACCTCCAGGGCCGGGTTTCCGGCGATGGGGTCTGAAACGTGCTTCTGACCTCCTGCAGAAATGTAACTGAGTGTGGCCTGTGCCCCGCCCCACTCCTGAGGGGGGCCACGGGTGCAGCAGGTGACCCGAGTCCCGTTCTCTCACGGGGCGGGTTGGCCAGGGGTGGGGCTTGGCTGCCGTGGTGCCTGCCCCCATCCGGGCGTGGAGATGGCTTCTGGAGCTGGACTGTCCTGGGGTTGCCGCCAGGGGGCTGGGCCTTACCACCCACACTTACTGCATCTCCCTAGAGAAGGGCCCTTCCTAGATCTGCCCTGAACAGGGGACAAAGGTTTGCCTTTGGGGTCAGAGCCTCCTCTGCCCCGGGGGCTCATTTGGGTAGTGGTTGCGGCCACGGCCCTAAGGCACCACGCTCATCAGCTGGTCACCTTCTCCTGGGTGGACTCACCAGGATTTATGCCAGCATTCCTGCGGGGGTGGGAGAGGGTGGCTTTCCTTCAAGTGATGGTTAACAAAGGGCCTTGGGGACTTGAAACAATTGGGCTCTTGATCAAAAATGTATGTGTTTATTTAGAGAATTCATATTTGATATTCACAGAAATTACACACAGATGGATTCATCTGAAATCGCCGAAATCCCCACTCCTCTGAGATAATCACTGTCAGTACTGAGACGTCTCATCTCTGGGAGGTCTCACGGGGTCGAATAGCGTGTAAGTGTTCAGTCGTGTCTGACTCTTTGCGACCCCATGGATTGTAGTCAGGCAGGCTCCTCTGTTCATGGGATTTCCCAGCCAAGAATACTGGAGTGGGCTGCCACTTCCTCCTCCAGCAGATCTTCCCGACCCAGGGGTCCAACCCGCATCTCCTGCATTGGCAGGAGGATCCTTCCTACTGTGCTACCTGGGAAGCAGGTTGAATAGTGTCCCCCGCCACCCAAAAGAAAAATTTATGTCCACCCAGAACCTCCGAATGTAACCTTATTTGGAAATAAGGTCTTTGCAGATTTAATTAGTTCAGTTAAAATTAGGTTGCACTGAATTAAGATGAGCCTGAAATCCATTGGCTGGCATCTTCATAAGAGGAAAGAGAGGGGGACTTCCCTGGTCATCCAGTGGCTAAGACTCGACGCTCTCAATGCAGTGGAGCCTGGGTTCGATCCCTGGTCAGGGAACTGGATCCCACATAGCCACACCAAAGACCTGGTGCAGCCAAATAAATGAGTAAATGTTTTTTTAAAGAGAAAGAGAAAAGAGAGGGGGCTTCAGACTCACAGAGAAGAGGGGGCAGAGGCTAGAGGGATGCAGCCACAAGCCAAGGGACTCTGGAGACCCCAGAAGCTGGAAGAGGCAGGAGGGCTCCTCCCCCGCACTCCTCCACAGGGAGCTGGCCCTGCTGACACCTTCATTTCAGACTTCCGGCCTCCAGAGCCCGAGAGACTGCATCGCTGCTCTTCCGCCCAGCTCTCGACAGGTTGCCATGGCAGCCCCAGCACCTCGATTCAGAGACCACTCCCAGATGTTAGTGTTACCTCCTGCCTTGACTGGGAGTGGATGAGGATGCCCAGACTTCATCCCACGCGAGGCCAGCTCCACGTTCACAGGAGCTGTTTGCGTGGCACACCTGCCTGAGTTGTGTGGGCCAAGGGGGAGCCGCGCGGGACCCCCGGCCATAGAGAAGGCGGGACAGATGCCTCAGGTGCTCCCCAGGCCCGGCTTTGGTTCCCATTCGTCCCCTTGGGCAGGGAACATTCCCTGGGGTGCTGGACGGTTCTGGAGCTCCCAAAGCTCCGAGCAGCAGGGCTGTGGGAGCCACTTGGACCCCTGGTCCAGCCCCACCAACCTGGGGTTCTGGAGTCCAGTCCCTGAAACAGTCTGGCTCCATCATCCTCTGTCGGACCTGCCGAGGTTCCGTCCATCCACACAAATCCAGTCCCAGGCGTCCGAGATTGCCCCTCCCCGCAGCCACCCTCATCTCTGGGCCAGGGGCCGTCAGCTTCATCTTGTGGACAAGGACGCGGAGACTGGCTGGCTCTTGGCCTCTCCAAGGTGACCACCTCCCTGGACCCCAAGCCGGGTTCTTCCTGTCAACACACGTGTGCCAGCGGCAGGTCTCAGGGCAAACACCCTCCCCCCCTCCAGAGCCCTGGACTTCACAGATCATAGCCTGGCCCACTGCTGACAAGAGGGGACACCTTCAGTCCCCTCTGCCCGCCACGGTCCTCCCACCCGCACCCGGCATCACACAGAGCCACTCCCCTAGCTGTCACTGCCCCAGGTCCCGGGGAAAGTGAAAAGTGAAAGTGTTAGTCGCTCAGTCATGTCCAACTCTGTGACCCCTTGGACTGTATCCCGCCAGGCTCCTCTGTCCATGGGATTCTCCAGGCAAGAATGCTGGAGTGGGTTGCTATTCCGTTCTCCAGGGGATCTTGCCCACCCAGGGACTGAACCCAGGTGTCCTGCATTGCAGGCAGATTCTTTACCATCTGAGCTCCCAGGGAAGCCCTAAAGCACCTTCTAAACCAGCAGTCCCCAACCTTTTTGGCCCCAGGGGCCATTTCACGGAAGACAGTGTTTCCATGGACCAGGGTGAGGGGATGGTTTCAGGCTGAGTCTCAGAAAGCAGCGCACACCCTGGGTCCCTGGAATTCATAGTTCATAGTCAGGAGCGAGAATCCAGTGCCGCTGCTGACCTGACGGGAGGCGGCGCTCAGGCAGAAACGCGAGTGACGGGGAGTGGGTGTGAACACAGAGGAAGCTAGCCCCCCGCTCACCTCCTGCTTGCGGCCTGCTTCCTCACAGGCGTGGACCTGCCCTGGGGGGTTGGGGACCCCTGTTCTAAATCCTCCGCGAGCAGCAGGGTGCGGTGTCTGGGTAAGAGCGCTTGTCTCCCCTGCAGACCCCCCCAGGTCTCCCTCACGGTCAGCAGACACTGCAGATTCTGCTTCTCTGCATGCAGAGTGCCCTGTAAGGTCTTGCGTTTGAAAGAAACCGTGTTTTATCACTTTCAAGAGTGTGTAGGAACTGGCACAGAATGCCTGGTAGACCTCCTTAGGTCAGTGGTTCGTATTAATTGACCACACTGTGTTGTAATTATCTGTTTAGAAGTCCGTCTTTTCCACCAGACTATGAGGACCATGGGGGACCTGAGGGGACCACCCACTGGGTGCTTGCACCCACTGAGGGGAGTTGAGCCTCACCCTTGGGTCCAACTGGCCCCAAAGCACCTAATGACTCTACCCTTCCTCCCTTGGGTATTAGAAAGTCAGTGTTGGCAGCCTCTAATAGTTGATGAGATCTGGCTATGAGTAACCAATTAATTCCAAAAGTTTCAAAAGTTTGTGTCTTTCCAGTAAAAGTTCAGCTGCTTATTCCAGACATGGGGCAGTGTTCCAAGGTGTCCAGGAGGCCCAGTTGCTTCTATCTTATTGCCCTGCTACATGTGGACTTCATTCCCAATTTCCCTCATAGTCCAAAGTGGCTGCTTCAACTCCACCCATCAGATCATCATTCTAATCAGCCAGAAAGAAAAGGGAGTAGGAGACAGGCATGTCCCTACCATGTAATGATACTTCTCCTAAATGGAAACATTGATTTTATTTGCATCTCAGTGGCTAGGACCTTACCATACAGCTCCCTCCTAGAAGGGAAATACCATTTTTCAGGGAGACCAGGTGACCAACTGCAGGGCCAGGTTCTGTTACAGAGGAAGAGAGAAGGACAGAAAGGGGAGAGATGGGCAGGAGCCTGAGCCACACCAGCCCTTTATTCTGCCTTTATTGAGGAGATCTTTCCCGAAGGAAGGTCTGTCCTTTCCCTGTGAGGTTTTGTGGTTTGGATCTAAGGGTTGGAGAGGAGGGACTCAGTAGGATGGAAAGTTTGGAGACCTGGGCGTGATCAGCAGGAGTTCTGTGCAGAGACTGGCAGCAGGAGCAGCCAGGACACGTTTTCAGCAGCTCTGGGCACTGGCTGGGTGCGTGGGAGGGAGCCCTGTAAGCTGCCGCCGGCAAACGCAGGCTTCTCATTCAGGGGAAATTCAGTGAGAACCTCTCCTCCTGGTCCTCGTGGTCGTGAGGCTGGCCAGTGCCAGGTGGGGCTCAGAGCAGACGTTTCCAGGGTCCAATCCCAGATGGAACTGGGTGACCTTGGGCATGTTGCTTGACCTCTCTGAGTGACTCTGGCCATCTGAGTATTGACCTCTTAACCCTGGTGTGAAGGTTCAAGGGGATCAGGGAGGAAATTCTGACACCTGCTGCCACAAGAACCTAGAGGACGCGCTGAGGGAAGCAGGCCAGTCACAGAGGGACAAGGCCTGCTCGAGTCCACCCGAAAGAGGACCTGTAGTCATCAGCTCAGAGACACAGAAAGTAGATGGAGGGATTTGTGGGGTGAGTGGTGAAAGGGGACAGAGGGTGAGTCTGGGGAGATGTCCTCCAGATGAATGGCTGCACAGCAGCGTGAATGTAATTAATGCCACCAAGCTGTACACTTATAAATTGTAAAAATAATAATAATAATTTTTTGGACGTGTATACAGCTTTCGGGATCTCAGTTCCCCAAATGGGTGTTGAACCTGGCCCCAGCAACAAAAGCCCGGAATTCTAACCACTAGGCCACCACAGGACTCCCAGAAATGGTGCATTTTATGTTGTATACATTTGACCACTATTAAAAATTATTACTTTAAAAGAAGATAAAGTAGAGAAGCCCTGGTAAAGAATCTGCCTGCAATGGCAGGAGATGCATCAACCCTTGGGTCAGGACGATCCCCTAGAGGAGGAAATGGCAGTCCACTCTGGTATTCTTGCCTGGAGAAGCCCACGGACAGAGGACCCTGGCAGGCTGCGGTCCAGAGGGTCTCAGAGCTGACACAGCTGGGTGACTGAGCCACACACAGGTAGTGGACCATGTAGCCCCTCATCGGCCGGAAGACTGGATTAACGGCAGCTATCAGTAGCTTTGACGGGACGCTCCTGTTTGCGTATTTTCTGCTTTGGTTTCCTTCTGGCCGCATAAATGCCACAAGAAGAATGTTCAAAGGGAGGAAGGACCCAGGAATAGCTGACGTGTGCGTCTGCACGTTTCATCCTCACTCGAGTGCTTCAGTTTCCCATTTGATGGAGGAGCAAACTGAGGCCGGGAGGTTGGTGCACTCCAGTGGAGGCAGGGCCCCCTCCGGCCTGCCCCTCATTTCTTGGCAGGCCTGCCGTGACCACCAGCTGCCATCCTCGCTGAGGCCATCTGTCCCCCCAGTGGGCGTGCCGGCCTGCTCATCATCCCAAGGGCTCAGCTCAGGCTGTTTGCACCACTGGTCATGTCTCGGGGCCCCAGCCATCCATGTTCCCAGGGAATGCACCCCTGAGCGGGGGCCCCAGGTCAGCAGGCCCGCGTGTCTGCGTGGCACCGGTCCCCAGAATCAAGTACCAGTTTGATTTCCTGGAGGTCTCTGACGGCGGCCGGCGTCAGGCTCATCCCACGGGGCAGGGCAGAGCTCTGATTCTGAAGTGAGATGCTAGCACCCCGGGGGGGAGCCGTTGGGGGGCCCGTGTCTGGGGGGCCCCCAGCCTGTGCCCTTGGTCACACGGGCAGAGTTCTGGCTTCTACGGAGCTCCCTCTGGCTCTTCAAGACGCAGGTCCGCAGCCGAAGCCCGCTGGAAACACTGCCCACTTTGTCCTCTTCCTGGACCCTCAGGATGTGTTTAGAACATCAAAGGCCCAGATGGAGCCTGCGGTGAAGAAGCCCCCCCTTTGGTTGGCCTGGTGTTTCCCAAACTTGACTGCGGCATCAAGAGCCTGCCTCAGGGCCCTCAGGGTTCCATGGAGCTCACTTTGGGAAAGCCACGCTGAATGAACACCGGAGTCACTGTGTGACTTCTGGGCCTGGGGGGCTGCCCGCAGGTGGGCTGGGGTACCCCCTTCCCTCTCCAGGGGTGCTCAGAGAGCGGGTGGCTGTCATTCAAAGCCCCGAGTCCCCAAATTCCCGGCAGCTCACGGCAGATCGTTTCACCCGTACTGTAAGACACATTTCGATAAAATAGTCGCTCGTCACGGCATCTGAAATGAGATTTTCTGTAGAAATCCAGGGTGCCGGCTTCTTTTTTAGGAAGTCGTAATAATACTGCCGTAGCTAAGAGACTCAGGGAAAGCGCTGTCCTGGGAGAGGCCTCCTTCTGCTCCGTGGGCTGGAGAGTGAAGCGCCTCGGACCTCATGCTCTTTTCAGCAGCTGAGGATGCACGTGGTGCTGCCCCCAGCCTGGCCCGCCCGCATCCCGGAGCCCCAGGGACGTGCGGCCCCCCCGGGTCCCCTCCGGCCCAGCACCCCACCCCGGGGCCCCCTGGGCATGTCTCCAAGTCTTATCCTCGGCTTTGGTCCACGCCTTCCCAGGTGACCTGCTTAGAGGCCAGACTATGAAGGCTCGGGGGGTTCCAGGGGTGGGGTGCCCCCCAGGCAGAGCCAAGTCAGTTCATTTATGTGAAGACCCCAGGGCTTATTCAGATGGCATAGACACGGCGTCTGTGACCTGGGTCCCAGAATTAATGGGGGGCTGGGCATGGGGACCTGGCGCTTGGCAGACGGAGACCAGCTGCCACGTAGGGGGTGCTGCCAGGGCAGAGACGAGCCCCCGCGGGGTGTGGGCACTGGGCCCCTGTCCAGAGGAATTTCAGGTGGATTTGTGGCTCCTCTGTTGGGTAGGGTGGAGGCAGTCCTACTCTGATGGGTGATCTGGAAGCCAGGCACGCCCCCCCACATAGTTAACTCCAGCAGCAGACTCTGGGGTGCCCGCTGTGCTCCCTGGCCTGTGTTCTTGCTTAATAGCACAGAGAAGACAAGGGCCTGAGAGACAAGGCTGCGTGGCGGGACCCCCTCGTCAGAGTGGTGCTGAGGGAGGCAGGACGCCCCGCCCCAGCTGCCGGAGGAGCCCTGCACCCCTGGACAGCTGAGCTGAGGCCCAAAGCAGAGGCCGGTGCCTCGGTCTCCCCGAGGCCATTGCAGGACCCTGCAGCGGGTGGTGGGGTACCCCTCCTGCACCAGCCTGCACCCCTCCCCCATGAAACCACAACCTCAGCCAAATGCTCCAGGGCCCCGACAGTCCATCCAAGGTAGCGCCCCTAATCAGAGCAGAGGAGGAGGCCTGGCCCCCTGGCTCGGAGCTGTTCAGCAAACTGGGATAATTTCCCAAATCCATCCTGCAACCTGGGTACGCGTGTCCTCCTTGCCAGGGACTCACCAAAGGCTCCAGGCTTGGATCATCCACTTCGGGGCCCACAGCACCCACTGTGATGGGTCCTCCAGGCACCGGAGCACGAGCTGGTTTAAGAGAGCAGACTCCTCAGCCTACATCCTGGCTGTGTGACCTAGGGTGGGTTACTGACCCTCTCTGAGCGGGAGTCACCTTCCTGGTATCATGGGGCCGTATTGCCCCTTGTCGTGCTGGTGCTGAGATGAGACACACACTGCTAGAGCCGGGCTGGGACTTGGTCAGCAGAGGGTCGGCGTCAACCAGCGTCAGCATCACCCTTGTTACTATGACTAATTCACAGAGGAGCAGCCTGAGGCCCTGAGGGCTCAGTTGTTGCCCCAGGAGGCCCACAGAAGGGAGGGTGCAGTCCTTTTTTGCCCAGATAGACGGGTCTCTCCCCTACTCTCTCTCTCTGACTTTGCACGTGGCTGCTGTCCTCCTGAAGGCCCGTCCCAGACCCTCCCATCCCCCTCCCTGCCTCTCCACTTTGCAAAAGACATGAAACCCAATGTTGGAAGGTGCCTGGCTGCTGCCCTGGGCCGCCTTTATCCTGGGGGAGATGGGGACCGTCAGCCCTTTGCTGCCCCGCTGTGAGCTGCTGGCTGTCCGACGGCGGGAAGCTCGGGGTCAAGCGCTGGCGAGGTCAACACAGCACCGCCTTGCAGGGCGTCTCATGTCAGCCTCTCTGCTAGCAAACTGGAAACGCGCACCGTCTTTTCCTCCTTTGGTCTAGCCCCTTATTTTCCATCTCTCGATGGGATGTGTGGGAAATGTGCATTCATTCACTCAGGGCCACCTCTTGGATTCTTTTTTAAATATTTGTTTGGCTGCGCCGGGTCTGAGTTATGGCATGTGGGATCACGGTTGTGGCGCGCGGGCTCAGTGGTTGTGGGGCAAGGGCTTAGTTACCCCGCAGCTTGTGGGATCTCGGTTCCCCGATCTGGGGTCCTACCCTCGTCCCCTGCATTGGCAGGTGGATTCTAAGCCACCGGAGCGTCAAGGATGTCCCCATCTGTTTGATTCTTACTCTCACTGGCATCTCTCTCTCCTCCATCGCCTGAGTCCTGTTTCCTATGGGATCTCAGTTTTATGGTGTTGCCCCGAATCCTGCCTCAGATGCCTGGGAATGGTTTGTGTGGATGACTCGGGGGCGTGATAACCCATGTCTCCTGCCTTTCCGCCTGTGCCCTTGGGTCCACAGCAGCCTCCTGCCCCTTCCAGTTCCAAGGTCAGAGTCGTCAGCTCAGCCTGTGCTGACTCCACAGAGGTTCATGAAGCCAAACAGGAGAAGCTTCGTGGACTTACCTGACGACCTGTGGGCTGGTGTTATCGCAGCCCACTTCTCAGCTGGAAGGAGAAGCCTCTGGCTGTGATGGATGAGCCCCTCCGCATAGAATCACATCCCCTCCAAAAACCCACTCACAGTGTGAGTGCTTTTATTAGCTCGCTGGTGTTCTTGTGTTTCTTAATTTACTATTGTCGGGTTGAGACACATTTTCTTTATTTCTCTCTCCAGAAATGAATTTTTTTTTTCCTTCTAAGAGAAAATTCCTTTCCAATGGCCCGGTTGTATCACTAATGTAACTCTTTGGGGAAAGTGGTTTAGCAAAAGTGTATCCATAACTGTAGAAACCTTCAGATCTTCCACCTGGCAATTCTACTGCTAGGAATAGAATCGCAAGATGTTCTCGGCAGTGTTGTTTATAAAAGTGAAAAGCCAAAAGCCACCTCAGCTTGATGCTAAGGAGTTTGTCACATAAAATAAGGGCATGTGGACTCGCCGGCTATTCTGTGACACACCATGGCGTGGCCTGGAATGTGGGGGCTGTAGGTAGTTGCTTTGAAGAGCAGAATGCAGGACCAAGCTCACCTCCCCAGCTTTTCTGCTGGGAGTGGACAAGTCTTTGCCGCATTGGAAACACTTGCAGCGTCTTAAACAACACTCTTGAAGACATAGCTGCAGTGGGCTCGACTTGGAGTTTAGGGAGCAAAGTTGTCATCCCCCTAAAATGGAAAGATGCGTGAGTTTGAGGCAGAAACAGAACTGTCTGGTGCTGACTCTGAACAGCTGGTGTTCGGTACACAGGAGCGGTTGCTGACCCCATTAGGAAAATGGGGCGTTTGCTGGGTTCTTTTAAAGCAGAGTATTAATGAACTGAACTGAGGCCGTGGAGGACGCGTAGCCAAGACGACGGCACTGGAGGTTCTGTCCGTCCACAGACGTGGAGGGAGGCCGGCAGGGCTGGGCATGTCTGGACCCTGAGCAGCTCGGCTTCCTCCCCGAGCAGAGACTGGCAGGGGGGTGGGGGGCGGTCACCGGGGGGCGCAGAGGCTTTGTGGCCCCTCCCAAGGAAGGCTGAGGGTCCCTGAGGAAGGGTTCCTGAGGTCCAGCCTCCCAGCCCGGGGGGCAGGATGAGGATGGCACGGCCACTCACCCACGGAGTCGGAATCTAGAGGCGAAAGCTTGAAGCCGAGCAACATGGGGAGGGTCCCCTGGTTCCCAGGCCAGGCCTGCTGGACGGCGCTCGGCGGTTGTGGCTTGCAGGGGCCTTGCCATCTCGTGGGCCTCTGCAGCGAAGCTTCCTTCAGCTTCCAGGCAGGGCTTGGCTTCCTCCCTGAGCACGAAGTGAGCCGCCGGCTCCCGGGAGGAGCCGGGTTCAGTGAGAGACGTGCTGCACTCTGCTCGGCAAGGAGGCCCGCTGAGGCGCCCACGGCAGCCACGGGACCTGAGCAGGCAGGCTTCAGACCCCTCCCCCCTCCCACTTCTTCCAGGGGAAGGGGCCTCTGAGAGGTCCTGTGTGCAAAGGGCATCACCAGAGTCCCGCTCACAGACTCTGAGAGATGGCTCGGCTGTCCATGGTTGCAGAGCCAGAGCTCAGCACAGGTGAAACCGGGACTTGGCAGGTGGCAGGCCCCTTCCAGGAACTGCTGTGGCCTTGGGCCTTCATGGCTCACAGCTCGACCACCTCGGGATGGCCCACGGTGTCTCTCAGAGGCTTGGAAGCCAACCCAGGCTGCTCCCCTGAAATCCTGCTACTCAGCCCCGAGAACCCTCTGCACCTCTCAGACAAGGACGCTCCACAGGGCCCTCGGATTTGCCGGCCAGGACTTTCAGGGGACATTCTACTTGGCCCCTTGTGGTCAGGACGCCACCGCCTGGCGTTGGCTCAGGCTCTTCTCTGGTTGTGGCGAGTGGGGGCCACTCTCCAGCTGTGGGGCGGGGGTGTCTCTCGTTTTGGAGCACGGGCTCTGGGGCTCGTGGCTTTCAGTCGTTGCAGCTCGTGGGCTCAGTGGTCGTGGCTCCCGGGCTCTAGAGCACAGGTTCAGTGGTCGTGGCTCCCGGGCTTAGTCGCTCTGCCGCACAGGGGATCTTCCCAGACCAGGGATCGAGCCTGTGTCTCCTCCATTGGCAAGCGGATTCTTCACCACTGTGCCACCGGGAAAGCCCACCCTCCGGCTCTGATGTTGAGATGGAGGCAGAAGTGAGGTCAGTGCTGACCCGGAGTGACGGGCAAGGGGTTGGATGGATTCTGGCACTTCCCGAGCCTCAGTCTTCACGTCTGTAAAGTGGATGTGAAAGGACCCGCCTCACTGGCTGCAGAGAGAACAGAGCGGGCAGCAGGTGCAGCCCTGGGTTGCGCCGTGTGGGCATTCAGAGTGGGGGCCACGGTGATGACACTGGGGTGGGTGTTAAGGACCCGACCTCTGCTTTGACCCTCAGAGCCCTCGCCCCACTCCCCCCGGGCGGCTCACAGGAGACAGCTGCCATACCCATCTCGTCACCTTACTTTCCGAGGCCGCTGCCCACTGACCAGCTCACCAGAGTCTCTCCCCTCCCGCTGCCTCTGGACATGGAGGTCGGGGACTCACTGCTACACATTGTGAGTGCATGCAGGTGTGTGGTTGGGGAACCCCCATGAAAGAGGGGGTCCCCCGACAGAAAGTGAGTTCCTCTGGGGTGAAGATTCAGCAGTTGGAGGTCACGATCAGGGCTGCATGAGGAGCTGGAAATAGAGGGGAGCGTCCCCAGATCTGCATGTAAATCCCCCTAAATCCTTGACTGACTTCTGAACTGTTTGTCCAAAATGAGAGTCCAGGGATCCCAGTGGAACACAGTAGCTTAAAACTCAAAGAGCCAAGGAGAGACAACAGGAAGCTGAGCTCTGTCTTATTAAAGGAGTTTGGCAAACACTTGAGATTTTCTGCCAGAACCCCAGAAGGGCCCTGGAAGTCAGGACCTCCCACAAGGACCAAGCCAACAGAGAGTCCATCTACAAAAGCATAAAGGCCGTGCCTTCACAGAACAGAGTGTTCTGATAATTTTACTCCCTGCTAGAGAAACTCCACACTCTTCAGAGGAAGATAACAGAACCCATAGTCTCTACAACCTGTCAAACGCAATGGCTGATACAGATTCAAAAATAACTAGGCAGGCAAAGAAGCAGGAAAACAAGACGTGTAACTAAAGGAAACCACGATTAACAGATGACCCAGATATGTGTGGACAGACAAGGACCTGAAATGTTAGTAACTGGAACATGTATTTTTAAGCTCCCGTTTTGTGCCAGGTCTTACATCTCGTGTAAAGCCTCTGCCCTGCCCCGTGCCTTCTGTGGGGAGGAAGTGTTCGTGGTGGGAAGAGTTCCAGAAACAGGTGTTTCCTGTAGTGAAGCAAACCCAGCGAAGGCCGAGGTGATAAGTCCGGGGAGTAAGGGAGGAAAGTGTGCCCTTTTGTTCGTTCATTCACTGAATGCAGGTATGAAGCACAGATGTCTTGTGAGAAGCTGAGCTGTGTTCTGGCGATGGTGTAAAGAAACAGACAGACTCAGGGGACCTCCTTGGTGGTCCAGTGGTTGAGAATCCACCTTCCAAGGCAGGGTGCCTGGATCGATCCCTGATCGGGGAACTAAGATCCCACGTGCCGTGAGGCAACTAAGCTCACACATATGCTGCAACTAGAGAAACTGTGCGTGCCAGGCTAAGACCCAGTGCCGCCAGAAATTAAAAGGTAAAAGAAAGAATTTTAAAAAAAAAAAAAGACAGACTCAGTCCCTGTGGATAAAATACACCAGTATATACAAACTCACAAGTGGTGTGACTTCAGATGTTGATAAATGCAGTGAAGGAGTAGTAACAAGCGGCTAAGAAGAGAGAGTAAGAGGGTTGTCCTTCTAGAAAGGACAGTCAAGAAACACTTCTGTGATGAGACGACCTGGAGAGTGATGCTGAAGAGCTGGAGTTGGAAGAACCAGGGCAGGAGGGGAGGGTAAAGGAGTCCAGGTAGAGGCCACAGCAGAGGCGATGCCCAGAGCTGTGTATGGGGCACCAACAGGGCTGGGAGCACCCCATGGAGAGGGGGCAGTGTGGAGGAGCCGGGGCAGTGGAGGTGATGGCGTGGAGACCCCCGGGGGCCTGCAGGGGAGAGGGACGTGGTCGGCCACAGGTGGTGTCTTTGAAGGTCAGGCAGCTCTCACAAACCACTGCAGACGGTGCCTCAAACAACATCCGTTTGCCCCTCACTGAAGTCCTGGAGGCTGGATGTCCAAGATCAAGGCGCTGGCCAGTTCAGTTCCTGGCGAGGGATCTCTTCCTGGCTTGTGGATGGTTCCTTCTCGCTTTGTCCTCTCATGGCCGAGAGAGAGAGGTCGCCTATGCCTCTGGTTATAAGGGCACTAATCCCATCACCAGTGTGGCTCAGACAGTACAGAATCCGCCTGCAACGAGGAGCCACGGGTTCCATCCCTGGCTTGGGAAGATTCCCCGGACAAGGAAATGGCAACCCACTCCAGTATTCTTGCCTGGAGAAGTCCCTGGGCAAAGGAGCCTGGAGGAACACAACTGAGCGGCTAACTCACAGCACAATCCCATCACGGGGCCCCACCCTCATGACCTCATCACGTCACCTCCCAAAGGCCCCACCTCCCAATGCCGTCACCCTGGGGACCGGGCTTCAGCGTGTAAATTCAGGGAACGCAACATTCCGTCTCTAGCCCATGGTCATCCTGGTTACCCCCCAGCCAGCTCCAGGGCTGCCTTTCACCAAATCCCTCTGTATGGTTAGCTCTCCAGCGTGTCCGGAGACGTGGGCACCCCGTGGCCTCAGAGGTTCTCTCTTTGTGGTCCCGGCACCTCCAGTCTGGTCCTGACTGTCTAGGCGCCCAGAAGACTTCCGGAAGAGGTGTCCGTGCCCGGCCTTGGGGACTTCGGATGGTTCCGTTGAGCAGTGGGCTGGGCACCGCTGACTTGTCTCAGCACCCTGAGCCCAGGTCTTCCTGTGGGGAGTCCAGGCGTCCACACCACAGGGCTCTCAGAGGGGCCACCCAGGGTTGCCCTGGTGTTCTGTATGAAGCTGCTGCCCTGCCTGATGCCCCACATGGCCGGGTAAGAGCGTTGGCCCAGCATGCAGTATCTCTCCAGGACTTGAAGCTACATGGAGGGAGGAGACGGGGGGCAGAGTTTGGAGTCTGGGGTCCTTCCGGAATGCACCTGGGGGACCCTCATCCTCCCTGTGGTCAGCCCCGGTTCAGCCCTCCAAAGCCCTTCTCCCTGTGCCCGCTCTGACCTGGTCCTGGCAGTACAGCCCTGTGTCAGGGCTGGTGCGTAGCCGCGGAGTCCCCGAGCTCCGCCACCATTGGCCCCGAGCCTGGCGGCCCTGGAGGGAGACCCCCACCCTAGGGTGAGACCCCCCCACCCTGGGGGAGCGGTTCTGCAGCCCCCTCATCGGTGCCCCTGCCCCCAACCCAGGGGCCTCGGCGGATCCTCCAGGAGCAGTGCCTCCCTCCCTCTGCAGTCCCAGCTGCTGGAACGTTCCACCTCTCTCAGACACCTCCATGCTGGCTCAGAGATAACCCCCGCACTATTGCCGAGACGCCTTTTTATATCTCCTGTTATTTATAAACGTATGATTCATTGAACAATGATTGTGAGATGGAGAAATGTTGCCTACTAATATTTAAATCGCAGTTATCTAAAGTGACGCGGGAAGGAAGCGAGGTCTGCTATTTTGGCTCAGGTGGGGAGTGGGCAGGAAGAATCCAGGTCTGGCCCCGCAGACCCCCCCCTCCCCGGGGACCCGCTGCCTCCCTGCTCCCCTGAGCTGGGCGAGGAGCTTGCACACATCGGCGGTCTCCTGCCCAGCAGGTGGTTGTCACTTCTGTTAGACAAGGCGGAGGGTGGGGCTGGTGGGCCACTGAGACCCTCCGGAGTTTCTTCTCTTTTCAGTTCCCCACGGGCCTCCTGTCTGACAAGAGGCTACAGCCGCCTCCGCGAGTTTGCTTCGAGGCAGAAATAGACTCAGGGCCTCTCCTGCTTACCCAGCCGGCTCTCCCTTCTGCACCTCGCTACCAGGAAGAGGAGGTGGGCCCTGACTTGAGTCCCCAGGCCACTCGGAAAGAGAAGGGAAACGGCCCCCATCTCGGGGACTTCAGGATCCTTGGTGACATTCACGCCCCAGCCCCACTGGCTCGTCCGCCGGGGTCTCATTGAAAACGTCGCTCTGGCTGTGGATGCGGGGAGGGATGGTCCTGAAGGACTTCTGTGGCTCCCGGGGGGCCGGGGCGCCGGGGCTGGGAGCTCCACGGCCAGCCCGGTGACCGGCCACACACGGCGGCTCTGCGGAGCCCGTGCTGCCCTGAGCTGGGTCTGTGCCCTCTGGCCCATCCCGTGTGCTCCTTCGGTCAGAGCCCCTGCCGTGTATCTGGTCACCTGGGGCTCTGGCAGCCCTGGAAGCCCCGGGATGACTCCAGCTGCCCACACCCCCAGGCAGGCAGGACACGGCAGGGACGCTGAGGACCTGGGCCTGCCCGATGCCCAGCGCACCTGCCCGTCGGTTGAGGCGGGCCTCCTCCGGTGCCTGGCTGGGCCTCCTTGTGGCAGGCAGGACCAGGGTAGACGTGCAGGTGGGTGGAGGCCGGATGGGGCACAGCAGGGAGGTGACCACAGCCCAGGAGACCACCTGGGAGGCTTGGAAAAGGGCCTGGGAACACTCCAAACAAGGTGGAAACCGGACGGGCCGCCTCCCTCTCCTCTGGTTCCTCACTCACATCCAGAGCCTTGGGAGCACCTCTGCCCCCCTCATTTGCAGAGTGATGGGGAGCTGGACACTGGGCCTGCTTGATGTACCATGGAACCGAGAAGTGCCCCCAGGGAGGACTGCTGGCCTGGCAACCCTGGGCAGCGGGGGGTGGGGAGGTCTCTCCAGGGACTGGATCCTTCAGGGAGACTTCCTGGAGGAGGTGGCACCCAAAGAGACCGTGTAAATGCATTCTAAGGGACCTGGGAGGGCTTATCACAGACACGGAGCCGGGGTGGGGGCCAGGAAGACTGACTCGCTGTTTACTCACAGAATTTTTTTTTTTTAATTAAAAGTGTTTATTTAGCCATTGTTGGCAGCCTTCAAACCCAGGCACTTACAGACGTTACTATTACTGATTTGCTCCTCGCCTCCTATGTGGCAGCAGCATGCACATCCCCATCGATGGAAGAGGAAACCGGCAGAGAGCCGTGCTGCCTCTCCCGGGGTCACAGAGCTGGGAGGTGCAGGCGCTGGGACTCGACCCCAGAAGGCTGACCACCCTGCTCTGTGCTCTAGACACGACTCGTGCGATCCCACAGCCGACACTGGGGATGTGCTGGGCTGTTCCCACCTTACAGGTGGGGCATCCGCGGGCTGGGGTGTCAGGCCAGCCCAGGGCCGCCGAGCAGTAAGACACAGAGCCGGCCCCTGAGTCGGATGCTGGCCGTGACCCCGTGTCTGGCACTCGGCTACTGGCCGGCACGGGGAAGGAGGTGGGCTGACCGTCCCCGCGGAGTGGCCCTGCAGACTCTCACCAGGCATGTTTATAACACCTGGCGTGTCTTCCCTGCCAGGACTTCATAGCGTCTTGAAATGTTCTGATGTGCGAAGAGCCTTTTTTATACGAGAAATGAAATTATTTTCAGCCTGTTGTCAGGCAGTTGTCAAAAGACGAGGCAAATGAAGGGCTCAGACAGTGAGGGCTTGGAAGGCGGGTCTGAGTGACGGGGGCCAGTCAGTGGGGTGCAGGGGCTGAAACCGTGGAGGTCCTTGGGGGAGTGGGAGCAGATGAAGGCGCTCATGCAGAGTTTATTGTTGGTTTATTACCGCCTGCCGAGGGCTTGGCACTGTACTTGGGCTGGTTGGGGCCGAGCTGATGGCTAACGGGCCAGGCCAGGCGGCTGACAGTTTGGGGTTCATTCTGGGGTGACCTTCTTCATTCCTGGAAGCTGTCTGATTTGGGGAGACTCCATCTAATCCTTCCTCCTGCTTTTTGTCCTTCGAACAGCCCCCCATCTCAAAAGATGCTCAGTCATCCTTTGGGGTGGGTGGGCGGGTGAGCAAGTGGACAGAGTCACCCCATGCCATCCCCGACCCCACCCACCACCACTGGCCACCCACCTCACCCCAGCCCATCTCAGAACCAGAATCTTGGCGCTCCCTTCTCCCCCTCGTTTGGAATAAAGTCCAGTTGAAACCAAACCTCAGCAGCGTGGCCAGCACAGCCTCTAGCAGTCACTGTGGTTGCTCCACGAAGGACCCCGGCAACAGAACAAGGGTCTAGGAGTTGGTGGGAGGAAAGCTCAGCCATCTGTGTGTGTCTGAGCTCTGACACCCCCAAACCTACTTTACTTCTTGGGATGAAGTCTGTGCTCTGAACGCCTCAGCCTTCCCTTCCAATCAGTGTGTGGCAGGTGTGGAAATGGTGTCGGTGTGACAGGAAAGGAGACTGGTGTGCGTGGGCGCAAAGCCAGTGCATGGGTAGTGAGCTCCCCATTGCTGGAAGTGTTCAAGGAGAGCATGCCTGCCGGGTGGGGGGAGAGCTTTACATGGACAGGGTGGGTGGAGTCAGGAATGGACCGCCTCCCTCCTGGCAGGACTTCTGGTCCGGGGCCGGGCACACAGTAGGTCTGCACGTGAACCTAAGCTCTCGCTGCTGATCTCAGTGGCTCGTTTGCTGGGATTCCTGAACGTCGGGATTCCTGAATGTCAAGATTCCTTAATGTTGGGATTCCTGAACGTGGTGATTCGGAAGGCTGTCTGCTTGTCAGAGGGATGGGGTGGGAATCTTCGGGCTGAGGAGTGCTTCCCGGGGCCCCTCACATCCCATTATGTCCAAAGGCTGCTGTTACACGCCCACCCCGGCCCTCCTGCAGCCTGGGAGGGAGCCGGGGTCTCCTTCTGACTCACTGCCTCGTCCCCTGGGCCTGCACAGCCCGGGTCCACGCGTGCCCTGGGACGTGGAACCTGGAGGCGGGCGATCGGGAGCCCCCTCTGCCCCTGGCCGGCTGACCTCTTTCCTGGTTCTGGAATTTGCCTCAGACTCGTCTCAGCTCCTGGGCAGGCAGCTGGGGCACTGTCATTTCCAGAGGGCTCCCATTGTTTAGTGGCTTAGTCGTGTCCGACTCTTTGAGACCCTGTGGACTGCAGCCTGCCAGGCTCCTCTGTCCACAGGGTTCTCCAGGCGAGAATACTGGAGTGGGTAGCCATGCCCTCCTCCAGGGCATCTTTCTGACCCAGGGATTGGACCCGTAGCTCCTGCTTGGCAGGTAGATTCTGTGCCAATGAGCCACCAGGGAAGCCAGGATTTGTCTCAGAACAGCCCGCCCTTGGGCCAGGAGCCTGGGGCCTGTCATTTCCAGACTCTGCTCCTACTGCAGGCAAAGACACCGGGAGGAACCGTCCCTCTGAACGCAGGGCCGGGGGGGCGGGCTGGGAGTGTCCCCACCTGGGCCATGGGTGGATGCTCTTTGGGCATCTCCAGCTCTGCTCCCAGCTCGGAGTTGAGGGGTCCTCCTCCCTTGGAAAAGACGGGGGATGTTCACGGGGGCACCGGTGAAGCCACTTCCTCCCGACTCGCTCCTCCCCAAGTCCACACAGGGAGCCGGCGATGGCGGGGGCACTTCCGGCCTTGGGCTCGGTCACTGCCCGCCAGCCGTGGACCACACGCGCTCCCTGTGGACAGCAGAGGCCAAGAGTGTCGCGGGGACTTGGCGCGGGAGGAGGCCCGCGCTCTGGGGTGGCATCGGCTTGAGCCTCGCAGAGCTTCCCACCCGCTCCCTGGAGGGTTTCCTGGGGCCCACGTGTCAGGGCCCCCACCTCTGGGGGGGATCTCCCCCAGGTCTCTGTCACTGGGGCATCCTGTCCCAGCTGGGGCAGACAGCCAGCACACCCCCGATAAACTGGACACCCCCACCTTGAAGATCCCTGACGGTTCCTACACCAGGGGGGCACAGTGGCAGGCTCCCCACGCAGGAGCGGTTGTACCCTTGTTGGTTTCTGCATCTGAGAGAGATGCTTCTGGAAGCTTTGCATCCTGGCACCCACGTCCAAGGACAGCCTGCCCCTGCTGTCACCTGCTCTGTCCCCCAGGGATGCGAGCGGCGCGGGGCAGGTTGTGAGGTCTTCGTGGGTGAAACGCACCAGTGGCTGAGTGTCCGCTAGGGCGAGTCTCAGACGTGGCCTGGGCTCCGGCGTGGCGGGCGAGGGTCACCCAGGGCGGAGTTTGAAGGCAGCTCTAAGCCCTGCGATGGGGCATCGTGGGAGTGAAACGACGCTCAAGGGCTCAGCTGGTAATGGGCACCCGGTCCGCGCTCTCGCCACCCTGGACAGACGTCCTGTCAGCCCTGGGCGTCCCGTGGAGAGCGGCTCCCAGAGCTTGTGCCTCTGCCGCTTTTGTTGACACAAAACGAGCCGACCATATGGAATTCAGCTTACAGGCTCCCGGTGCTTTGCCTGGTCTCGTCCCATCTTCCTCTCTCTCTCTCTATTTTTTTTTTTCCCTTCAAATTTCAGAAGCAGCTCTCTTAGCAACCGAAAAAACGCACACTTAATTACAGCCCCAGCAGCAAAGGCGGCAGAGCCTGCTCCCTGGGATGCTCCGTTAAGCTTTCGGAAAGACCTTTCTCCTCGTGTAGAAATAACCCCGTGCCACCTGCCGTGGGGCTCCCCGCCACGGCCCCTCCCTCTGTGTTTGCCGCTCGGGCAGAACTTTTTCCCTGCCGCCTCTCCATGTGTCTCCCGGACTCCCGTAAGCAACGTGCAGCCTGGCTCGGAGCGGGCTTTTTGTCAGCTGCCTGGAATTAGGGCGAGCTTTGGCTGGGCTGCAATCTTAATTGCTTCATCTCTCTTTTGTTTCCAAAAAAAAAAAAAAAATTAGGAAGGGGGATGGAAATCCTGTTTTCTCCAGGGTCATTACCTCCATGGGGGGGAGCCAGAGAAGTAATGGGTCCTTGTGTCTGATTCTTGCCAACGGAAATCTGGGTCACGTTCAGAGATTCCAGAAGACTGGCACTGGCCGCCCAGTTAACGCGGGTCTGGCTCGTAGCTTATCTGGAACCGGGACATTTTCTCTCCAGGACTGACTCCCCCACGTCTGCTGGCGGACAAGCGGCGGCAGCGGCGGAGAAACTTGGCTTTTTCTTTCGAATGAAAATGAGCAAAGCACAGGTGCCGTGCTCTGTCGCCCGGGGCGGGTCTGAGCCCTTGCATGGTCGGGGCTAGGGGCTCACCGATGCCTCCCGCCTGCGAGCCTCCTCCCCGGCGCACTGATCACAAAAGCAGGGGAGCGCGGCTCACATGACGGGCGCGGGGAGCGGCAGTGGGCTCTGAGAGCAGCCTCAGTCTACGCACGCTTGGTTCCCAGCTGACAGACAGAGTATGGGGTGGGCTCCGTCACCAGCACGCTGGGTCTGGCCTGCCCAGCTATGCTCGGAGGCAGGCAGTGGCCAGACGCCTGCCGCCGCTCTCCAGGTCCAAACTGCTCCGGCGCCCAGGGGCTGGGCCGCCCTTCCCTTCCTCCCAGTCGAGAAGGTTATATAATGAGCGGACCGCTGCCAAAGTCGGAGGGAAAATGAAGTCTTTGTTAAATGCTTTCACCAAGAAGGAAGGTAAGCGAAGAGCCAGCCTAGGGCGCGGAGTGCATGGGAACAAGCAGCTTCTGACCCAGGCGGCGGGGGGTGGGGAAGCCGGGGACTCCGGGTCCTCCTAAAATTGCCGTTCGTTCATTCCTGCCGTGTTAAGGGAATAATTACTTCTGGTGGGCGATCGGGCTTTGTTGTAGTTGGTCTGGACTGTTAACCCACTTGAAGGTGTCGGTTTCATTTTTTTCCCCCCGAGTCTCCAGCCCCTTGCAGAAATGTAGCCTGTGCATCCTTAGTACATGCAGAGCCTAACTGTTAAGGAACTAAGTCCTGTGGAAAATAGGAAGTTTGGCTCTAACCTGTCCGCTGCCTGGAGGCTGCCGAGCACTCAGGCAGGAGCAAGAGCCCCAGGACGCCACTGGCTGCCCTGGCCAGGTGGGCGCTTTCAGAACCGCCACTCGGAGTCCCTTGGCCGTCCCTGGGTTGCGGTTTCAGGAAGCGGGTGGGAAATGCACTGTGGCAGACTTTGAAAGTGCATCTGGTTTTCTGCATGCCTTGTGTAATTTGTATTGTGGAAAAGAAACGTATAAATACATGCATGGAAGGCTAAGCTAAGAAAATATCCACCCACTTAGAGTTTGCAGATTGCCTGGAAGAAGGAAACAGTTGGGTGGAATATTAATCATTTTCAGACAGGAAAAGAGTTATTTCTAACCCTTTGCACATTAAAAAAAAATAAAACAGCAACAACATTTCCACGGCGGGTTCCGGTTAGTTGGTTAAGACAGGGAGCTCTCATTTTATGAAACCGGGAGGTTTATGAAGATGTGAGGTTAGAGGAATTAAGGAGACACTTTCCAGCCCAAGCTAAAAAATAAACATGGAAGAATTTCCAATTACACCACACAGGAGATGAACTTAATGTGAATCTTGGTAATTCAGTGAGATAACGTTCATTAGAATGTTCACTGAAACGTCACCTATGAGAGTCCAGCTGAGTAGCTCACTGGCTCCTTGGGGCAGAACGTATTTGCAGAAGTCCCAGCTCTTTTATCCTTTAATCTTCCGAGGGCAGCCGCCCCCACCCCAACCCCGCCGTGAATTGCTGCCACTCTCTGAAAGACCTCTTCCGCCTGGTTCTCAGGAGCGTACAGAAAAGACAGCCTTTGTCTGAGCACATCTGCTTCCACGATGAGCCCAGATTCACCTTCTGGGACTTTGATCTTGGTAACATGTGCTCAGCATGGGGGTTTCAGTTGGGGGCATGGTGTTCTGTTCACGCTGTTCCCTTCTCCCCTAGACTGTTCTTCCCCTTCGGAGTCTGTCTTAGCTATTGGCAGGGCTCCCCCCAAATTCCATCACTTTCCATCGAGGGCGTTTGTAGCCGCTTATAACCATCAGAAAAATAGAACTGACTCTAAGGTCAGGGAAGCTGGGAGCCTCAGCATGAGTTCACATCATGGAGTGCAAGTGTTTCCTGGTCTGGGGGAGTCCCCTCCGAGCTGAGGTGACCCCTCCCCTCCATCCGCACGAGCTCTGACTTGTCCTCGGGTGGGCACAGGAAGGATGAGGCAGGAAGTCAAGGGGGCTCTGTTGCGAGCATCTGTTCAAGAGGCTGACTTCCTCTCGGTGCCGTGGTCCTGCAGTTGACGATCTCGGCAGGAAGAGCATCTCTCCCTGAGATGCTGGATCCACCGTGCTAGTGAGGTCTCCTGTCCCCCCGCCCCCTGCTGGGCGGGGCTCAGGTCACCCTCACTCCTTCCGGAAGTCTTCGGGCTGCCGTCTGATGCTGACAGGGGCAGTGACACGGGGGTGGTTTCCCCGGTGACCGGCAAAGACAAACGCGGGACTTTTCCCCAAAATAGACTTTCCCCCCAAAACACTGGACTGATTCCCCAGGGGCCGAGCCCTGGACAGGACAGCCTCTCGGGCCCCGGAGGTGGGAGTCCATGGAGCACACCTTTCCTGCTCCCTGTCTCCCTCCCAGCTGGGCTGGCGCTGAAGAGCTGCTTTGCTTTGAAGAATTTGGAGTAGATGCGAGTGATGGTGCGCCTTGCCCTGACAGAGAGGCTTCAGAGGAAGCAGGTTGGCATCACTGCTGGAAAGAGCGTGACCTCCCCGTGGGTCACTTCCAAGTTCTCACCAGCCATACCAGCCAAGATGTGAATTCCAAGCGTGCGTCCTCGGGAAGCCTCGTGCCATTTCCCTGCGGCTTCCCCAGGCTGGCTGCGTGTGTCTGCTTTCCCAGGATGGTCCTGCCTCCCAGGGAGGCTGCGAAGGGTGCACTGGGTCGCAGCTGTCTCGGCGGAGCTCTGCCAGCACCACCTCTGTCCCCACAAGCCCAGCCCTCCAGCAGGAGGTTGCCCAGGTTCTGGGTGGGGTGCAGCTGTCCTTGGTTTCCATAACGGACTTCACCACCTCTGACCTCGGGCAGCCGGGGCGGTGGACCGTGTGGGACTCGGTCCTGAACTCGCCTTTCTCCTCTGAGACGCTGGTGTTCCCACGTCCGTCAGCCCTCCAGGAGGGCGCGTGTCTTCCTGTTGCTCTGCAGTCCAGTTTGTGGAGGGCCAGCTCGAGGAGGCTCGTGTTATTTGCTGCCTGGCGTGGCTGCCGTGCTGCTTCCCTGCAGCCCGGAGGCTTGCGTTTCTTTATATGCCTCTTCTTGCAAAGGACGGGCTTCCCTGGTGTCTAGGCGGCAAAGAATCTGCCTACAGTGCAGGAGATGTAGGAGACATGGGTTCCATCCCTGGGTCAGGAAGATCCCCTGGAGGGGGGCATGGCAACCCCCTCCAGGACTCTTGCCTGGAAAATCCCATGGACAGAGGAGCCCCGTGGGCTACAGTCCATTGGGTGCCAGAGAGTCAGACACGTCTGAAGCGACTGAGTGTACACACTTGGAAAGGACACTCTGTTTCTGGCTCCAGCCCTCAGAGAAACCTGGGGTGCCGACCACGTGGGTTCCAGCCCTCGTGGTACCCGAGGACCGTGTCCTCGTTCTGAGCCCCTGGCTGGGCCGACGTCCCAGAGCGAGGGGCTTGCCTCCAGTCTAGAACGTCATGAGGAGCGTGGTGAGGTGTGTCCCCCGCCTCCTGTTTGATGCTTTGCTGCCGGTCCCGGTTTGAGGGGTGGAGAAAGGAGCACACTGGGTTCAGGCAGACGGATTCCCACCAGGAGAGCCAGGGGGCCACGTGCGTTTGCCCTGCCTGTAACAGCCCCACAGACGGGGCGGCTCAAACATTCGCTGTCTCCAGTCCTAGAGGCTGGAATCCCAGACCCGGGTGTGGGTGGGGCTGGTCCTCCTGGGACCCCCCTCCTGGGCGTGCAGACAGCCGTCCCCTCCCCGTGTCCTCTCAGGGTTGGCCCTCTGTGTGTTCGTGTCCTGACCTCCTCTTCTTACAAGGACCCCAGTCCTGTGGGATTAGGGCCCCCCAGAGACCCCATTTTACCTTAATCACCTCTTAAAAGACCCAATCTCCAAAGACAGCCACATTCTGAGGTGCTCGGGGTCAGGCCTCCAACGTAGGAATCTGGGGGGACACGATCCAACCCCCAGTGCAGGTCGCGGCGAGGAGGAGGAGGAACTCCATGGCTGCCTCCGTGTCTGCCTGTCCTTGCTGTGAGCCAGGGCAGCCAGTCGTCCACGGTCTCCGGGCCGCTGGAGGCGTGGGCGCGCGGATGGAAGTGGGACCCAAGCCTCTTCCATCTCAAGTGTTGGCTTGAGCCTCCATGCAAGGGGGGTGCTCCCTGCCTCCACCCGTGTCTGCTTCTGTGTCAGGGCGAGCTCTGCACACGCGGGGGCCCTTGGGGGCTCAGCACAGAGCTCGCAGCGTCCGTGTCCTGGGCAGCTGGTGGGGGGAGGGGGGCAGGCACCTCTCCTGGATGACGGTGCCACGCGTGCTCACCCACGTTTCCCGTTCTCTCTGACCCAGTGCCCTTCCGAGAGGCCCCGGCATACTCCAACCGCAGGCGGCGGCCCCCCAGCACGCTGGCCGCCCCGCGGCTCCTGCTGCGCTCCAACAGCGACAACAACCTCAACGCCGGTGCGCCCGACTGGGCTGTCTGCGCGGCGACCTCCCACCTCAGCCTCTCGCCCCAGCTGCTGCAGCAGACGCCCGGCAAGGCCGACGGGGCCGCCAAGACCCTCGGGAGCTACACCCCCGGGCCCCGCAGCCGGTCGCCCTCACTCAACAGGCTGGGCGGAGCCGGCGAGGATGCCAAGAGGCCCCAGCAGCCCTGGCACGTCGGGTAAGGAGCGGCCTGGGCGGTGGGGGGCGCGGGAGGCGTGGGGGTCCAGGAGGACCGGGGAGGGGACACCTCTGTGCACGCGGCCCTGGATTCTGGACCTCGGGGTGCCACCAGAGATTGAGCAGGACCCCTGCTTGATTCCAACCCGGAGGCTAAGAACACTTGAAAGCCAGAGCCGGCGACTGTACCGGGCAGGGTGGGCGCCCCACTGGGCTCCTGGGGCGGCTTGGGCTGCGGCAGGTGCCTGGGGCTGTTTCCTTTCCTTGTGCGTCGGCTTCAGGGTCTTAAAAGTGAAGTTTGGTCAGAGAAGGAGCTAAGGGCGCCGGCCGGCTCTGGGCTGAGAGCTCCTCCTGGGGCCACGTGGGGGTTTTTGTTTGAAATAGAGTTGATTTACAGCATTGTGTGACTTTCTGCCGTCCCACAGAGTAACTCAGTTATATACACTCTCTCTGTACGTCCTTTTCCACCGACGTTTATCCCAGGAGATTGGGTGCAGGTCCCTGCAGGGCCTCGTTGTTCATCCGTTCTGTATGCCGCAGTCTGCTCTGCGAGCCCCAGCTTCCCCTCCATCCCCCCCGCCCCTGGCAACCATGAGTCTGTCTGTGTCTGTGAACCGGTGCCATATTTTAGATTCCACATGTAAGTGATATCATACGACTTTTGTCTCGTCTGACCGACTCCATCTACGGTGATCATCTTTAGGTCCATCTATGTTGCTGCAGTGCAGACCTCGGTTCAATTCCTGGGTCAGGAAGATCCCCTGGAGAAGGGATAGGCTACCCACTCCAGTATTCTTGGGCTTCCCTTTGTGGCTCAGCTGGTAAAGAATCCACCTGCAATGCGGGAGACCTGGGTTTGATCCCTGGGTTGGGAAGATCCCCTGGAGAAAGGAAAGGCTACCCACTCCAGTATTCTGGCCTGAAGAATTCCATAGACTATACAGGTGCCAAGAGTCGGACACGACTGAGCAACTTAAAAAAAAAAAAAACTGTTGCTGCAGACGGCGTCATTTTGTCCTTTTCATGACCGAGTAACGTGTCGTTGTATGTGTGCACCGCATCCTCCTATCTGTCCCTCTGTCGCGGACAATTGGGTTTCTCCACGGACCAGGCTTTATCGTGCGTGGTCCTGAGCCTGAGCGAGCACTCACATTCGTGACCACTCGCATTCGTGGCCACAAGGAGCCCTGGCGGAGCTGAGGGTGTGACGAGCCCCGACCGGGGCAGTGACAGCCCTGCCTGGTCCTGTTCTGTCTGCCTATGAGGCCGGGGTAGGGACGGGGCGTGCGTCTCAGCAGACGCTGAAGCAGCTGGGGCTGGCAACCCCATTCTTGTCCCCTTTCTAGATGGGGAGATAAGGCCAGCAAAGGCCAGACCCAGCGTGAGCCCCCAGGCATCTCTCTGGGGCGCTCTGGACTCTCCCTGCTCTGTCTCCCGTGCCGGCAGGAGGCTGCAGTCCCCAGAGCTCCAGCTCCCAAGGCACACCCGTCCTCTCCTCGCGTGGCCTCCGGTGTTTGTGTGTCCAGGCTGAGCCTTCCTGGCAGTGGACTCCTGGCCGGGGCCTCAGTGCTAGTCAGAGCAAGCAAGCAGCGGTGTCTCTGATCCGTCACCCCTGCCCCGTGATGTCGCGTGGACCCACACGCTGCTCCACGCGCCTCGGCTCACCCCGTCGTCCTCCAGGGAAGACCCTGCGTCCCCATTTCCCAGATGAGAGCACTGAGGCCGGGTCCTGGAGCCGGCGCAGGTCGTGGGAGTTTGTCCTTCTTGAGCTCTGCCCTCACCCTCGGTGGTCCCGGGAAAGCCGGCGCACTGTGTGTTGGGCCTGGCTCAGTGTGTCTGCTGAGAGGCGAGTGCCCCCTTTGGTCCAGCTGTCTGCCCGGTGACCGGGTTCCCCGTCCCGCTGCACACCATTGAGTTGGGCAGGCCTGGTAGGCTGCCGTCTATGGGGTCGCACAGAGTCGGACACAACTGAAGCGACTTAGCAGCAGCAGCAGCCTGCCTGCAGTGCCTCTAGCCAGCCGGGGTCCTTCCTGATGCCACATCCCCAGCTCCGATCAGGGATGTTGGAGAGGGGGACCAGGAGTCTGGGTGGAGGGGTCAGTGTCCCAGGCAGTCCTGGGGGAAGCCTGATTGCTGTGACTGGGAGCAGCAGGCCAGCTGTCCAGTCTGTGGCTGTGTGGGTTCCGGGAGAGCCTGCCTGTGGGGACCCCAGTTTCCTGGCCCCTCGGCGGGGTCACAGCCTGCCCCCTCGGTGCCAGCACCCCCAGGCACACCTTGGCACTGGGACCCATGCACGCCTCCCCCTGCAGTCTCATTCTCAGACCCGGGAACCCTCCTGGCTCTGGTCTAGATTCTCGCTCCGAGTCACCCCAGGGAGAAGCGCCAGGTGCCGGGAGCCGCTTAAAGCTGAATTAAAGGGTTCCCCAGAGGCCTCAAATTCCACTTCACACAGTTAGCTGGAATTACGGCTGTAATTTTAAAGAGAGTGGGTCCCCTTCCTCCAGGACGAAATCTAATAAGATCCTGAAGGCAGGGTGGCCGAGGACTTGCAAAAGCTGCAAAGAAAACACTGCTGCGGAGAGAGGCGGCCTCACGTGCTGCAGCGCCAGTCTGGTTGTCCCTGGCGTCCCTGTGCGGGGTGTACGTGCGTGTGTCTGTGCATTTGTGCCTGCGTGCGTCAGCGTGTGCGCACTGGTGTGTGTGTGTTTGTGTCACTGTGTGCGTGTGTGTTTGGTTGCCTGCATTTTTGTGTTTGTGTTTAGATGCAGTGTGTTTGCGTGTGTGCATTTTCCTGTACTTTTTATGTCCAAGTATGTGCGCGTGTGTGTGTGAGGTGTGCGTGTATGCACACACTTACGTCTCTGGGTGTGCCTTGTGCATGCCTATGTGTGTTGGGTGTGATGGTGCACATGTTTGCATGGACTTCCGTGTCCGTGTGTGCGTTTGTGTCTGGGTGTGCATGCGTGTCTGTGTGTGTGCGTGTGTGACGGTCACGGCCCCAGCCTGTCCTGAGTGCCCCTGCAGGGCTTCCTGAGCACGCGCCCTGGACTCCTCCTGGGCCCCTTACTTACACCTGGTGCCTCGTCTTCGGCGACTGTGAAATGGGGACCATAACGCAGTGGCTCCCTGGCTGCTCCCAAGACCGAACACATGACTGCACAGCAGTCCTCGCGTGTAACAAGCCCGCAGTCCACAGTGGCCTGGAGCCGCAGCTCAGCTCTGTGTCCTCCCGGGGGTGGGGTACCTGGCCCGGCGCTTCCCGTCACCCCGGCTGTGGTTGCCCTGGGAGGGAGAGGCTGCCGGGATGCAGGGCTCTCAGCGCTGACGCTGCTGGCTACCCATCCCCGTCAAGGGGCTGTGGTCCCGGCCTAGCCATCCCCGCCATCCCTGCCGATTCCCGTCCTTCCCTCCCCAGCCGTCAGGGCCTGCCTGGCCCGTCCATCTGCTTAGGACCATTCGCTCATCCATGACAGCCACTGTGTCCTGCACCCAAGAGCCCCCTGTGCCAGTGGGAACCTGCCAGGAGCCCTGGCTCCTGGGGCCGCCAGAATGATGGCGGCATTTGAGCTGCATGCAAGCTGTCTGCTTCCACATCCGTGCTCAGATGTGAAAGTGGCCATGCATGCTGCCCCAGCGATGGAGGGCCTGTGCACGGGCACCATGGTGCAGCCCTGGGGGCTCGAGGGGGTGGCGGCTCAGAGCCCAGCACTTTCCCGGGACAGATGGAGCCTCTGGAGGGAGGACTCAGCTCCCAGCCTTGGGGTGGCCCAGGCAGCCCCAGAGTGCTTTCTGGCTCTCGCAGACCCTGGAGATGGGCTGGGGGCACTCCCCGGTTATGGTGGGGAGAGCCCCGGGCCCACATGGACCTCTCTGTCCCAAGGTCCTGCCTCAGTGGGTAGCTGCCAAACTGCTGGTCGTGTCCAGCTCTGTCTCCTTCCTGCTGTGTGACTTTAGGCTAGTTGCTTGTCCGCTCTGTGCCTTTGTCTTCTTGTATGTCTAGAGGGTCTAATGGGTTTGTGACGAGGGTGAAGCCACGTACCAAGATATGGCTCTCACTAAGTTATCCAGGAGTGCTGGCTACTTACTGTCATCGTCGCCAAGGACATCTTGAAACACCCTCAGCTGCTGCTGGGCAGGCACAGGAAGGTCGTCCTGGTGACGGCCATGGCTTGGGCTAAGAGGAAGTGGAGTCCTAGCATTCCAAGCACCTGGGGGTCCCCTCTGGCCGCCCCCCACCATGCCCTCTCCTTGCTCTCTCGCTGCCCACGGGAAGGCTGGCCACTCAGCACCCCTCAGGTACAGCCCTTGGTGCCCACTTGAGGCCCTGGAAGCCTCAGCCAGGTGGGTGACGGGGACCTCTGTGTGGCCAGAACCAGCTTCGGGCCCAACTTCAGGTGCAGACGGCCTCCCCCAACATCCCCTCACCCATCCCTGGGCCCCTGTGGCTCTGACTGAGCCTCCCGGGCTGGGTCGGCCTCCCCCAGGAACCACCCTCGAGAGCCAGTGGACCCTAGTGCCAAGCAGAAGAGGGAGGAGCTGTCCAGAGTGGAGGGGAGCCCGTGTACCCGCTGCCCTGGCCGGCGTCCTGCCTCACCTGGAGGCTCTCCGTGCACCTGCCCGAGGCGCCCTCTAGCGGCGCCCACTGGCATGGCCGGTCCAGGTCCCTGAGGACCAGCCCGAGAAGGGGCTTTGCCGGGTGGCTCCATCATCACCCACCCCCTGAGCGTGGAAAGGAGTAGGACCCCTCCAAGCTGCCCTGTTCTCGGAGCAGCTCTTGATGCATTTTTGCAAAGCCCGGGCCCTGGTCCTGAGGGCCGCCCTGGCCTCACTGGCCCCAGGGAGCGTGCGGGCCACCCTCCCGTCAAAGGAGCCATTCCCAGGTAGGTTTGGCTCAGCAGAGAGGAAGCCCGCTGCGTGCAGGCAGGGAGGCTCGCTGGCTGGGTGTCCTGCCCACGGGGAGACAGCAGCCCCCGCTGGCCGCACAGGTGGGCAGAGCTGGCAAGGCTCCTGCCGCCACACGGACCCCGGCAGGGGCTCGGCCAAGTCCGCCTCTCGCCTTGCTCTGGTTTCCTTCCCTGAATCGGGCTGTGTGGGCCAAGCTGCAGTTCCCGGAGTTTTCAGGGTGGCAGGACCCTGCCCTGCCCTGCACACCCCTTCCAGGTGCTGTTCCCCCGCTGGGCAGGTTGAGGGGTGAAGGGCGCCCTGGGGTCCCTCTGGATCGCATCTCTGTTCACCTGCAGGCACCCTCGCCCTGCTCCTGGGGACACGGGGACCGGAGGGCAGAGCTGTGCGCCCCTAGGGCGCGGGGGCCTGGCTTCCTCGGTGAGAGCCAAGGGGTGCTCCCTCCCTCGGCCACGCGGACCCAGAAAGGGGGTGGGGGTGAGCCAAGCTGTCCCCTGCCCCCTCGCTGTGCTGCCTGACCCAGACTGCTAGGGGCACATCACCCGCACATCAGGAGTAGGGGGCCCACGAGGCGCTGGCCCCCTGGCGCGGAGGCGGGGCCAGGGAAGGGTCGCCCAGGGGAGCGGGTGCCTCCTGCCTGCTGGGGAGTCGGGTACGGGCGCACGCGGGCTGCCCTCGCCTGTCACTCGGCTCCCCCGCACGGCTGACACTCAGGGTTCGCTCTCACCTGGGGGCATTAACGCACAGGAAGGCTGGCCTCTGGGGCAGTGGTGGATGCCCTGAGACAAGTCAGCCCCAGAGCTGTCGTCAAAGACGGGGAGCCCCTAACAGAGTCCCTGGGAGTCAGAGCTCATGCAGGTCACCCCTCCTGGGGTGAGGGGGCTGCCCCCTAGGGTGGAGAAAGGGGCCAGCCAGGTTGGGGAGAGGCAGGGCGTCCCAGGTGGCCGGAGCAGACCGGGGGAAGCTTTCAGGGGAAAGATACCTTCCAGACTGTCCCCATCCCACGGGGCGCTTGTGCCCGCCCCCTGCTTCCTGGAGCCGGGGTGGTCTTGGAGGTGCAAGCAGGCAGCACCCCGGTGCCAGTGGCTGGGGGACCCCTGGGGGTGTCGGGCAGCGGTCCCCGCTTCTCTGGAGTCCGTGAAAGCCTCTGATGTGCACTCGTGCCCCAGGTCGCGGGGCCCTGGCCAGCAGGATGGGGCGTCCAGTCGTTGTCCATCCCCGCTGCACTCCTCAGGACCGCGTGGGGAGGCCGTGGAGCGCGGGGTATGGGCCCCAGGGCCACCCCAGAAGCCCAGGAGGGGCCACAGTGCCCGGGGCCACATGTGGGCCAAGGGCTCTGGAGCTTCTATCGGCCTGAAGGTAGAGAGGGAGACGATGCTGATGGTACAAGGAGCAGTGTGGGGTCTGAGCTTTTACGCTTCAGACACACTGTCAGCAGGGCCAGGGCCTCGTGCTGGAAGCCGCCTTCTGCCAGAGCCTCCTGCAGGCAACCTTCAGCACCCTCTTGTCCACCCATCCTGTGTGAGCCTGGAACCTGGGAGACACCCCAATTTCTAGTTCATCCCAGCACAGAGCAGGGAGCCTGCAGGCAGCCTGGGCTGCGGTCAGCGAGCCAGGATGTGAGGTCAGGTCTGTATCTCTGTGCCTCGGCCATTATTTATGGAGCCTCTGTTTCTTTCACCTGTAAAATGGGGCTCCGCAAGGCTCAGATTAACCTGGCGTGGGAAGATGCTTCAGCATCCGTGTGGGACCACACATCACTGCTGGTACTTAGAACCATGGATGTACGCTGATCTTCAAGGACCAATTTCTTCCTGCTCTTAAGCAAAGGTTTTCCGGGCTTGAACCGATGCTCCCAGGCTAGAGCTGTCTTTGCTTTGACTTCTCTGCCCAGTGACACATACTCTGGAGCCGGCTGAAACCAGCTGGCTGACACGTGCATCTTGTCACCCACTTTTCAGCTAAAGCAGAGTGGTAATGGCATGAGTGTTCATACGACACCTGTGCAGAGCAGTTCCTGCTGACTCACTCTCGGCTCTCACCAGATCATCCTGTCTTCTCAGATGGGAAAACCAAGACTTCCAGAGGTTAACTGACTTGTTCAGAATCTGATAGTAAGTGATCAGCTGGGCTCTGGCAGGGTTCTTTAGAAATTTGGATGGAAGAGTGGATAGGTGGTGTTTGTACAAGTGGTAAGAAGGATGGAGGATGGTAAGTGAGTGGATGGATGGATGGTTGGATTCATGGTTGGTGGATGGGTGGATAGGTGAGTTGATGGATGATGAGATGGATAGCTGGATGGATGCGTGGATAGATGAATGGTTGAATGGATGCGTGGATAGATGAATGGTTGAATAGATGCGTGGATGATTGGATGCCTGATGGATGGTTGGATGCATGATGGATGGGGTGGGTGGATGGATAGATGCATGGTTGGATGCGTGATGGATGGGGTAGATGAATGGATGGATGGATAGGTGAGTTGATGGATGATGGATGGATGGATGGGTGAATGGATGATTGGATGCATGATGGATGGGGTGAGTGAATGAATGGATGGATAGGTGAGTTGATGGATGATGGATGGATGGGTGGTTGGATGCGTGATGGATGGGGTAGATGAATGGATGGATGGATAGGTGAGTTGATGGATGATGGATGGATGGTTAGATGCATGATGGATGGGGTGAGTGAATGAATGGATAGATGGATGGTTGGATACATGATGGATGGAGTGGGTGGATGGATGGATAGGTGAGTTGATGGGTGTTGGATGGATGGGTGGATGGATGATTGGATGCATGATGGATGGGGTGAGTGAAGAGTGAATGAATGGATAGATGGATGGTTGGATACATGAGGGATGGAGTGGGTGGATGGATGGATAGGTGAGTGGATGGATGATGGGTAGATGGATAGAGGGATGGTTGGATGCATGATGGATGGGGCGAGTGGATGGATGGATGAATGGGTGGATGGTTGGATGCGTGATGGATGGGGTGGGTGGATGGATGGATGGGTGAGTTGATGGATGATGGATGGATGGGTGGATGGATGGTTGGATGCATGATGGATGGAGTAGGTGGATTGATGAATGGGTGAGTTGATGGATGATGGGTGGATGGATAAAGGGATGGTTGGATGCGTGATGGATGGGGTGAGTGGATGGATGGATGAATGGGTGGATGGTTGGATGCATGATGGATGGGGTGGGTGGATGGATGGATGGATGGGTGAGTTGATGGATGATGGGTGGATGGATAGAGGGATGGTTGGATGCGTGATGGATGGGGTGGGTGGATGGATGGATGGATGGGTGAGTTGATGGATGATGAGTGGATGGATAGAGGGATGGTTGGATGCATGATGGATGGGATGGGTGGATGGATGGATGGATGGGTGAGTTGATGGATGATGGGTGGATGGATGGATGGATGGATGGACGGTCAGATGCAAAGGTGATAAGTGCTACTGAAGCCGCGGTGACAAAGCCGGTGGGGGCTGGGGCGGCGGGCTCCATCTGTGTTCCCTCACGGATCCTCCCAGGAGCCCCACGCAGCAGACCCCACTCGGCCGTCGCTCAGCGCCCATGGCAGCTGCATCAGGGGAGATCCAGGCCCTACTTTTGGAGGCTGGGGCGAGGAGGGCCTCTGCGCCTGGTGTGGGGTGTCCTCCGAGAGCCCCCACCCTCTGCTGACCCAAGCCTCTTCCAAACCCTTGGATCTATGTGGAGCGGCTCCAGGAGACACTTCCCGAGGAATCGAGTCCCCTTGGTTCCCAGAACTTGGTTACCATCCTTCCTGCTGGGAGCTGGAGAGGAGAGCCTGGTGATACTCAGCCCCTCATAGTGAAGGCGCTGTCCCCCGCCTCCTGCCTCCCGCCCCAGCCCCAAGTCAGGCTGAGCTGAGGCAGGTTGAATGGATGGATCCACATCCCACCAGGCAGGCAGGCAGGCCGTCCTCTCCAGAGGGAACTCAGAGTTCTGGCTTTTCCCGGGTTCTTTCCCACCGCAGGCAGGGGGCTTAGCTTGTCCTTCCTTCCCGTGAGTCAGCCGTCCTGCCAGCTGTCACCTCTGGGCCAGAGGTGGTCACACAACCTGGCCCTTGCAGGCCTCGCTGCTCTGGACTCCGGGGTGTTTGGGGTCAGTGACGTCCATGAGGAGGGAGCCTCCGACCCTCCGGGTGGATCTTCCCATCTGTATGTTGACCTGTACCTGGCAGAGGGCGAGGAAGTGAGGAGGTGCAGGGCAGCCGCCTGGCGCTGCCTGGTGTGAAGTTCACGGGCATCTCTTTCCAGGATGCTGTGACCTCTGTCTGTGGCTTCAGCTCGGTCAGAGAAGCCTGGAGTTGGGGGCAAGCAGAGGCAGGGGCATCCCTGGGGACAGAGGGCATGCAGACACGGGGCTGCAGCTTTTCACCACTCTGTTCTGAGCCCAGGTGAGCACCCGGGAAAGCTCACGCACCTGCCCTCTGCTCCCGTGGTTTGGGGAGAGCTCTGGGCTTTGGGGTCAGCCTGGCAGAGCTGGCGGTTAGTCCTCCTCCCAGATTATGGTGTCAAGCGAGCACGTCACATGTGTACTCATGGGCTCCGCCCATGCCTACCTCTCAGTCATGACCTTGAGCGAAAACATAAGCGTAACAAAATACAGCACTGTCACGCTTCCGTGAATTCTTGCAAACAAAAAGCAACTTATGTTATTTATCAGGAATGCCGACGTGGGTAAAGCAAAGCCTGAAAGGAATCGGGGGGTTCACATTAAATCCCCAAAGTCAGTGGTCATGTCGTATTCTAGAAGCTTCCCTGCACGCCTGTTTCACACTTTGCAGAAAGCTCAAGGTTCCGTCTGGGGGCTCCCAGGCCACGGCATGTGTCGTCTGAATGGAGGAGCGTGGTTGGGGACCCCACCCTTCATGGTGATGAATTTGTGACACGGGTGGACCCCTCCCGAGACTCAGATGTGGCTCCCCGATGTGGGACTCTGCCCCCAGGGTTATTAATCCTCCTCCTCCCCATCACAGGTGGGGTGCCCTCTTGGGAGACGCCAGCCAGACGTGAACGCTTTTCCAGGAAGCTTTGTAGCATCCTCCGTAAATCCCTGCCCACATTCATCCACATGCGTGTAGCTCTTCTAAAGACCGCCCTCCCCCTGGAGGAGAGCTCAGTGTGACTCCTCAGGGTCACCCTGATGAGCGCATGCTCTCCTCCCCTCCCAGGAGTCAGCCCTGGTCACCCGTCACAAAGACGGGGATGTCATTACGGAAACCACTTTGCACGTTTCTCTGGGAGCTGTGCTTCTCTCTCGCTCACTCTCTGTCTCTCCCTCTCGTTCCACCACTGTGCCCAGTTAAGTTAGGCATCCACTCTCAGTGTCAGGCCTGGAAGTTACTCTGGAAACACACGCTTTTCGTGAAATACTCACATAAAACGCATTCAAGTCCCACTTGTGAAATGTCCCCGGGGCAGCCGGGCTGGGCCACCTGCCCCGCGATGGTGGAACCTTGTGCCAGTGGGTCCTGGGTGATGCCTCGCCTGGCGTGGTTGACACTTACCATGAGACGGGTCAGACGGCAGACACCCAGGGCCTGCCTCAGCTGCCGCTCCACTGGAGTCTGTATTGAAAAAAGCACGTAAAATTGACCACTGGAGCATTTTCAGGTGTGCGGTTCAGTGGCATTAAGTACACTCGCATTGTTGTGCACCCACCCTCTCCACCTGTTCTAGAACTTCTTTAAACCGAAACCCCGTCCCCACGGAAGGCTCACTTCCCAGCCTCTCCCCCGCCCCATCCTGTTTATGGATTTGACGGCACGGGGTGCCTGTCGTGGTGGAATCAGGCGTCATCTGTCCTTCTGTAACTGGCTTCCCTGAAGCAGCGGAATGTCCTCAGGTTCCATATGTTGTCGCCTGTGGCAGAATCTCCCTTTTTAAGTCTGAACAATATTCCACCGTATGGATGGACCACATTTTGGGCATCGGTTCATCCATCAGTGGACACTTGGGTCATGTTTTGAGAATCATGCTGCTGTGCATGTGAGTGTGCAGATATCTGCCTGAGACCCTGCTTTCACTCCTGGGGTACTTTCCCGGAGGTGGGATTGCTGGAATTACCTGTGTCCTTTAACTGCAAATGCGTCTTCACGTCTCCAGCCCCGTCTAGAGCCCCGGAGCTCCGCTGTGACTGCTCGGGGGTGGACGCTTGTCCTGAACGGACAGGCCGTGGGTCTGCCGCGTCCCTGCTGCGTCTCAGGCCGTGACCCCCACCTCTCTCTCTCTGTCTCCCCTTCCCTGCCACAGCCCAGCTTTCCCGCCAGGAGCCAACAAGGACGTGCTGTCCGCCTTTGAGTACCCAGGGCCCAGACGGAAGCTGTACAGCGCGGTGCCTGGGAGGCTCTTCGTCGTCGTCAAGCCATACCAACCCCAGGTCGATGGCGAGATCCCCCTGCACCGTGGCGACAGGGTCAAAGGTCAGTGTCCACTCTGCTTCCGGGGCGGGGTCAGGCTGGGGTGCCTTGGCCTCAGCTGACCTCCAGGGTACTGCTTCTGCGGGGCCCCCTGTGGAGACACGGGGTCCTGGGAGGGCAGAATGGGGATTCGAGCGGTCCTTACAGTGTGACCTCAGCGACCTGATGTCCATCAGGAGGGTCGGCTCATGCCCATCTGGCATGGGAGTCCACTGCAGAGATGGAAGGGGAGGGGCAAGCGAGGCTTCGACGGGCAGCTCCTTTCCACTCCCAGGGCTTCAGGAGTGGGTGGTGTGGGGATCGGGCTGAGCACAGGACGGGTTCAAACACATCTTGGGGCTCCAGGAGGGGTGTCAGGAGACTGGTTCAGCCTGGGGGCCTGCGACATTCCATCGTGTGAGACGGAAGGATGCCCAAAGTAGAATCCTGGGAAATGGAGGTGAAAAGCCTCATGCGTGCCAAGTTAGACTCTGTTCCCAGGGTACTGGGGAGCCAGCGGTGGTTTTCCAGGCAGAGGAGGTGTGTGAGGCCCTTAGGGAGATGGGTGTAGTGCAGGCGCGTGCGGGAGGCTGGTGGAGGCGGTAGCGGAGCTCTGCTGTCCTGGAGGCCACAGGACGGAGGTGGGGGTGCAGGGGCGGGCCACGTGGGGGTGGCTGAGCTCACCACGGGAGCAGGAAAGGGCGCACCCACCCCACCCCGCTATGGAGGACAGGCTTCCAGAAGACGCGTGTCAGGCAGCAGCGTGTGTGCCTTGTGGGTTCAGTCGGTCAAGTTCAACCCATCTGGCCTTGACTAGGCGGTGTCCTGCTTCCTCCTCCCCCCGGTGCAGTAACCTGGCCAACATCACCTGGATTTATACGTTTCCAAGGACAGCTGGAGCCCCGTTCTCCCTCTCAGCTCCTTTTGCTGGTCCAGATGCCTGCAAAGTTGACCATCTGGTGGCATCAGCAAGTCCCAGGGGCTCTGTTCATTTCATTCCCGTTGGTTTTTTTTAACCTCAGGTCATTTCTATTGGTCTGTTTTCAAGTTCACTTGCTCTTTCCTTCGAAACCGCCTCTTCTCTGTTAAGTCCATCTTGTGAATTTTTCAATTTCAGAAATAACATGTTTAAACTCTAGGGTTTCCGTGTGTATTTTTTTTTATATAGTTTCTGTCTATCTGCTAAGCCTTCCTGTTGCTCTGTTGAGATTTTCACTCCTTTGGAAGCACGTGGTGTTTAACCCACCCAGTGTGGGTGGGTGTCATCGTCCCTCTGAAATCCCCATCTGTTGTCTCTCCACGAGGGTCAGGCAGGCTCACCGGCTTGGCTTTTCTCTTCTCCGGGACACGGGCCGCATGCTCTGGGGCCTTTGTGTCTGGCAATCTTCTGTTGCGTTCTGGGCATCAGGGTGTTACGTTGCGGTGATGGTGACTTCAGTTCCTTCTCCTCCTTTCGTTTTGGAGGGTCGCCTGGGTGACAGCTCAGGTCCCCAACTTGAGCTGAGCTGCTCTGCATCTGTTCAGAGATGTGGGGGTGCTGAGCTTGCCAGGCCCTCTCTGGCTCTTTCCCTTGTAGGGACACCTCCACTCGTTTCCAGTTGGCTGCTTTCCTGGCTTCCTCATTCTGGTTCAGCAGCCAACTCAGAACACGGGTTTCTCCTCACGTGCCCCCCGACAGCCCTGCCCTGGGGACCACCCTGAGTCCCCACAAGCCGTGCAGAAAGGTCTTCTTTGTCCAGCTCCCCTCCCCTTTCTCCTCAGCGAGCATGCTTCCCATCAGGCCCATCTACTTCTATCCACGTTCTGTGGTAAAGAACCCGCCTGCCTGTGCAGGAGACGTAAGAGACCGGGGTTCGATCCCTGGGTCGGGAAGACCCCCTGGAGGAGGAAATGGCAGCCCACTCCAGCACTCTTGCCTGGAGAATCCCCTGCACAGAGGAGCCTGGTGGCCTACAGTCCATGGGGTTGCAAAGAGCTGTACATAGCTGAGTGCACACACACACACACACAGGGTTTATGGCTGCCTCCGAGGGTGGGGTCCAGGGGGGCCTTTGAGCATTGGAAGTCCCTGATTGTCTCTACATAGTTTAACACAATATTTTTGCTAACTTTTAACGTATAAGCATTTAAATTACATGACCTGCAATGTGGAATTTTAATACGAGAGCTCATTGTGGGGAAGACTTTTTTCCCCCTGCATGTGGACTAATTTTCAGTTGACCCCGAGACAGCCCCCATCTGGCCAGCTCACCACCCACCCACAGGGCACA
This sequence comes from Bubalus kerabau, assembly GCF_029407905.1. Classification (NCBI taxonomy): domain Eukaryota; kingdom Metazoa; phylum Chordata; class Mammalia; order Artiodactyla; family Bovidae; genus Bubalus; species Bubalus kerabau. Next base: position 3,240,398 of record NC_073628.1, read on the forward strand.
GCCTTTGCTAACTGGTTGGCTGGTGCCCAAGGCGGTGCGTGCCTGCGGCTTCGTGCCTAGTGCAGACGGAAGGCAGCTAAAAAGCCCTTGCTGAGCATGTGGCCATCCCTGGACAAGAGCCTCCTGATGCGGCGGCGTTAGCTCACAAAGCTGTTACTGCCCGGGGAAGCAAGGGGGGCGGCGTCTCTCTCACTGCTCCCCAACTTGCAAGCCGAGGGAGGGGCGGGTGTGGAAAGTGCCTGAGAACTCCCTTCCCAGCAGAGCTGGCGGGCCACGGGGCACCGGGAGCCAGAGACGCCCAGGTCCCGCAGGCCCTCCTGCAGCTCTCACAGGGGGTCTGTCTGCTGCGGCCATGACCCCCCCGCCCTCCTCCCAGGAGGAAGGCAGGCAGCGATCCCCGGGCAGGAGAGCCACCTCTAGGGGCAGCCACCGTTCCGAGGAAGCTGGGAAGGTCAGGCCACTGGGGCTCACTGTGCTGAGCAGCTGTTGCCTGCTGACCCTTGGGCGGTGGCGATGCTAAAAATAACCGCATCTCTTCCCGGAGGGGTGACCCCTGAATCTGCAGTCAGCTGCCCGGGGGGTGGGGGGGTCTGGTGGCTCGTGTGAAGGTGAAGCGGGCCCGAAAGGGTTGCTCTGTCTGCACGCACGCCCTCCGCCGGGGCCCCCAGATACGGAGCGCTGGGTCTCCTGGCCCCGCCCGGCTCTGAAACCAGCCAGCCCGCAGCCCTGGGCTTTCACCCCCCATGGGTCCATCCGTCCCCCTCGCTGTCCCCTCAGGCCCAGGGGGGCTGACCTGCAGCAGGCTGGCCTGGGAAGGGCCTGGGGAGCCCTCCCAGTGACCCAGGGGCCGCTCACTTCATGTCTGGGGACCGCGTGTCCTTGTCCCCGTGTCGGAGGTGATAACAGAGGAGATGCTGGTGGAGACTTGTCGGCGCCTGCTGTTCGTCAGGCTCACCGCTTCCGGGACAGCTCACGTTTTTCGTGTAAACCTGCCAGCAGCTGCGGTCCGCAGGCATCGGCTCCCATCATGTGAGCTGCACAGGCCGCTCTAACAATAGTCCCCAGACTGGGCAGACTAAGCCTCGGGATTCACTGTCTCCAGTTCCGGGGTGCGGGTGGCAGGTGGTGGGCCCTGGGGGTCCTGCTGACCCCCTGCAGCTTTCGTTATTCACATCTTTTCTGTTCAGCCCTACGAGGCGGGTCTTAATGTTCCCAGTGGACTCTGAGCCCGTGCCCCTGGAAAAGTGCACCCCAACATCTCTCTGAACTGAGGGGCGCCTGGGCACAGGGCACTGTCCTGCTCCTCCTGGTGATGGTGGCCTGAAGTTCTGGGTGGTGTAGATGTCCATGCCTATCTGGGGCTGGGTGCAGAATGTGGGCAGGCCTGGGGCTCGGCTTTCTCAACCCAGAGGCCGGCCCGTCCCCTCAGTTGGGTCCTTCCTCGGTGACCAGGCAGGGTGGGCTGGGGTGGGGGTGGGGGCCTGTTAACTTTGCCAGCCTAATCCAGTGTGGGTGGTTATTATTGTTTTTCTGTTTACGAGGGAGGGTGCATGTCTTTGGGGGACAGGGCTGGGCCTGGGGGCAGCTTTTGGGGCGGAGGCTCCCCTGGCACCTTCTCCAGCCAGTTTGTTTCGGCCTCCGGGGAGCTGACTGACCTGTAAAGGACAGTGAAGACGGTTGCTTCTCAGGTGTGACGTTGTTGACTTTTCAGTGCCTTAGAACTGGAATTCATGCATGAGCCCAGCCCAGCTCCCTCTTCGCTGTACCAGGGCCACCTGGCCTGGAGAGCCAGTAAGCCCCTCCCCAGGATGTGGGTGGACAGACAGCCCAGAGTGCAGGCCCACGGTGAGGCCGGATGAGCCAGCAGACCCGGCTGCTGGACTCACTGAGGGACAGAAGTGAGTCCCTCCCTTAACACACAGCCTGGTCTAGACGGGACCCCATACACATCCCCTCCCTGCCTCCTGCCCCAGGAAAGAGGACCCCCAGCTACCATTGCTGAACCAGACACCCAGGAGCAACCTGGGCCCTTTCTCCCTCCCTTGCGCACAGACTGTGGCTCCTCTGCCCCCCGAGGTCACTGGGAAGGGTCCCCGAGCGGACCGCATCCTCCCACCCATCTCCCCGCTCTCAAGTCAGCTGTCCATGGCTGGTCATTCTCTCTGCGATTTTGTACTAACAGTCATACCCAGAAGCGTGTTCTCGATACGGATCCTACGTGGGTCTGGGTGTGTCATCCCTGGAGGGGGCCGGAGGCAGGCAGAGGCAGTGACGGCCAGAGGTTCCTGCTGTGAGGTTAGCGTGTCCTTTTCACACCTGGGGCCGCTCTGAGCTGAGGAGCATTTTCCTTCTCTGATAAGTGGAGAAAGTGAGACAGGTGTTCCGGGAGCTGCCCGGTGTCTCCCTGGACGGCCCCTCCTCCCCCAGACCCTCTACAACAGCACAAGGGTCTGCTCACAGCTGCCAAGAAGTAGGATGGGTGGGCACTGGCCAGACAGCGCCCTGCAGCAGGCCCCTGTCCCCCGCCGGCCATCTGGGGCAGCGCTCCGAGATGACCCTCTCTCGTCCAAGCTGGGCCCCCATGGTATACGTCAGCCAGGCTGCACAGAGTGTGAGACCAGCACTGAATTTTGGAGAAAGTGGTCCGAGGGATTGCCATCATCCTGGTCAGCAGGGGGCTTGCCCGTCTCATTTGTTCAGGCCATTTCTTCAAATTATCAGGCAAGGACTTTTAAGACTGATGTTCTCTGTGCTGTTGACCTTCAAAATTCATGGGTCTAGGCATCCTTTATCTGGTCTCAGAGATTAAGATGAGGTCTGCGGTTATGGTCCCTCCTCCACAGCCTTGGTGCCTGGGGCTCCCGGGTAATTTACAGAAGCTTCAGACGTGCAGAGATTGTACTGAGCTCCTGAGGCACAGCCGTGCTCGGAGGGAGCCGGGGCGTTGTGGGGGGCGGGGAGCGCCCCCAGCCCAGCATCACAGGCCTAAGAGACAAAGACCCTCCCCACCGAGCTCTTATCCCTGACAACCCAAACATTTGTCCAGGCGATGCCTGGACCCTCTTGTCTTAGGATTTGCATTGCTCACCGATGCTTTAAAAACAAATACGCTTCATCCTCGTCTGAGGCCCTTGCGCACCCGGCGCTGAGCCAGGGAGGGGAGCCCAGCGTTCTCAGCCCTGCGGGCAGAGCAGCTGTGTCTGTCCCGCTGCCCTTGTCCTGTTTTCACTGTGCACCATGGCTCCCTGCTGCTCGTCAGTCAGTTCAGTCGCTCAGTCGTGTCCGACTCTTTGCGACCCCATGGGCTGCAGCACGCCAGGCCTCCCTGTCCATCACCAACTCCCGGAAGTTGCTCAGTCTCATGTCCATCAAGTCTGCGATGCCATCCAACCATCTCATCCTCTGTCGTCCCCTTCTCCTCCTGCCTTCAGTCTTTCCCAGCATCAGGGTCTTTTCTAATGAGTTGGCTCTTCACATCAGGTGGTCAGAGTGTTGGAGTTTCAGCTTCAGCATCGGTCCTTCCGTTGGATGTTCAGGACTTGTATATCGTCCCCTGCTGCTTGTAGCACCAACATAATCCATAGGTTCTTCATTAATAAGCCAGCTGAAGGCCCGGGGCCACCCATGTGGGGCATCGGCCAGCCCGCTTCACGTCCAGGCGGTGTCTTGTAGCTGCCAGGCAGGCTGCTTTTCCATCTCCTGCTGTGAAGTCTGATTCATCAAACTAACTTAGGGCATCCTGTGAGCCTGGACTCTTGTTCCCCCACCCCCAGCTCGGGACCTCATGGTTCCTTCTCTTCATCGGGGTGGCCTGTCCCCCGACTCTGACACTTGTAATAACTGATGATGAGGACTTGGAGGCCCCCAACCTCCCATCTCAACTGGGACCCAAGGGACAGGACACAGGGGCCACATGCCTGGTGCTGCAAGATACGAGGATGCCGGGATGCCCCGTGCTTGCATCCTCGCACCCAGGTCTAACAGGCAGAGGGGCTCAGAGGCTCCGCATTGCCCCTTCCGAGGGACGCTTTGCCAGTCCTCTGGTCCCCCACTGAAGGGGGCGTGGTCAGCCGGCAAATGGACCAGAGCCGCTCGCCCTTCTCCGCCTCATCCCCAAGCCCCGCCCACTAACCCCGCCCCTTTCCGTGTGCAGTTCTGAGCATCGGCGAAGGCGGCTTCTGGGAAGGCAGCGCCCGTGGCCACATCGGATGGTTCCCCGCAGAGTGTGTGGAGGAGGTCCACTGCAAGCCCCGGGACAGCCAGGCAGGTAAGCGGACCCCGCCCTCGTGGTCCACCTCTCCCGGGCCTGGGGTCAGCGTCGTTGGCGATGTCCAGTGCACGGCAGGTACTGGCAGGAGGACATCTCTGATCCTCTGAGCGGTGGACGCCATCCCGCCTGCTTTTGTTCGAACCAGAAACTGGTGCGGCGGGGAAGAGCAGCCTGGAAGCTTGTAGTTAAAACGCGGCTCAGTGCACTTGCCAGGAAACTTGGATCCTGCGTTCGAGCCGTTGGAAAAAGGCTTTGGGGGTTGATTAAATGCTTGAAACTATTCTATCGATCTCTTGCGCCAACTTTCATAACAGGCAGCTTTGCATTTCCCACCGGCTTCTGCCAGGCCCTCCCTGAGGACTTGAGGTTTGATGTCTCAATGAAAACTGCTAGAAAGAGGTCGGTGCTCACCAAAGCAAGTCATTCCAGCCCCTCCCCAAACTCCCAGGTACAGCTCTGACACCCGCCCTGAATGTGGTTGCCGAAAGAAGGAGTGGATTAAAATGTTATGAGGATTCCACTTATATAAAAGGGTGCTGAGAAAAATGGATGAGCTGGAGCCACGCAGAGCAGAGGTTTCTTGTAAGAGCCTGGTCAACACGTGCCCTGCCCACTTCTGGTAGAATCCCAGTCTTGGGACGCGCATGGCAGGAGCAGCCACGTTTGCTTTGCAGCCAGTAGCTTTGCTGCATCCGTGGGCAGTCTGGTGGCCCTGACCCATTCGAGGTTCCCAGTCCAGCTCTAGCTGGGCCAGCCTGACCGGGAAATTAGCTATCCTGAACAGGCGAGCCCGGAAAAGCGAGATGTGTCTCTGGTCTGCAGACATGGAGGGCACCCAGCTGGTTCCCTTTCTGAGAATGGGATTCTATGAGTGTGTCGGTCTGTACTAAGCTTCCCACAGTCCTGCTCAGGTTAAACCCAGACGGGGACGGTCACCTTTGCCATCTTGTAGGGGTGTCGAGGTAAGAGCTATCACTCACTCCATCCTGAAAGGGAAGACTGGTTGTGCTGGGCTAGGTGGACCAGTGGTCAGCAGGCAGATGGGAGTGTGTTTTCATGGGTTTGGTGATGATATTCTGAGCCCCTGGTACAGGCTGGACTTCCTGGCCCTTCCAGTGCCCAGCACCCGCTGGCTCACACCTGTGCCCTCCTGTGAGCAGCTACCCGGCCTCTCTGGTCTGGGAAGGGCAAGGCCGAGGCCCTTGAGCTTGACCTGCCTTTCCAGGTTGCTGGACACCTCGCCCCTCCTCTCCTGACCGGGAGGAAATCCGGCCCTCCCTCTCTCCCCAAGTTAACAGCTTCAGCGCCACTGGTATCCTGCCCAGATGCTTCCACCGGAAGACTCAGGCATGTTGGTGCTTGGTATTGCTGGCAATTTCACACCTGGACAGAAGAGCCCAGAGCGACCATGTGAGGGTCATTTGGGCCTTCCTGCTCCCTGTGTCCTCCAGAAAATACCAGCTTCCTGGAGGGAGGGTGGGTTGTTGTTCAGCTGCTCAGTTGTCTCCAGCTGTTTGTGACCCCATGGACAGCGAGCGGCATGCCAGGCTCCCCTGTCCTTCACTATCTCCCTGACATTGCTCAGCTTTATGTTCGTAGAGTCAGTGATGCCATCCAACCATCTCATCCTCTGTTGCCCCCTTCTCCTCCTGCCCTCAGTCTTTCCCAGCATCAAGTTTTTTTCCAGTGAGTCAGCTCTTTGCATCAGATAGCCAAAGTACTGGAGCTCCAGCTTCAGCATCAGTCCTTCCAATCCATGCTATATGTGGATAACCATGAAAGTGTGTGATCCACACTGTGGTTAAGAATCTTAGGAGCTGGACATTTTTTCCACAAACGTGGTGGCTTCAAACACATGTGTGATATCCTGTGGTTCTGGAGGTCAGGAGTGCGGTGGAGGGGAGGGTGGTCTCGTGGTGGTGTCAGCTGGGCTGTGTTGCTTTGTGAGACCTTTAGGGGACGGTCCATTTACTTGCCTTTTCCAGGTTCTGGAGGCCACCGCACCCCTTGACTGGTGGTCCCTCCTCCATTCTCAAACCTCCCAGTTATGGACCAGGCCTCAGGCTGTTCATCTCTGGCCCTCGCTTTGCCCCCTTTCCTCCACTTTTAAGAACGCAGAGGAGCCTGGTGGGCTGCTGTCCACGGGGTTGCAGAGAGTCAGACATGACTGAGTGACTTTCACTTTTCACTTCACTTTGGGTGTGGGAGTCCAGAGTGGCTCCTGTTGGGTTCTCTTTGCCTTAGGCTTTCTGAGATTGCGACCCAGCACCATCTTTTATAAAGGTGATGACTTACATGCAGTAAAAATGCCCACGTGGTAGTAGAGTTCAGTGTGTTTGGACAAATGTGTACACCTATGTCTCCAACTGCAATCAAGAAAACATGTCCATCGCCCCAAAATGGTCTCTCTGGCTGCTTTCCCACCAACCAGAGGCAACCCTGGTTCTGATTCTTTCGCTGAACCAAACTTGGGTCCACTCACCCAACATGCAGTACAGCCGACCTGCTGACACTGGGTTGTGGTGAGGAAAGATGCAGTGTTTATTGCAAGACGTCACAAAGCAAGGAGAATGGGCAGCTCAAGTTCAAAAGCCCCAGGTGTGAGGGAGAGGGTTGTGGGGTTCGTGGTCAGCTCACGTGCAGCTCTCTGATTGGTTGGTGGTGAGGGAACAGCGTGATGTTTCTGGAATTTCAACCATCAACTTTATGGCTTCATTCACTCCAGGGTCTGTGTGCTTGTAAGCAACATGTGGTTAACTTCTTCCGCCTGGTGGGGGTTTGAGTATCTGCAAAACAGCTCAAGAATGTGGCTCAGAATAGCATCTATAGCCCTTGAGGAGGAACTGAAAGTCCTTGACTTTGTTTTACAGCAAAACTACTATTATTCCGTCTGGCTTGACTGTTTCCCTTTGGTTTTGTATTTATCAATCAGATAAATTTAATCAAATTTAATCAATTTAATCAAAATTTGTGCTTTGGAACTTGGGGAAGGCCTGGGAAGCTAAAGCTTTTCTACAAACAAGAGGCAAGGCACATGAGGGGTGGGGGGGTGTGTCTGTCTCCAGGAAGTCCCCACAGGGTCCTCAGTTTTAGCCACCAGAGATCAGTGTAGCCTGCGGTTGTTTCAGAGCTGGAACTTACAGCACGTACTCCTGAGCCCGGAGTGTTTCCCGCTGCTGAATGCCACTGCAGGAGTGTAAGTCAGGGCTCTGTAAACGTTGTTTTCAGTGCGTGTTCGTTGTATATTTATGCCCCAGGATGTGCACACGTGCTCCTGGTAATGGACGTTTGGGTTGCTTCTCAATCTGGGCTCATGACTGAAGATGCTACGCACATTTTTGTACAAGTCTTTCTCCAGATGTCTTTTCCTTTCTCTTGGGGAAGCACCTAGGGCCACAGATAGGAGTGTGTTTGATTTTATAAGAGACTGCCAAACAGTTGTCCAGACTACTGTGCCATCTTGTACTCCAGCCGGCCATGTGTGAGCGTTCTGGTGTCTCCACTTCTCAGCAGCATTTGGTAATATCAGTGTAATTTCAGCCATTCAGATGGATGTGCAGAATATCAGTCTAATGTCAGCCATTCAGATGGATGTGCAGAATATCAGTCTAATATCAGCCATTCAGATGAATGTGGAGAATATCTTACTGTAGGTATAAGTTGCATTGTGCTGATGACTAATGTTATTAAACACCACACAGGTCCATATAGTCAAGGTTATGATTTTTCCAGTAGTTATATATGGATGTGAGAGTTGGACCATAAAGAAGGCTGAGCAATGAAAAATTGATGCTTTCAAATTGTGGTGTTGGAGAAGACTCTTGAGAGTCCCTTGGACTGCCAGGAAATCAAACCAGTCAATCCTGAAGGAAATTAGCCCTAAATATTCACTGGAAGGACTGATGCTGAAGCGCCAATACTTTGGTCATCTGTTGAAAAGAGCCAACTTGTTGGAAAAGACCCTGATGCTGGGAAAGATTGAAGGCAAAAGGAGAAGGGGGCGGCAGAGGATGAGACGGTTAGATAGTGTCACCGAATCAATGGACATGAATTTGAGCAAACTCTCGGGGATAGTGGAGGACAGAAGAGGCTGCAGGAATGGTGTGCAGCAGTCCACGGGGTCACAGAGTCGGACACGACTTAGTAACTGAGCAACATGTGCTTACTTACCTTACTTATAGCTTCTCTTGCAAAGTATCAGTTCAAGCGTTCTGTCCGCTTTTAACTGGGCTCTTTATCTTGCCATCACCAGCTTAGAGGAGTCCTCTACAGATTCCGGTATCACTCTTTGATCAGGTATCTGTTGCAAAGACTTTTCGCAGTCTGTGACAGCGTTTTTATTTTCTGTGTCTGTTAACAAGTGGAAAGTTCTTTACGATTTTAAATGAAGTCCAATTTCTCCATTCTTTAGTTTCACAATTAGCACTTTATATAGTGCCTGTTTTTTAATGTTGAAAATTATGTTGAGTATACATAGAATCCAGAAGACGGGAGAAGTTATTTTTTAAATGTTTCCATGCAGCAAGCTGCTTCTGCACAGAGTTGGCTGGCTTGAGCCCTGAGAAGCTTTCTCTTTGGTGTAGGACCACTTTTATATCGGTGTTCGCTGGTGGTTCAGTGGTAAAGAACCAGCCTGCCAATGCAGGAGATGCGGGTTGGGAAGATCCCCTGGAGGAGGAAACAGCAAAGTGCTCCAGGATTCTTGCCTGGGAAATCCCATGGACAGAGGAGTCTGGTGGGCCAAAGTCCATGGGGTCACAAAGAGTCAGACATGACTGAGCGATTAAACAACACTTTTGTATATTGTAAAGCGAGCATGTTGCCACAAACCTCACCCACATGCGCTAAACAACAGGGGAATGTTTCGGGGAAGGAACAGCACAGTGGAGAGCCCTACTTACGGCTCTTTTGGCTGTGAGCAGGACCAACTGATTTCTCGTCGCCTAATGACAAAGACCAGAAGCCGAGGGTAGCCAAGGGCAGACTGAGACGGTGGCCTTGGGTCGTTGGCTGCTTTGTTGATATTTAATATAAGCTCCCCTCGGTTCCATGAAGAGTTTGGTGGTTTATTTCTCTCACAAGTGACGCACTTGCTCATCTTGACCTTGCTTCTGATTTCTCAGGACCATGTGTGTTTCCAGCAGGCTCTTCTCCGTGGTGTCTTGTCTGGGCTGGGGCTGATCCTTTCAGACTCATAACGCTTTGTGCTCCGGCACAGCCCTGCATTCGGGCAGCCCCCCATGGGGTTCCCAGCGCGGGATCCCGACTAATCCCCATGTGCGTCCACCTGGAGTGATGGGGACTCGGGGGGAGCCCTGGCTCCTTCTCAGTCCCCCGGCTCCCGGCTGGCTCCTCCCTCAAGGGAGCACGGTGGCTCTGCGTGGGTTTCTTCACCCGGGAAGGACATGAAGGCTCCAGGTTGCTTGTGCAGCATCGGAGGGGGAGCAGGGTTGTAGGAGGTCTTGTTTCGATGTGGGAGAGACGGAGGTGTGTCCCGATTTATACAGACGCACCTGTTTGCGTGCATCAGCCCAGAGAGTTGACAACAAGGTGCTTGGGTAGTGATGTTACCGTGCAGTATGTGTGGAAGATGGCGATTTGGAGGACATGGACAGTTAATTAGGTACATGCCCGACCCCCACACCCATCACACATTTATTCTACAGAGTCAGTGCCCCAGGAGCCATGATGGAGTGCCAACGCCTTCGATGCTCTGAGGGCACGTGGCACTCTGGACGGCAGGAGTGGATCCATATCGTGCTGGCTCCCCCCACCTCTCCCCAGCCCCTGTCGGTCTTGGTCTAACCGCCCCTTCCCCCTGCATTCCAGAGGTGGCCAAGGTGACCGCAGGAGGACTGGCTGGCTCTGGGATCCGTGAGGCGCCCCCTTCCACCAGAGCTGTGATGAGGCGCAAAAAGCCGGTAGGAAAGAATCGATTCTGTGTGGTTAGCCTTGACATTGACGGGCTGCTCTTCATCCCAGCTCTGTTTCTACTTGGCACTTACCCTGGTCCCACGGCCCTGCCCCACTGCTGCGGACACCTCAGAGTCCCCTCAGCCTTAGGGGGTCGCTCGGGCCGTGGTGCAGACCCGTGCCCCGGGTTCTTCTCCAGGGCAGCAGGAGGCCCAGCCCACTGGGGGCTCCTCTGCTGACAGCGAGACCCCTGCTCTTTGACCCTGCACCCGGAAGCTGGATGATCCCTGAGGCAGACAGGGCATTTGAGCATTTGTTTCCTTGCTCCCAGTAAACAGAAGTCCAGCTCATCTCTGGTTTCAGCTGCTGTGACCTGGTGGGAACAATGCCAAGGCCACAGCTGGTCACTGTCAGCGCGGTTGCTCCGTGTGCCCCAGACCCACGTGATCCTGCCTGCAGAAGGCGTGAGATGGAGCCCCTGGAGCTCCCAAACCCCTGGGCTGCCCTGGACCCCAGTGCCCTCAAGAGACCTCCCTGTACCCCACCACAGGCCCCAGCCCTGCCCTGGGCTCACCCCAAACTTTCAGTTGCCATCTTCAAGCCTCCTCAAGTTTGAGGGCGGGATGGTGAGCGGACGTGGGGTCCAGCACCCCCGGCCCAAGTCCCCCCGGAGTCTTTCCTGGCACAGAAGCCCCTGCAGCAGCATGCCCTGAGGTCCTCCCTGCTGCCCCATCAGGCCCACAGCCTGGGACCACCCTGGGATCTGGGCTGAGCTGGGCAGATGCGATCTGGGCTGAGTTGGGCGGATACGATCTGGGCTGAGCCGGGTGGAAACCTTCTGCGTGCCGGCTGTTTTCTTCTCCAGGCAGCTCACCTCAGCCTGGTCCTCGGTGCCCTGGGCTCAGTCCTCCTCGGTCCTTGTCCAGCAGAGAGGTTTTGACAGGAGATGGAGTCTTCCTGCCTCCTCGGCAAACATCCCAGGCCTGGCCCTGGTTAGGTTGACTTGGGTCATCCGTAGTCCCCCACCCCGGAATCAGTCACTGCGGCTGGGGGAGTGGGTGTGATCGCGTGCCAGGCCTGGGCAGGGCTGGGGGCAGGGGGCGTGCCCAGGCCAGTTGTGTGCTCCACCAGCCAAGGGGCTCCGTGTGCTCAGCCACGGCCACCCCTTCAGCTGAGAGGCCAGAGCCTCTGGGCTCTCTGCCCGGGAGAGGAGGCCATGCCGTGACCCACCGTCCCCCTGGGAGACGAGGCGGGAGATGCACCACCTCCCCCAGCGGCTCTGGGTGCGGCCATGGGGGCAGGGCCCAGCGCAGTCCCGCGTAAACAGACGTCCCGTTAGTCACGGAGCGTGCGAACCGTCTGCAGCATGCCACAGTGGGCATGGTCGGCTCCAAAATAGAATGTTTTTGTTATCTTTAGAACATTTAAAAATATAGGCAAATGACTCGATTAGCACAACTGTAATCCAAAATATTAATAAGCGACGAGAGAGCCGGCTTCCAGTCACTAGCTGTTCCCTAACGGAGAATGAAACCGACACGGGGACTCATTGTCCTGGCTGCTAATGAGCGTGTTTTTGTTAAACAACCGTGGCAGGAGCACACAGCCTCCCCGCCCCCCACCGCCCTCCTTCTTTTACGCCATTTTATTAAATACGCTTGGAGCCTCGCCGCCTGGGTGTGTGCGCCTTGACTCCAGGCAGCTGCTCTGTGTTTTAAATACCAGTTTACAGGCTCAGGCTTGCCCCCGAAATAGAGCTCTGCCAGGTCTGTCTGCTTCTATCGGGAGGATTCAGTCCTTGGTGTCACCTGGGACCCAGGCCCTCTCCCCTCCCCACGGCAGTGGTGGCCGGCCCTTGGTTACCGTGGCAACCTGCTGACGCGGGTACCAGCCCTGCCTCCTCCACGGCCCCTCCTGGTGCCACAGGATGTGGCGTCTCCAGCTCTGTCCGCAGCCCCCTCGGCCTCCTTGCACAGTGGTGGTCCCTACTGGCCAGGCTTCTGGGTTGGGGGGCAGGGGTCTCAGCTGGGGTGGTTGACAACTCTTGCTGCCACCCGGGCCTCCTGTGCGGATGGCAGTGGGCAGAGGAGGGCCGCTGTGGCAACGTGCCGCAGACCAAGGCGCTTACACGGCAGCTGCGCATCGTCCTGAGTTCCGGAGGCGGGACGCGAGGGCCAGGTGCGGGCAGGCGGGCTCCTCCCAAGGCTCCTCTCCTCGGCGAGCCGGCGGCCGTCTTCTCCCCGTGTCCTCACGTGGCCTTCATGCCGGCACATCCCTGGTGTCGCCCCTCTTCTCACAAGGACACCGATTCTGTTGCCTGAGGGTCCACAGTTATGACCTCATTTAACTCTAATTATCTCCTTAAAGACTCGGTTTCCAAATGCAGTCATATTGAGGATCAGGGCTTCGACCTGTGAGTCTGGGGACACCGTTCAGTCTGTGATGATGGTAAAGACTGCTATTCACGAGCTGTGCTCTGCTCCACATGGAACTCTCTACAGACACCTTCCCCGCTCCCCTTCTTGCTGTACAAACCCGTCCCCGTGGGGCCGTTCCATTATCTGACTTTCAAGGGCAGCAACTGTGCTGTCTTGTCTTGAGACTGTTACCTGCCCAGGCTGCAAGCTGACCCACCAGCATTTGGAAATCTCTCAGGGCAGCAGCAGCAGGGGCAGGCCCAGGGCCGTCCTGTGCTCTGGGGCAGATATAATCTGTGTGCTTGGTGCCAGCCAAGGGGATGGAAGGAGTGGGCCTGTGAGTTAGTTTGTAAATATGATTTGTAAGGTGAGTTGACCGAGGTGTATTACCCTTCTATGAGGGCAAAGAACCAGGAGGATACAAGTAGTTCATAGTGGCATTCCCCATACAGGACGTGGGGTCTGAAATGGACCAAGTGCTGAGAAAGTACTTCTGGGATGGATGAGAAGATGAGGGAGGGGCAGTAAATGGACATGTGGGTGAAGGTTTGGGTGGGTGGATGGATGGGTGGACATGTGGGTGAAGGTTTGGGTGGGTGGATGGATGGGTGGACATGTGGGTGAAGGTTTGGGTGGGTGGATGGATGGGTGGACATGTGGGTGAAGGTTTGGGTGGATGGATGGATGGATGGGTGGACATGTGGGTGAAGGTTTGGGTGGATGGATGGATGGGTGGACATGTGGGTGAAGGTTTGGGTGGTCGGGTGGATGGGTGGGTGGACATGTGGGTGAAGGTTTGGGTGGATGGGTGAATGGCTGGCTGGATGGACATGTGGGTCAAGGTTTGGGTGGATGGATGGATGGATGGGTGGACATGTGGGTGAAGGTTTGGGTGGATGGATGGATGGGTGGATGGACATGTGGGTGAAGGTTTGGGTGGATGGATGGATGGGTGGACATGTGGGTGAAGGTTTGGGTGGTCGGGTGGATGGACATGTGGGTGAAGGTTTGGGTGGATGGGTGAATGGCTGGCTGGATGGACATGTGGGTGAAGGTTTGGGTGGTCGGGTGGATGGGTGAATGGCTGGCTGGATGGGTGGGTAGGTGGATGGGTGGATGAATGGATGGATTGATAGATGAACAGATGGATGGGTGGATGTGTGGAGAAATTGGATGGATGGGTGAATGGACACGTGGGTGAGGCTTTGGGTGGATGGGTGAATGGATGAGTGGGTGGGTGGATGTGTGGATGGATTGATGGATGTGTGGATGGATGGAGAGATGGATGGATGGGTGGATGTGTGAATGGAGTGGTGGATGGGTGGATGTGTGCAGAGATTGGATGGATGGATGGGTGAATGGTCACGTGGGTGAAGATTTGGGTGGGAGGGTGGATGGATGGGTGGATGAATGGATGGATTGGTGGATGAACAGTTGGATGGGTGGATGTGTGGAGAGATTGGATGGATGGATTGATGGGTGGGTGGGTGGATATGTGGATGGATGGAGAGATGGATGGATGGGTGGATGTGTGGATGGATTGAGGGATGGATGGGAGGATGGTGGACTTTGTGTGAGGATGGTATCGATCCATTCTCCCTCTCATACACAGCTCATCTCAGTTCCAGTGATGGAGCTTCTCTCACTTTAAACCTCTCCATCTCTACTGGATGAGATCTCTTTAAAACCATTGAGTTTGTGGACCACAGGGAAGGTGGTGAGCTATTCTAAGACTTAAGGAAGTACCAGCGCTCCAGGCCATGGTGTCTTTGAGTCTGGCTCCTGGAGATTGTTCAGGGAGCAGTCCCTTCACCTGACCCAAAGTCAGTGATCTCTGTCTCTGCCTTCCCTGCCTCACCCCAAATACAGGGAGCTGGACCCCCCTCCCCCTGCAGAGCTGGCAGAATTGTGCTGGGGCTTGGGCACCCTGTTTAGGTAACTGGCTGTCCCATCTTCATCATCCATGAGTGATGGGCTCTTAAGTGCCCCAGAAGATGGTGTTGTCATGCCCTGCAAGACGTGGGATGCTCCCAGGATGTGCAGGCAGACCCTGACCCACCATCTGTCATTCTAGAGAGGACAAACCTGCAGTCTCTCCCTCAGTACCCAGTCTAGGGATGCTTAGCCAGGCCGGGAGCCCCCCCCCCAGCTGGGGCACAGACAGGAGCCAAGGGCCGCCCTGCCGAGTGAGCTGTGGCTCATTTTGGAGAACGAAAGCCATCAGATGGTGCTCTGTTATTGAGTTAAGATGTTGTTTTTGGCTCCGCTGAAATAGACGATAGGAAACAGATCCGGGGATAATGAATAAACATTGGCTTATGGGGGCTGCATGCTGGGAAAGATGAAATCTCACATTGGCAGATTACATGGAAGACATGCATATGTAAGGAGACATGTAAGGGCCAGCTCCTGCTCCCGCAAATCGTGGAGCCAAGGAAGCATCTGGGAGCATGCTCTGTGTCTCCCCTGTGCCTAGCCAGGCGGGGTCTGGGGATGTGGGGGAGCCAGAGGAGGAGGAGGAGGAGCCTGGGGTCCCAGGGGACCTGGCCCCGGGCAGCCAAGGAGACGGGGCAGGAAGTGGCTGCTTGGGCATCGCTCACAGACATAAACCAACAGTCACCCCTCATCGTCAGCAAATGCAGCTTCCAGAAGCTTCCAAGTGGTTCATCAAGGAACTTCCCTGATGGGTCCAGTGGTTAGGACCCATGCTTCTACTCCAGTGGACACGGGTTTGGTCCCTGGTCAGAGAACTAGGATCCCACATGCCACATGGTATAGCAAAAAAAAAAAAGTGGTTAATCAATTCAGGTTGTAAGATTAGTGCTGGACGGTCAACTCTTGCCTGTCTCGGCTTACTTCCCTCCTCGAGCTAGAGGACTTCAGACGTGGCACCTTGCTTTCTGTCTCCTTAAATTGAGATGAACTTCTCAAACCGTAAGATTTACCCTTTTCAAGCATAGAATTCAGTGGTTTGCATCTATTCACAAGGTGTGCAGACATCACCACTAATTCCAGAACGTTTGATCATCGCAAAAAGAAACTCGTTCCATTAACAAGCATTCCCCATCTCTCACTTCCCTCGGCCCCTGGGGACCATTCATTTACTTTCTGTCTGCATGGATTTGCCCATCCTGGACGTTTCCTACAAGTGAAAGGCTCCTGTCTGTGGCCCTTGGTGAGCGGCTTGCTTGCGCATAATGTTACTTGTTCAGGTTGAGTAATACTCCCTTGTGAATGTAGACATCATTTTGTCGATCCATCCATCAGTTGGTGGACATTTGGGTTTCTGTTTCTTGGCTTTAGCAAGTGCTGCGGTTCATGGGGTCGCAGAGAGTCGGACACGACTGAGTGACTGAACTGAACTGAACTGAACTGCTATGAAGGGGCTTCCCAGGTAAAGAACTCACCTGCCGATGCAGGAGACGTGTAAGAGATGCTGGTTCGATCCCTGGGCCAGGAAGATCCCCTGGAGGAGGGCACAGCATCCCACTCCAGTGTTCTTGCCTGGAAAATCCCATGGACAGAGGAGCCTGGCAGGCTGCAGTCCGTGGGGTCGCAGTTGGACACGGCTGAAGCGACTTAGCACGCATGCATTGCTAGGAATGTTCATGCACAGGTTATTGTTTGAATACTTGTTTTCAGTTCTTTTGGGCACACTTAGGGGTGGGGCTGCTGGGTCACGCGGTAGCTCTGTTTCACCTTTTGAGGAATCGCCAGACTGTCTTCCATCTTCCATTCTCTCAAGTGGGATATGAGAGTTCTGATTTCTCCACATCCTTGCCAACTCCTGTTTTCTGGGTTTTTTGATAATCGCCATCCTAGTGAGCATGAGGTGGTATCTCACTGTGGTCTCCACTTGCATTTCTCTGATGAACAGAGACGTTGAGCATCTTTTTTCATGCTTACTGGCCATTTGCGTGTAATCATTGGAGGGGTGTCCACTCTTAAAATTAACATGTTTATCATCCTCGTCGTCTTTCCTGATAGCTCTGTTGGTAAAGAATCCATCTGCAATGCAGGAGACCCCGGTTTGATCCCTGCAGTAGGAAGATCCCCTGGAAAAGGGAACGGCCAGCCACGCCAGTATTCTGGCCTGGAGAATTCCATGGACGGGGTCGCAAAGAGTCGGACACGACTGAGCGACTCACTTCACTTCACTTCCTACACATCATGTTTGGGCCTGCAGTGAATTGGGGAAACACAGAAAGGTATAAAAAAAGAAAAGAAAAGGCACTCATAATCCTACCCCCATGTCGATCATCCCCAGTCAGTCCTTCTTTGAGTATAAATGCCTAGTAAACAAAATTGAATGCATCCTTTCAAATTCTGGGTCTTACTTTTGCTCTTCCCCAAGTGACAAGGACATGGTGTCATGGCCTGAAAGTTGTCTTCAGAAGCACTGTTTCCAGAGGCTCTCGCGCTGTCCTGGAGGAACCGCCGGTACGCAGTTTGCGTCACTGTGTCACCGCTCTGACACTGACGTGACATTGGCCTCCAGCTGCCGCTTTGCTGCCGCAGGGAGCACCTCAGTGGCAGCCTCAAGTTAGAGCTTCCGCGTCCAGCTCAGCGTGCATCTCCCTGAGTCGGCTCGCCCAGGCACTCCCCACAGAGCGAGGCCACCTCCTTTCCGTCTCCAGCCCTAGAGCTGCGCTGACGTCTGGCTGCCTCCCATCTGTCTCCTCCAGGGAGTCCCCAAGTTTCCTCCCTGGGTGCAGCTCTCAGCGGCTCCCTAGAGATAGGACCTGCCCACAGCCCTCGGGGCAGGGGATGTGGGGACACACGGCTCACCTTTCCTCAGATCAGCAGGGATTGTCTTCATGGGCAGGCCACACCCAGCGGTGCACGGGCAGCGTGCTTCTCTTCCGCTCTCAAGTCACTGTCCTGGAATTCTTAGTCATTTTTGCACCACCCCATTTTCATTCTGCACCGGGTCCCGAAACGTTCATAGTGGCTCTGCTGACCTGGAGGTGCCACCCCCTGCCTCCACGTTATGTTTGAGGACACGTGTCTCGTGCTCACATTCAGAGGTCTTCATCCTCCAGAGCGCTGCCAGCTTTAAACAAACATGCTTTGTTTTGAAAACTCACAGGGTTTCC
This sequence comes from Bubalus kerabau, assembly GCF_029407905.1. Classification (NCBI taxonomy): domain Eukaryota; kingdom Metazoa; phylum Chordata; class Mammalia; order Artiodactyla; family Bovidae; genus Bubalus; species Bubalus kerabau. The sequence continues at coordinate 3,258,094 of NC_073628.1, forward strand.
TAATTCCTGATGCCACAGGCCGGGTGGCTTGGGAGCTTTTCCTATAACTCAGCTGAAGCTTTGATTTGGGATTTGGCATTATTTATGCAACTGCCAAAACCCAAGGATGGGGCTCTAAACTCTGGCAGTGGCCAAGCTGACCACACTGGGCCAGGCTCGCCACCTGCTGGGATGGGCCTGGGCTGGTGTCCTCTCCCGCCCAGGCGGCCGAAGCCCGCGGTGCCTCTGCCCCGGCTCCAGTGCGCCCCTGCGGCGGGAGCCCCGCCTCTAGATTGTTTCGATTAGAGATTCGTGCTGTGCATCACTGCTGAATGCAGCCGGATCCCCCAGGAGCATGGTCCAAGCCGGCACAGCTGTTAACCGCGGAGAACGCACCCCAGCAGCCGCTGCTTGTTTAGCTGGGATGCAAATGTGCCTTTTGCCTGTATCCCGGAGTTTCTCCGTGTGCTCTCCCTGGGTGCCTGGAGGGGGCTCCCCTGGGCTTCTCCGTGGAGCCCCGTTCCCCAGGCGGGTGCCCAGGGAGCCAGCTGCATCTTCAGCATGGCCACCGGGGAGTGTGACCCAGAGCATTCAGACGCCACGTCTCTGACGCCCACCCTCATCCCTCCCTGCCTACCTTCCAGGACCAGTGGAGGGTCCCTGAGCCTGTTAGCTCCCAGAGTGCTGTGTGGGGAGGAGGACTGAGCTCAGAGCAGGGAGGAGACCGGGAATGGCATGTGGCGGGGCGGGGGGTGGCTTGCATGTGGTTACAGCTCCTCAAAGTGTCGGTTCTCTTTCCCAGTCTTTTCCTCGGATGCAAGGGGCCGGCAGCCCACCTGAGGGGCTATTTTACAGAGAAGGACCCTAGCGGTTAAGTCACTCTCTGGCGGTCATGCTGGGACCCGGGCTCTCTGGCCTTCTCACGCATGGTGACATCGGTCCAGATGGGTCTCTCAGGGCCAGCGGGGGCGGGGGGAGTTGTCAGATCATTTAGCCAGACCGCTCCCCTCGACAGTGCCTGACCGTGACCTTGATGGGCTCCGAAAGCTCCCTCCCCAGCAGGTCAGCAGACAAGTAAGGGGAGCGAGGCTGTAGCGGTGTTAGCCGTTACTCCCCCAGCCTGATTCGTCTTCCGAGGTTGTGTTATTAGAGGAGGGGTTGGGCTGCCAGTTCCATTTCCGGGAAAGACTCCCAGGGAAAGAGCAGGAGAGACGGCCAGGCTCCAATCCTACACACCAGGTACTGGGCTAGAACTTTCTCACCCCGTAGACCAGAGCTTCATCTGACCCGATCTCCCCCGGCCCGCTGTCCAGCAGAAATGGGGGCCCAGGCCACGCCACCCTGCTGCTGTGACTTGCCCCCCAGAGGTCACACCATCACTGTGGTCCCTTCCACAGCCCCCGTTGGGGTGGGAGCTGGGGGCAGCCTCGTGTCTCCAGCCTCCTGGGTCTACAGGAACCCATGGGTGTTGGAGCCTCTCCATGGGCACAGATCAGAGCCTTGGGGGTGGCGGGGTCACGGACCTTCACTGAGGGTCAGATGAGGGCTGCCTGCACACGTGTGCACATACACACGTCTGTACTTGCACACCTGAACAGTGCAGCACACACGAGCACGTGTGCCTACATGTGTGTGCACACACGCGGTTCTGTGAGCTCTTCCAGAGGCTCAAGGAGCCTCCCCCCACCCTTGCCTGGGCCCCAACTACACGGTGTGCCCCTTGAACACCTGCCCGGGTAAGCGCGTAGCTCCTGCCTGGCTTCGGGGCCGGGCTGTCCTTGAGCCCGGGCCCGAGGACGGAACCCTAGCGACAATCTGACCTAGTTCCTATTCCTGAAGCGCCTGGCTTCGCTCGTGGACGCTCCTAGAAGGAGTCTCACTGCCAGGGTGACCGTATCATTTATCATCCAAACGGGGACACTTCTGGGAGCAAAGCAGAGTAGCTGGTGCCACTCAGCAGTTGCCAGGTGCCCAGGGCTGCCCTACTTACTGCAGGAGCAGAGGCATAGCAGGTCTGGGTGGGAGGAAACTGGAGCCAGAGCCACTGGGCTGCTCACACACCTGCTCCCGCATTCATTCATTCACCCTGCCACCCTCGCACTGGCCAGCACCTGGGGTCCCATGGAGGAGAGCCCGCCCCTGAATTCCAGGAGGGGAAGGAGAGACGTTTATCAGGGTGAACAAACGCCACGGGGAGCCCCAGAGGCTAACAGTGTGACACCCAGCTCTGCAGTGCCCAGCATGACACCCCCACTCGGACACTGGCGACCTGCCTGCGCACGCTGCTGGGGACTTGGCGCCGATGGGCCAGGTCCAGGCCCTGGGGCATCACTCGGGGGATTGGGCCCAGGTGTGTCACCTCTGGATTTGTGTCCGGTGACCCTTTGTGCCTGAGTGTGACGCTGATGACCCCCCTACCCGCAGAGTCCGGCTGGAGGGGCAGCCCACAGGGGCACAGTGGCTTGGGTGTCCGTGTCTCTGCCCTGGGGACCCTGGCTCGGCCCAGGGACCTGGGGACGCCACCTGTCTTCTCTCTGTGCTTAGTCCCTTCGCCTGCAGACGGTCCTGTGTCCAACCCATCCTGTGCCTGCAGAGAACTCAGATGACGCCCATAAAGGTACCTGGCATCTGCTCGTGGCTCAGGGGCCCCGGTCCACTGCTGCCCGATGGTCAGGGTCCAAGCCCCGAGTGGCCTCCCGGGTCCAGGGTGACCCGCTGTGCAGCATGGCCGGGCCGTGTACTGTGCACGCCAGGGCGGGCCAGCTGGGAACCGGCCGGGGCCCCAAGGCCAGGTTTGCACCACGGGCAGGAAGGACCCTGGAGCTTCCTCCCCGAGATGCACGCAGCCAGCCTGGGGCCTGTGTCCGGGCTCTACTCCTCGTGTGCCCTTCCTCCGGGCAGTCTCCACGTCTCCATCAACCCTGGACTGGAGGCTGCCGCCCCTGGAAGCTCTCCAGCCTCGCCCCGTTGTGGCAACAAGCGCAGGGCGTTTGGCAGTCTGCCATTTGTGGTCTGTGAGCTCTGTGTGCAGGGCCAGGCACAGACTCAATGAATCCAGGGTGGGGAGTCAGAGAGGGCCAGGGGATGGAGGGAAGGCCCCCAGGGGAGCACACGCTGCCTCTGCAGCGCCCCCCCTCCCCCTCCCAGAATGCCTCCCCACCCACCTCGCCCCCTTCCTTTCCTTATTGACCCATCGGGAGTGCAGTGTGGTGCCCGCTGGCTCCGCAAGGGGCCAGGAGCCCCTCTCCTGCAGAGACCGGTCAGTCCACTGGAACAGGGTCTGCTCTGAGCACCCCCCCAGGGTGGTCTCCCTTGTGCCCACACCCCTGCCTTGCCCCACATGTGCTGTGCCAGCTCCAGGGCCCTTCTGCCCAGCTCACTCCTTCCCAGCCTCTGATCTTAGTGCAGACCCTGCACCAAGGGCCCGCCTGCTCTGCTCTTTGCAGATAAAACCCCTTGGCTTGTTGGGGGTCTGTCTTTTCATCGTCTGCCCCCCAAGTGACAGCAGGAAACTCGCCGCTTTGTCCCCAATCCCGGGTCTCGTCCAGATCCCGCACTGGGTCACCATCAGCTCCATGAATGGACCCACCAGCAGGCGTGACCCTGCCCTTGGGGACAGGCAGGCAGGGAGCTCACCTTACGCAGTGAGACCTGGGATGTGGGACTCTCTCCACTTGACAAGGGAGGAAAGAGGCTCTGGAAGCTCTGCAGCGTTTGGAGGGACCCCCGGCTAGCAACTGGCCACCCCTGGCTCTGAACAGGCCTGAGCGTTGTATCTCCCATCCCCAATGCCCCCTCCCCCCACGCTGCCTCTCGGCCCAGGGGGCTGAGCATCCGTCAGGAGAGACCCAGATGACCTGAGGCAGTGACCCGAGGACTGGGCGCTCGGAGCCCCAGGCAGAATGTTCTGGAATCTTTTTTTTTTTTTTAAAGATGTGTTTAAATTGCAGTGGAATTCACACAATGTAAAATGAACCAATTTAAACTGAACAGTTCAGTGGCTTTTAAAATACCCACCTACTTGTGCAGCCGTCACCGCCGTCTAATTTGAGAACATTTTCGGGACTTCCCTGGCCGTTCAGTGGTTGAGACTCCGTGCTTCCGCTGCAGAGGGTGCGGGTTCGGTCCCTGGTTGTCAGGGAACTGAGGTCCCACACGCCATATACCACAGACCAAAAATAATATTATCATCTTAGAACATTTTCATCACCTGCTAATCTACTTTCTGTCTCTGTAGATTTCCCTTTTCTGTACGTTTCACGTAAAAGGGATCATATAAACTGTGGGCCTTTGAGTCTGACTTCTGTCGCTTAGCTTAATGTTCTGAAGGTTCGTCCGTGTTGTAGATCGTTGCATCGTTCCTTTTTAGGACGAAGTAATTTAACAGCCCGCCGTATGTGTGCACCACACTTTGCTTATCCATGCATTCATCCATCAGTGGACACTTGGCTTGTCTCCACTCCTTCAGCTAGCGTGAATGCGCCTGAGTGTCTGGTTGGGTCCTGTTTTCGGTTCTTTGGGGTCACGCCTAGGAGAGGAATCGCTGGGTCATACGATCACTCTTAGGAGCAGTGGCTCAGATGATGAAGAATCTGCCTGCAATACATGAGACCTGGGTTCTATCTCTGGGTCTGAAAGACCCAGGGAAAGATCCAGGAAGGTCCCCTGGAGAAGGAAATGGCAACCCACTCCAGTATTCTTGCCTGAAGAATCCCACAGACCGAGGAGCCTGGTGGGCTTCAGTCTGAGGGGTTGCAAAAGAGTCGGATACAACTGAGCAACTGACGCTTTCATGATCACTATATTTCATTTTTTGAGGACCTGCCAGGCTTCTCCGCACTCTGAAATCTTGACCCTGCAGAGAAAGATCAGATGGCGGGCGCTTCTTAGAGTGGGGGCAGGGGCGTGGGGTGGGTGGCTGTGGGGATGCTCCCCCTACCCCAGCCCAGCCTGGCACCAGCATGTGGGGCATGAAGCCCGGCCCCCGGGTGGACATCTGCGGTGACGCTTCCCCGAGTCCGTGTCCCCGTCCCCTGACTGCTCACCACTCCCCAGGGCAGAGACCCTGCCTGCCGCCTCTTAGTGACCTGGGTGGGTGCCCAGGAGGCACTCCACACCGCCCGCCACGTTGGAGCTGGCCGAATGGACAGTCATCGGAAAGAGTTTGTTATTTGCTAACGAGTGTTAACCAGCCTGAAACAGATTTAGAATTCAGTGTGGTTAAAAATCATCAGTCTTATGCCATTTAAAAATTGCTTGTCATTTTGTATGCCAAGAACTCTTCTAGCAGCCTACTTTTCCAAAATGATCGCTGATTGGAACAAAAACATTGCCACTAAAATTAGAGTGACAAAATGGAGTTGTTATGAAACAAAAAGGAATTCGGCAGGTACATTTTAACAAGTGAGGAGCACCCCACACACACACCTGTGGGAGCACCACGGGCTTGGCTGCCCCATATGCTCCCAGGAGCCTTCTTTTCCACGTGCGGGCTCTAAGGTTTGACTAAACCCACAACGAGAACCCATCAGGGAGAGGGTGGTTGCTTAGGTGTGGAAACTTTTAGTGAGTAGTTAAACCTGGAGATGAGTAAGGGAGGCCTGGCTGGAGAACTCTAATAAATAGGATGCGTTTCAAATTAGCATCAAAATCCAGACATTCGTATGTTGAGAGAAGAGACCCTCCTCCCCACTACTTCTCCCTTCCCCTCCACTGGAGCATCACCACGCGCTGCCCCACGTGACAGGAGAACACACAAGGACCACGGCTGCAGTGAGGCGGCGGTTTGTTTCTCTGCCGTGTTAGAGGAAGGTGGTCCAGTGCTGGGGTGGGGGCTCCAGCCCATCATCGTGCACGTCACATCACATCTGGACAGCCTCCTCCTCCGTCTCTGCCACTCCAGGCTTACAGGGATCTAAGCTTTTCCTTTTTTGCTGCTCCATCATCCTTAACAGGCCTTCCCTGGTGGTTCAGACAATAAAGAATGTGCCTGCAATGCAGGAGATCCAGGTTCGATCCCTGAGTTGAGAAGATCCCTTGGAGAAGGGAATGGCTACCCACTTTCAGTATTCTTGCCTGGAGAAGTACATGGACAGAGAGCCCAGTCCATGGCGTCACAAAGAGTCAGACACGACTGAGTGACTAGCACATCCTTCACAGGCTGCCTCATGGTTCAAAGCGGCTGCTTAGATTCCATCCATTGCATCCACATTCCAACAGAGGAGAGGAGAAGAAACAAACCATGGCCCTCATTTTATGTAAAGTGTCCGCTACTGTCCCACCTATCTGCCACAGCGTCATCTCCAGGATGTTTGAGAGCTGTAGCCCTTATTCCAGACGACCTGAGGAAAAAGTGGAGAACAGATGTTGGGGGAGACAGCTGGCCCCTTTGCCATAGTACGCTCTAAGGTACAGCCTTCTTCCTGTTTCCACAGTGCAGCCACATCTGGACAACCTCCCCCCGCCCCACCCACGGCCACTTCCATCTCAGCCAGCGCACCTCAGGATGCAAGGCATAAGATATCACTTAGGTAAAGGTTTGGGATGCTGTAAGTAAGAAAAAAAAATTTACTTCACACACAGAGAAACTGAAGCTAGTAGAGTGGAAGGGACCTGCCCAGGCATTAGTACCTGCACACTTACTCTAGCCACCCTGCGGGCCCTGGCTCAGATTTCAAAGTCCCATCAGATTTCTCACCTTCTGAGATCCTGGACCTCATACCAGGTCAGAACCTGTGTCCCATAGCCAGGAATATTACCCCTCGTATCTGTCAAGCCTCTTGGTTACAAATGATAAAAATCAAGCTCAGCCTGGCTGGGGTCCAAAAAGGAATAGAATCACTTGAAAGCTCAGGAATGAGGGCTTCAGGCATGGCTGGATCCAGGTGCTCAGAGAGCATCAGGCAGCTCTCTTTCCACCTCTTTTCTCTGGTTTCCTCTGTATGAATTCTGTTTTTGGCAGCCTCTCCTCATACCTTCGGGAAGTGGCCACCAGCAGCACCAGGTTATGGGTCAACTCTTTAGCAGCCGTTGAAGGAGGAGAGTGCCTCTTCCCAGTCATTATAAGACAAGGCTCAGGATTGAGTCTCGATGAGCTGATTTAAGTCATGTGACCGAGGGGGTAGGGTGGACCCACTGACCAGACCAGGATCCTATGCCCATCCTTGGGGGGAACTGGGCATGGCACACACACTAGACTTGGGTGAAGTGTCAGAAAATGGACCCTGGTGGGCTGAGCACATCCTTCCCTGCCCCCCCTCCTCCTGCACCCTGTGACTCCTGCCCCGACTCTTCTCCCCTCAGTGAAAACAGAGCCGTCCTAGGCTCCTGCCCTCAGGGCCTTGCTCACAGGCTTGTCTTCTTTGTAAAGCTTTTCCTCCCAGTGCCTGAGGATCTAGTAGGATGAGGATTGTGATACCCTCTCTGGACTCTCAGTGCCTGCCCAGCCCAGAACTTGGTGTCGAACAGGTGCTAGTCAGTGTATGGCGGCCGGTCGGTGAAGGGAAGAAAGGACAGGCAGGTGGGTGGAAGGACGGGTGGCCAGAGTGATGCGTGGACAGGTGGGTGGGAGGATGAAAGGATGGGTGGGGGTGGACGATGGATGACGATGGATGGATGGATAGTTTGGTGAGTGGTGGATGGATGGATGGTAGATAGTGGATGGGTGGTGGTGGATAATGGATGATGATGGATGGATGGATAGTTTGGTGAGTGGTGGATGGATGGATGATGAATGGTAGATAATGGATGGGTGGTGGTGGATAATGGATGATGGATGGATGGATAGATGGATAGTTTGGTGAGTGGTTGGTGAATGGATGATGGATAGTGGATGGATGGATGGTAGATAATGGATGGGTGGTGATGGATAGTGGATGGTGATGGATGGATGAATGGATGGATTTGTGGGTGATCTAATAACCAGCAGGGAGTAGGAAGAATTTACTGGTGGATCACACAGGCCTGATTAACTCCATGCAGTTTGATGCTGTGTTGTCATTTCACACCAGTATACTACCCAAAGCAATCTATAGATTCAATGCAATCCCAGACATTCAGTACTTTTAAAAAGCATTTTAATAGCGTAGATGTGGCAGGAGACCCAAGCCAGCCGAGCGTCCCTCCAGAGCGGGCGTGACTGGAGCTGTGTTTGCAAGGCTCCCTCGTGCTGACTCAGGTGCCCCGGTCTTGCCCAGGCCCCTCCCGCCTCACTAGGTGTGATCCTGGTGGGAACACAGCGTCCTGCCTGAGTGCCTCCCGTTGAGTCCTCTGTGGCGCGCGGCCCGGGTCCGTCGCCAGGGATGCGTCCGCGTGGCCGGCAGGGGGCGCTCTCACACCAGGCGTGTCCTCCTGCCTGGTCCCCCGGTGCTGTCCGCGCGGCCTTCGTAGCGGAGCTCGCGGACTCAGAGCATACGCTGTCCTCCCGCATGACCGACTGCAGGGCCCAGCGCGGGAGCAGAGGGTGGGGCGGGCGCCCTTGCACTGACCACGGGGAGCCTGGCTCACCGGAGGCTCGAGGACGCCTCCTGCGCGTGCCGGGACCGGGGCGGGCGTCGTGCCGCGGCCTCAGCCCGGTCCATCACGACCCCCAGGCTCCGTGCAGCCGCTGCCCCTCCTTCCTTCGGCGCCTCGTAGACAGAGTAGCCCTGTCGCTTGGCCTAGTTCTGAGGGGGACTGAGGCAATCCCATGATCATAAAGTCTCTGCACACGGTGGGCACGCAGTGAACAGTGTCCCTGAGGGTTTAGCCTCGGTCGCAGTTGTAACTTAAACCTGCCATCCCACATCACTGGCCTCTATTTTCTGCATGAAGAAGTGGAGGCTCAGAGAGGTAAAGTGATTTCCCTCCCGTTACACAGTCATCGACTGGCAAAGGGGGAGCTTGGCTCCAGAGCCCCCAGGGAGTTCCCTCTTCACCATGCGAGGGGAAGTCGGGGGCCAGGGAGGAGCTTTTTTTCTGCCAGCTTCCTTTGAGCTGGTACGTGATGGCCCCAGGGCCTCCTGCCCAGCCCAGGCAGGGTGTCCCGTGACCTGGGGCTCTCGGCCAAGCAGGGCCTCACGGTGGTGCCGGGTGGGAGTTACGTGGCCTGACCGTGGGCCTTGACTTCAGAAAGATGCTTCCCTCCTCCTGCTCCTCCCGCTCCTCCTGAGCCCCTCTAACCAGGCCACCACCGGTCAGCTGTCCCTTCCGCCTTTGGGGCAAAGTGAGGGCATGTGTCAGGTGGCCACTATGGACGGCCTGTGACCGCGACGGTGCTCACGTCTCACCTCCCCAGGTGGGTGTCACTGACCGGGAGGCCCTGGGTGCACCCGCCTCTAGGGCAGACGGGACTCCCAGCCATCCAGGAGGGCACAGGCCATGGGGAAGTCCCGGCTGAGAGGTTGTACCCTCCGCCACCCAGGCATCCGTGCACGTCCATGCTGGGCTGCCCGCCTTGTATCCTGGACCGTGGCAGACACCTGGGGCTGGAAGGTGCTGTGCTCATACCCCCAAAGCCTGCTCAGAGCTGCACGCCCTGGGACTCACAGCACGGCTGCCCGACACACAGAGGCAGGGACGCCTGCATCCAGCTGACCTCTAATTTCAACACTCAGCCTCCCAGGGACCCCGAGAGTGGTGATGCTCGGAGACCTGTCGCCTCTACCCCTGCTCTTGGAGGACCACCATGGACATGGGCTTGCTCATCCCTCTGCTTCAGAATAAGCCTATTTAGGCCGTGTCTGGGAAATGGCAACACTTGGATAACGAACGTGACGGCCTGGGCTTCGCTTTGGTGGAGGGTTGCTCTCTTCTGTCGGCTTCCAGATGAGAGATTCACCAGGCGGTGTGGGCAGGTGGAGAAATAGAAGGCAGGAGGCAGGTCTGGGGCTCCCGGGCACCCCCGCCGGGCACTGATGGGTGGCCTGGGCTACGGCCAGTGGCTCTCCGGCTGTGCTCCCTGATGGGCCCCCCCTGCAGCGCTGTTGCCCATGAGCTTGTCAGAAGGGCAGATGCAGGACTTCCCCATGGCTGAGCCTCCGAGCTCCCAGTGCACAGGACGTGCAGGTTGGATCCCTGATCCGGGAACTGGACCCCACAGGCTGCGACCAAGAGCCCACGTGCGGCGGCTCAGTGCACGCGTGTGTGTTCAGTCCGTTCAGCTGTGTCCGGCTCTGCGCGGCCCCAGAGAAGCCATGCAGACTACTACATGGACTGTGGCCCGCCAGGCTCCTCTGTCCGTGGGATTCTCCAGGCAAGAATACTGGAGCGGGTAGCCATCCCCCCCTCCAGTGGATCTTCCCAACCCAGGGTCCAAACCCGCATCTCTTGCGTCTCCTGCATAGACAGGCAGGTTCTTTACCACAGCGCCACCTGGGAAGGCCAAGGCCTGGTGCAGCCCATCTTTAGTACAAAGAAAAAGAGAGAAAGGAATGCAGGTGCTTGGGTTCTGCTCCAGAATTGGGAATTCCAGGGCTCCGGGTGTTCCTCGAGTCAGGTCCTGGCTTAACCAAGTCAGGGGCCATTGAGGAAGGTTCTGCTACTCAAAGTGTGGTCCACAGACCACAGCGTGGGCATGGCCACCTGCCAGGAATGCAGGGTCCCAGGCACCATGGACCTGCTGATGGAGGACCTGCATGTTGACAGAATCCCTGTGACTCGTGCGCACGGTGGGGCTGGGGGTGCATTCAGAAGGCTTGAGCATCTTCTCTGGGGTCAGGGATGACCTGGTGGGCCCCGGACGGCCCAGGGACCCCAGCCACCTGCCCAGCTTCCCTTCCTGCTAACCCCGCTCACCCCTCCCGAGCCTCCCCTCACCCCTCCCCACCCCATCCAGATGAAATGTGCCCCCTGCACACCTCACACCCCATCTGACTGCCTTGAGGAAAGGGGAGGGTGAGCAGTCACGGTTCTGAGAGATTCTCAGCCTCTATCTCTGAACCAGCTTTTGGGAGAATCAAGCCACTTCCGCAGGATCACACAGGCTGCCCCCACTAAGTCGTCTGGGGACAGAGGGTTGCCCCCAAGCTAGCCAGGTTACAACTTCATCTTGTACCAGGGCAGGTGGGGTGGGGGAGTGGGGCGGGGTCTGGTTATTCAAAACCCAGATAATCTAAAGCCGTTTTGTCACTTGGAAATAACTACCAGTTTCCAAGCAAGGGAAAGTGTTAGTCGCTCAGTTGTGTCCTACTCTTTGCAACCCCATGAACATGACAGGCTCCCCTGTCCATGGGATTCTCCGGGCACGAATACTGGAGTGGGCTGCCATTGCCTTCTCCAGGGGATCTTCCCCACCCAGGGATAGAAGCATAATGCAGAAGCTGCTCTAGTGTAACCCCACCTCCAGCGTCCTCCCAACCACCCCCTCCGGAGCCTCCGTGTTGGAGGAACCCCCTGACCCAGTGACCTCACCTCCACTCCTTGCCGTTTCTCTGGACCTTTTAGGAAGTGGTTCCGGTTCTGTGTTCCCTGTCTCAGCCACTAGATGGCAGCGGTGGGGTGCAGAAGCCACGGAGAGGGGCGTGTGGGTCCCTAATCCAAGCTGAGCCCTGGGAGACCATCTTCCTGGGAATCGGGCAGCCCTCCACCGGGATTTCTAGGGGAGCAAGTATTCAAGGTTACTGTTCGGAGCAGCCGACAGAGTCAGAGGCCTGCAGGCACCCTGTGGGCTCTGCAGGGCCGGGGTGGGGACACACCAGGAAGCTGGCAGGAGGAGGGACTGTCCGGGCCCAGGGACAGGGCACCGGGGATTGGGGGAAGAGGGTCAGAGCCAGCCCTTCTGCGCACACTCACCTCCAGGAAGCTCTGGGGAGGCTGACATCCTGTGAGAAGGCTGCATGTGGATTTTCTGTTTGTTCCAGACCCTCCGTGAGCTCGGGAAGCAGGCACAGAAACGCCCACACCACACACAGCGCTAGTGGCATGGGGCTTTCATCTCAGACAGGCAGCGTGGGGTGAGGCTGTGGAGTCCAAAGCCTGCCCCGCCTCACCCCTGACGGTCCCCACGACACCACGTGGGCCAGCTGGGCGGCCCTTCTGCTTCTCATTTTCCGGGCAGAGGGGGCTTCCCAAGTGCCACTAAAATGGGAAAGAACCTGCCTGCCAATGCAGGAGACGTGAGAGACACAGGTTCAATCCCTAGGTTGGGAAGATCCCCTGGAGGAGGAAATGGCAACCCTCTCCAGCTTTCTTGCCTAGAGAATCCCGTGGGCAGAGGAGCCTGGCAGGCTACAGTCCATGGGCTCACAAAGAGTTGGACACGACTGACGCGACTTAGCACGCAGCTCACAAAGGAGGGAGAGCAACAGACCCTACCCTCTTCCATCGGTGGAATCAACCACCCTTAGAAATGCAGAGCGGGGGCTTCCCTGGCGGTCCCATGGCTAAGACTCCGCACTTCGGACACTGGGGGCCAGGGTTTGATCCCTGGTCCGGGAACTAGACCCCACAGGCCGCAACTAAGACCAGGGGCAGCCGAAATAAATAGATAATTTTTTAAAATGTAAAGCTGTGAGCACAGCAGCTGGCCAGTATAGGCAGGTGTTGTTATGCGTGATATTCTTAAGTGTTGTTATTAAGGACAGGAAAGCCTGGCGTGCTGCAGTCCGTGGGGTCGCAAAGAGTCAGACACCACTGAGTGACTGAACAGAAACAATGCTGAGTGTCATTAACTCACCAGCCACTGTTATTTACTGTTTTATGTGGAACACGGGTTTTACTCTAGGCTGAAATAATTACAAGCAGGGTTTCCCATCCAGGGGGATTGTGCGGGACGTTTCCAAGCACTTTGGGTACTTTGCTTTTCTTATCCCTGTCACTACGATTGCATAACAGTACTGTTGCTGTGATTATTATTGCTGTTAGTTGTTCCTTTGGGGAGACCCAGCACCCCCTGTAATCGATGTCTCTCCTGTCCGGGGCCATCTTTTTTGTTTTGTTTTGTTTTTCAGTTTGGCTGTGCTGGGTCTTAGTTGTGGCATTTGCGATCTTTGTTGCAGCATCTGGGATCTAGCTCCCTGGCCAGGGATCAAACCCAGGCCTCCTGCATTTGAGGGTGCGGCGTCTCAGCCACTGCACCACCAATGAATGCCCAGGGCCATCTTAGGTCCAGCCATTCTAAGTAGGCCTTGCTAGCCCTCAATTCAGCCAGCGTTTCCTGGGGAACTGCTGTCTCTAAGATGGCCCGCATGGCCTCAGGCACCCTGGTTTTTCTCATCTGTGTCTTCCCGCTCCTGCAGCGAGCCCTCTCCACTAACCCTCACTGATGTGCGCTGTTCAAGTTACACGGAGGCCTTGGGGAGCCAGAAAGCCCCTGTCTCCCCCACATCCTGCCTCAGCCTTTCCCAAGCCACTTGAAGCCAAAGTAGGGGAGTCAGGGGCCTGGGTCCAAGGCCTGGCACCCGCCCCTCTCTTATGGATACATTGAAATTTGGCAAACTCTTTTCCTGCATCCATCGATGACATGGTGTGTTTTCCAGTTTGTATGGTCATTTGTGTCCATTGATTTTTCGCATGTTGAACCGGCCTTGCATTCCTGCAGTAACATTCACTCGGTCGTAAAGTGTTAGTCCTTTTATACGTTGCTGGGTTTGAGTTCCTAGTATTTTGTTGGGGGCACTGTGAGGCATCTTGGCCTGGTTTTCGGACCCTACCTTTGTCTGGGTTGGATTTCAGTCTAATGCTGTCTTCATAAATTGTGTTCCCTCCAGTTCTCTTTTCTGGGAAAGACTATGTAGAATTGGTGTTTTGTTTTTTCTTTTTTCTTGAAATGATTTGTAAAATTCAGTGAAATCATTTGAGTATAAAGACAGCTCTTTTACGATTTTTAAAAAATTACTAATTCAATGTCTTTAATAGATATAAGGCATTTTAGATGATCTACTGCTTCTTGGGCAACTCCGGGTACTTTGTGACTTTCAAAGAATTAGTCCATTTCAAATTGTCAGACCTGTCTGAGTTGTTCAGAGTCCCTCATTATCTTCTTAACGTCTCTTCTGTACCCATAGCACCTCTTTCATGACTGATATTGGTAACCTGTGTCTTATTTTTTTTCTTTGCCAATTTTTCTACAATTTAATCCGTTTTATTGATTTTTTCAAAGAACTAGCTTTCAGTTTCATTGATTTTCCTCTTTCCTTTTGCTAGTTCACCGATTTCTTGCTTTTATTATTTTCTTCCTCCTGCATGCTTTGAATTTATTTTGCTCTTTTTCTAGTTTTATGACTCAGAACATGTGTTCATATTCTGTATGCATTTAAAAGAATGTGCGTTCTGTGGTGTGTTCTATAAATGTCAGCTGGATCCTATGGATGTTATTTTTCAGAAATGTTTGTGCCTTTGTTGACGTGCCCTGTGCTGGTTCTACTGATGCTAAGAGAGGAATGCTGACATTTTCCCAGATAATTACGTGCTTGTCCACTCTCTCCTTTCAGGTCTGTCAGATTGTCTCAGAGTTCTGGTGTTAGGTGCATATTTATTCAAGACTTACGTCCTCTTGGTGGATTGATCTTTTTATTGTTATTTAATGCTTCTGTTCCTCCGTAGTAATTAGTACTTGCAGGATATATCTTTCCCATCCTTTCACTTCAAACCTACCTATGTTAGCATAGAAAAAGCTGATTTCCTTGTAAGCTGCAGATCATTGGGCAGGTTATTAAAATTCCATTCTAACAATCTCTTATCTGACGTGTTGAGACTAAATTTTACCTAATTATTAATGGGTTTGTATCTACCGTTTTAGTTCTTGTTCCCTCTGAATTTTGTTCTCTTTTTTTTCTTTCCTTTTTTTAAAAAACCTGGCTAATTTCCTTTTCCATTTTAATCTACTTACTGAAGGTTTTCCTTGTATATCTGTGTGTGTGTGTGATTGCTCTGGTTACTTGCCTCTCTGCAGTTTTCTGAAAGTTGCTGTTTTACTGCTGCAAGTAGAATGCGAAAACCCGACCACTGCGTTGTTCCTTCTGTTTTCCTCCTTTTGTGTTATATTTTTCACGTGTATTAAATCTGGATGCATTGAAAACCCTATCGTATGACCTAATCATTTTTACTTTCGGCCATCATAAATATTGAAAAGACTGTCAGAAGTGAAGAACTTCTTGTTCAGTCATTAAGTTGTGTCCAACTCTTTGTGGCCTCGTGGACTGCAGCAGGCCAGGCTCTTCTGCCCTTCACTGTCTTCTAGACTTCGCTCAGATTCATGTCCATCGAGTTGCTGACGCTGTCTTCACTGTCAGAAGTGAAGAATATCCTGTTACCTCAATATTTACCAATTTTATCACACATCCTTTATTCCTGATTTTCAGTCTCTCTCTCATATCATTTCCATTCCATTGGAAGCATCTCCTTTAGCATTCCTTTTAGAGTTGCTTGCTGGCAACGAGTTCTCTTGGTTTTTCTTCATCTGAGAATGTCTTGATTTTGCCTTTATTCCTGAGGGATATTTGCTGGATATAGAGTTTTGGGTTAATGGCACTTTAAAAACACTGTTCCACTTCCTTTTGACCCCCATGGTTTCTGCTGAGAAATCTGCAGTCTTTCAAATGACTGTTCATCTACATGAGATGAGTCATATTTCTCTGTTGGTAGCATGTTTTCCTGTTTTTTTGCCTTCAATAATCTGAGTATGATATGTCTGGATACGAATTTCTTGAGTTAATCCAATTGGGCTACACTGAGCTTCTTGAATTTTGTTTATGTGATCCTGTCTGTCAGGCTGGATATTTTTTATTGATCTATCTTCAAATTCAAGTTCACTGATTCTTCCCTCAATCTTCTATTTTTGAACCCATCCAGTAACTATTTTTATTTCTGTTGTTTCCCTTGAGAGTTGGCATATCTCTAGTTCTTTGTATGCCAACTGAGTCCAGCTTGTATCGTGGAAATTTTGAATATTTTGTTACAATACTCAGGGTCTTGTGTAAATCCTCTGTGAAAGGTTGATGTACCCAATTTCTTGGTTGCAGTCAGAGCCCAAGTTCCAGACACTTTTTCATTGGTGTGATTCCAACATCAGTTTAGTTTTCAGAGCATTGCTGTTCAGATATGCCTCATATACACACCAAAAGGTCCCAGTCTTGGAGAAGGGTGATGGATCACCTCCTAGGCCCATTCTCAAGATTCTTCACATGCCGGTTAAGGTCTGATCCACACGTCCTCAACCTGAAGCGAGCCCAGAAGTTCGTATACCACTTTACACAATCACGCTTCTGCTCCCTCCTCACCACGGTCTTCCTGACACTTCCCAGTGCTCTGGGCAGCTTTTTTGGGTCCTCCAGACAAAAAACTGAGACTTTAATTTGCCTGCCTTGCCATGAACATACTGCAAATCTGTCTTCATCTGCGGCCATGTGGCAGGAGAACAGAGAGAAGAAGGAGGTGGTGAAGACTCATCCCACGTTTTTGGAGCCACAGGTCCTGTGGTCAGAGAAGGCCTCCGCCCGCCCAGTGTCCACTGCTACTGTGCCAGTGCGGGATTCCCTAGGGCCGTCGGTGGGAGAAAATGCAGTAGAGATAAAAGCGGGTACACACACACACACACACACACACACACACACTCTGAGCCCCAGGATTCCTTTGTCCTACTCCTTGTGTCAGAAGATGAAGTCTCATCTCGAAGCTCCTCATCTGCACTTGGTGGGCAGGCCTGGCCTTCAGGTGACCTTGGAGTCCAGCCAGCGTGCACCTGATGAAGAATAAGTGGAAACTCACAGCCTGTTTATTGGTGCTTTGAAATCTGGCCTCCTTCCCCAGTCTGCCTGCTGCTATTTTTAGTGCACAGATAATTACCCAGCATCTGTCTAGGTTTATAGCTGCAGTCACTGGGGGAGGCACAGGGGAACATGTGCTTACTCCATCTTTCCAGGAACTAGAACCCTGGGCTGAACTTGCACCTGTGTGTACAGTAGCATCGTCTGCAGGCAGCAACAGTTTTACTTCTTCTTTTCCAGTTTGTATTTCTTTTTCTTCTCTGATTGCCGTGGCTAGGACTTCCAAAACCCGGTTGAATAATAGTGGCGAGCGTGGACATTCTTGTCTTGCTCGTGATGTTGGAGGGAGTACTTTCGGGTTTTCACCGTTGAGAACGGTGTTTGCTGAGGGTTTGTCATTTGTGGCCTTATTTTATTGAGATAGGTTCCCTCTGGGCCCACTTTTTGGAGAGTTTTTATCATATGATCTTACATTGTGCATGTATTTCTTTCATCAGCTTTAGGAAGTTTATGTTCATTATTTCTTTTTTCATTTTTTATTGAGGTGTAGTTAGCATATATTGTTGTTGTTTAGTCGCTAAGTTGTGTCTGACTCTCTGCAGCCCCATGAACTGCAGCCCACCGGGCTTCCCTGTCCTTCGCTGTCTCCTAGAGTTTGCTCAGACTGATGTCCACTGAGTCAGTGACGCTGTTCAACCGTCTCATCCTCCGTTCCTCAGTGGCTTCCCTAGTGGTTCAGGGGTAACGAGTCCGCACGCAGTGCAGGAGGCGCAGGCTTGGTCCCTGGATTGGAAAGATCCCCCTGGACAAGGAAATGGCAATCTACTCCAGTATTGCTGCCTGGGAAATCCCATGGACAGAGGAGCCTGGTGGACACGACTGAGGGACTAACAACAATGAGTGACACATCAGCTTATGTTGGTTTCAGGTGTACAGTGACAAACATTTGTGTACGTTGCGAAGTGAGCACCACAGTCTAAAGTTACTATAACATATGGCACTGCACCCAGAAAAAACAAAATGTTTTTTCTTTTGGTGAGAATGTTATTTCTTGAAGTATTTATTTATTTGCCTCATTCTCTGGAACTCTGATTACCCAATTATTATGTATCTTTTTATGTTGTCTTTTGAAACCTTGCTTCTCTCTTCATGTTTTTCCATCTTTTTTTCCTCTCTTCTTCATATCGGATAAGTTCTACTGACTTATCGTCAGCTTCACTCACTCTTTATCATCTCTGTTCTACTGTCTAAGCTCTCCATTGAATTTTTTCCAGATATTGTATTTCTAAGTTTTTAATTTTCCATTTCGTTCTTTTTACTGAAAATACCAACTTCCTCTCCCTTGCCTCGGGGAAATAGTTATAACAATAACGTTAAAGTCATTGTCCACCAATTCCAGCATCTGCATCATCTCGAGATTGGTATCTGTGGGTTGTGTTTTCTCTTGAGTGTGGGTCCCTATTTTTCTGGAGATTATTTTTTGCTCGACATTGTATGAGGTTGTGTAGACTCTGGGCTATGTTATATTGCTCTGAGGAATCTTTATACTTCAGTTGAGAGTTACTCAAGCTACTTAAGCTGCCTCTCATTATCAGTGGGTCAAGTCTTAGTTCAGTGATTTAATTTTTTGCTGAACTTATCTGAGTCTGACACACACCCTTGTGATTCAAGGTCAGGCTGAAGCTTCTGCAGACACACCCAGGATTAGGGATGCCTTTCCTCTGGCTTTCTTTCCTCCAGGACTCTCTTCTCTCTCTCTCCAGTACCAGGTACACCTGCCTGAACTTGCCCCCCAGTTCCTCCAGCCAGGAAGATGGGCAGATTTCTATTAGCCTTCTACCTGCGTGTGCCTCCCAGCTCTGTCTGCAGCATGCCCCACACAGTGGAAGCTTGCCCCTGTCCCAGTCTGTTGTTTTTCTCTACAGGATCCCTGGGTCATTGTTGTAGGGTCGGCAAGGGGGCAGGTGGGGGGACAGATATTTTTATTGCCCAGAGTCGTGACTGTGACCAGTGGGAGGGTCTGGGAGGGTCGTTCTGTAGCCGGTTCACACCACCGTGCTGAGAGCAGAACTCTCCTGTGCTGCGGTTTCGTCTGGAACTTTACCAAGGGCCTCTTTCCACCCCAGTGCTGACGTCAGCAGGGCTGGAGGGACGGGAGTCCCCTGCTTATTCTGCATTTGTGGCTTTCACGTGCGTGGTGACTCTATATATAGGTATAAGCATTTCATATTGAAATGCAGATAATTTCACTGTGAACTACTTCCTTGTTCTAGTTCTCCTGTGTGTTACAGTCAGAAGGTGTTGTACTGGGATTTGCGATACGGGAAAGGTGCAGTGTCCGTGAATTTCACGTCCGGAGAGTGCAGGGGTAACACATTTCTAAAGGTGGTCTGTAAGGTCTGAGAAGCTTAGGGACTGACAGATCCGAGGCTGTGCAGCAGCCCCCTGAGCACTAACCCCTCTGATTCTGGGCTCTCTCTTCCTGCCCCCAGACCAGCATTCCCTGTGGGCAGCACTAGAGATCAGCACAGCGTCCACCCATCGCTATGGGGAGCAGAAAGGGAACGGCCAGCTTTTCTGGTGAATGAATGCTTGCTGTTGAGTTATTCACCCTTGTCCAAAGGGCTCTGTGCTCCAGAGAATCCATCCATGGGGCACTTGCTTCACCAGTAACTTGAGGAACTACAGTGCCTTGTGCGGGCTTCCTAGGTGGCGCTGGTGGTAAAGAACCTGCCTGCCAATGCAGGAGACGTAAGAGACGCAGGTTCAATCCCTGGGTCGGGAATATCCCCCGGAGGAGGGCATGGCAACCCACTCCAGTATTCTTGCCTGGGAAATCCCATGGGCAGAGGAGGCTAGCAGGCTCCAGTCCATGGGGTCGCAAAGAGTCGGACACGACTGAAGCGACTTAGCAGCAGTAGCAGCAGCAGCAGTGCCTCGTGGGGACTTAATCTTGGTGAAGCCACCCCTGTGGGCTGATAGTTGCAGTTCTGTGCGTGGCTGTGTCTGCTGGTGGGTGTCCTAGGAGTAGCTTGGGAAGAAGAGCTTCCCGGGTCGTGTGGTGCCGTGGGTGGGGTGCCTGCCAGGTGCCAAAGCCTAGGGTGCTTCCATCTGCTGAGATCTGTGTCATCTTGGCCAAGTCAGTGAAGCTCTTTGGCTCTCGTGACTATTGAATGGATTGGTGGGCAAGGTGGTCTTCAGGCTACTTTCATCTGTCAGGACCTACACACTTTTTCTGTCTCCTTCCCTCCCTTCTTCCTAACATCCGTGGCACTTTCTGTGCCAGGCATGGTTCTGGGCTACAGAGAACCAGGCGTGCACATCTGTGGGTGATGAGGGTGGAGGTTTGTGAATGGGAGTAGGGTACGCATGCCCTGGCGTGTGCTTTGACCATCCCTGTTGGGATGGCCAGGCATGGACGGAGTGAGGGGTCTGGGCAGTCCAAGAGCAGGGTTGGGGAGACCCTTCCAGAAGGAGAAAACCCCAAGCTGAAGGGTGCCTGGGTACAAGGCATGGCTCCAGCGTCGTGCCCAGCTGCTGCTGGGGTCTGGCTGCTCCTTCCTGGTTGCCCTCAGAGCAGCCCAGAGGCGGCACAGACCCCGGGGTGGCTATAGCACACGTCTGTTGGGCACATCCTGGGTGGGCATGCCAGCTGCTCTCCTGAGACCCTGCAGAGCCCTGTCCTCAGCCCCGCACGCGGGCATGACACACCCGTTTCACAGGCTGAGCATTGTACGAATCATCAGCTGTCCAAGTGGTCCCTTCAGACGAGGGTCGGCTCACACGCAGCACAGACCAGGGGACCCGGAGGATGGCCAGCTGCCTGGAGAGCCAGGTCTCTTTTCAGCAGACAGAGCAGTCCTTCCCCCGCAGGGCTTCCCTCCTGCCATCCTGGGCAGCCAGAGCTGGAAGCTGTAGGCACCAGGGTTCCCTGTCACAGCCCAGCAGGCCCTCTGCAGAGCTGGGGCTCGGCCCGCAGACCCCCAGCCAGGGTTCTGGGAGCTGACTGCCCCAGCAGCGTTCAGAGGCCAGCACCGGAAATGGGGCTCTTCGGGGGGCTGCCCTGGCCCCCCCCCCCGTCAATGCCGAGCAGCAGGGGCGACAGTTCACGGGTGTCTGTGTGTGTGCTTATGGCTGCATCGTGCTCGTGAGTGTACGTAGGTGTGCTGAATGCAGATGAGCATGTGGGTGTGTGGGTGTGTGCCTGAGTGCACACACGTGTGGCTGGGTCTGTCCCCCCTCCTGGTGGGGCACTGCCCCCCACCAGGTTATCTCACGCCTCTCAGAGGTCACCCCATCAGCCCCTGAAAGCCTTGTCTGTGATTCTGCCCTCTGACCCTGGCCTGGTCCAGGCTCGGTGTGGGTGTCTTCTTTCCTCCTGTGACTTCTCTTGAAGCCCCCTTCAGGTCCCTGGCTGGCAGAGTGGGCATGTGGACCCCCATTCCGGTCAGCAGGAAGGCAGGACAGATCAGCACACACGTGTTCTGCTTTTCAAAGACGTGTCTTCCGTGAATGTGCCCGCAGCTGTCACACTTAAGAGCTTTTGTAAACACTGCAAGATTGCAGCTAGGAGAGAGGCAGGCAGTGGCCTCTTGCCTGAAAGCTAAGTTGTGGCAAATGGAGACGTGAGGCTGCCTTTCGAGCCAAAATTGCATTCCCGTCTTCAGAATGCGGGTGCACTTGAACCCCCCAAGGTTGCTGGTGGGAGAAGGCCTGCCCAGGCCACACAGGGGAGAGAAGGCCCGCCCAGGCCACACGGGAGGGAAGGCCCGCCCAGGCCACACAGGGGAGGGAAGGCCCGCCCAGGCCACACGGGAGGGAAGGCCCGCCCAGGCCACACAGGGGAGAGAAGGAACCAGGCGGCTCACTGGAGCGTAGGGAGAGGCGGTGGGCATCCTGCCACTCCCTGCCCCCAGCCCATCACAGAGGGAGCCTCTCTCCCTGGGGGGCTGGAAGGGGGTGCGTCCGATGGATGTTTCAGGAAGATATCTCTGCAGGCGGGGTTGAGCAGGGCCTGTGGGCCTCGGGGGGCCACAGAGACTCTGGGGGCATTACTCGAGTCCTGTTGCAAAGCAGAGAAGGAGATTTGGTAGAGAAAGACATTTTAGAGTGGGAATCCACAGGGTTTGGGGTTGGGAGGCCCCTGGGAGAGCTGGGCAGAGCTGGCTTAGTGTCCCCCAGATCAGGGAGATGGTGGAAGAGTGCGCCCTGCCCCCCAGGGCTCCCTGCCTCCTCTGCGGGCCGGCTGCCGTCTGCCCGAGGGGCATCCCCTAGCGCTTTGATTGTAGCACCTGCTTGTCCCAGACAGTCAGCATTGATGAATCGTGCTGGTTGTGAGTCGTGCCTTGTATGTGCGAGTAACAAAGTGCCAAAGGCTCCTGTAACAGTTTGCCAAAGACTCGGGGCTTCCACAGCAGACTCGCACCATCTGAAGGCTGGAAAGTCCAAGGTCAAGGTGCCAGCCGTTGGTTTTGGTGAGAGCCCTCTCGCTGCTCTGCAGACGGCTGCTCTCGCTGCGTCCTCACGTGGAGGAGAGGAAGTTTGCTCGTGCCTCTTAGAAGGACACTAATCCCTTCATTGGAGAAGGAAATGGTGACCCACTCCAGTATCCTTGCCTGGAAAATCACGTGGACGGAGGGCCTGGCGAGCAGTACCCCATGGGGTTGCAGAGTTGGACACGACTGAGCGACTGACACGCAGTCCCTTCACGGGGGTGCCGCCTTCCTGGGCTCATCACTTCCAGAGGCTCTGCCTCCAAATCCCACTGCTCAGGAGGGTGGGGTTTCAGCATATAAACTGGGGGGCCCCGTCTACCTCCACTTTGCAGTCCCGTCTCACGAAGCCTGTTTCCCTGGCCTCGTGCTGTTAGTGGCTGCTGGGAGAGCTCCCCGCCCCCACAGTCCCACCCCAGCCCTTCATACCTGCGTTCTGGGGTGCCCCCCCCCCACAGCTGCACTTGGCTTCTGGGTCTTTCCTTCCTTCCTCTCCCAGGTCCGTATCCCTTTCGGATCTGATCAGCTCTCCAGCCACGAGTGCCCCTCCAGGTAAGACGTGTCTAAAGTTCCTAGAGAATCCCAGGTGCCAGCAGTCCAGGCTAAGACCTGACCAGGTTTGCAGACTGCAGGCAAGTCATTCAAGGCACGAATTTTCCACCTTCAGCCTGTAGCAAGAGTTCTTTTCGTTTCTCTTATCAGTGCTGCTCACACCTGTGCAGGCAGGCCTCAGCATGCACAGCTGTCCCTGCCCCCCACCCCCCAGACGCAGAGCGTGGCCCAGAGCCAAGCGCCCTCCCCTCCCTTTCTTATCTCTGCCGGCCAGAGGGGTGGCCGCAGCCTCTCTGCCGAAACAGATTAGGGCTCATGTTGCTTCTCCTCCTGGGCCTGCCTGTCTGTCATCTGGGAGCTCTTCGTGGTGGGGTGACAAAACCAGCTGGTGGAGTGTGGTTTCTGAAGCTGGGATCCCAGGCCCCCTTCCTACTTGGTCTGGGGTGGTTTCTAGTAAGAGGAAGAGAATCTGCCCAGAACGGGGCCCGATCTGGGCAGGGAAGCAATGTTCCTCCCACAGGAAAAGCTTCCCGAGCTTTGCACAGCAGCTTGAGGGGCGGGGGCAACCACTTGGCCTTCTTCATTCAGCCCAGCAGGCTCCTGGACAGCCGTGACTGCCCAGACAGGGTGACAGACAGCCTGGGTTCTGAAGGGCGAACAGGAGTTGGCCAGGAGGAGCGGTTCTCTGTGTTGCAGGGAGAACTGCAAGCTGTCTGCGCCCCTGGCCCCTGAGGCCCCCAAGGCTGTATGGCCTGGAGACAGGGTAGTGGTCTCCAGCGCCTGAAGGCTGCCAAAACATGCAGCTGCCACGGTGGCCAGTTGAAGGGCCACAGGTAACAGTGGATCATGCAAGATGGGCTTCATTATCCTGTGCTGTGCAGGAAACGGAGGCTGAGAGGTCCAGCCCCTCAGCGGGGCCAGCACGGGAGTCAGGGAGGGGATCTGGGACTCTGGACACTGAGTCTGTCCTCGAAACTGTCCTGAGTCCTTTGCCACAAGGACCGCTTCCTGGGGGGCCCGCAGGGTGGGCAGAAGGACCCCTGGGTGTGGCGTCCAGCAGGCATCCCAGGCCTTGGTCGCCCTTTGCCGGGCGGGAGGACTTTGATAACCACTTAGTGAGAGAATGGAAGCAGCGTGCCCCTCACATACCAGGTCCTGTGAGTTCCCTTCCGTCTCGAGGGGGTGAGCATCAGCTGCTTAAGTTAGGATGAGGAGTGGGATGCAGCTGGGCAGGGGGCCCGCCGAGGGGGTGGGGAGGGTCCAGAGACCCCTACCAGCTGAGAGCGATGAGTAGGCACCCCATCTTAGAAAGGAACTGGATTTAGAGGTAGGGGAGAAACGTCCCTGGTGGACCAGTGGTTCTGACTCTACGCTTCCAATGCAGGGGCAGGGGAGTGACTTCGATCCCTGGTCGGGGAATTAAGATCCCCACATGCCACACAGTCAAAAGATAAATTTTTTTCCAAAAAAATTGCGTACAAGATGATAGGAGAAAGCATCTGGTGGGTGTTTAGCAAACAACAGGTGAAGGTATGGGAGAGAGAGGTGGAAGGGGAGATGGATGGGTGGGTGGGATGTTGGGATGATGGACGGGTTAGCAACACCTCTAGGAAGCTGAGTGGGTCCGATGGTGGGAGAATATGCCCGGTAGATCCACAGTGAACAACAGATGGATGTATGAGATTGATGAATGGGTGGTTGAAAAGAATGGGTGACTGGTTGGATAGAAGAATCAATGGCGGATGGGTGGATGAATGGACAGGACAGATGGATAGGTGAATGGATGAACAGATAAAGGACTTCTTAGTGGTTCAGTGGTAAAGGATTCACCTGCCAATGCAGGAGACATGGGTTCAATCCCTGGATCGGGAAGATCCCCTGGAGAAGTGAATGACAACCCATTCCCAGTATCCTTGCCTGGGAAATCCCGTGGACAGAGGAGCCTGGCGGGCTGCAGTCCATGGGGTCACAAAGAGTCAGACAACAATAACAACACAGATAAACCTCCTCCGCTCCCCTTTATTGCCCATCAGAACTGTCTTCGGCTGACTTGTCTCCCTGGCCGCGGCCTAGAGTGCCACCTGCCCTGGGGCTGCGGGTCGGCGAGGAGCTTTCCCTCAATGGGAGGTCTTGGTTCCCCCTCCCACACCCCAC
This sequence comes from Bubalus kerabau, assembly GCF_029407905.1. Lineage (NCBI taxonomy): Eukaryota > Metazoa > Chordata > Mammalia > Artiodactyla > Bovidae > Bubalus > Bubalus kerabau. The sequence continues at coordinate 3,282,953 of NC_073628.1, forward strand.
ATCTGCCTGATGGAAGCAGACTGGCTCTGGATGCCTGGAGCACCCTGGGGACCAGCCCCCTCCACCTGCTGCCGCTGGGGTGTTCCAGCTGACGTCTCCTTTAGCAGCTCTGCTGTAGGCGAGCCACAGCTCCCAATTAAACTGTTGAAGTGACAAAAGACCCCGGGTGATCATGTGATTAAAAATAACCGGGGCCGGCTGAGGCTGTTGCCCGAGAGCCTACCAGCGCGGGCAGGGGGTGAGGGGGAGGAGAAGGAGGGCTTCAGTCCCAGCCCTCTGACGCCATCACCCCGGGGGAGGGCGCTTCTGCCTCTCCCTGTTTACAGCCGCAGGATGTGTGAGACCCAGAAACAAGCGGGTTTAACCACTGATGGAGGGTGTTCTGGGGCACTGGGTGCGGGGAGGGTGGTCCCAGCATGGAGGACTCCCAGGCCACAGCGACACAGAGCAGAGATCAGGATAGATGAACCCGCGTTCACTGAGCACCTTCTGTGTTCTGGGCCTGGGGTGGGGCCCTTTCCTAGGGGCTGTCTTAAAACTTCAGTGCAGTCAGATGTTAAAATTTTCATTCATACGAATGTGAGGCCCACAGAGTCATTTATCCAGCAGGTGTTCACTGAGCACCTAGGTGCCAGGTGCTGTACAAGCTGTTGGGGATTGTTGGTGTTCAGTTGCTAAGTCGTGTCCGGCTAAACTTTGGGACCCCACGGGCTGCAGCATGCCAATCTTCCCTGTTCCTCAACATCTCTCGGAGCTTGCTCAAACTCATGTCTATTGAGTAAGTGATGCCATCCAACCATCTCATCCTCTGTCATCCCCTTTTCCTTCTGCCTTCAATCTTTCTCAGCATCAGGATCTTTTCCAGTGAGTAGGCTCTTCGCATCAGGTGGCGAAAGTATTGGAGCTTCAGCGTTAGCATCAGTCCTTCCATTGAATATTCAGGATTGATTTCCTTTAGGATTGACTGGTTTGATCTCCTTACAGTCCAAGGGACTCTTGAGAGTCTTCCCCAATACCACAGTTCGAAAGCATCAATTCTTCAGCGCTCAGCCTTCTTTATGGCCCAACTCTACATGACTACTAGAAAAACCATAGCTTTGACTATCCAGGCCTTTGTTGGCAAAGTGATGTCTCTGCTTTTTGATATGCTGTCTAGGTTTGTCATAGCTTTCCTTCTAAGGAGAAAGAGTCTTTTCATTTCATGGCCGCAGTCTCTGTCCGCAATAACTTTGGAGATCAAAAGAATAGTCTGTCACTGTTTCCATTTTTCCCCTTTGACTTGTGATGAAGTGATGGGACCAGATGCCACGATATTAGTCGGAGGTCAATCAGTGAGCAAATGGAAAAACTCCGCCCTCAGGAAGCCCCTTGTCTGGCTGGTCCTGTGGTTGATCATCCAGGGTCTCCATCCAGCAAAAAAGGCCAGACTGGGGTCCTGTGCCCCTCCCACGGTTTGTTTCAGGCTCATTACCTGAAATACAGCACATCCCTGGATAAGAGGGGCTCTGTTGCCACAGCGGCTGCTTGGTTAGGAAGTTGGGGGATCTTTCCTTTCTGTGTCCTTAACCAACTAGGAACAGATACCAGGAACCAAATTGGCTTCAGGTCACAGAATAAAAGTGGAAAGGGACCGCGTCTGGTCCAGCCTGACCCCGGCCTGTGGCTGCACACTTTCTGGCCACCTCTCAGGTCAGCCAGTTCCTCAATTCAGCATTGAGCACAAATGTGTCTCCTGTTGGTTTTTACGCATTGGGCACAACCTCTCTTCCAAGGTCATGAGCAAAGCACCATTTTCACAGAACAGACCACCGAGTTCATCTTTTAATTATGCTTTATTGAGGTGTTTTTCTTTCTCTAAAAATAGTACACTCCTCATAGAAAATCTAGAAAATATAAAAAAGAAAATTAAAATCACCTATTACTCCACCGTTAAGAGACACACATTGTTAACATTTCAGCATATTTTCCCCCACTTTTTATTTCCCAACCAAAACATCCCTGGTTCCTCCCACAGCTCCTCATCTAAAAAGGTTGAAAAAGTGAAAGTAAAAGTCACTCAGTCGTGTCTGCGACCCCATGGACTATACAGTCCATAGAATTCTCCAGGCCAGAATACTGGAGTGGGTAGCTGTTCCCTTCTCCAGGGAGTCTTCCCAACCCAGGGATTGAACCCAGGTCTCCCGCATTGCAGGCAGATTCTTTACTGGCTGAGCCACCAGGGAAGCCCTCTAAAAGCGTTTCCAGACTTTTAATCATGATGGCGAAAAGCCCAGCACCTCTTACACCCATTTGGCTGGCCCTTCATCACACATGGAGGCCACTCAAGGTGAATATGACGTTCCAGATTAGGGCTGAATCACAGGGCATTGTTTTTTTTCATTGGCAAATATTAAGAGAACTGTAAGATATTTGGGAATTCCCTGGCAGTCCAGTGGTTGGGATTCGGCACTGTCTCTGCCAGGGGCCTGGGGTTTCATCTCTGGTCGGGAACTAAGGTGCCGTAGCCATGCTGTGCAGTTTTCAAAAGTTAACGATTTCCTGTGTGTGTCCATCATGAAAGGATCCCCACACCCTTCACCTCACTTATCTCCTATGTGTCTCTTTTTTGGGTGAGAACATCCGAGCTTATTCTCTTAGCAAATTTCAGTTTTGCAGCAGTGTGATCAGCTGTGGTCACCATGGTGTACGTTAGACCCTCAGACCTGATCCATCTCATTACTGAAAACTGGTAATTTTTCTGGACATTGACTGCATGTCCACCTCCCCCAGCCTAGTCCCTGGCAACCACCATTCTCCTCTCTGTTTCTATGAGGGTTTTCTTTTTAGATTCCACATATAAATGCGATCTTGCGGTATGTGTCTTTCTTGGACTTATCTCGCTTGGCAGAATGCCCTCCAGGTTCATCTGTGCCGTCACTAGCGGCAGGATTTCCTTCTTGTGGCTGATTAATACCCTGCCGTGCGTGTGCACCGCATTTTCTTTGTTCATCCATCCATCCGTGGATGTTCCGGTTGTTTCCGTACCTTGGCTATCGTGAAAATTCACCGATGAACTTGGGAGTGCAGTTCTCTCCTTGAGATAGTGATTTCGTTTATTTTGGGTGAATACCCAGCAGTGGGATTGCTGGCTGATAACCCTAGTTCTCGTTTTAATTTTCGGGGGAATCTCCCTACTGTTTTCCCTTGCGGCTACACCGGTTTGCATTCCCACTGACAGTACGTAGAGTTGAAAGGGAACTTTTCTTGGGCACTGGGGAAATCAGGGCGTTGAAGTTGAAAGACCAGGGACTTTGTGATACGACAGACCCGGGTCTCCACCCTGCTTCCCTTGATGTGTGATCCCTGGGCTCCAGGTTCAACCGTCTGTAAAATGGGGGTAATCATGCTTCTTTGAAAGAATGTCAGGAGGCAAACAGGATTGTATGCAGAGTGCTTGCGGCCTGCTGTGTACGGATCAACGATTGTAATAGTAGCTAAAAAATAAAAGTAAACCAGTGGGCTTTGAGGCCCAGGGCAGCCTTACTAGAAAAGCTGGGTGGAGGGGGCGAGCAGGGCTCTGCCCCAGTCCTCTCAGGCTGCCGGTGCGGAATCTCACAGTTGAGGTTCAGTCACTCAGTCATGTCCAACTCTTTGCAAACCCATGGACTGCAGCACGCCAGGCTTCCCTGTCCTCCGCCATCTCCCAGAGTTTGCCCAAATTCATGTCCATCGAGTAGGTGGTGCCATCCAACAATCTCATCCTCTGCTACCCTTTCCCCTTTCCCCTTCAACAGACAGGGCAGCTTAAACAGCATGCGTTTATTTTCTCCCAGTCCTGGGGGCCGGAAGTCTGAGATCAGAACGTGGGCAGCTGTGGTCCCTCCGGAGGCCTCTCTGCCTGGCTTGTGACCGCCTCCCCGATATGTCCTCACGTGGTCATCCTTCTGTACCCATGCGTCCCTGATCACCCTGTGTGTGTCCAGAATTCCTCTTCTTGTGACCCCAGTCCTACTGGATTAGACCGTTCCGTATGACCACGTTTAACCTTTGTCCTGTCTTTGAAGGCCCCATCTCCCAACCCGGTCACATCCTGGGATGCTGAGAGCTTGACATATGCATTCCGTGCTTGCGTGCACACATGCTTAATTGCTCAGTCCGACTCTGTGCGACCCCATGGACTGTGGCCCACCAGGCTCCTCTGTCCATGGGGATTCTCCAGGCAAGAATACTGGACTGGGTTGCCATGCCCTCCTCCTGGAGATCTTCCCAACCCAAGGATCAAACCCACGTCTCCTGTGTCTCCTGCACTGCAGGCGGATTCTTTACCTGCTGAGCCATCAGGGAAGCCTCATGCATCGTGGGTTGGAGGGCAGAGGGGATCACAGTTCAGCCCAGAGCAGCCTCTTTGGGATCTACATGGCACTGGTTGATGTCACCCTAAAAGGCTTAGTATCTGGAGCGGAACAGAGCACAACAGCCCCTGCAGAAGGCACAGGCCTGAGAGGGTGACAGCTGGTGAGAAGGGGGCCTGGATACAGAGGCTGGTCTGGATACAGAGGCCGATCTGGATACAGAGGCTGGTGCGTGTCCCTACCCTGATGGCTGCAGGGTCTCCCCAGGGGTGAGTGGGCGAGGAGAGGAGGGCCTTGTTGCAGGTGGGCTCCTGCCTTCCTCTGGGAAGAGGAGAGAGGATGAAGGGAGACCAGCCCGGCGTGGGCCTGGGGGTATGTGCACCCCGGGTACACATGCCCTGACGCCCTGGGTCCCCGGTGGGCATGGCCCCACTGGCTGCACCAAGTCACCGGGTAACAAGCCAAGTAGGCACATCCCGCCACTAGGTGCCAAGCCAAGATGCCAAAAGAGGCGGCGTCTTGGCTGGAGAAACTCAGCAGCCTTGCTTGTCGGCACCGCAAGAGCTGGTGAACCCCGTTTGGCCCCAGTTCTAGGGTTAAAAGTCCTTCCTTTGGGCTGTGGACCCCTTCCCTGGCTTGGGCCTGCCCTGTGCCCCCGTGCTGGCGGGGCCCCTGGGGGCCGATGGGCGTGCACGGACTTTGGAGCCTCCCAGAATCTGTGCCGTCCTGAGAGTCGCTGGACAGAGGGTAACGGTTACTTTCCTGACGCTGCTGTATTTGCCCCTTCCACCGAAGAGCAGAGTGTTTTCTGGCAGGGTGAGCCTCCCGCTCATCCTCCAGCCTCCCTGCTTCGCGTCTGGTGGTCAGGATGGCAGGCTGATGAGCAGCCCACTGCAGAAAAACGGAAGCAGGCACCCCATGGCTGTCCTTCACCACCTCTTGATGTGCTGAAATAGGAGGATGAGTTTGGGGCCTCAACTGACCAGAACGGGTGTGCACACAAGTGTGCAGACTCCAGGGCTGTCCCCACGCGGGGCACAGGCTGCCTCTCTCCACGTGGCCTAGGCCTCACCGAGTACCTTCCGCGAGGTTCTGGTGGTGGCCTATAACCAGGCCGTGAGAGCAGCCCTCCAGGGGCTGTTGTGAAGATGACCAGACCATGTGTGTAATTTAGAGCTCGGCATCTCTGCCAAGCTGCAGCTGCCTCCCTCTGCAGGTCTTCTTCTTCTCCGGCTGAAGGGTCTGATCTGCCAGGTCTCTGCACTTGTGAAACTTGTGTCTCTTCTGTGAAGCCCTTTCCGGTCTGGTCGTGCTGCCCCTGGGGCGGCTGTGGCGTCAGGACTTCCGGGACGGCCTTCGGACACACCACGCGTGTGAACCGCTCTGCCCCCAGGCGCAGACGTCCGCCTTGGCCCCCGAGGCTCCCGTGGCCTGGCATGGCTCCCACGTTCCGGGTGCTCCAGGCCACTGTGCTTCAAGCACCACACCCACATTTCTCTCCTGGCAGACCCAGGCAGGAAACACTTCCAGAAGTTTCCCTCCATGGCTCAGGTCAGAGTCACCTCCACCTCCAGCCCAGGGGAGGGTTTGCGGTGGGCACCAGGAACCCCATCCAGTCCCAGCACCTCCCTGCTGGGATTGAGTTAAGGCATCCGCTTCTCTGGACTAAATTCCTTTATTATTCCAATGGAGCTTTAACGAGTTTGGAAAACTCATCTGTCACGTGCCCTTAAGACCACACGGCTTAATTTTGCTGAAGACCTGGCTCTTCACCGTGGGCAGGAGGAATGAGACCCCGAGGGCCGTCCCAGACGCCAGCCTCCTGCTCAGACGCAGCTTCTCCTCCAGGCCGGGGACCCTGGTTCTGCTTGGCTGCAGGCTGTCCTGCCTCCTCCACCCTTAGATGCAGAAGGGAGCCAGGCCACGGCTCCGAGGGTCAGCCCAGCAGGGGATTCTGGAGAAGCTACAGCTCACTTCTCGCTTGGTGTTGTGTGTGACCTCAGTCAGCACCGCTGCTCCCAGCCCTCGGGTCCTGCCGTGTTGGCCGGGGCCGTGCCACCCTCCTAGGACTCAGTAACCAGGAGGTGATCGGGTCCTGGTATCACACGGGCCTCACACCTGGCGCTGGAAGTCCGGAGGCCGGAGCCCTTGTCCTGCGGAGGAGACCCAGGCCTTCGGCTCCCTGGGTCCTGCTGGGCATTCTTGTCTTTGTTCTGCCCGTTCTCCGAGGAGCCTTCTTAACAGGTGTATCTTTGTCTTTTCGTTTTCGTACCAACTTTTGTTACTGATGGGGAGCACGTGAGAGGCCTTCTCGCCATCTGTGTGCAGGAAAACTGGCCCTGTGGAGCCCTTCCTCTAGAATCATCAGTCCTCTGAACACTGGAGCTGAAAGAGTGTGTGGGTGGATGGTGGCCGTGCCTTCCTGGACGTGCCTTCCTGACCCCAGTGGGGGCCTGCCACCACTCTGGCCAGTTAGCACCAAAAGCATTTACAGACATCTTGGAATTGGGACATGCCCTGTGTTGGCTGCCCAACCTCTTCCCCACCCAGACCAGGTGAAAGAGCATCTTTGTCAGAAGAGGACTCGGGAGGGTGGGTGACCACCTCGGGGAGGACCCCAGAAAGGACAGGTGCCCACCTCCAAAATGCTTGCCAAGGGTCTTCCCCATGCCAAGGGTGCCTGGAGCCTCCTCTCATCCACAGGTACCAGGAGCTGTGCTATCAGGGGCAACCCCTGGCACTCTGCTCTGCTCCACCCATCACCCCCTCCAAGGCCCCGCCCTGTGCTCTGGAGCTGTGATCTGGGAGAAAAGTGTCCATTACAAGTTTGCTCTGTCCCCAAGATGCCAAGGAAAGGGAGGGTTTTTTTAAAGTTTTTATTTATTTTATTTTTGGCCGTGCTGGGTCTTCGTTGCCGCGTGGGCTTTCTCTGGTCGCAGCGAGCAGGGGCTACTCTTGGTTGCAGCCCGCAGGCTTCCCCTGCAGAGTGTCCTCTCGTTGCTGAGCGTGGACTCCGCATCATCAGCTTCAGCAGCTGTCGCTCTCACGCTCAGTTGCTCCATAGCGTGTGGAGTCCTCCCGGACCAGGGATCGAACCTGTCTCCCCTGCGTCGGTGGGCGGATTCTCAACCACTGGAGCATGAGGGGAATCCTGAGAAGGAGATTTATAAGCCGCTATTTCAGAGACCCTGGTCCTTCCAGGTCACTTTCCGGGGAGCCCTTAGGCTCAGCTGCCCTCAGACACACAGTCGTCATCACGGGGACGTCGGTGTTGAGAGTCCGTGGCGTTCACAGGCCATCACAGGTCATCGCCTGGCCTGAGACCGACTGTCTGCTCATCTTCACCACCAACCCTCATGAGGCCGCGCACATCGCTTTTCCCATCTGAGACCTGGGGGTACCGTCAGGCCTTTCTCACAGGGCTGCTGCGAGGTGCAGGTGGGCTTCCAGAGGAGCTTGCAGCACAGACCCCAGCGGGTGCTGAAGGGGGGCAGTGCTGGCGTGTTTCTGGCTGGGGCGGGGGCGGCGAGCAGCTGAGTGTCACCCTGTGCTAGTGTGGCAGAGAGAGAGCCTGAGCTCTAGTCTTCCTCCTCCTCTTACAAGGGCGCTGACCCCATCCTGGGGGCCCCACCCTCATGACCTCATCTAACCCTAATCCAAATACCATGACATTGGGGTGTATTTAGTATAGGAATTGTGGGGACAGCAACATCCAGTCCACAGATCACTCACAAGGTTTCGGGGTCAGGGTGGGGTGGGCATGTGTCAAGGATGAACAGGAAAAGTTCAGTGAGGCTGTAGACTCAGGAAGACAGTGCATGTCGTGGGTCCATGGCCCAACCGTTGTCCCCAGAGATGCAGCCTTGTTATTTCAGAAACGAGAGCAGAGCAGCAGGAAGAGCTCCGTGGGGGGCACAAGCCGGGAGGGGAGGGCAGAGCTGGGCGTCCTGCTGAGTGGCCATATCTGTAGCTGGAGTTGCTGAGGTTTGAGCGAGGGCAGGGTGGCGTAAAGCAGCCTCCCAGGCCGCCCCTCTGTGAGGCTCACCCTGCGACGCCCAGATCGGCAGCTGCTCCTGGGGCCCTCTGCCTGGATGGGCACCAGAGCCCGCTCCCACCCCTGGAGCTCTGTGCACAGGGTCCCACGTGTGGCCCAGTGCCAAGCAACTCACTTCAGGTCCCCTTCTTCCTGGGGGCATGTCCTTGGCACCAGAACCCTGGGGGTCTCAGTCTGGAGAATGGGCTCAGTGGTGGGCATGCCCAGCAAGTCCTGCCTGTCAAGTGCCTCAACTGTGCCCGGCACCCACAAGCCCACTGCATCAGTGCCCTGGGGCGGCCATGATAGATGACCACACGCCGGGCAGAGAAATCAATTCTCCCACAGTCTGGAGGCTGGAAGTCTGAGATCAAGGGGTCCCAGGGCCTCACTGCCTCCCAGGCTCCGAGGGAGCACCCTTCCTGCCCCTCACAGCTCCTGGGGGCCCGGGTGATCTGGGCTGTGCCCGTGTCCCTGCAGCCTCTGCCTCCATCTCCGCACAGCCTCCGCCTCTCTGTCTTTCCTCTTCTGTCCCTTTACGAGGACACTTGTCATCAGGTTTAGGGCTCCCTGGCTCACCCAGGATGAGCCCAGCTCAAGACCCATGACTTATCATAGCCGCAGACTTCTTTTCCAGAAATGGTCATGCTGACCAGCAGTACCTTCCTCCTTTCTGGAGAAGCTCTCAGTGACCATTTACAGGTAGAGACATGAGCTTTCAAATCTGCCTGCAGTCACCAGCTGAGCACCCACCTATCCTGGCCAGGGACCTGTGCCAGTCCTCTGCCTCCAGGGTCAGCTGCGTCCTCACCCAAGAGCCTCAGACGTGGGCCAGCACGGGTCCATCTTGGCTGGGCCTCAGGGGGCCTCTGATGAGGATGTACCATTTAATGAAGACCGCCCTTTGGTGACTGTGGAGGAAGGTGAATGGCCTGGATCAGGAGAACCCGGCAAGCAGCAGAGTAGCCTGAGGTCATGTCATAAGGAGTATATGTCCAGGACAAGGGAGGTGAAAGGATTACACACACCCATCACTCCCTCCGCACACTCTCCAGTCATGCTGGGCAGGGGTTGGCTCAGGGACCCCAGGATCCTCTGGGGTGGTAGGTTCCGTCTTGGAGCAGGGGCCCCCAGAGGAAGGGCCCATAAAGCTGCCCACCCTGGGCAGCCGTAGCCACCTTCACCTCCCCACGCTGACCCCCATGTTGAATCCCTCCCATTGGCTGCTCCAGCCCAGACTCGGTACAGGCCTCTCTCTGAGCACAGATGCTCTGCGGCCGCTGAGCCCTGCATCCACCCCATCTCCAGGGTAACGCAGATTTCCCCCGTGTGCTGCTTAAAATACCCTGACGTTCCCAGCCACACAGCGCGTGCTCTGTTCTCAGCCGGGCCGCCTCCCCTAGGGCCCTGCTCTCCCGAGCGGTCACTGGGCAGTCCCCAGGGCCAGCAGCCCTCCTCTCCCCTGTGTGGCTGCGTCCTCGGCCCCTGGGGTACAGGCCACTGTCCCACGTCCTCTCCTGACGGGAGGGTCAATGCTGGTCCTCCTTGCCACACCCAGGAACACCTGTTGTGTCCACATCCCCCCTGGGCCCTGGCCCTGTAGACTCTCAGCAGGGACACAGCTGAAGGACTCCATGTCCTTGCCACCCCAGGGTCCTGCTCCAGGTCGGCGGAGCCCAACTGTGTCTCACCAACCTAACCATGGACGTGGCTGTGCTCGGCCGGGAGACTCAGGCTGTCCTGTCACCCAGCACGATATGGGCTTCTAGATCCACTTTTTTAAAGTATGACCTTCGCACACATTCCTTTAACATCTCTCAGATTTTAATTATTCTGGTTCTTCAAAACCTGCTCAGAAGCATCAGGCCAAGATATTCCCAACTAAAGCAGCTCCAACACCTTTGCTCCCAGCCCGAGCTCCATCTGGGGACACCCACCCCGGGCTCCGTCTGGGGGCTCCCAGCCCGGGCTCCATCCGAGGGCACCCAGCCCGGGCTCCGTCAAGGCTGCGCTGCTGGGGCCAGCCCCATGCCTCTGCCCGGCCGCACCGCGCCTCGTCCCACCTCCCTGGCTAATGGCCATCTCTCAGTGCTGGTGGTTCTCCCCTCTCTCCTCCCCTCTGCACCTCTGCCCCCTGCTGTGAGCGCGGACGTGGCCAGGACCCAGTCCTGCTCTGCATTTCCATTCCTTTAGCCTGGCACACACCAGGCCCAGAAAGGCGCCAGGGTACCAAGTTTTGGAGAGTCACCTCCCCACATCTCAGAGCCTGGGTTTGTCCTCCATCATGCCTTGAGCCCTGCCCTGACCCCCATTCTGCACCCCCACTCAGCCCTACCCACCTGCCAGGACCCCCCAACTCCAGGGGCCCCACCTACCTCCAACCTGCCTGTCCAAGCTCATCTCCATCCCCTGGGCCAGGGCTCCCTGAAATCTGCCTTGAAGGGCCAGCGAGCAGACGTCTGTCCTTGCAGGCTGGGGGTTCTTTGGGGCAATTACCCCCTTGCCTTGTAGCACAGAAGCAGCCACACACACAGTACATGGCGAGCGGGGGTCGCTGTCCCAGCAGAACGTTAGTGACGAAGCAGGCGGCCTCACCTGCAGACCCCAGGGTGGCCAGGAGCTCAGGTCAGGCTCCAGTCCCGTAGGCTTCCAGTAGTTGTGTAGCTTCTGGAAAGAGACAGATCCCCTCAAAGTCTCAGTGTACCCGTCGAAAATGAAGATGGTCATTATACCACCACGCAGGGCTGCAGCGAGCCCAGACAAGGCGATCCAGGGCAGGCACTCATTGCTGAGAAGGATTGTTACGATCGTTCCAGCCCCTCGACTCCTTGCCTCGTGAAGATGTGCCCCGCTTTGCCCACCTCTGTGTCTCTGCTTACGCCGTTGCTCCTGCCCGAGATGCCCGTCCCTCACTTGTCTATCTGCCAAACTCCTGCTCATCCTGCAAGACCCAGCTGGGAGAGTCCGTGCTCTCCTTTGCCCTGTAGAGCACGACCCCTCTCCCTGCCGCAGCCCACCCTACTCTGTTGTGATGATCTGTTCCGTGTCTGTCTCCCCCACCCTCCCCCAGCCCGTGCCTCGTCTCAGCTTAGTCATCTCTCCATCCCCAGCATCCGACACGCAGAGACACTCAGACTCATTCATTCAGCAAAGATGCACTCTTGCAGCCTGTGTGTGCCAGACACGGTTCCAGACACGGGGTTCCGGCAGCAGGCGGGGAGGTGGCCCAGCGCTGTCGTGGCGGGGGGCAGTGCTGGGGAGCAGAGAGGCAGGCTGTGTTCAGCAAGGCCATCGATGGCCACACGGAGGTGGGGTGTTCAACCTGGAGGAGATGAGGGGTGAGCTGTGCAGATGCAGGGTAAGGGTATTCCAGGCAGGAACGGCAGGTGCAAAGGGCCTGGGGCAGGAACGGGCTTGTGTTTCAGGACCAGCAAGGAGGGTGTCGTGACTGCAGCATGATGGGAGGGGGATTCCGCTGAGAGGCAGGCTCAGGAAGCCTGTGGACTTCAGTGAGGACTGTGGGGTGTGTTCTGACGCCCAGGGCCATTCAAGGGTTTGAGCAGGAAACGATGTGTTGGTGGAAAGTAAAGCCTGCCTTATTCAGGAGGCCAACAACCTGGGGAGCAGGTGGACTTAGCAGAAAGCCGACTCCCCACTGCCAGTTGGGGCCAGAGCTTGTAAAGGGAGAGTTTCAGGGGTGCACAGGCAGAGGGGCGGGGCTACGTGTGGAAAGAGCACAGTCAGCCCTGACAGTCATCGTGAACGTGTCATGAGTGGTCTGACCAGTGTCACTGAGTGCTTTAGGTACAGTTAGTCTCCGCTTCCAGGGTTGGTTTGTTCCCATTTCCTGGAGGCCAGTTCTCAGAACTGTGGCAGCTTTTGTCGTGGCTACAGTCTGATCATCACGTAGGTAACTTCTTCCACCTGCTGGGGGTTCCAGTATCTACAAGACGGCTCGGAAGAGTACCTGTAGCCCTTGAGAAGAAAGTCCGTAGAGCACGGACTCTCCTCTTTCAAAGTCCTTAACTTTAATGGCTAAACTGTTATTCTGTTGTCCTGTTTGTTTGGCCACTTTCCCTTTGCTTCCATATTTTCTCACTTCTCTGGTAACATTTATTCTGTGGCTGAAGTTTCTCTACAGACAAGAGGCAGGCGGAGCATGTGCGGTTGCGTGGGGTACCACGGCGGGAAGGTCCTTCTCGATTTCAAGGCTGCAGGCAGCATTGATGACGAGTGCTAGGAGTGAGCGAGCTCAGGTGACGTCCCTGCTCTCCCTTTTCAGGCCCCTCCCCTCTGCACGGGGTGGGCACCATTCCAGATGAGGAAAGCAGGGCATGGGGAGGCTGATGAGCTCGCCCGAAGCCTCAGAGCCGTCCATGGCAGAGCAGGACCGGAACTGAGGCCCAGGGCAGAGGCACCCACGTGATCGATTCCTTTAAAAAAAAAAAAATTTATCTATTTGGCTGTGCTGGCTCAGACGGTAAAGCGTCTGCCTACGATGCGGGAGACCCGGGTTTGATCTCTGGGTCGGGAAGATCTCCTGGAGAAGGAAAGGGCAACCCAATCTAGTATTCTCGCCTGGAAAATCCCATGGACGGAGGAGCCTCTTAGGCTGCAATCCACAGGGTCGCAGAGTCGGACACAACCGAGCGACTTCACTTCCCTGGGTCTTAGTTGCAGCATGTGGGATCTAGTTCCCCGACCAGGGATCGAACCCAGGCCCCCTGCATTGGGAGCTTGGAATCTTAACCACCCGACCCCTCTGTTACTTTTCTGTAACAATTATTGAGATGTCCTTCAAATATCGTAATAACCGCACTTTGAATGCATGCGTGCCAAGTCACTTCAGTAATGTCTGACTCTTTGTGACCCCATGGACAGTAGCCTGCCAGGTTCCTCTGTCCACGGGGTTCTCCAGGTAAGAAAACTGGAGCGGGTTGCCATTTCCTCCTCCAGGGGATCTTCCCGACCCAGGGCTCAAACCGGCGTCTCTTATGTCTCTTGCGTTGGCTAGCGAGTTCTTTACCACTGGCGCCGCTCTTTGAAAGTACACAATTCACGGTAGTTGGTGCATTTATAAGATTGCACCACCATCACGCCGTCCAGTTCAGAGCATTCTCACCACCCCAGAAGAGAGCCTAGACCCGTTAGCAGTCTCTCCCATCGCCCTCGCCTCCAGCCCCCGGCAATACCAGTTGGCTTCCTGCCTCTGGGTTTACCTGCCCTGCACCTGTCATGCCAACGCAGCTGTGCGTCTGGAGGGCACTGCCGCCCTCAGCGAGCATCGTGTCCCATCAGGGTGTGCATGGGGCGGCCTGTCAGTGTAATTGGGAGTGCTTCGTTCAGTTCAGTCGCTGAGTCGTGTCCGACTCTTTGCGACCCCATGGACTGCAGCACACCAGGCTTCCTGTCCATCACCAACTCCTGGAGTTTACCCGAACTCATGCCCATCGTGTCAGTGATGCCATCCGACCATCTCATCCTCGGTCATCCCCTTCTCCTCCCACCTTCAATCTTTCCCAGCATCAGGGTCTTTTCCAATGAGTCGGTTCTTCACATCAAGTGGCCAAAGCATTGGAGTTTGAGTATCAGTCCTTCCAGTGAATATTCAGGACTGATTTCCTTTAGGATGGACTGGTTGGATCTCCTTGCAGTCCAAGGAGCTCTCTAGAGTCTTCTCTTGGAACTTGTTTTTGCTTAACAAGGGCCGCAGAGCAGCTGCATTACCCCAGTGCTCATTTGCTCCTGTCTTATGTGTTTGCAGACAGCTGTGTCGATCGGGTAGAAATTCATTTTCTCTGCCCATCAAGCTAACAAGCCCAGCCCTGTTTTGCCTGGGCGACCTGGAGTTCTGGTTTTCATGCTGGGTTCTTTGGAGCCCTGGGCATTGACTCTACTTTTGCTGACAACTTGTCCGAGTCTGTGTGGTGAACAGGCCAGGGGAAGGCTGCCAGTTTATCTTGAGTTAATTGGCAGTCGGGAGGGGCTGCCTTCTACCAGATGAATTCTGTGTGATTGCTTCAGCGACGCCGTGCCTCGGACCGGCGGGCTGGCTGAGGATGGATTGGTCCCCTTCTCGCTCATCCCAGGGGAAGGGTGTGTGATGCTCTGAGCATCCCGCCAAGTCCCATCTGCATTTGTGGAGGCGTGAGGCTCTCCAGTGTCCTCAGCGAGCAGATGGAGTGGCCTGGGCACTGGCTGGGTACCGAGCCGAGAGCATCGTTCCCCCTCTTGGTTACCAGGCGCTGCCCTCTCTCCTCCCAGCTCTGTCTCTATGGCAATAGTAAACAGCGATCTGGGACGGAGGTGTGGGCTCCGCCCGCACCCGCCCGTTCTTGCCCTGATGTGGAGTGCTCGAGTTGTCCTCTGTTCTTTTTATTTAATGCATTTGTGGCACAGAACAGGAAACAGCGAGAGCCTTCGTCAAGCCCTGAAATAAATAAACTCTTGAAAAATGTCAGCCAACAAAATGGTCAGAAAACCTCTCTGCCTGCTTCCCCCACAAGAAGAGCATCACCCTGTTGCTCTGTAGGTTTCCTTTTGTTCACATCACTGTTCCCGCACAGAAGTGGAGACCAGCCCACAGCCTGCAGGGGACGGTGTGGTGGAAAAGACGCCTGCTTCTGCCTGGCTTCCAGCTGAATGAATGTCTGCGGGCCCAGCTGGGCTTCTTAGGACCTCAGGAGGTCACGTATGGGGAGTCGTACCTCAGAGTGGTCCTGAGTGTTGACCTGGGTTTTCTCATCTTATTACACCTGTCCTATGTGGGGTGCAGAGCTAGGATGGTGGCGTGCATTTTACAAGCGAGGAAACAGCTTAGCGAGAGGAACACTCTTGCCCAAGGACGTAAATTATGAAGCAGCTCTGATTCTGCCTGCAGAGGCAGAATCTAACACCTTGTCCATGACTCCAGCTCCCAGGGTGTGCGCTGCTCTGCCTCGGTGCCTCCTCCATCATAAAACACATAACCCGCCACCTTAGCAACCAGAAAGCGTTGGAAGTTCCCCAGAAGTCAGTGAAGACTCAGCATCCCCACAGCGGGCCCCGCAGGTGGCTCTGCCGTTCTCTGGAAAAAGACGGAGAATGTGGCAGTGTGTACATAAAGCGTAGCCAACCACCCACCCTGCGTTTTCCAGGCCGGTCCTTCCTTATTTTTTTTTGTCTACGCCATGCAGTTTGTGGAATCTTAGTTCCCTGATCAGGAATTGAACCCAGGCCTTCATCGGTGAGAGTGCAGAGTCCTAACCGCTGCACCACCAGGAAACTTCCCAGACTGTCCTTCTAATGCTAAAGCTTCTCCGCTTGGTTGCCTCGCACTTTAAAATCGGCAGCATGCTTAAAACGGCTCCCTGAAAGGGGCGCGACTTGTCATCCCCCGTGAGGCGGTGAAACCACCTCCACGTGATGGAGTGAAAAGTCAGGTAACTAATGTAGCAGTCGGCAGCCGCTGCATAAGAAGCTGCCCCAAGCTCAGCGGCGTGAAACGGTAACCACTAGCTCGTGACTCTGTGAGTCAGCAAGTTGGGCTGGGCTCTGCTGAGAGCCTCTGCTGTCATTACTAGACGTGTCCCGTGCCTGTACTGGCAGCTGGCAAACGGCGAGCACGCTGGCAGGCACGCTGGGGCGCTGGTCTCGTGGTCTGGCGGTCCAGCCCAAGCTTCTCGCCCTGGCCGCTGGGCAGCATGTGGGACAGGCAGAAAAGCCACAGCCTCTGGAAATCTGGACTCAGAACTGGTACAATGTCACCAACACTGTCTTCTGTTGATCAAGGTCGTAGGGCCATCCGGGACTCATGGTCTGGGAAAATAAACCTTGACTCTCGTGGCAGGAGTTCAAAGTCACATTGCAAATGGGTGTGGGTACAGGGAGGGAATAATTGCAGCTATTTTTGTGAACAGTCTACCACGGCCGACCGCCACCTGCCTTCCAGGGTGATCTTCATCTCTTCTTCCCTGAAAACCTCCCGTGAGCCTCACAGACAGAGACTCTCGCTCCTGCCTGTTGGTTCCCGTTGGCTTTGTTCACACCTCTGTTCGATCTCTGATCCCAGAAGAGTCTGATTTTATCTGCCTGCCTAGCCAGATGGCAGCTGCTTCATGGCCAAGACCCTGCGTCTCCAACCCCTGCCTGAAGCCTAGCCACACAGGGCTCCACAAAGCTCTGGCCGGTAGATGTGGTTGACCACAGAGATCTGGGCCTCCGGTCTGGTAGCTGGACCTCTGCTCTCCCAGCCTCTGAGACAGCCAAGAGCCCTCACCCCCAGCTTCCACACGGGCCCCAGGAAGCCCAGGTCCCCTCAGGATGTCAGTGGGAGCTAAGTGGGCTTCCGCCTCCACTTGCTCTGTGCGTTAGAAGCTAGGATTTCACCAATCACAGCAGGCTTGGAAGGAGATTTAAAAGTCCCCCATGAACTTGAAAGAAGTACAGCTTCAGGGAGCTCAGACGAGCCTGGGGAAAAACACATGCAGCTGAGACCAGCGTGTCTGAGTTGGGTCTCAGCCCTGCAACTGCCAGGCACCTTCCCACCCACTCACATGGGCCTGCGGCCCTTGGAGGTGACCACATCGACTGTCAGATGGGACTAGTTATAAGAACGGGCCCGCCTTGGGTGAAGCTGAGCATGGACGCCACAGCTCAGGAGGGCCCTGCATCTTCCCTGCATCCCTGCTCTTCCTGTGTGTCTTTCCATTCACTTCAGTTGTCTGCAAAGGATGATGGGAGAATCCGTGAAGATGGGGAATTCAGTACAGAGGGTGCCTGCCATGTACTAGCAGGAAGTCAACCTCAGTAACAGACTGCACTCCCTGTTGTTATTGGTGCTGAGATGTTTAAGCGGATCCTGACACGTCTCACCCTCGTGGGACAGTGGCCTGCATCGGGGTGAGGTGGTGTGAACGTGCCCACAGGTCTGAGTGATTCAGCGTGTAATGAGCCTTTTCAGGCGTCAGGCCTTCACTCTGACCCCAGTAGCTCGAAGCTCTAGCCAGCTGGTGGCAGCGTAGATGATGCATCTGGCGAAGGCCTTGGAGGGATGTCATTCTGGGCCACTGCTTGCTGGCAAGCGCTCAGCTCTCTCTCATGTTACCCTGATATCCGAAGAAACTCCTCCTGCGAACTCCACGTTTAATAGTCCCCAAATGTTGCAATATGATTCACGTTAAATATGGCACAGAACCAGCTGCAGATAAGTTAAATGTTGCTGGTTTGGGGTGTAAGTGGCATTTATGAATTTTGTAGGAAAACATTTACTCACTGAAATTCCACAGTTTAAAAAAAAACCACTCCCCTTAGTACATCCTACAACACTCATTTTCGCCTGTGTTATTGAGGCTAATGACAGTCTTCAAATGAGATTCAGGATTTTTCTCCCCCAAAGAATCTCGCTTTAAAGCACCATCTTCCAAAATCATAATATTTTCTTTCACTTTATTACCCTATGAAAGCTCGCGACACGTGGTGAAACCGATCAATCACCAGACCAGCTTTTCTCAGTAACCAACCCCAGCTTGTTCCTCACCTCTCTCTTAAATAAAACCTTCAGTCTCCTGAACCTTCCCTGAATTTCAGAAAGTCTGGCCCAAGGGTTAACGATCAGAGGAGAGAGACCACGCAGAGACAAAGAACAGCAGTCCAGCGGGAGAGCTCGTAACAATTTAAACGCTAGATCAGCCAAATAGCCGAGCTGCAGGACCTATAGTTCCTTCCTGAAGGACCTGGAAACCCATGTCTGATGCACATCCCTCAGTTGTTTTTGCAGAAACCAGACTCCCACCAGATGGAAACTGCTATCTGCCAGCATGTAGACCCCAGACCAGTTGGAACCAGAAGGTTGGCGACTAAGATTCCTGAATCTCCGCTGTTACGTCACCATCAACCAGTCAGAAAATTGAATACGAGCTGACTGTGCACCTGGAATCCTCTCCCTCACCTTGTCTTTAAAACTGTTCCCTGAAAGCCAGCAGGGGGTTCAGGTCCTCTGAGCTCGAGCTGCCCGTTCTCCTTGCTGGGTGCCTACAATAAACGCTGCCCTTTCCTTCACAAGCTGCTCTCAGTAGGTCGGCTTTGTTTGCGAGGTCGAGCAGATTCGAGTTCGGTTCAGTGATAACAGCTGGCACTCAGAAAGTGTTGGTTTTCTTGCCTTCAGACTGAATTTTGTCTTGAGTCTGGTTTTAATGATCATGGAGACTTTTTGTTTCTGTCTCTTAATTCATCCCGTCTGAACTGCTCCTCCGTGGGGGTACGTGGACATAAATGCACAAGCCACCCGCTCCTAACTGGTGCTCTCCACCTGATCGGCTCCTTAGACCTTGAGAGATCGCCGTTCCCAAATGCCGAGCATGTGGGTTCTCTGAACCAAGAATTAGTCTGGCTTATGGCTCCTCTGCTGGGCTTCACTTAGCCGGGTGGCCAGGCTGTATCCTTGTCCAGAAACTAGCCTGGGGAAGGGTTTCCAGCCATCTCGGGTTATCAGCAGAACTGAGTCTGCTGGGTTTGTAAGGCTGAATGCCTCTGTATCTTGCTGGCTGGAGACTCCAAGCCCCTCTCTACAGGCAGGCCACCCCCTGCTCCTCCCAGGTGGCATTCCCCAGGACGGTCACCTGCTCCATCCCACGGGCAAGAGAGAGGCTCCAGCGAGAAAAGTGCAGCAGTCTCCTCACTGCCAAGCATGTGCTCAGATGCAGCTTGTTCCCTTTGCCATGTTCTGCAGCTCAGAGGCACATCGCAGGTCCCACGCTCACGGGGTGGGAATCTCACTGGGAGGTGGGATCCTCAGGGCTGCTTAATGGCCTACCTGCCACAGAGACAGTCAGCGTATTTGTCAACCCCCAGTGGGGTCTGATGGTACTTGGTAGAGCATCCTGTCTGGAGAAGGAAAGTAGGGACCCAGCAGAAGAGCGTGAGCCAGGGCTCTCCCGCATCGGTGGCAAGGTGTTTCTCTGCCTGGTGCCCCTCGGGAAGCTTTGGTTATTCCAAACCTGTGCGTTGGAGGCTTCGAGTCTTCCAGAGCCCATTGTACCCTGCTGCCACTGCTCCTGTCATCAGTCCTGCTTTTGAGCTGAGAGATTCTTTGAAAAGCTCTCCAGGTAAAAGCTCCATGAGCCTTTGAGGTACGGCAGGGTGGGAGGTGAGGTTCTGTCTCCTATTTCCAGCTCGGTTCCTCTCAGTTCTTTAGGACACCATCTC